>NC_088851.1:15437894-16083728 GCF_904066995.2 Poecilia reticulata | reverse complement strand
GTAAACTCCTGAAACTTTTTTTTTTTTTTTGGGTTAGATTAACAGTGGCCCCCATCTGGCCACCCTTTAGAGATACCCCTGTTTAAAACCTGTTTTACAAAAAAAGTAATGTGCTGTGAATATCTTTCCTAAAAATCATGATAGAATAAAATTAAATAATCTAAACTCATATTGTATGTAGCTCCAAACATTTTCTTTCTTTAAAAAAAAAAAAAGTCTGGATGTAAAGGATTTATATCTGTATCAAAATCACTTCTTGCTACAGTAAATATGTTTGAACTATGGACCTCATCGAGTTCTGTGTCATTTTCAATAAATGTCCAGAGCATTTACTACCCATGCCTTTGTTGCAACTGCCACAGCAGGGAACCTGGTTTATTTTAAAGATTTGCAGAAAACGTTGCCCTCATGAGCCTTTGAAACATAAAAGTATTTTAGATTTTTGAGCATGAAATGCTCCTCATTAAAATAGTACTTTGTTTCTATATAAATGTATTCTTTGTTTCATGTAGTCATTTTGTAAAAACAACGCAAGCAAACACAGCTTTCATTAATTATTTTGTTGACAGAAAAAAAAGAAATATCAAAAAGTATGAAATTCACATATTTATAAGCAAAAGGTGAGATAAAAAAAAAAAACAATTTCCAAATAAACATCTTCTTTCAATGCATTCACATATATAAATACATAACACAAACTGTTAAGATAATGCAGAAGCTAGCAGATGCCTGCATACCTGCATGTTTAACTGTGCAAGCATCTTCTACACCAGCCTGACATCATCATGCCAGCGTAGGGTTCAAACATCACACCTCTTTATCATAAAATCTGAAGCAATTCCTCAACGGTGAGACAACAGCCTTCCCTGTTTCTCTGGAACCATGAGAAGGGGAATAGCAGGCAAAAGCAAACTCTGCGTGTGTAAGTTTTTCAACCAGCATCCGTGAACTTGGTCACTTAATGCTTCCTGGATGGACCCACGAGGCCCATGGGAGCTGTCAGAGGTCAGCAAGGACTGAGCTGGAAATATATGAACAAGATTTCCAATAAAATAAGGCAACTCTGATCAGCATGCTACCTCTGAAATCAAAGCCAGATGGGCTGCCCTTGTTCAAAACGACAAAATGAACACCAGATCGTGCCATTTGTGTTTGTCTCTCTCTCTCTCTCCCTTGCTCTCTCCTGCTCTGGTATACTAAATGACACAAATGTGCTAGGATACTTTTGGCAACTTTCTAACAGAGCCAAAAGATTGAATTGTGTAATGTAAAACTGTCTTTTTCAAGCAATGTTTTCAAACAAACCTCAAAAAATGAAAACACTGACAACACATCATCTCACTTATTATTCGCTCTCATGCCCTGCATCGTGCTAAACCTTTATCTTTTGGGCATCAGTTTGTTTTCGCAACATGTGCGTTTAAGTGATCATGCGTTTGGCTTGTAATATGTCCTCATTTGGTGAATAAGGTTACATTTCTTTTGTTGGAACAAAAATGGAAAACTGAGTGGAGACTGCAGACAGTTTTCAAAACGGTTTCTGTGAGGAACTGTAATGCAATTTTCCACATTCAAGGAGGGCCAATTCAGAAAAAAGCCTGAAGATATTACACACAGAAACACTTTGTTCTCTGACAGGAAGGAAGCACCTTTCCACCAAAACTAAACTATAACATGAAAATATTAAACAATTCAATTAAATCAAAAATATAACAGAAAACATCACCAACCTCACTTAAAGAGAAATAATATAAAGTCATCTTTAATATTAGTAAAATAATTTTATGAAGAAAATTAATTTAAATGTGAATTTGCTCATATAGTCTAGTTGCTAATCAAATTACTTAATCTACTAGACATCCCCATTTTCCAGTTTTAAAGCATATTTCTTATTTCTTAGTGTTAGTAATTACGTAAATGGATGTTCTCAGGGGTGAAAGTAGTTTTAAATTCTTGAGGGTACTATGACAAAATATATATATATATACATACATATTACTTCTTTGTGTGCTTTGGAGTTTCTGTGCTGTTATTTTTTTTGTGAAGCAATAAAAGCTAGTAGCTCTTGAATTGCTACAACATGAAGCTGTATTTCTCTCAGCCCACTGGCTGCAATGTTGACACCTTGAGATGTCATGAGACCTAAATCCTGAACATCATGGCATGGAGTGATCCTAGTTTTCCATGTCTGGCATATAACCATTCATTTTACCTTTTAAACTGGTTCTATTAATCCTCTGTCCAGACAGAGGGATAATCAGTAGTCCAGCATCATGACCTGTTTGTTCTGAAGATCCTGCAGCTTCCACTTCTCTTCCTAACATGGCGCCTCCTCATCCTGACTCTCATACTGACAGGAGGAACCACAGAGCTCTGTTAGGTTAAAGCTCATCTTCTGAAGTTGGGATGTTTTTCCTCCAACAGGTTCCAGAGGAAGTCCCGTGTTAGTTTTGGGGCAGAGGTAATAGCATGCCTGTTACGAATGCAGGTTTTGTTGTTGTTCTGGATTTTTTTTGTAACCTTCTAGATGAGTTGTGGGTGTGCTCTTGCAGTAATTTCAGTTGCTTGGCCTTTTCGAGGGGGAGGTTCACCACTGTTCCATATTTTTTCCATTTGTGGATAATTCATCTCCCAGTGCTTTGCCAAAGCGTTTTGTAACCCTTTCCAGATTGGTAGGAATGAACAGCTTTGTTACTCATCTATTCATAAATTTCTTTAGATCAGCGCCTCAGTTGTTGCTTTTGGAGATGTCTAAGGCCATGCTATGTTTTCAGACAGGTGTACTGTTACACCCTTACTCCAAACTGCCTCATAGTTCTTCAAATATACATGCACAGTGTCAGGAGACATAAATATTATAAAACAGTCTTAAGGCACATTGAGTTTTCATGTTTTGTTTTTTTTGTTTAACTTGCTTGTTCTGTTTACTCAGTGGACAATAAGGTGGCCTGCCTACCAAACAGATACTGTAAAACAAACAGTAAATTCTCAATGTATTTAGAAGGTGATGCAACTTTTTTTTTTCCCTGTGCAAACAATGTATCCAGCCCTGGCAGACACTGTTACTGTAACAAAACCTGTTTTTGCATTGCTTTGTAGGAGTGTCTCTTTCTATTGAATTTTGTGTCTGACAGGATGTGGGTATTGGGGGGTTAAAATCCCCCTAAAGCGAGGCGAAAAAAGAGCAATCAAATTAGGATGTAATGACCTCATCATCAAAACAGTTTGTCATGCTTATTAAGAAGCGGACAGACACAAAGCGTTCGCACTGAGGATATGAAAGGAGCGAGACAGCATTTTCTCATTTGAAGTAACTTAAGCTAAACTTTCACCTCTGAGCTGTGCCATCGACTCCTCCGATTTACCTGCAGTGAGAGGTTTTGCATGGTCTGCTTGTGGTTAAGTCGGCCATGGGCACCCCGAGGCAGTTTCTTGTATTTCCTTCACACTTCTGTCAAAGCACATAATAAGTGACAGATTATATCCTGAAAGAAAGACTGGAAGTACAACTGCATCCTATTTTGTTGAAAGTGTGTCTATGCACTTCCCACCGTTGATAGTATCAGTCATGGATACCGCAGAGATCACGTTATGGCTCGGAAAGTTGCACTATACCACCCTTGAAGTGCTTGCTTAAACTTTACCTGGCATTGATTTTAGAGTTTTTGATATATTTGTAGATTTCAGATTTTACATCCCTTTTAGACCAGAGTTTATGTTGCTCTAAGTGTAGCATAGGCCAAGCTAAACACTTGTTGGATAATCACACTGACTGCTATTACGTCTCTGGGACCCACATGTTGGTTCTAAAGCAATTTATGCAAATAACTGGCTAATTTTGTGTAAACATTTTGAAAGTAGTTGCATGCAATCCAAAATACAAACACATACTCTGCAACTTCAGAACAATCATTTCTTTAATTTTGCATTTTAGCTTTTTATTTTTCTCCAAATTAGAATACGTTTGGCATTTTGTAACTGTCCTGAAATGCTCAATTAAGAAATGTTTCATGTCCAGACACTTTCACCAATTTTTCATAAGTGTAGATATGGGTTCAATGAAACAGCTTGTCCAATCAGATAAATTGTAAGTTATTAAATGAGAAGACGCTAAGACATTTTTTGGCTATCAGTTTTTTTATGCTCCAGTCACATTGTGTGTTATCTGCTTTACATGTTTGAACTAGAAAAGTTGATAAAATAATTATCAGATGACATCTTTTATGAATTTGTGGGAATTTCAGACTTATATCATATAAGTGCGTTTTTTTAAGCAATTACACAGATATAATAGAAAACAGCTACTAACAGTATTACACAGTACATTATTTTTCATCTTTATTCTGTTTTTGTATAGGACTAACAAAACTTTGTCTGTGTACAGCTGAAGAATAAGTAATATTATTTTTTAATCTGGTGCTTCTGCACCCTCTGCCCCCTTCATAATGCTCCTCTGGGCAACTGCCTTCATACCAGTTTTGCAGGTCTGTCTGCTTATCTTAAATATAATTGATACTTAAATAACAATTTCGCCCATTTAAGGTTCTCATCTTGAGAACTTCTATCAAGTTTTTTTTATGGCTAAGTAGACTGTCCATGCAGGGTTCTTAGCCTGCTGTTACTATGAGTAATTATGCATCATTAGTGCAGAATACAAATAAACTCCTCTGATAAAACGTTTGGAAAAAACACACGTAGAAGTGCTTTCAGCGCATCAGCCATAACATTTCAAGAAACTAACTCCTGTCTGATTGGCATACATGGAATGCATGAGTACTTGGGTACCTTTCATGTGATTAAATTACAATTTATTGCAAAATAGCAAGACGAGCTTAAGAACTGAGTGGAACTTTGTTTAAGAGATGATAAACCATATGTAAGGTGAGTTTCGCTGATGATTAAGCAAACCTTTAAAAGAAGCTATTTGTGTTAAATGTATCCAGACTAATTAATCCAAGTCATTTCATATTTTGAGTTGATTTCAGATAACAAATTGGTCAGATCATTTGTCTGCTCCAGTAGAGCTTTACAACTAAAATATCTGTCCCTGTCTGGAGCAATCAGGGTGTATTCT
This sequence comes from Poecilia reticulata, assembly GCF_904066995.2. Lineage (NCBI taxonomy): Eukaryota > Metazoa > Chordata > Actinopteri > Cyprinodontiformes > Poeciliidae > Poecilia > Poecilia reticulata. The sequence goes on along the minus strand of NC_088851.1, from coordinate 16,078,654 downwards.
GTTTGGCACGCCTGAGTGCTCGCCAAGTCCACTGGGTGAAGGGGAACTACGCTGGAAGTCAGCTGAGCTGGAAAACTGTCCTGTGTGTAGCTCTTCAGCTGTGAAATGGACAGCCTACTCTGGTTGCAGCCAAATGTGTAAGATCAGTGGACATGTTCTCCGAGTTTCAAGTTAAAGCAACTGACCAAGAATTTTGTTCCTCTAATATGTTTGTTTACATGGCGATCGATTGCTTGCAAAAGTAGCAGTCAACTACAAATTATGTGCGAGCACGATTGCTGCACTCCCATTCAGCTGGTTTTGATGGAAGGAAGGGATCATGGGACAGCTCTTGGATGACTCTGAAAGGACTGGGGACTGTGGCGGTTTGTCGAAATGCTCTGTGGGTGGGAATGCATACCAGTGTCCTCAACAAACCCAAAAGGCAGCACCAGCAAGCTGGAATACGTAGGCTCGACCCCGTGGCCTGCGACACAGTGGGCCAATGGCGCCTGGCGGCCGAGCCCAGAGCACCGTTTCTACAGCAGATGTATTTCTAAGATTTGGTTGTACAACAACATCAAAGTCAGACTTGATTGTTTTTGATTGTATGATTATTTGATGTTGTAGTCTTTTTCTTTATTTCTGGGGGGAAAAGATATTATCATTCAACCACACTTATTTAATTGCAGCAATTGGAGCCACTCTAATTGGGCCTTGACTTTCATCTTTAATGGTAATGATTATGAGATTGCGCTTGTGTTGGGCAGTCTAATCTGATGAGTAAGACTTGCATGATGTGACCGCTTTAGCTGAGATTTAGCTTTTAAATATTGCACTTAAGCTCCAAACACTTATTTTTTTTTATTATTATATTTTTCCTTTTTTTTTTTTTTTTTAGATATGTTCTCTGTTTTTTTACACACATCAAACGCATCCTGCGTGCACCCACATTGTTTCCCGACATGATGTTTGTTGCTGATTTGATCTTTGTAATGGAGGCCTAGAATAAGTAAACAGTGAAGGCCTGTTCAAAATATCAGCCTGCTTTGTCAGAGCAACGCAGACATTTAAGGAGCACGTTATCATGTTGATATAAGCAATTAAACATGAAGTTGCCCTCTGCAAGCTCCGACTGACTGTATCACCTTAATTATTATCTACAAAACCTCAAAGCATTTTCTGCGACTCGATAAAAGTGGACTTTATCACAGCCATTACGTGGTTAAATGTCTGGCTACTTGAAGAAAAAGTTTGAATTTGGGGAAATGTTTGGCTGCGCTTGTAATGTGTTTAGGTATATAGAGGTTTGCAAATGCTTTCAGGCTGCCTGCATGTTAAACAAAGCAATTATTCCTTAAATGATACCTTGTACTCTGAAGCTTTTGTGTCACAAGCTTGCCTCGATTAAAGAAGTATAAACAGACTGCTCTGTGACCCAGGAAATTGTTAGTGGGCCCTGGAAAGATGTTAAATAGACTGATAGCTTTTATCTTTTCCAATGCATGGTTCGAGAGTTCATATGAATAAAGCACCAAGCAGAATTCCCTATAATCAGAAATGATCAGGGTTTATTTTTAAATTGATGAGGAAAATTTAGCTTTAACCCACCAACACGCATTAATCACATGTCACTGCAGTCTTTTTCACCCAAGTCAACCACAACCAGATCATGATCTAGTCAAATGTGACAAAGCTTTGCAGGGATAGATGGCCAGCGATCTGGACTCTACCCATGCCAGTATGGCAGCTGTTTTGACAAGGATTATCACTTTCATCAAAAGGTAATTTATAACAACCCCTAGCTTGCTCAGACCTCATATCTCTCCTGAAAAACTGTGCTTACAAATATGAGAATGATGCTGGTAGCTAGCTTTCTCACCTTCTGCTGAAGAAGGAGGCGAGAGAGAGAAAAAAAAGAAAAAGCAAAACACTCAAACATTGTGTTATCTTTGAGCCACGTTGCAGGCCGACTCTTGCACAGAAGGCCTGGATGTGAGCATCTTGGCAAAACAATCACCAGCATGGTGATGCAAAAGCGAAGGAATTTTTGTCCAGACATCTTCATAAATCATGTCTTTATGTTAAAATAAACTCCTGCTGACGTGACAGGTAGAAACGAGGAAAGGGTGAGCAACGGGTTTCTCAATGCTGATGTTGCTTAATTATTAAAAACAACTGTGTGACATGTTCACAAAATATTCAGATGTTTTGCTTTTTTTTTCTGTTATCAAAAGAGTTATGTGCAGGTAGCCTCAGTAGCAGACACGTGACGTGCAGAGGGAAATTACACCGAGCAAGGCACATTTCATTGCAAGCCCAATCTTGTAAGACAATAATAATAATCATAAGTCTCAACAGCAAACTTTTGTCAATGATGAAAATTTTCATACCAGCTGGTTAGGATGAAGTGCACTTACAGACATGGAGAATGTTTATGGATGCAACAATACCATCTATTTACCTTTTGATCTTTAACACCTTTTCTTAGTTGAGTGTTACACCACTGCCACTCCTTTCTTCAATGGAAGTTGTGCTTAGGCACCAATGGTCATAAATGTATTGCATGGTTCAGTTTGGAAATTACTTGGTACAAACTTAACTTGCAACAGACTATCAATCTCAATCTGAATCTTATTTTTTGGCTTTCTAAGCAAAAGGGAGTGGGTCTGATGAATATGTGTCAGATTCCTGTGGTGGACTTTGGGTAAAAATTTCTTCCAAAAATCTTGAAGGATCATCAGTGTGTTTTTGTTTTTGGCAAATGTGCAAGTGAACTTTTGTGTTCTCTTTTCCCAGTGACTTTCTTATTGTCATATCCTAAACACTAACCTTTATAGAGGACAGTGAGGCCTGCAGAGGTTTAGATGTGCAGGGCTCTTTAGTGAGTTCTTGAATGAGTCATTGATTTGCTCACTGAAAATTTTTGATAGTCTGCTAACTTCTCCCCACCTTCCCCCAATGATTTTGTCTTCACAAACGGCTTTTAACGTCAAAGACTCAGGCAACCTCTTGTAGGAGGAGCCATATTTTGTTCTCTAATGCCCAGTTTTTGACGCCAAGCAAGAATGGAGCTTGTCCAACAGGAAGAGCAGGAAGCTACTCAGAAAATGCATTCATTTCCACCAGCGTACATCACATAAATTAAATAAAAATAAATACTGCATATTTTTAAAAGTTACACGGGTGCCTAAAAACCGCTGAAAAGTAACACATGGGGTTACTTTTCAGTGGAACTCCACAGTGGAGTTCCACTTCCACTGTAGAAGTGGAACTCACTTCCACAGTTTTTTCTTCTGCTATCAGTTTTTGAATGCAGGGAGATTTGATTTTCAGTCACATCCACTTTTAAAATAGGAAACAGAGTGAATAATTATGTTGTACTGGAATTATATTGACTTGAAACCACATACTCAAACACAAGACACAGAAATGCAAGGCTGGCTTCAAGTCGTGGACACAAACAGCCTTAGAAGTGCTCGACATGTTTAGGAAAATTTGATGCAAATCGTCAACATAGTAGGCGATTCCTTTTTTGTGTTTTACTCACTGCTTAAAAGATTTTGGTTAGTGAGTCCATGTGTTTAATTTGCAAAAGATATTTAAAAAAAAACAACTGTCATGTTAATGTTTTTTTTATTTTCTTATATTTCACTTCAAAATGTAAACCTTTGCATTATGCCGCTTCAGATGTTATATATAATATTGAAAAATTAATCCTTGTGCGAAGTCATAAAGCATCCAACAAAAATGACCGATGCGCTACTATGTTAGACTACTAGTTTGTAAAAGGATTATGTGAAAATGACAAAATGTAAATGACAAGGGTTTGAATTAATACAGATAATTTAAAAAGGGAGGGCGAGAAAAAGAAAGTGAAAGAATTTTAAAAACCCAAATACGGCCACACAACATGTTCCTCAGTGCATTTTTGCAAACTACGCATTGAAAAAGCCACCCACAGTTCACTATGTCGGGAGAACCAAGTCTCAAATTGGCACCTATTTATGGTTTTTGCTACTGCCAAAAAAAAAATTCCTTCTTCAAAGAAAGAAAGAAAAAAAACTGGTTACTGTGTAGCTCATCCATCATTCAAAATCCTTTAAAACAGAAGCAGTAAGGCTATGATTTGGTGACATACTGCTTTGATTGGTTCCCCACTTATGCTTTTGACTTCCCTTTAAAGTTTTCCTCTCTTCAAATAAAAGCCTTCAGCTGTGCGGTTTATGAGCATTTTCATTTGCTAAAGAACCATAGAATATATTTCAGCCGTCTTCTTGACGTGGTCAGGTCTCTCTCAGATACCTCCATGCATATGAATGATGTGGCTTGTCTCATGTCATGTGAACTCCTCACCAGTTGGACAGGCTGAGTGGCTACTGTAACGTCATGAACTCTGCTTCACCTGTGCTAGCCTGCACCTTTTGGAAAGAAAGAAAAAAAAATATTCTACCCTTCCATTCCTGCTTTGAAGCCAATTAGCCAGTAGTCTCACAGAGAGAGTCAGGTATGCAAACACTGTCTTGCTATCTGTGTGAAAATCAGCCCAATAGTTAAAATGACGTCTGTTCAGCGCGCCGAAAAGCAAAACAGAGGAAACATTCCTCCCGTGTCTTTGTGAGCTGTGAATGCCACCTTGATGTCCATTCAACCCAGTAATTTATTATTCATCAAGCAGTCATTGTTGAATCTGTAAACATGTACTATGACTTTCGTGTAGATATTGTCAATATAAGTAATGATTACATTTCTTTTTTATACATATATTTATAAAAAAATAAAAAATAAATATGTGCAGGTGTGCAAGTATACCTAACAGACATTACTCCTCATTTTGACTTCATGGAACTTTGTTACGCAAGCCGACCGTGCAGAAGAATTGTGCACACAGAAAACATGAGCACAAGGAGCTCGTTACTCTGCTGCATCTCCCATAAATGTTCCAGAAATATTTTCAGCCACACAAGGTAGTCAAAGCATTCACCAACAAAGAAACCAAAGACAAAAGCAACTCTCATATTTGCTGCAGTCGCACAGATATACCTACACATGGCGGAGATGTAGGAGATAGTGGACACAAAAGAATGCTGAGCAGAGCTGCACGTGCAGAGTCTGACTGGTAAAAAGTATATTTACCTTAATTTTAGCACTATGTACTTAACCATAACCACTTTATGTGTTTGAAAAATATGTGCAGATCATGACAGAAACAGTAATTTCATGCACGATTGATTTTATATGCAGTCTGAAATACAGTTTTTGCAAATAAATCTACTCTTTCCTCAGTAGCTACTTTCAAACATTATGGTTTGCTGGTTTCCAAGAAAGCTGCACTCTGTGGGAAGCAATGCCCGCAACTGACAGGATGTACACTGACCACAAGGCAATAGGATCATAAGGCAAGGGAAGTAGAAAGTTTAGTCTTACAAGACTTGCAAGAGTAAAAATTAGGCTTGTTTATGTTGGCAACTTCTTCAATAAGGGAGAAAATATCTTCATCTGGGTATTTTTTCCTCATTTAGAAAGCATGTGATAAAAAGCAAAGAAAAGCAGACAATATTTTGGTTTTGTTAAACCCATTTCTGTCTAGTTCTCAAAACAAGAGACAAATGACAGTGATAGATTGGGTAGCTGTGTTTTGAGAGTGCAGAAACATGCAAGAACCAATGGTCAAACAGAATGACTGGAGGTCTCCTTCCTCTGTTTCACAACTTTAATAAGTCTGATCTTGATTGACCTGGGGACCTGGTTTAATGGCTTGTTCTTGACTGCGTTTCAGCTCTGTGTGAGTGGGTGGTCTGGCACTACTGGGCAGGGACAGTATACTCTAATGTACAGTGCACCAAATGAATGTTTTAGCAAAACAACAAACACTTTGCTTTTCGCCGTTTCAGGGAAGTACCAGATTAGGTCACGTTGTGTATTTTCACAATGATTCGAAGTAGTTTATTTTCTTTGGAAGTGGTTAGTTCAGCAATTTCCCACAGATAGGTTTCTGGCTCCTGGACGTCTATAAAGCTTTGAGATACCTGTGGACTTACACAACACCATTGTTAAAAGTGCATCTATTGAGTTTTCCTTTCTCTAATTTAGCAGATTTACTCTTGAATTTCCCATAAATGGACAAGAAGTCTTTAGAAGAAAATAAATGCAAAACATTTTGACTTTCTTTTGCAAAATGCACCTGGTAACTGAGTCATTGTACACTATGGCAGATTATATTTATCATAATCTTCCTAGATCACAGGCAGTGGAGGTGACAGTGGCAATAGTGTGTCCTGTTATCAGTGGGTTGCAGGTTCTAACCCTTCTTCTGTCTATCTCCATTGCGTCATTGGGCAAGACTCTTCACCTGCCTTGACTGCTGGTGGTCATGGCAAGGTGGCACCAGTGCATGTCAGCCTTACCTATGTAAGACCCAGCTGCCCCAGGACAGCTGTTGGTACAATGAAGTAACTTAGTGTGCGAATGTGTGTGTAAATGACTGAATATGGCGTGAGGCACTTTGGGGTTCTCTGGGTTTTATAAAGTGCTACAAAGTACAAGTTATTTTCCTTTTAGAGGTTGACCCACAATTTTTTAACATAGCTGAACTGAGATCTTTTACAGAACCAGTCCACAACATGGTCTTAGGGTATTGACATGTTCCTGTATTAGTGGCCTTTTAGCCCATGTACAGGTGCAGGAGTCATTTTACTGTGGAGTATGACACTATCTCACAAGCTTCAAACAACATTGCCTCAATGCTGTTTGGTTTTATTGTGGGGCATATGCACACGCTTCCCTCCAAAGGAGTTAATCTTTTGGAGACAGAACTGTCTCCCTCCTAAAAGTTGTAATAGCTGTACATTCCAATACAGTCTATATTTGAATAAAATTCATTAACCAGGTAAATGTCGCACCTTCAGCCATCTGGAAATCATACCAAAGGATAAACCACAGATGTGCTGGTCCTAAATTTTTTTCATGACATCACTCAAGGAAGCAGTGTGTTTGACTTGCTTTAAAATACATCCTCAGGTGTGCATTGATTTAACTCAAGGGTTGAGAAAAAGAAATGATCATTATCAGGTCTTTCCACAATCATTTAGAGGTATAGTGATTTTAGTACATGTAAATCTCTGAATTTGAATAAAGTAATAACTAAATCTGGATAAAAAAAAATAAAAAAAAATCAGTTTTCTTTATTCTGGCATTTAGCAAAGCTAATTTCCTAACTGAACTAAAACAGCAAATAATTATTCTAATTTAGCGTATTTATCTACTGTATCTGTAAATATCTGAATTTGGTTATGTATAATTTGTCTGCAACTTTCAGATGCGCCTCTGCTTCAGCACAACAACCAGGTCATTAGTAGGACTCTGTAGGACTTGACTGCATACTAAGGAGGTATTTCAGGCATTCTAAATGTATTTCAGGTGTGTTGGACCAGGGACACGTCTAAAAGTTGCTGCACATCAGCTCTCGAGTTCTGGATTTGTATCTACAAGATACTGATCACTTGTAAGTTCACCACATCACCAAAATAAAAAAATAAAAATAAAAAAACGATCCTTCTAATAACCATCACAGACACTTATAGGAGGGCTGGTGCCAGCGGCGCTCATTGAGGACTTTATGTGGGTCATTGGATTCATCTGCAATTAATCAACCGTCATTTGTTAGGAGCCTGGTAGGTTTGCCTTCTCATCCTTCCCCACAGCTCCTGCTAGGTTTATGGACAACACAGAGCCGACGCCAGGATTTAAGACTTCTTCTTGCTTTTCAAGTTTTTTATGCTCTTGTAACACTCTATAAATGGATGACTGAGTAAAACAACATGCCGCAAGTATTTTATTTTTTTTTAAGGTGGAATGAATTTATTATACATGGTTATATGGTCACCTTAAGAAAAACTCGGACAGTTTGGCACTGCTTCATAAATATGCCACTGAAGTTGTAGTGAAAACATTGTAAACATGCAATCCTGCTGGTGCTTCTAAGAGGTTTTGCATGTGACTTCAAGGTGCTAAGACTAAAAGCAAAATGTATGAGAATATTATGTGTCAGCCAGTGGGTAAGCTAAAACCTTAGAATTATTTTAGAGGAGGGAAGAAAATGTGCGTCGGCCTCTCAACCAAAGTCATGCTAATTTATTTTTACTTCCCTAATGGAAAAATATTCCCCTAATTACAGTAAACAGAAAGTTGCTATTTCATATGGAATCATTCATGTTTGATGCCTGACCTCGATAAGACACTTTTGAAGTCCCTCTGTATATGTTGCAAATTGTTTCTCTGAGCTTGCTCAAGCACCAAAATCACCCCTGCCTGTCCCGTGGGACCCACAGAGCAGAGTGGGTACCACTCCAGCACTTGGAATCTGGGCCAAAAGTTTCCAAACATCTTTTCCTGGTGCCTAAAATTAGCAGTCTAATGAGGTAGTGGCTTCCTTTTTCTCTGAACTAATACGCCATCCCTGCGGGACGGCATGATGTGGACTAACACTCAAGATCAACAGAAAAATCTTGCACCAACACTTAAAGTTTCAAGACTAAACATTTCCATCTGAACATAAAGACTTTCATTTTATCTCAAGAAACTTTAAGTGGAAATATAAAGATAAGGTTCGTTAAATGCACAATGGTGTAAAGAATTTTTGGATTAATGTGTGAAAAGTTTTTTTTTTTTTCCTGTAAATGAGTTAAAATTGGACTTTGCCTAAGAGGTTTCTACTTTACTATTAGGACTACAGGTCACATTTAATTGCACATGCATTAATCTGTTTTATTTTAGCTAATGAGTGCTCCAATAAATTTAACTGAAGGTGAGGAATTTTTATAACCTTCTGCAAACTTTTGATCTGAAGTTGTTCAGAGGGGAAGGAGTTAGAGAAGCTTTACTGTGTACAGTACAGTGTCCGATTACACGAGCGTCTGATTTTCGGCTCTCATTAGGACTTCACCTTCACACATAATGGATCTCTGTTGTGTTTAGATGGGTGTTTTTCTTTGACGGCTTAGTCAAGAATGAGACAGGTAATCCTGCCGAGACAGACTGACTGATTCCACCTTATGTGTGCCAGAAATAATATCTAAAAAAAAAAAACACTTATAAAAGAAGACCAGAAATATTGTAAATATTTATGTGGATTTAATGTTAAATGTCTAGATTTTTTTTTTCAATTCTGACAATGAGATTTAAAAATTTTCTTCATAGTGCTTTGAAAAAAAACATCATTTTGTATTTTTCAATGGATTATATGTGACAGACCAACACACAATAGCACATAATTGTGAAATAGCAGGAAACTGTCTTGTAATTTTCTCAATTAAAAAACACAAAATTCTATAAGTGCCACAATCATTTATATTTAGCGTCTCTTACTCTGATACCCCATGTTAGAGTTGCCAACTCAAACTCCACTGAACCTGAACTGAACATTTAAGACATTCAGAGATGATTTCTATCTACTCTGACTAAGCTTAAGTCTTTCTGGCTGAGTATAAACTATTTTTTTTAAAGAAGGACAAGCTTCTGGAGGTCAGGGGAGTAGTTACTAGATTAACAAATCTGGTAGTCATTGCTGCTTAAAAATTTTAATTGAAATAGTCAAGCTAATGAAATGCCTTAAATAATAATCATTTTGTGTGGCTTGTAGAGTGATATATTTAAATAGAGATCAAATTTCCCGCGCCTCAGCCTGTCTACACTGGCTTTTAGTGCTGCAATTGTTGCCTCGATTGTTGTGTGATGATGGAGAAGCCAAATGCAGACTGCTGTCTGGAAGCAGACAGGTCACACCGGTAAACTTTAAATGGGACAAAAGACGATTACAATGCACAAGTGGGGGTTTCGCGTAAATGTAATTCAATGGTCAAACCAGCAAAACCACAAAACCTATCAACAAGAACATACTGTATACAATATAGAAGGAACAGAGGGCTGACAAGAAGGAACTGATCACACAAATCAGTTCCAAAAATCAACATAACAAAAATCAAAAAGCCAAAAATGACCATTTTAAAGGTGCGGATACATCTGACCAGTTAAGTCTCTGTTTTCTTTGAATGTTTTCAGCCATAACAATTATATAATGTATATCTTTCGACTGATTCTAAATAAGTGTTCACCTTCTGTAGGAATAGTTCTTGCTAAATTAAAACAAGCATATATGTGAATCTTGGGGAACTTTCAAAAGCACACCCAGGTACCTTCTGCTCTCATAATAAAGGCCCTTTTAACTTTGAATTTTAAACAAATGACATTTTTCCTAAACTGTTATCATTCAATTAAACACACTGACATTTAAAGCATCTCGCTCTATCTTTAGCCTAACTCACTGACTGGAGGACGTCATGTCAAAAAATCAAGCACTTTCTCAAAACAAGTTCAACAACCTGTACAGAACTCCAGACGCAGACCTGAAGAGTCAGACACTGTGGTTGCTTCTGACAGCTGTTTCCTGTTATGTAACTACCACAGCTGCTATTTCTGAGGGAGGGCATCTTGGTGCTGTAGCCATTTCTAAGGGTCAATAGAAAAAAAAATAATGCAGCTTTAATGACGACCAACAAAGGACCACCAAGGCTTCCCCCATTTTATCATGCCATGCTCTGAATCACCGAGTATGCCAAGAATTTTCACAGGAATTTTTAGGTCTTTTTAATGAAGTTGTTGCTCGTGACACAATGAAGCAAAAGTGCTTTTTTTTTTTCCTTCTGGTTGAGCATATCAAGTGAAAGTACATTAAACATTTGCATTCCCTAAAACATGAACATTTTGACGCTATCCAGGACAGCCTAACCCTGATGTAGACTTTCTGGGTTCGCATGAAAGCGAAATACATTTAGGAGATTATTTTTAAGAGCTTCTGTGAAAAGCTAAAAACAACACAGAGAAAATGTCCGTACACATTAGTTTCCTTGTCTACATTTTGCTCAGGAGAATAGAAGACAAATGAGGGAGCAGTAGCGTCTGGGAAAGAGGCTGAATATTTGGCTGCTATCCTCTCAGTAAATATTGTTCCAGTTTTTTTTTTTGGGACTCGCTACAAAACAAACATTTACCATATTGGATAGATTATTCTGCCATATTCAACCTGGACAATGTGTGATGGCATGTGAACATGTCTTTAATCTCATGCATGGTCAGAGAAGAAAAAGAGAGGAGTGGAAGTCACTTCATGTTGAAGTTTGTGTCCTTTGAAATGCTTCATTTGCTGCGTTTATCAGATGCAGCTCAGTGAGCGTCACAATCCATCCTTCACTAAGGACTTCCCAGTGACCCTGTCATGCATTTATCCGACTTCTGGCTTCAAACATGCTGCAGGATCAAAGAATTAATAAAACTGATAGCTGGATTTCATTACAGCCAAAAGAGTATGAGAACCAAGAGACTATGGAGAAATGGATGGGCAAATTATGATAAAATCAATGTTTGTTTGTGTGAACAGTGGACAAAATTTTCTGGTTCACTTTGTTTTATATCTACATCCCTACAATAATAACATACATCTTTAAGTCTTTGAAAAAAAATATGTCAAGAAATGTAAGAGATACATTTTAAGCATGGCAATAAAAAGTCTTAATTCTATGACTTATTCAATTTTTCTAACATAAATTCTGGTGTTTATTGTCTATAATCTATTACAAAAAGTAACAAACAACAATTGAATGCTTGAAATATATGAGTTTAATTGTTTGTTTAAAATAAACATTTCAATGATTTTCTAACTTTCTGAGATGCAATTGTCGATCCAGCTGCGTGTCAGTCTTGGTTTTTGATTTCGAAACGCCTCATATTTTTTTTTGTCTTTTCAAGTTAACTCTTTGTTTATTTCGATCAAGCCAGGATTTCAACACAGTCATTTCCTCTCTTATATTCTCAAGTAGACTCTTTTAAAAATATCATTTCATTGTTGCAAACCTCACATTGGAAATAATGCATTTTTCAACCTGTCATGCTTTAAAGACAAACAAAAAAAGAAAGGACATGCTGCAATGAATCACAGGAGGACATGTAAATCACTACTTAAAGATATTTGCTGAAAGATTAAAATGGATATGTGAAACATAACTTGGTAGCAGACCTCATAACAAGAGGCAGACTGTAGCTGCTCTCTCACACAGCTCCCTGGGGAGCCGCGAATGTGTGCAAGCTAAGCTGCACCTTTTCCCTCCGAGTTTTTAAAGTCATCGCTGTTCCTCAAACGTCCCCAGTATTATGCAAATAAAAAATAAAAAATCTTGCAGTTTGGTCAGGTGTTGACCAGCTAGAACAGCCAGTCTAGCACGATGCACAAACGAAGGTCTCAATCACATACAGGAATGCCTCCATGGGTCATTGTTATTTATTGATGACATCTGTTCCAGGTTAAATGGCCACAGAAGGTACAAGTACATATGGAAGTCTCTTTGCACAGTAGACAGGCTTTTCCTCCACGACTGCGGATGCACGGAGACTGTGCTGCCCTTTTACCACATGCCTGATCAGGTCTCAGTTTCTCCACATGTAAAGTGACAACCATCCACTGAGATTTATCAAAGCAAGATTTATGTTTTTTCTGCAGCAGCCAGCGCGTTCCTTTTCAGCGGCCATATTCGCTGCAGGCAGTGTTTTTCTTCCTCCACATTCCTACTAGTTCAGTTTACTACAGCCGCATGTCTGGTGAGGTCATTTATGGCCAACCATGGTGGTATGACAAACTCATTTATAAGTGGGAGGCTGGAGTGCCTGGGATGAGCCTACTTGTTCAGGAATAGTTACAAAATTGATTAAATTATTTGTTTGTATGTTTGTGCAGCAAAAAGACTGACTAGGGGAAACTGTTGTTGGTGTACAATCGGTGGCTTGGGGACCATTTCAAACACTGCTGACTTTCTTTTCTCACAGGTGCTGAACTCCCCTGAGATGATAAGTGGGGGAGCAACAGGTTTTGACCACATGGTAGGTTACAGTAAGAAGATGTGAGCAATAAACAATTTGTTAGATTTTTTTTACTGTGTTCTTCTGTGGTCAATAGTCTGAATTCAAAGACATTGTCAAAAGTAGAGGAGATGCACAACGATTTAGATAATAATCACAGCAGAGTGTTTGAGATTTCGAAAGTACACAATCATAGTTGTGTGAGATAAAAGACAACAAGATGCTGAAAGCTAATGATGAGCTCAATGCCACATGTTTGTCCCCTGCTGGTATTGAACTTATAACCTTCATCCCCAAGAGAGACACTCAGACAAAGACGGAGGACAGTACAGAGATTTAGACATTCTTAGGGAACATGTGTGGTCTCCAGAAATGCAACGATCAGTCCAACACACACACACTGCAGATTTGGCTGAAACTTAGCTGCTATTCATACTGACTATTCATCTGTTCTAAAACCCAGTGGCGTTGTATACCCAACGTCCTGCAGGAAATGGCAAACACCCCGACTGGAATTAGTACAGAATAGAAGACTTGTCCATATGCTCAGGACATGAAAAAGGCAAGTCATTATCACTTATTTGTTGCTTTTTGTTGCATAATAACTCCATTAAGGTAATCTATTATCATATTTACAGCTTTTCATGTTCACCTGTATTCAGGCTTGTAGCGCATAATAATTAAATAATTCTTCAATGTCCAAACTCTGGTTTCAACATGTAGTCCAGCAGTCACCTAGGACAAAGTCTTTAGTTTTAATTTGAGTTCATAAAGTAAAAATTTGCATGGTGATTTATCCACTGAGGAGAATGAAGTCAGAACACATCTTGTATGACAACAGTAGTTTGGAAGAAAAAGAAGAAGTAGTTTTATTTATATAGCACTTTTTCATCAACAAGGCACTTCAAAGTGTGTTGTTGTAGAATAAAAAGGTTATTTAAGAAGTGGTTCTTTGTGAGCCCAGCCTACCTGTGGTTCCTAACAGTGAAGAATGGCTGCATGTAGCTAAAACAGTAATTCAAAACAAAAGATCTGGTGACTGTTCGGGGCGTACCTGGCCTCTCACCCAATGAAATGCACCAGCCCTCCCCACAACACTGGAGGGCTGGTGCTGGAAGGATACACAGGTTTGAATGATGAATGAATGGCTAGATGGAGTTATTTGATTGTGCTAGAAAATGGCTGTATGTGCTTGGAAAATAGACTGTTTTTGGTCAGTGAGGATAAATATGTTTCTTCTTCTTGTGTTTTCATGTGTGTTTTCCACAAAGATGATCTTCATAGCAAATGTGCTCAAATTATTCCATTTCTGTGTTGGCCACACATCTATTTGACATTATTTCATATGATTTTGAGAGTGTTGCTTAAAAATGCCTTACTGTTTTCAAAAAACAATGGAAAGGCAGATATAATATAATTTTCATACTTTCAGAATATTTTAGGTTTTCAGGTTCTATAACATGATGATGTATCCCATTCGAAAATATTGATATTGTGAGATTTCCCCATGAAGTCTTTCCTGTTGCTCTCTTGTGATCACAAAATGTTAGTAGCAGTCATAACTTTGGAAAACAACCCATCCCAGAGCAGCGAGCGACAGTAAGGAAATGTTAATCATCATTTCATTAAAGTAGATCATACCCCGGAGCCTTAACAGATATTTATGTTTTATGAGAACCAGTCTCACAGGCTTCTTTTACCAGTTCTGAGTGAAGGCAGCTGAGGTGGATTAGGCAAAATGTCCTTGGAAAAAAAGAGCTCACCACAAGAGTAAAGGAAAGAATCTGCAGCACAACAGTGACCGCTTGGAGTGTTCCAATAAATCTGAGCAGTGTGTTTGGTCATTACTGTTATTATCATTGCCGTACGTGCTTGTACTATCAAAATAAAAGTGTTGCTTCATTTAATCCGTGCTTTTCTTAAGTATATTTACCTGTTCCTTTTTGAAATATAGATTCAAGTGACTTAAAATCTCGCTCTCCCACTGTACTGACTGGCTTTTCAGCAATTTTAATCAGGTCATATATCTTGAGAATAATCCCTCGCTTGGACAGGGAAGATGATATCAGGTGAAGAGATAAGCGCTAACATGTCTTCTTGATCTGCCACCTCTGGAGGGGCAGCGGATAAGAGCAGACACTTTCCATCTGCTTCAACCTGGCATTAAGGGTCACTGGCTGGAAATAAGCAGACTGTTGTGTTTTCCCCATGGAGACGGATGTCAAGGTTAGCGAGGATCCACTGTTGCATTGTCTGGTAGACAGCTGAAGCACATTCAGGATGACTGCACTAAAGAAAATGTTTTGGACAAGGAAGTAACAGTGGTATGCTGACAATAAATTATTTTTGAAATGACACAAAACTCCCCATTTGCTTGTTTGATTTTTCGCAAGCGAAGAAAATCTGGATACCATTTCAATCTCCCTCCTTTTACCACCCAAGGGGATGTCTGCTAGATTAAGATACTTCCCTTCACTGCACACAGTCAATGTGCCCCCATGTAGGACAATCCTTGCACAATCAGTTGGAAGAGAGCCCATTCAGATTTGTTGAGATTCGAGAAAGCACATTTGGCAGGTTTTTGTATTGGTCAAGAAGAAGAATGCTTTCGCTTGGGTGGCTTTTACCTCCAGCGGTTTTAATTTGTAATCAAAACACAATATATACCTTCAAATCTCTTCACGCGATCACTGATAGGCCTTGAAGGGACCTGAAATGAAGTTTCCTACCAGCTGTTGCCATAAACAAGCCGTGCACATGACAGCTCATGTTAAGCAACTTTCTGTGGAACAATTTCTGAAAATCATCAGCAGTCATCTGCACCGCATCCATCTCAACCAGTGGAAAATAAGTGATATGAAGA
The DNA here is from genome assembly GCF_904066995.2 of Poecilia reticulata. NCBI lineage: Eukaryota > Metazoa > Chordata > Actinopteri > Cyprinodontiformes > Poeciliidae > Poecilia > Poecilia reticulata. The sequence continues at coordinate 16,062,906 of NC_088851.1, read as the reverse complement.
CTTGCTGACATGTTGAAGTTCCTTCTAAGTCTCATTTTGGCTGATGCTTCGCTGTGGTAGCACACAGAGAAGGATCTTCACTCACATCTGGTTCACTGAGCACCACCGAAGTGCGGCCAGCAGTAATTACTCACAGGATAATATTGGAGTAAATGGCGTAGCCTGTTTCTGAAAATTTAAATACCGGTTCTGAAACATGACTAGTGAAAAAAATATATCATCTTATCATATGTTTCTTTATGTTACCTTTTACTCTATTGACTGCGAAAGATGTGTACAAAATCTGGAATGTAACTTGTTATGAAAACTTTAAGACCTCAAGATGTCACTCTTAGCTCTCTTAACTCTTTTATCACTCCATTTACTGCGCATAACTTTTAGATTCATGTGGAATCCCACCCTGTCTTGTCGTCAGAGTTGGAGTTACTCAAAGCATTACATGGCTGCTCTGCCTGGATTTATAGACAAGATTAAGTGAGTAGTTGTTTCATGACCTGAGATAATTAGCACACAGTTGCATTATCTTAATGGATGGCGTATCTTCTGTTCCATAACAAATTTGTACCAGAAGAAGAAAATAATTGAAGGGATAATTTCTTGCAAATTATTGAGCTGCAGAATCTTTTTGTAGAATTTGCAACACAGTAAAAAGTTAATTAACTTTCAAAAATCATTTAAAAATGTAACTAGTAGCCTTCATAGTGGCAACTACCAGGAGTCCCATTGATGGTTGGGGGTGCTGTAAATTGCATAAGGAAGTTTTAGGTAAAGTTAGCAATCAACCAAGACTTTTTAGTGCTGCACGTGTCTTCAACCAGCAACATTTTATTGCCGTTTTCTTTCCTCTGACTGCTGGCATTGGCAAGATTAAATGAGTCGCTATTTTCTAATAGTTAGCTTATAACATATTACAAGTAACGCACATAACATTAATTCAAATGATCTGTTCTTTTGTCATTTTCATTTTGAAGTATTGCTAAGAGAAAAATTGCATCTGTATCAGGAATAAAAATGTAACATATTCCTAATTAAAAGTTCTAGGATAATCTGAGTAAAGTAAGAATAAATGCAACTTTTTAGTTAAATACAATTCATGAGAATTGTTAAATTGTATCAATAAATTTGGTATCACTGAAATTGTTCTTAAAGTTTTTTTAATTAGTTTTTTTTTTGTTTTGCTTTAAACATATAAGCAATTATGACTTGCTTAGATTTTAATGTTTATTAAATATTGTATATTATAAAATGCATCTCTTTCTAAACGGTGATAAATACTAGGGGTCCCTTTGTCTTTCTAAGCAGTTTTTCCCCCCACCTGCAAGGTGTGTTGATTCCTTAATCCCTTGGATCTGAAGGTAAACACTCAGATTTTCTCTCCAAAGAGGGACACTCACAATATTTAGCTAAGAGATTTCAGACTGGAGGAGGGTAACACACCTAAGCACCCGGGAATGGCTTTTAGTGTGGCTGGACAGGTCAACAGCGGATCCATTTTCACTAGCGGATGGGAATGTGTTTGCTCAGGTCTATCTCCGGTCTCATGGAAGTTCAATGAGTTTTTTTTCTGAATGGATAATTTGGCTGTGATCGTATCTCGTGTCACAGTTTTAGATCCATTAAACTAAAATGGATCTGGATGATTTTGAACGTTTTCTACATAGGAAACTTCTCTTTTCTACACAAAAACAGGCCAGTTTTAGAATTAGTTTAAGTTCTCAGTATTTCCTTAATATGGTTGAATGTGTGATATAAAACGCTAAATTGTGAAATTATTCCAGGAAAATAATTTTGCTCAAATAAAAAATACACTGCCTTACTTTTAAAAAAACTGAACTCATGCTCTACAAATTCATTTTAAGTTGATCCAATTTTATTGGAACTATATTTTGTTTTCTGTTTGACACAAACTGGTTAAACATTTCAGTGCTGATCACTTTGAATCAACCAAATTTTGTTACTAAAGCATTGTTCATTTTAAGTGCATTCTCCTGTTTAATACTTCATGTGAGTGTATGGTATGGGAAAATCTTTTTCTTTCTTAACTTAATCTTGGATCATATAAATTTGTCAGACTTAAATAAGCTGCAAAAGCAGGCAGCTGTGCTACTGCACGTAATTAAACACCATTTCTTCAAATCATCCTCTCTGTGTTTAGGAGATGAGGCTGGAGCTATGATCTGTTGAAATTTGCACACATTTTTAAGAGACAGAAATGCTCACGTGCAAAACATACTGAATTATAGGAATAAGTGTTGCTACAGCTATAAAAATCATAACAAAACAAATCAGTATTCAGAGGTTTTTCAAATCACCAAGACCAAAAAAGTCTGAATACCTTGGTTGAAATGTGCTGACAAGATCAGCCTCAAACTTCAATATGTCTCCCAGGACAATGTTTAAAAGCTAAACACAAATATCCTTTCAATCTAATCTTTTAATTTCACCTTTTTTTTAACATCAGGCACAAGGACAGATGCTCCTGAAAGATTAATTTGCTGACAGGATTGATTGCTGTGCTGACAGAAACAGCCACGATTACAGTGAAAACTCAAAATTTACCACATCCTTTTACAGGTGTGGGCTGGACTGGAAATAAGCAAACAGTTATCTAGGTGTTTCAACATGCCATATTAGGGCTGACAGTCTGTCAGACTTATCCTTGACTAATTACAGTCCTCATCTGCCCTGCAGGGACAAGATAAAACAAACCAGTTTGCTAGTGCTGTTCACGTCTAATTGCTTTGACAGAACAAGATGAGTAACCCCGCAAATAACAGTAGAGCATGACAGCAGACACCCTGTGACTGGTGGCTTGATGTATTTCCTCTGCCTGTCCCTATGCGTGTGTTTGTTAAAGACGAAATATCTCTGCTACTAGTTATCAAAGCTTGCAAATTTACATTAAAAAGCAGAACAGGGCCCCCAACAGCTATTAAACCTCATTTGCAGTATCAGCATAGTATTTTGCAAATTATACACAGTCTACTCTGGAATATTGCAGGCGATAAGGACTCTCCCTCGGGATTGGGGAAATGGCTCAATTTGGGTCTTTCAGACTCACTCACAGGGAGCTGTGCTTGTGCCTTCATTTACCAGCCTTGTCATCCCACTTTTTATGAAGCAGTTAGCGTCGCAGTATCTCCTTCTGAGATCAGAGCGCGCCAACAAAGAGTCAGCGTTCACATCAGTGGATAGTTCCTGAAGCTGAGTTTGCCAGATGGGGTGGCGGAGGTGGGAGGGGGGGGGAACTGGACTGTTGAGACTTGGAGCTGCTGAGTCGGGCAAGAATGCGTCACTGGTGCCAGGTTTTATTTTGGTGTTGGTCCATTGCAAGAACAATCTCAGAGTGTGTGGCATTATGGAGGACATCCAAATGTTCAAGATGGAATTTCTTGATTGCTATTGAGACCTGAACCCCAGCAAAATGATCTCTATCAGCCTATGCTCCACACGCCTATTCATTAGAGATCGTTATCAGTGGTTCTGAGGTGAGAGGCGGGTTTTTGGGGCCAGTCAACAAAGTGAGATCACCTGGTAGCAACTGGCTGTGCTGGACTTCAGGTTCCTTCGTTTTTAACAGTTTGAATGATATCATGATCTCCTTAAGTATTAGAATGAAAAATAAAGGCATTGCTGAATTTTTCACTCATTGTGCACGCCCACACGCATGTGCAATTGTTCCATGTCCGAAAACAAATAAGCATCAAATATCTTGCAGATGCAAAAAAAAAAACAAGATCAAGGCTAAGCTATTCAAGATTAGCATGCTCTTCTCCACATGGAAATCTTTCTGCCTGAAGCTACCATTATCTAAAAGAAAATCATATGCGAAATTTTTACATTTAAATAGCCAGAGTACAGTGTCTGGAAAAAGTATTCACAACACTGAACGTTTTCACAGTTTATCATTTTTCCTTCTGAAATTATTTAATTTGTAAAAATATTCCCCTGGGTTTTCAATCACTCTTTTGTCAAATATATTCACAAAAGAAGAGAATCATGAAGACAAAGAACTCAGAAGATGGGTCAAGGATGAAGTTGTGGAGGAGTTTAGGTTATGTGGTTATGCTATAAAACAATCAATCAATCAAATTTTATTTGTATAGCACATTTCAGCAGCAAGGCATTTCAAAGTTCTTTACATAATTAAAATAAAAACAGCATGTGACATTGAATAAACAGTGAGAAAGAGAAAGAGATAAAAAAAAAGATAAAAACATTAAAACCCACACACCTTTTAGGACTTCAGTTAAACATCGTTTAACTGGGATTCTAACCCTCAGGAACTTTAGTCAAAAACACCGTTTGACAAGGACTCCAACCTCTAGGTTTTTAGTTGAACGCCGTCAACTGGGACTCTAAACCCCGTAGAACTTTAGTTAAACGTCGATTAACTGGGACGTTTTCCAGGGGGCTTTACATTATTAAAAAGTAAACAGTGAGAAAGAGAAATAAAAAGAAATTAAAAAGTAAAGATAAAAAACATTAAAGAGATTTTTTAAAAAGAAAAAAATAAAATAAAATAAAGATTAAAAAGGTAAAAACATAAAAACATCAAAGACATCAAAACCCGCACTCTAACCCTAATTTAGCCATAAGCAACTCTAAATAGGTTGGTTTTAAGTTGAGCTTTGAGCATCTTCAATCCTCCATCCCAAGAAATGACACAACTGAGTACCGACCAAAACATGACAGTCCCCTTCAACAAGTAGACAGATCAAAGACAACGTTAATTAGATAAGCAGCCAGTTGATCTATGGTGGAACTGCAGAACTACCCATTTGAGTTGGAAATATCCGTTGACGGGACAATTTTTATCTCTGCTCTCCACAAATTTTGCATTTATGAAATATTATCAATGTTATGACATTGCTTAAAGAAACCTATATAAACTTTCCGCTGCAGTTTGAGAAAAGTCATGCAAAGGATACAAACATTTAGAAAAAAAAATGCTCTGGTCAAATTAGACCAACATTAAAATTATTGGATTGGATGCAAAAGGCTAGGAAAAATAACACTGTGAATACACCACTCCTACAGCACCATGCTGTTGGCAGTATCATGCTCTGGGGATGCTTTTCTTCAACAAGGCATGGAAAATGGTCATCATAAAATATACATGCATGTTTGATCAGCAAACTCTAATCTTCCAGACTTGTTTCTTTTGTTTTTTTTAAAAAAAACCTTAATTGATTTAGATTTACTCAGATTATATCTGTCTAAACGTTTTACCTTTTAAAAAACCCACTATGATTTAGATTCTTTTCCGTCCATGATTTGCTCTGGAACAGCTTAAACCCAAACTGTTTCACTGAAGTGTGAGGGTTCAGTGTTAGTTTGTTGACTGAACTCAGCAGCAGAGGGCTCTCTTTTCCCTCTCACTCTATTTGATACAAGTCACCTTTAAGGGGAGTTCAAATACCAACTCTCATTCAGCACATAACGTTTAAATGCATTAAAATAATTTTACAATGCTTTGTAAAGGTTTCTCATTGTGATCATTAAAATAAGCAGTCATATTTGTTTTGCTGTTCTCTAACCACACAAAGAAGCAATTTGTACATCAGATGTAAGTTTCAGAACTACTTATCTGTTTTAAATGTGTGGGATGTTTGCCAGATAGGAGTTTCCCTGCCATTAATCTTATTGACGTTCTGAGTGACAGACCGGATTATCAACTAAAACTTTCAGCCACTTGAGACGGCTACCTGTGTTTTGCTTTTGAGAAGAATAAAGAGTGAGGAGCCATTCTTCAGGCAGGAAAAGAACAGAAGGCTGGTGTAACCTAAGCAATGTGGCAACTCTCGGCGGCCCGTAGCATTATCTGGACAAACTAATATTTGCTCCACGACAGTGCAAACACACTCATTTACTCTGGCTTTATTCAGTGGTCTGGCATTGTTGATGGATTAACTCTAACGATGAAATCGAACCTATCTCCTCGGTTTGATCTGATGGATTTACTTCTGAGAGTACTCTGCATCAATCACTCACAAGTGAAATTACTAGAAGGTTTTCTGAACTGAGAGTTTAAATGCCCAGTAAAAAAAAAAAAAAAAACGATAACTGAATTGTTATTGCTCTAACAATTCAGTTGACTGCTTTTGACCAGTCAGCTTTGGAGTCATATATGTGCACCATTATTTAACCGAGTGCCTCCTAAAAAGTGAAAATAAAATCAACAAGCGTCTGTTTCTTTTTTATTCTGCTCAGCTCTGAGGGACTGGAGATTTGCAGCAGTCTGAACATGAAAAAGGGCAAGTAATGACTTGGTTTGAAGTCTGACCGCACTGCGGTGAATCTCTGTTTCTGTCAGGTCTGCTTTCAATAAAATATGATTTGCCTCCCCCACCGAATGTAGTCTTCAAAATTACACACTCTTTAGAGCATTGTTGGAATGCATGAAACATGAATGTCGCCTTTTCTCACAAGAAAGTAATAAGAAGCTACCTGCAGAGGACACTGTCATGAACACCTGGAATGATAAGGGCATAGCAGTTAAGGGCATAGTAGTTAACCTTCCATTCATCCAGCCTATGAACAGAAGAACTTTGTATAAACGCATAAATATATTTTCACAGTTTGGTTTTTGGCAGACTCCCTGCAGTACTCCTCCCAAACAGCAGGGGTTGCTATTAATAAAATAAACCCACCCCACATTAAGAATGATGGCAGAAGGCAGAAGCAGAGCCTTTAGATAAGTTAATTCACAAGCAAAACGTTTAAACTTTTATCTATCATTATAACATTCAAACTTTACCCATGAAAATATATATATTATATATATATATATATATATATATATATATAAGTGTTATTGTTCAGTGTTAGTTTGTTGACTAAACTCAGCAGCAGAGGGCTTTCTTTTCCCTCACTCTATCTGATACAAGTCACCATTAAGGGGGTTCAAATACCATAATGCCATATGTATATGGTATTTTCATATATATATATAAAAAAAAAAAAAAAATCCCTTCTCACCCTCCGCGGGTGGTCTGTTTCATCCTCTGAGCTCGGGTCCTCTACCAGCGGCCTGGGAGCTTGAGGGTTCTGCGCAGTATCTTGGCTGTGCCTAGACCTGCGCATTTCTGGACTGAGATGACTGATGTTGTTCCTGGGATCTGTTTGAGCCACTGCTCCAGTTTGGGGGTGACTGCCCCTCGGGGCAGTCACCCCCAAACTGTATATATATATATATATATATATATATATATATATATATATATATATATATATATATATATATATATATATATATATATATATATATATATATATATATATATCACTATATATATGTGGAGTCAATCGATAGAGACGTCCACTAACTCCTCAAAGAGTGGACATGCAAATGAGTGTCACAAATTGTTTGATAGGGGTACAACTGACAAATAATATTTTTGTTCGTTTGCTTCTGTGACCTGTGCAGGGGCACATGTTGACCATATCACAGACTGCAACTCAATCCTCGAAGTGGCATGACAGTTTCACAAATGCTTGTTGGAGTTTAGTTGGAGTTTAATGTACAATGTAAGTTATAGGAATGGGTCAGCTACAATTTTCAAGTGGAGGCATGATGGTGCAAGAATCCAGTATCCTGTGTTTTAATAGACAAAAACTAACCTTCACCCTACATTGGGCCCTGTTGTACACCCCAACCAACTCACAAGCTTATTTATTTTTATTTTGCTTGACAGATAGCTTTAGATTCCACTTAAATACTGGCTGAAACCTTCTGAATTCAGTAACAGATAGCCCTAATGCGCACAGAGACTTCCTATTCATGCTAGGAGAACTGAAAGCTCTTGTAGAAGACGGGCAATTCCTCTGTCACTCTGACGCTCCGCTTTTGTTTCTCTCAGCTATGCAGCACTACAGAAAGAGCTGCATAGAAGTCAAAGGCTTTTCGTTTCCATTTTCCCATGAAAATAAAAAGAACAACAAAGTGATCTTATCCCATGGATAAGATCACATAAAATAGAAGATGTACTATTGGTACCGTAATATTAGGATAATTGTTGACTTGGTAAAAGTTTAAAGCAATTGCTTTAAAAATTATTGCTGATTATGTGTGACTTTGCAGGATTTTTGTCTTGTTTCAGTGCAAATGTGTGACACTTCAGTTGACAGTCTGACTTGAGTTTTTTGTTCGTACGTCTTGCAAAAAAACTCACAGGCTTATCACCTGTGTTCAGATGAGACAACGCAACGTAAAGTGCACCATTTCCTGCACAGGTACAGGTCTAGTGCATGCAGACCCTGTTGCTCTGTTAAATACTTTATGTGTACATGCAGACCAGGAACAAAAGCCGTCACCGTGCAGTGAGACTGAGAGATAATGCAACAAAGGCTGAAACGTAAACAAAAATGACATTTAACAACCTTTTGACCTTGCGACGCTGCTGCCACTCCCTGAACGTTTACGACAGAGGCGCCAGCAAGAGCTGCCAACCCCTATCACTTGTCAGATTTTAAGGAACTTGTTGGGTGATCACCAAGACAGGCTGCTGTCTACAGCAACATAAACTTACGCTGCCCTCTGAATTTGTGCAATATCCGGGATTAAATATAACACATTCTACAGCTCTAAAGCTGTCCAAACGTTCCCATATTGACAGTGTCAGTAAGTTTAAACAACCAACACTGTTGTTTGGGACATTCTAGAACATGGAGGCCTAGGAAACCCAACGTTTTGTGCAGCTCTAAACCAAAGTACAATGGAGGGGGTGAGGGAGGCCCTTTGAAGAACACGAAGTGCAGCCAGTTGTGGAGAACCATGCATGTTGCTGTTATTGGTACTTCTCACTTGAACATGCCTCACCCATCTCAGGACTCGCACGCAGCATTGACCCAAAGGGGAGCTGTTAATTTGGCATGGCGAAAATACGAATCTGAAACTGAACCAAGGGTGTTCCGCTGGGAGGAATGTTCAGTGACAGAACACGGACCAAATGACATGAAGGGTTAATATGAAAACAACCAAACATGACTGGTCATGCGTCCAAAGGGAGAGTAAATTCCAGAAATGTAATAACAACAGCATAATTGTATGGGACTACATGCTTTAATATGAGCTGGATGCTTTTTTTCTTTAACCGGAGAATACTCACAAATAAATTAAGCAACAAAGAGGAAGTCTCTCATTTGGTTTTTTGTTAGTTTTATCTTTTTGGAGCATACAGTGCATTTTAAAATTCTACACAGCTCTCTTAAAGCTCTATTTTTTTGTTTTGTGGTGTAATTAAATGATGGAGTAAAAGATGGAAAAATGATTTCAGAACTTTTAATGTGACACTTAATCTGTACAACTGTGTTGCAAAACCAACTCAATTATTACAGATGGAAAAATAAATAAATAAATAACTGTAACTAACAACTTAATACTGTGGGCCATCTACCTTGATTAAGGCCCCAATGGAAATGAATGAGATCTCTCTTATGCTTTAGAAGTATACATTTATTCTAATCAGAACAGCTGACCTTTATTCAGGACCTTAAAGAGGTACTATAAATTAGGGCTGTGCAATGTATCCAAATATTTAAATTATGAATTCAAACGAATAAAATAACAACATAATTGTCAAAAAACAAATACTGATTTGCACACTTATTCAACATCACGTTAGTTTTTTTCATTATTATTTTTCTTACTAAATAGGATATTTTAAATTTACCAAAGAGGAAACAAAGGATTGATCCAACACAAATTTGCGTAATAAGTTTGATTAGTCAATTACATTTATTATAATATGATCAAAAACATTAAAAACACAATTTAAATGTCAAACTCTGTGGAAGGTTTTATTATTTGTAATTTTTCTATTATTCTTTGCTTTGAATCTGTTTACAGCACCTTAAAACCGTTAATACACTCTGGGACTCAAACTCAGTATTCACGCTGAAAACAGTCCTCAGCAAGAGCGGTATTTGCTTTTCCACAGAAAAATATTTGCTTATAGCTCCAGTGCCCAGATAATCTGGGAAATTAATTAACATTTTGTTAGAAAAAGGGACTCATGTAAAAGCTTTAGTCTATTCGCTGGAATGAACGGGAGCAAACAAGCAAAGGAAATCACAAAGTATTGAGAGATGGACTCCTTCATTGCTTTAAATACTTGAAATACATTTCTCTATTGCTCTCATATGGATCTTCTTACAGAATTTGTTGACAGAAGTAACATAAACCTGTCTATTTACGTTTATTAATATGTCATCAACAATCTTATTTGTAAGGGATAGTGTACATACACATACACTTAGTAAAAGCCTTAGTTACCTTTTATTATATCTGAAAATGCAAGCACCTTGCTTTCTAGCTCAAAATATCAGCTGCAAATGAGGATTGTCCTCCTGCAGCCCACAGAAAGTAAGATAGTTCACCATGCGCACTTGTTATTAAAAAGTTATCCTCATGCTGTCACCTAAAAATAGTTTGAATGTAGAACTAATTTTCTTGGAGACGGAACCCAGTTGTGTATTACATGTTTTAGCACATTTTAAACGAGCTCCGCATGGAGGTTCTGGTTGAACATTAATTTTGTAATTTCCACAAATGAAAAGATTTATCTACAACAATGACTTGTCTCTGCACTATTCCAGACGAAGTCCAAATAACACGTTTACTTTACATTGGACTCCATGATTTTTCCACAATAGAAACTGTATGTGGATAGTGCAGAATTGTACACTACAACTGCAAAAGCACTTAAATGCAAGAAAATAAAAAAATACCTTAAACCTTCTAGATTCCAAAAATATGCCTCCTTTCATTGCAGAGATTTCAAATAGTTAAATTTATTGTGTTTGCAAACATAATTTCATGCTCTTTAGTCATCTGTATATAATAATCAAAACTGGGCTCTACAATTCAACATGATCCTGTGGTTGTGCTCTGCATTGCTCTGCTGCTGTTATCCTCAGAGGACCAAAAACAGCGGCGAGATCTCCTGAGAGCAAATGTTAAATGATACGTTTTCATTTAGAAAGCCAAATGTCATCATCATGTCTCTGTCCCTTTTGCTTTCAGAGCATCTGGTTGATGTGGTGAGCTGGCAGAGCAAGTAAGAACATGGGAGGGAGACATTTATCATCCTCTAGACTTCAGAGCTGTAACTCTGCCTGCTTGGAAATCCTGTGGACAGTCGGTGGAAAAAAAGCCGTGGCGATTGAGTTACAAGAGTTGCAGTGCCGATACTTTGGTGGCTAAACTCAATATGCCACTAAATTCTGGAGGCGTTATTTACAAACTAAAACAGGAGTAGGAGTATCTGTCATGATTTTATGTCTTTTAATTTTGTTTTTTTGTTTTTTTGTTTTTTAATCAAAAATCTCTAATCCTGCCTTGGTTTACATTGTTCCAAGAAGAATTATTGTGGAAGTAGTTGAAACAGGTCTTTTCCACGCCACTGTGTCAGGAAGCAGAATGAAAGAAAGTGTTATGTGCTTATTGTAACAAAAAAAAATAGGGAGTGGGTAGTTTTATATTTATAAATATATTTGGCCATCTAGCTGTTGATAAATAAGCATGGCTCTGTTCTGGGATGATTATGTAAAGAGGGATTTTTCATGAAATCAAGAGCATTACAGAAAACCCTTTGCATCTTCTTCCTTAGACTTACATACAACAGAATGTTTTCAGTCAGCAGCTTCTTCGAAACTGCTGTAAGATCGACTGTTAGTGGAGATTCTTCCTGCATACAGCCATTCAAGGTAGCATTTTCACAATGACTGCTACTGCTGCGTCAGCAGATGCTTGTCAAAAATCATGTCATTCATGTCAACAACAACTATTCACTTATGTTCCAGCGTTGGACTTGTTTCCAGGCACCGTGTTTCCATGATAAGTCAATTTATTTCAAATTTCAGACAGGGGTAGAATTGCTGACATTATTTTTTTTCTTTTAACTTGACACTTTGCCAATTTACCACTCTCTTTCTTTTTCTGCTAGTTCTGTATTTCCCCAGACCTGTACGGTCTTTTTGTGTCGCCTATCCTGGGATGCTCTCTTGTTGACTTTGAGGCATACAAAAGGAGAGTGATGAGTGAATCCTCATACTTGTGGACAGCCTGGGGTAGCGTCTTCCCTTTAAGGGAAAATATAGAGATAAGACAAATAGCCCTAAATCATACTGTACCCAACAAAGTGTCAACTACATTAAATGAACTTTGGTCCTTTAAGAACACTCAATCCCTCCTGCATACATGGCAGACAGTGATAGATTGTCACAGATGAATAACATGTAGTCTGTTCTTGCTTTTTAAGGAGCCTCTGTCATCATTGCACTGCATCACAGATTACTAATAGTGCTTAATATAATATCCATTAGGATCAAGAAGTCCAAGTCTGAAATCTTTTTTTCCCCCAAGTACTGTTCGAGCTTGTGTTATCTGTGAATCACTACAAGCTAAAGTTTCCAATGCAACAGTCTCAACACCATGGAAATCACAGAGCAGCAGGGTTTAAATCGAGGCCATATTTGTGCTCGATTGCTTGTCCTAACAAAATTGTAGATTACAGTGAAAAAACTCACTCTCACTTTAATGGCTGCTTCAAATTTTAAAAATGGCTAACAAACAAGAAAGAACCTGATAATCCACTTTAAAAAGTATATGTTTGAAATTAGGACTGTTCTAAAGAACACAAAAATGAAGGTGTGAATTTTTAATTATTCACAATTTGCAAAAGAGATGTTGCTGTGAAGACAGTGAAGATACATAGAAAATGTTTAGGAAACCTTTTGTATACATGATTAACCTTGGGAGTCAGGCAGGTATCCAGAATCCAGAAAGGAAAGCAGGTAACAAACTATTTATTTTCTTAACAGTGTTCCCTTTTTATCTATTTCACATTTATTGGACTTCTTAATGTGTTCAAGTGCATTGAAAAAGATAGAATCCGGGAGTAAATTTAAATGTAAATAAATACAACCAAAATATTTATAATTTATTGACAGAAGATTCATTTTATTAAAGCAGAAATTCTTTCCAAATCATTTTTGAGGCAAAAATAATTACCTCTTAAATCTAAGAACTAGTTTCGCCACTTTTTACCATCAAACATTTACAATATCTACTAATATATTTTTAAAACACCTGTGAAGGAATTTTACCCCCATGTTCTCTACAGAATTGTTTTAAATATGCCATATTGAAGGATTTTTGAAGATGAGTGATCTGTTTGAGCTCATTGTAAAGTCTCAATCAGATTTAGGGCCAGATTTGGACAACAACACTAAAAACACTTTCTGGTAGCTCTTTCTTTCTTTCTTTATGGTTTAGATTTTGGATGACTGTCTTGCAAAATAAGAAAAAATGACCAGATAAAGAGCAGAATTCATAAATTCATCAATTACAGTAGATCATCTAACTCCGAAAGGAACAGAGCAGCCCCAACCATGACCCTAACATCATCATGTTTCGCTGTAGGCATGATGCCTTTTTCAACTTTAGGCAATACACACATTTTACAAAAAAACTTCCACCTTTGTCTCCTCGGTATATCACAAAATATTTTCCCCGAAATCTAGGAGAATCAGCAAAATGTTTATTTATTTATTTATTTTTCCTTTTTGGGCAATATACATGACATCCATATCCTTGGGCTGCAGTAGTTTTCAGCTTGGAACTGTACATTGGACATCATTTTTGCTCAGTCTTTTCCTTAGTGTTGAATCCTGAACACCAACTTTTACTGAGACAAGTAGAGCCTGGGGTTGTTTAGATGTTAATCAGGGTTCTTCTGTGAGTTCCAGGATGAGTCAGTGATGCATTCATAGAATAATATTTCATTGTTTTAAATTTTCTTCATTTGTAGTTTATCTCCCTGAGGCTCACTGGAAATTCAAAAATTCCAGACTGGAAAATATGTTTTTTTCTCACCTGTTTTTGAAATTATTTTTGATTAGTCATGATGTATTGCCTTTTCCAGATGTTTTAACCTACTTTGTCTTGTCAGACAGACTCTATTTAAGTGTTTTCTATTTTCTACAGGTCTAACAGCAATCAATTTAAAAAGAACATCGACAAAACCTGAAAAATCCGGTTAATCCCAGTAAATTAAAGGTGTAACAAAATTTGTACAAATACAGTAAATAATTTTGATTTTCAAAAACAACCCAAACAAATAAACCCACTAGTATCTGATGTATCAGTCGTTCCCAAGCATGTTTCTGCGCCTTGTAGTCAGTTCCTAAAAACATCTGAAACTAGCCCACCTGCTGCCCTCTGAACAGGGAATGTCTGCTGCAGACGCCGTGGGGGGTATCACTTGCTCCCCTGATTGATGACCGTGGGTCCCGCAGGAAGTAACCCCACCACCATGAAGGAGTGTTTTCCGAACCCCAAGTGGTATCCGGGAAAACACGAACGACTCCAGGCACGGAGCATGTGTATTCAAAGGCCATCTTAATGTTTGGATATGCTGAGCCACTTGGGATTTTATGTAAAAAATGAGAAAAGGATTGCCAAACAGAGTTCATGTCACCAAGATTGCATCCAGTGAGCTTAAACCTTGGTTGGGAAATTATGTTATGGGCTTTATGTTGGGAGACAAGGCTGAAAGACAATATTCTAATAAACTACTTCCTTCTTCAGGGGACCTTTTGAATGTTTAAATATTCATTATCTTCTGGATTTAGATTTTAATAGTGCCAGTGGAATAAAATAAAGATAACCAAGCATATCTTAATGTCTGTTTTTATCTTCATCTGTGGACATTTTAAATAGTTGTTTATTATTTATATTTGCGTGACCTAGCAATACAGACACCTAACTGTCAATTTCAAGCTCAACCAGATTGCTCTTCACTTAGATATTTCATGAGCTTTGCTTCTTTTTCAGTAACTGAAATAGCTCTTTTTAAACCAATGAACATACAAGACAACAATTCAACATATACACTGAATCTAGTCTGTAGTCAAATGCAGTTCTCTTTAAAGCCCAGGCTTATATAATGCTTTTCCACTAAATACACAAGAACATTAGAGAAATATTCCCTCCATGCTTAATTAAAAAAGAAAAATGATCAAAGCCGATTGGACTGATTAAGAATAAAATTAGTTGGTCATTTCATAATTGCGTTAATAATATTGATTTCCTTTCACTCAAAATTGTTTCTTGTTCTCTGTGAAAGTTCTAACAATATATATAAAAAAGAAATCTAATAACACATATTTGTGGTTTGAATTTGCTTTCATTTCCAACATTGAAAGAGATAATCTCAACCTAAAAGAATTCATCTGAGAGAGCACTCGAGCTTCACAGGAAAAAATGATGTAAGAAAAATCCACGTTGACGTCAAACAAACACCATAGAATATTCTAGAAATGCTCTTTGACTAGGTGATCTTCAGGTCAAATCCGAAAAAAAAAAAAATCACATTATATTCCCTCTTCTCAATAGTTCAGCAAATACTTCCACTATTTTCTGGATATGAATGCACCATCCAAAACACTTCCACATGCTTGTTTTGAGTTCAGAAAAAAAAAAAAATTGATGAAACTTTGAGCTGTACGCTTTGATCCACAAATGGAGCTTATCCTATACTAACTTCATTATGTGTTGAAATTTACACCTACTGAATTTGTCAAAATATGTTCTGCATGTTTTTTTTTCTCTCTCTCTCTCTTTAATGTGTTATATATACTTTAGAAAACCTTGGTTAAAATCAGCAGCTCAGACGTAAACTAAAAAAGTTCATCTGATGAGTGTATTTCTCTTCTGCATTTCCATTAAGAAAACAGCAGCAAACCAGCGTTTTGCAGACATCCGCTCTATTACATCTATAACTTAACATAGCTTAAATAAAAATATGTCTGATAGTAAATGTTTTCCATAGAATTCAGGGGAATTAAATGGGTCTAAAAAACAAAGTTCATTTTTGAGGCAAATAAAGATGGTGATCGGTGTTTTTATGTTTTTGTGATGTATGCAACAGATCTCTCATAAATGAGACAATAAGTCTCAAGTGATTTCTTCTGTATGAAGGATTTTTGCTACTAAATCAAAATAATTTGAAAGCAAAAGATTTTTATAAGGTCTTGAAAACAATAAGCATGCAATCTCATTGCATGCTTATTAAAGTTTAATTTTAAAAAATCACATACAGCTTTAAGTGATATTTTTGATGCACCTGGGATATTCTTGTGCAAAGCCTTCATTTTCTTCATTTTGGCTTGGATTCAAAAGTACTAATACTGTAAAAGTTGCTGCAAAAGTTTGTCAAACTGGTAATATGTCATGATTTCAGCCCTTCAGCTCCACCTTCAGTGGGCTGATTACTCATTACCCTCACCTGCTCTGTGCTGCTCCCTATTTAAACAGCTGCTCGTCACCAGCTCAGTGCGAGATCGTCTGTTGCCACTGTCACAGCTTTCAAGCCTTGTCCATGTTCCAAGTAGTCTACTGGTTTTCTGATCCTGCCTGTTTTTGACCACTGATTTTGCCTTTTCCCTCTGCTCTGAAGATTGTGCCCTCCTGTTGCTGAACCCTGCCTGGTCCTGACCCTGCCTCCTGGTTGCCGTCTATTGGATTACCTTGCCTGAGAAACCCCCGTGCATGACCCTGGACTGTTAACGACTAGCCTCTGGTTTGTGGATTTTGTCCCTGTCATCTAGTTCATCCCTGAGTCCCTGCGGCCCCCTCTGCCCTTTCACCCTACCCCCTCCAAGCTGGCTCCCCGACCCCGCTGGTCCCCCACTTCCTCACTCACCAGTGTGACCACTCCCTGTGGAACCCACCCCCTTCCCTTTATTTAGTAATAAACTTTTTGATCTGATCTCTGGTCTTGGCTGCGTTTTGGGTTCTGGCTGATTTTGCATACTCGTTACAGTACGATCTCGCCAGTATGAACCCACAGCCTAATCCGGTTTGGTGTTCTAGTGTGGAGAATGCCATTACTGGCCTAGAAAGAAATGTCCAGGAGCTTTTACAGGGACTTTCATCTCTAAAAGATTCCCAAACTCAAGCTAGGCCCTCCATTACACCGCCACGTCCTCTAGCTGTCACTCCCTCAGCTAACGCTAACAATGAACCTAAGATCCCCCCCCAGAGCGTTTTGATGGGGATCCCGAACAGTGCCGACCTTTTTTAACTCAGTGTTCTCTGCTTTTTGAACTCCAGCCCTCTGCCTTCCCTTCTGAGCGGGCCAAGGTGGCCTACACCATCTCTCTACTATCTGGTAAGGCAAAACAGTGGGGAACTTCTGAATGGGAGAATGATGCCGACAGCTGTGACTCATTTTTTGATTTTTCTGAAGAAATGAAGAGGGTTTTTGATCCAGTCCGTCCTGAGAGGGAGGCTGCCAGGAGACTGTTTTCTCTCAAACAGGGCTCTCGACCTGTTACTGACTACATAATCAATTTCCATGCCTTGAAGTCCAGTTGCCTTTGGAATAATGAAGCCCTGTTTGACGTTTTTTACCAGGGCCTGTCAGATGAGATTAAGGATGAGATTGCTGCCCGTGACCCTCCGAGGACCCTTGAGGCCTTAGAAAGGCTTGCCACACGGATTGATCAACGTCTTCGTGAACGTAAGAGGGAGAGGTCTTCAGCTAATTATCAAAGAAGGGTTTCAACTGTCCAGGTCAGTCCCTGCAGCATGCCACAGGTCTCCACAACTCCCCCTGCTGGCACTGAGGAGCCCATGCAGTTGGGTAGGACCAGGCTCTCTGCTGAAGAGAGGGAGAGGAGGTTCAGAAATCACCTGTGTTTCTACTGTGGAGAGAGAAACCATCGCGCTCTTTGCTGTCCGTCAAAAGGACAGGCTCAGTAAAGCCCGGGGGGTCTTTGCTGAGCCCTATCCTCAGATCTCAGAACCCTCCACACAACCAGTGCACCATCAGATTTTCTGACTCTCCTGAAGGCAGGGAGGTTCCTGTTTTCATTGATTCTGGGGCTGATGCTGACTTTATTGATGTTAGCCTAGCACATGCGCTCGCCTTGGAGTTGGAACCTCTAGATAAACCACGTGAGATTTTTGCTATTGATGGGCATCTGATTGATCAAATAACCCACTGCACTAAGCCTGTGTCTGTACTGATTTCAGGAAATCACCACGACAGGATCACGTTTCTGCTGACCAGGTCTCCTGAGATCCCCGTGATTCTGGGACGCCCATGGCTAATCAAGCACAGTCCAGTCATCAATTGGCTCACGGGTGAGGTTCAGTCTTGGGGTTCATCTTGCTCCACTTCTTGTTTAAAGGAAGCCCCCATCATGGCTTCCCCCTGTGAGGTCAACCATGACTATCCAGATTTGTCTAAAGTCCCTAAGGTTTACCATGATCTGTGTGAGGTGTTTAACAAATCAAAGGCCACTTCTCTGCCTCCCCATAGAGAGTACGACTGTGCCATTGACCTCCGCCCTGGAACCACCCCACCCAGGGGCAGATTGTATTCCATTTCTGGTCCTGAAAGAGAGGCTATGGAGAAATACCTTTCCGATGCCCTCAAAGCAGGTCTTATAAGAAAGTCTTCCTCTCCAGCAGGTGCAGGATTCTTTTTTGTGGGCAAGAAGGATGGATCTCTTAGGCCCTGCATCGATTATCGAGGTCTTAACGAAATTACTGTCAAGAACAGGTACCCTCTACCTCTCATGACTTCTGCCTTTGAGCTCCTTCAAGGAAGTACTGTGTTTACTAAGCTGGATCTGCGCAATGCCTACCATCTGGTCCGTATAAGGGAGGGAGATGAGTGGAAGACGGCTTTTAACACCCCTTCAGGGCACTATGAATATCTGGTCATGCCCTTTGGGCTCACCAATGCCCCAGCCGTTTTCCAGGCATTGGTTAACGATGTCTTAAGGGATATGTTAAACAGATTTGTTTTTGTATACCTCGATGACATTTTGATTTTTTCCAAGGATCTCCCCACCCACATCAAGCATGTTCGTGAGGTTCTTCTTAGGCTCCTCCAGAATAATCTATTTGTGAAGGCGGAGAAATGTGCTTTTCATCAGCCATCTGTATCCTTCTTGGGTTTTATCATTGCTCCTGGCAGGATTACCATGGATCCATCAAAGGTGGCAGCCGTCTTGGAGTGGCCCAAACCATCCAGTCGGAAGGAACTTCAACGGTTTCTTGGATTTGCCAATTTTTATCGCCGTTTTATCAAGGGTTATAGTTCAGTGGCTGCCCCTCTTCATCAACTCACTTCCACCAAGACTCAGTTCCAGTGGTCTTCAGAGGCAGAACATGTTTTTGGTAAGCTGAAAAGTCTTTTCACTTCAGCTCCCATTCTGCGTTTTCCTGATCCGTCTAACCCTTTTGTTGTGGAGGTTGATGCTTCAGATACTGGGGTTGGAGCCGTCCTGTCGCAACGGTTTGCAGATGATGCCAGGCTACATCCTTGTGCCTTTTTTTCTCGCCGGCTCTCTGCCTCCGAGAGAAACTACGACGTAGGAGACAGAGAGTTGTTAGCTATTAAACTAGCATTGGAAGAATGGAGGCACTGGCTGGAGGGGTCGGCACTTCCTTTTACTGTGTGGACAGACCATAAGAACTTGGAATACCTCAAGTCAGCCAGGAGACTGAACCCACGACAGGCTAGATGGGCACTGTTTTTTAGCAGATTTGACTTCACTCTGGCCTACCGACCTGGCAGCAAGAATGTCAAACCAGATGCCCTTTCAAGACTTCATCTGTCCTCTGTCTGCTCTTCTGATTCTGTTGACCATGACTACATCCTTCCCTCCAAGACCAGGTTAGCTCTAACCAGAATAGAGACCTTGCTCAGGAGGAGTCATCGAAAACAACCACCTCCAGCTCAATGTCCTGAGGGTCTTCTGTTTGTTCCTGAAGAGATGGTACCTAAAGTCCTTCAATTCTGTCATGGCTCTAAACTTTTCTGTCATCCAGGTATTACAAAGACTCTGGCTGTGGTCCAGTCAGGATTCTGGTGGCCCACTCTGAGAAAGGACACACGAGAGTTTGTTTTAGCATGTGTCACCTGTTCCAGAGTTAAGCCCTCCAGACGCCCCCCAGCTGGTCTTCTGAGGCCTCTGCCGATTCCTCATCGACCATGGTCCCACATCTCTATGGATTTTGTCACCGGCCTGCCTCCCTCTCAAGGTAACACGGTACTCCTCACTGTGGTTGACAGGTTCTCCAAGATGACCCACCTCATTCCTTTACACAAGTTACCTTCAGCACCTGATCTCGCTAGTGTGATGGCTCGAGAGGTGTTCAGACTTCATGGCATTCCCCGCAACATTGTATCTGATAGAGGACCACAATTCATTTCCCGTTTTTGGAGTGAGTTTTGCACCCTTCTCGGCATTGAGGTCAGTCTTTCTTCAGGTTTTCACCCTCAGACGGATGGCCAGACAGAGAGGATAAATCAGGAAGTAGAGTCCAAGTTGCGCATCCTTTGCATGGACGCTCCTAGTCGCTGGTCCCAGAACTTAACTTGGGTTGAATATGCCATTAATGGATTACCATCGAGCTCCACAGGTCTGTCACCATTTCATGTCGTTTATGGCTATCAGCCGCCCATTCTCTCTGTTCAGGAGGGAGCCACCCAGGTCCCTGCTGCCCATTTATCAGCACGTCGCTGTCTCAGAGTTTGGAGAAGGGCCAGAGCTACTCTCTGCAAGACTTCTGCGGTTTATGCCAGGAATGCCAATCGCCACAGATCCCAAGCCCCGAGATACCTGGTCGGTCAGAGGGTGTGGTTATCTACAAAGGATCTGCCCATCAAGGTAGAGAACCGCAAGTTGGCACCCCGTTTTGTGGGCCCATTTCCTGTTACTAAGATTGTTAACCCAGTAGCGGTACGTCTCAAACTACCGCCTTCATTACGGGTACACCCCACCTTCCATGTCTCCAAGATCAAACCACTGATGTCATCCAGGTTGTGCCCTCCAGCCAGACCCCCTCCACCCCCCGACTCATTGATGGGGCCCCTGCCTTTACTGTGAGGCGGTTACTGCGTTCCCGACGTTGGGGCCGTGGCATCCAATATCTTGTGGACTGGAAAGGTTATGGCCCTGAGGAGAGGTCCTGGGTTCCTTCTCGCCTGGTCCTGGACAAGGACCTTGTCCGCAAGTTCCACCGCCAGCATCCGGACCAGCCCAGAGGGGCGTCAAGAGCCGCCCCTTAAGGGGGAGGTGATGTCATGATTTCAGCCCTTCAGCTCCACCTTCAGTGGGCTGATTACTCATTACCCTCACCTGCTCTGTGCTGCTCCCTATTTAAACAGCTGCTCGTCACCAGCTCAGTGCGAGATCGTCTGTTGCCACTGTCACAGCTTTCAAGCCTTGTCCATGTTCCAAGTAGTCTACTGGTTTTCTGATCCTGCCTGTTTTTGACCACTGATTTTGCCTTTTCCCTCTGCTCTGAAGATTGTGCCCTCCTGTTGCTGAACCCTGCCTGGTCCTGACCCTGCCTCCTGGTTGCCGTCTATTGGATTACCTTGCCTGAGAAACCCCCGTGCATGACCCTGGACTGTTAACGACTAGCCTCTGGTTTGTGGATTTTGTCCCTGTCATCTAGTTCATCCCTGAGTCCCTGCGGCCCCCTCTGCCCTTTCACCCTACCCCCTCCAAGCTGGCTCCCCGACCCCGCTGGTCCCCCACTTCCTCACTCACCAGTGTGACCACTCCCTGTGGAACCCACCCCCTTCCCTTTATTTAGTAATAAACTTTTTGATCTGATCTCTGGTCTTGGCTGCGTTTTGGGTTCTGGCTGATTTTGCATACTCGTTACAAAATAGCCGGTCAGGTCTAAAGAAAAATGGAGATCAGTTTGGAGCAGGAAAGTTCTGATCAGTGCATCTACAGATTCTTCTGAATTTCCACCTAAAATTATTTAAAACAGCTGCTTTTCATTTATTTAAAGAAGAAGCAATAACTTATTCATTGATTTAGCTGAATTACATGCACATGTAATGATAGAAATTTAACTTTTAAAGAAAACTAATTATATTCAATTTGTAATAAAAACAATGATGCTTTATTTGTTGCATGACTATTTTTTTTAAATTCACATATTTTAGCAACAAAATGTGATAAAACATATTTTATAACAACTAATAATCTCAAACACACCAAAAAAAAGGGTAACAATAAGAATTCGATAAAAACTAAAGTTGCTTAAAAAACTGATCCAAAATCCAGAAAATTCTTGTAAAAATAATAATAATAATAAAAATAAAAAATAAATATAAATATAAATGCAAGCTCAGCAGAAGGATTTTTGTCGTAAAGTTTCGCAACGATTTTTCAGTGGAACACAGTAACCTGTGAGGGAGTGCAATGAGAAGTCGTTTCGTCGGAATTGGCAGAAAACAAACAGGCTACAGGAATAAACTGTTTACAAAGTAGGAGAGGGAGGGCAGAGCCACACAGGCCTGTATTGGGGAAAATCCCCGTCACATCTGCGGATAAAACATATTCCTGGGGCTTCGTGTGGGTGCGTATAGAGCCCAGGATTTCTAGTTGCTCTCCTGTACAACCCTGTTGATGAAGGTGTACGATCAGCCCTCTGATTTCCATCATGGCGGGTATCAATTACAAGCCAGATAGCATCAGCGGAGGCGCCCAGCCTGCAGAGAGCTCCATGGCTGAGTAAACAAAATTCCCACTAAATAGTTGTCTAATCGTTATCGACATTAGGGTTCAATTCCAAATAAGAAATGCTTTCATAAGAAGAAAGTCCTGGCTTTTTTTTTTTTTTTTTTAGGTTTTTGCCCCGCATATATAAAGTTGTCAGGACAAGCAAAACGCCACTTTCTTAACTGAGTCCTCTGTTCACTGAAGATAACTTATTTCCCCTAATTTCAGCTCGGTCAGTGTAAGACGGGTGATTTCATTATTTTCACAATTACAGGCTTTCAATTTCAAGAAAAAAATAAATAATATTAAAACATTGACCCTAGAAAAAGAGAAAATAAATAATATTAAAACATTGACCCTAGAAAGAGGGAAGTTAAGAGCAAACAAAGTTGGAAAAAACCTTTACAAAATGTTATTACAGATATCTTAACTCTACATTAGCCAGTTAGCGCCCCTTCTTCAATTTGGTGCCACTTCACGGACCAATAAAACAATAATGTAGGCTAGAACGACAGATGGCATTCAAGACGGCCTTTATTTTTTTTATATATATATATATATATTCACAATGAAATTAGAAAAATATATAATTAAAGCTTTAGTATATATTTTACATTTAGACAATTTATAACCTTTGTTCGCATCGTCAAGTCACTCGTGGACACGATTTAGGACAATAATAAATGACGAATCATTGAATAGACCTTGTCTTATAATAAACATTGAGCGGATTTACATGTATTTTTTTTCTTTTTTTTATCCTGTAGCCTCAATTAGATACAGCCTTTAGCAACATGAAATATTTCAACAACATAAAAAAAATGGGAAATAAACTATCCACCAGGGAGGGGAAAACACCGATACATCCATGCAAGCTTACATTCAAGTAGCCATGAAGGCCGACAGAGCTGCTGCGCTCACTCGTTACGCATGTTGACGGGGCCTGCGTTGTTTTTTTTTTTTTTGTTTTTTTTTTGACTGTCAGTCACAAACAAGCCACTGTAGTGATCTCACTTACTGTTGGAGCTGTTGAAATGAGTTCAGTTAAATGTGTCTGGTAATTAGGGTGTGTTTGAGTCCCGGTTAGGAGGATGAGGTAGCGAGAGAGAGTCCATGCACACTGTTCAAGTCTTCATGTTGGTGCTGTTTGCTCAGAGGACTGGGGGGCTTTCTGTCTCCTGATAGGCACAAACAAGAAGAGGAGAAAACATCTGAAAATATGATCAGCTCAAATTATATATATATATATATATATATATATATATATATATATATATATATATATATATATATATGATTTCTTGCAGGTTTCACTATTTAGCACGCAGTATATTTTAATTTAAGTGCGTAAAGTGCGAAGTTTGAATTGTCGAGTTCTAAATTTCAAATTTGAGCTCTAACGACACTTAGTTGATTTTATGATTTACGATAGATAAATACGCTCAGTAGATACATATATAAGTAGTCTATCTACTTAAAAAAAAGAAAAACATGTCATAATAATACTAAGAAGAATAATAATAATAATAACCTTCTCGGACTTGATGCTTGAAGGCCATGGGCGAGTGGATCTCCCCCGCGTGCATGGCCATCCCGCTGCCTGGGTGGGAAAGGGCCGGGCTCTGTGGCTGCCAGTGGTGGTGGCCCGGGGCCACGTAGCCTCCTGCTGGGCCACTATAAACCCCGTACTGGTTGCTTGGAGAGTAGGCGCACGCCGAGACGTAACTGGACAGAGTGGAGGAAGGCTGCGGGCGGAAAGATAAGATGTTGGGGGTGGGGGAGATAGAGAGGGTTATAAGTGGGTGTTATTGCGAGCGACTCTGACATTTTGTCTCCAACATGTTCGTCTTTCTACTTTTATTTTGAATAACCCTAAAAGTGTCTCCTTTTTGTCGCTTTCAAAACATATGATGCATATTTAATGGTTAAAGTTATCGTTGGAAAAGCTAGCAAAACAATGTTTTTCATATCACTTCGAGATCTATTATACTGTCTTTAATATCTAAATATTTCCGTATTTCTTTCTTTACAAATAACATGAACACAACAGTGTTAAACAAACGTCTAATTTGAGTGTAAGTATGTGTTGTTTTTTTTTATGTCAGGCCGCTTTTTGTTTTACCTGAGCGTATTTTATGTCGGCGTCGATGGCTGGCTTGTCGATCCCGTTGACCGCGTGAGAAGCAGGAAAAGCTGCTCTGTTCACGCTGCTCCAGTCCTCCATTTTTGTCGGATATCCCTCCGTTCCAGCAATTGCTAAATTGAAAGCAGTCAACTTATGTCAAAATTGTATAAAAACTGTAGTTTTACCTGATCGGAGGGCATTCAAAATGTATTTTTGCAAATATATTCTGAGAGCTAAATTAATCCTAAATCATTTTGCAGCCACAGCCTTATTTCAATGAAACAGTTTTAAAACATCAGAGAAAACAAAAAAATTGTATATGGCAAAATAAAATAAAAGTAGATAAAACAATAGATTATAAAAATACTTATATGTGAATATATGTTTTATTTACTATTAATAAACAAGTAAGGTACACATAAAGTGTTATTTTAATCTGAAGTTGTGGAAATTTTATTAATATTCTAGAAAAACAAATAATAAATTACAATAAATATTTTCATTGATCAAAATACGATTTTTATTTTTTTTTCTGATAATGTTATCCGAATCCTAAATATTCTTAAGAAGTAAAAATACACATATGATTTTTAAGTAATTTCTGCTACTGTAAATTATGATCGTATGATCACTAAAAATATTTTAAAGGCACGTTTAAAATGCACAAAGCAACGTGACAGTGAAGACACGGTGCTGAAAATCAGGAAAAGGGAGATAAAATGTTTTTAGCCGCTATTTAAAGGATCAGCTTGGATATATAGCAGGTGAGCAAGGTGTTTGCAAATGCATCATCCCATGAAAAGGTCTATTGAGATTGGCCTTACTGCGTTCTGGCTGAATGGTGAAATGGAGGACTGGTATAACTCTCAATGATTTTTTTTCGTTCTACCTGATGCCAAAACAGATGTACCAGATGATTGGACAATCGATCATGCAGAATAAAAGAACAATGCGCAGCTGCTTGAGTTTGCAGACCTCTCGCTTGGGAACAGCCAGTCTCTTACAAGTTTTCAGAACGCAGTTAGAACGATTTGTTTCACTCTCACCTGTAGGATCCATGAATGCTCGTATTCCCAGGATGTTGCTGACGGTGTGCGGGGAAGGCCAGGCCCTCGATATGCTCACATGCCCAGCAGTTACCGGTACTCCAGGTGGGGTGCCCATTTTAGTGCCCGTTGGAGACATTGCGTTGGTGTAGGAGTAAGGGTATATGTGGTTGTAGGAGAGGCCGGCCTGCGCGGAGGCTTGCTTGCTACTCTCGTACTGGTTAGGCTGGGAGAGATTCCCGATCTTGTTGCGTAAAATCCTACTGATCGAGCTCACGGAGGGTACATTGTACTTGTCGCAAACACCGTCGGCTAGAAGCCTGTCCCTGATCTCCCAGGCAAAGATCCCGGGGTCGCTCTGTTTGTATTCCCTGATGTTCTTCACCACGTTTGGCGTCGTTACGCGCGGCTTGCTCCCACCGATGGCACCGGGCAAGATGGATCCCGTCTCGTTGTACCTCGCTAAAATCTTGCTCACGCAGCCATGGGAGACTCGCAGCTGCCGGCTTATGTCGCAGGGTCGGATGCCTAGCTGGGCCAGCTCCACGATTCTCAACCTTATGGCGTTGGGCAGGGGTCTCCCGTTGACAAACACGCCGCCTAGTTGGTTCACCTCTCCATAGGTTTGCTCTGCAGAGGGGAAGGGAATAAAATTGTAACTTTTAACAACAGTAAAAAAATATATAATAAAAATAAAATAAATCACATCTTCCCCCAGGAGCAACTGAAATAATCAGCTTGCGTTCTAACCGAGTTTAGAAAGCTTTATGTCAATCATAGGTGATTTTGTGGTTTCTATGCGCGATTTTACAGCCGTGCAAAAGAGTGCAGACTATTTGATTGCCGCATCCTTACCCCACCATGCATGAAAACAACAGTAAATATGGCGAGCTTGAAGTTTAGACAGTAGAGAGCCCTTCAAAAAACTTCTCGCCTTGTAATTGGTTGATGTGGTTCCATTTACGAGTTAAAGTCCCAAACATGCAGTCAGGGGGGAAAAAAATCCACTGTTAAAAATAGTTCGCAAATTGTCGCCAAAGATCTCCCCCCTTTTGGCCATTGTCTAATACATTTTTTCTTGTCTTTACTCTGCTGTGGCGAGGTCGTAACGCATCTATAACGTCACTGGAGCATGCACGCTTTGGGCTTACCCATTTGCCTATACTGGTGTGAGATGCCGGGAAGTAAAAGGTGTCCCTCCAGATAGCTGAATGCGTCTTATAGTGAATCCAGACGAGGAAGGAGGGAGCGAGAGGAATGAACCCAAACAAACAGGGCGAAAGAGTAGACCTCTATCAGCCTCCTCACGACTCCAGCGCGCTCCCTGTCTTATATTTGGAAACCCGTTGGCAATGGCACCACAGTGATCTTCATCCGATAAATGCAAATTGGAGTTATCCCGGGGAGTTCAGAGCTTGCTGGAATTAATTTGACGCGTCCTCCACGTCAATCTTCGATGCAATACGCCAAGCCCCCTCTCTGGTCTCATTGGTTGCCCTGCCCTGGAGAGGTTGTCAGCCAATACGAAGCCTATCCGGTCGGAGCTGCGCAGCCTCCCTTCATTATTTTGCATAGGGGAAGTGGAAGAGAGAAAAACGTTTTGTCCAACATGCAGCCCATGGTAAGAACTTACATATGATAGATTTGGTATTTGTGTGCATGTGAAAACATTGCTAAAACTCTTGTCATCATTTCAGTGTAATCGGTTGCGCTTTTTTTGGGCTCTTCTATATAAATGTTTTTATGTATGATTTAAATGGCTTAAGACGTTAACTGATATATATATATATATATATATATATATATATATATATATATATATATATATATATATATATATATATATATATATATATATATATATATATTTTTTTTTTTTTTTTTTTTTATTTATTTCAGAGCTAGGGGGAAAAGCATGCCCACTTCCAGACTGAGTTCTTCTATTTTATTTCACTAGCCAGCGTTAGGTAATCAAAGATGAGAATGGCCTCATGTAATCGATACCTCTGTAGATGGCAGAGCTCACCAGACTCTGGGATATCAACTGGATTCCACAGAGGAATATTATCACAGCGTGTTTTCCGAAGTTTCCTGTGTGAGTTTAGAAAGTATCGTTTATAAGCTCACAAAACGTTACTTGTAAAACTTAACAGTCGACCCAATGGTAACAAGGTGCAGTATTCCAATCCCCCATCCCTGTTACTTTACTCTCTTTTTTTTTTTCACATGCTCCCACCCCTTCCCCTACCCTCGTCCTGCCTGTCTGCTGTAGCCCATCATACAGATCACAGAGCAGGACACATGGAAAGCATCAGGCCGGCTTACAACCAGGGAGGGTCTCAGACACAATCACTAGAAATATTAAAATGCATGGAGAATCCATGGAGAATTAAGTTGCTTGTTTATATATATATATGTGTGTGTGTTACTTTTTTTTTTTAGGAACAGACCACAGCCTCTGCACAAATCTATTCTGATAAGGTGGCATGTGATGATGCATAGAATACTTCTGTCTGTCTTTTTCACCGTCTCTCACTTACTTTCTCCGTATTACTTTATCTGTGGACCCCCCTCCTCTGGACAACTGTGGAACTGCAGTATTTTAGCCGTTTATTGGCGTCACTCTCCCGACTGGTGCTTTTATTAACGCTCCTGTCTTGCAACTCACTGTAGAAAGTTTAGATATCAAAATTATGTGCGGTAGGAAAGACCCCTTCTATGACTTCTACATTTTCAACTAGTTTTTTGCACGTCTGAAGTCCTAATCAGTCAAACCAGTTTTACTAATTAACGTTAGTATTATTGCCACAATGTGCCGCCTTTTCGTTTTTTAACCTTAAGATCAAGTCTGACATGTTAACCCGGGAGACATTTTGTGATAGCGTACAGTGATAGCTCAGTGGCCCATATACAATTCACAACTCTTGATTGATATCTCCTATAGTCGTGGGGAAATATTTAACTTCGCTTTTATGCAGAGCAAATGCATTTCTTAACCTTGTTCTTATTTAGTTTATTTCGGAACTAAGTGGTTACTTAAGAAAACAAAAATTACTAAGTGTCTGTTATGAAATTGCGGTGACATTTAGAAATGCTTTTTTTTCTATTTCCGATATGCAAAACGCTTACAAGACAAATATAAAGCGGTAATCTTTGTACGTTGAATTAAGAAGGTCGTTATGCAGGTTGCATTACTGGAATTTCAAAAGCCTTTAACAAATTAATTGTCTTGAGTTCGAAACTATTCGAAAAACTTTGCACTTAAAGTAGTCAAAGAAAGAAAGTCTGTGTTCAATAAATTAGGCTAAAACATCTGCGTGTAAGAAGTCGTTGGTGCAATTTTGCGCACTTCGCAACTGTCTAATGTCTCTTCTCAGGTGTGACAAAACAAAAGCACATCTTGAACGGCGTCTGTCCTTTTTTCCAGGGCTTAGTGTATTCCCACAATACATTCCCCCATAAACACGACAGCAGAAACATAAATACCAAAATACAGTCCTCAATATTTGATTTCAAATTTAAAATCTTTTTCAGTCACGTAGATGCCACAGCTATGAACAATTCTTATGTTTTTCCGATTGCTGATTTGACAGGACTTTTATTCATACATAAAAACTCGTACAACATAAGGCGCTTTAAAAGCGAAAAAAATATAAATTTGTTGAACTCTTAATAAATTGTCAGCAATAGCTAATAATGACACTTGATGTGTATTGGTATATTTAACAAATGAAATGAATTTATTTATGTACATTACTCTGTGAATATTAAAGTCTGTTCGTGCTGCCACATTTATATGTTTATTAAATACTTTTTTTAAAATTCCTTATGATCTAGTGAAACTACTTTGCCCATAAGAATTATTTGATATGCATGGATCATGCATTAATCTATTTATGGATTCTTGTGATCCATAAATAGAGAAGATGCCAGTCTTTCAGAGAAGACTGACATCTTCACTGAGCAGCATTTGATCAATGAAACTGGGCTAAACAATTTAATTCATCTAGTTTAGTCATACAAGACTCAAAAAAACGAAAAGCGATTTAATTTCAAGTTATAGTTGAATCAGTTTGAATCAGTTTTGGAAATGAATTTACTCAGTTCAATTAATCAAATAAATGATCATGAACATTTTGATATATATATATATATATATATATATATATATATATATAAAATCTATTCTGATAAGGTGGTATGTTAATCTATCCATTCATGTCCACACTCAAGATGTGCTGCACAATATTAATGGCAGAATCAAGACTTGATTTCAAGCTTAGCTTTAATGTTGCTATTCCTGAACTAAGACAGTTCTGAACTTTAACTGAGTGCTTATTTAAACCCTCATAAATAAATTGATGCCACTATTTTCTGTTACACATAGGAGTAACAGCTAATTCAACATCATTTTCAGTTACATTCTGTTTAGGTACATTGTTATAATAAAAGTAGCTAATTTTTATAGTATTAAACTGTTACTGAACAATACATACACAAAGTAATTTGCTTCAATTCAAAATGAGTTTAATAATTAATATTTTCCACACTTTAAAATATTTTTTCCAGTGTAAAGAAATAATACAGCTGCTGTTCAGTCTGAACATTTTGGCATGTTTAAATTCTAGTAGTCATTTTTGTTTCCCCTAAAGTAATTAATTTATGCCGTCAAGTCAATCGCAGACTTGAATAGTTCAAACAGACTTCTTGACAGACTTAAATAAAAATGTCACCCCAACTCATTCAGTTGACACCTGACACCAGCAAGGTGCAATGACCCTAGTCGGTAAATATTGATGTTGGTTTTAAGTGTCATCAACGGATAAACGTCCTCAAGTGTGCTTTGTCTTTAAAGTCTTAAGACAAATTTAAACTTCCATTTTCCCTTGAATCCAGCGAACAGGATAAGTGTTACTTTGAGTCTGATGGTACAGATTATTCTGATCATTCGGGAGCAAGTATCCTGATGTCGTATAGATAGGCTGTCTAATCCTCATGCTCACAAAAAATATTTAAATGATGGGTTAAATCATATGGAATTTAACTTCAGATCAACTTGCTTCTTTTAGCATATTAGAATGAAACACAAGTGGGGGGTGGGGAAAGGGGGTTATAGGTTAAATGGTTCATGTTTGCAATTAGATCTAATACTCCCACAGAAGGTTAACTTTGCCTTATTTGAAGACGTCAAATTTTGCGGTGTAAACACTTATCAAAAAATGTAAAGTTTCATAGTCTGATGTCCATGTCACTCCTTATTTGAAAGGAGGGAGTGGAAATACGTTTTTATCCTCTAAAAGTCAACCATTCACAAACTGTAAAGAACCACACAGATTCTCCCACCGATAATCGTAGCAGAGAAGGTTTGTCTGCTCCTATCTGATTTAGAGGTGGTGTTGTGTAGTTTCTTTGTGCTCCTGCTGGTTAGACCAGCCTCCGAAGGCAGGGAGTTGACTTCTTTTATAGTCATGAGACCCACTCTGAGCTGCAGAACATGCCTAATGAGGGCGCATGGTGGTGCCATGTGAGACATGCCAGCTTTTTCTTTTTTTCTTTTTTTTTTTTGTTTTACCAGTCTGGTAATTGCTTGTGACCTTCCCCAAACATGTCTCGTGTTTCTTTGTGTTTTAAACGTACTTCTAATTATGACTCAGATCTGTTGTCTGAGAATTGGTGCTTTGGAGACACGCAGCGGAAATGACAAATTTTTTACGCCTTTTAAACTGGGTACACAATATGCATTGGCCTGCCAATTTCACAGTATTTATAACTGAAAGAATTTCTGGGGGAAAGTCTGTGTATTTTATGCAATGCAGTCAAATTTTTATATAAAAGCTGTCAGAGCCTTGGAATTATAATAGAAATGTGCAATTACAGTACGAGAAGCATTTAAATCTTAAACTTAATATTAGACTTGATTTTTGTAAACTTATATATTCTAGTGTATGGCTCTGCATTTTTGTTTCAGGTGCACCATCACGATTAGTCAGACATGATCCCTATAGATGAACCCTATGATTGTTTGTTCTTGTATTGGTATGAAGACAGTGAATAATTTCATAAAATACTGTGTAAAGAATTAAAAAAGGCTTTATACACCTATTTTATAAAATAAAAATAATGCCATTTCAAAAAACTAAAACATAAATAGTACATTTGTAGACTTTATTCTGGGGAATGTGCAGCCAGTTAGGAAGAACAGTTTATGTTTTAGTTTTAATAAGTGGTATTTACTGTGTTCATTATATTTTTTGGTTCTACTAACCACATGCATCTAAATTTAGCTTTAAATACTGCTAAATATCACAAAGACATTTCACTGTGATCATGTATGTTTTATATAAAGTTATTATTAGTCATCAGCTGCATTTAAAAACTTTTTTCCGTCAGTATGGTAGACTAAACATGTGCATACATGCTGGTGAAATAATGTTGTGGAGATCAGTTTGCACTAGTTTGGCAAAAATTACCTTGTTCGTTTGAGTGCAGTTGAAGCATTGTAGTTCTCCTTTTAAACAGTACCTGCAGATTGTACTGCATGTACATTCTGCATTCAACCTGCATTCAACAACTAGTAGCAAAAGAAGAATAATGGAAGGAAGTGTTTACTTAATATAAATCAAACTAGAAAGTCTGGCTCATGAGTTCAATTTTTTCAAGGAATTTTAAGGGTAACAAGCATTGAACAATGAGTTATTTCGTGTACTAATTGTTGAACACTGAACAGTATTGTAAAAATTTAAAATTTTCAGATGCTATTTTGTTGCTCTTTGGGTTTGGCGAGTCCCGCTCCTGCTAGGCACAGAGTGTTATGATAAAAATGGGGATGTGCGCAATTGACTGAGGTGCCCACCCCCAAAGCAGCCCACACAAATGGACTTATGATTGCCTTACGCAAGAACAGATATGGCAGTTTAAACTGGGCCTCCCAAAACAAGAAAGTGATCAAAAGAGATGCCAAATGGTTTAACTTGCATAAAATATATCTTCCAAAATTTGTTCCAGTCCATTCAGGCAAATACCCGATATGCCCTATTATTGGCCTAGCCCCAGTGCAGTATACCTGGATTAAAAGGCTAAATGTACTTTTTTGCACTTCAGAACGTTTTGGTCTGATTATTAACAACTTACTGTTATAACAAATAACTTTGAGTTATTTGATTTACATTTGGATTGAGCTCTAACTAGCTTAGTGACAATGCTAATGTCAATCTGGCTACCAAGTTGAGCTTCAGCAAATGCTTCAGGTAAAGAGAACATATTAGCAAAAGGTTTAAATGGTTTTCTATTTCAGTAATATTTTATGCCTTGATGCCAAAGTCAAACTTTCTAGCCCAGAGGCAGGCATTGCTAATGAGTAGCACAGTTAGGTGAAACTGTCAGGTAAAAGGTTTTGTAAGAGCTCTAATGCTAATGTTGAACTTTCTAGCAAGGTGAGCTTCTTAACCCTGGGACTGTTGTCACCAATGAACAACACATTTTAACTTTGCCTGCCACCTTTTTATCATTGAACTTAGTAACATTTTGTGCTATAATTTCAAAGTTCTTTTTAACACAAAGGAGTCAGATGACTTAATAATAATAATAATAATAATAATAATAATAATAATAATAATAATAATAATAATAATAATAATAATAATAATAATAAAATTAAAAATAAACTCAGAAAAGATGTCTGCTCATGTTAAAGTGGCTTCCACTATAATCTAGTCTGAGGACTCCAGTCATACACAAATTTACTCACTAGTGGTGGCAAGCTACGTTATAGCCAAAGCTGGCAGAAGCAAGGCTGCCATTCAGTTGGCAGGTGAAATGTCTACCCCGAGGAGACAGTGGTAAGGTGACTGAGACAGAGTTAAAGACGGGGTTAAAACTGGCAACCCACAAGTTATGGGACTGACCTTTCTTGTGAGATATTGCAGAAACATGTCCTGCACGTACTAGTACATCTCAGAAAATTAGAATACTGTGCAAAAGCACAATTTTTCTTGCCAGTCATCTCAGAGTATGAGAAGGGCATTTTATAGTGATTCTTTGCACATTGAGTGCCAAGCTTTTATTTTTGCAATTCTAATGATTATAGGTTACAGGTAAAGAAAATAGTTCCGTTTCTTTTAGAATATCACGTTGGACAAATCAAGAACTGTTTTAAGCACAAATGCCAGGTTTCTGAAAAGTATCTACATTTCTATACACTGAATGCTTGGTTGGGCCTCCTCTTGTACGAATTAGTGCATCAATGCGTCAGCCTGACGCGATCAGCCTGTGGCACAGCGTAAGTGGAGGCCAAACTGCTTTGATAGCTGCTTCCAGCCCATCTGCCTTGTTTTGTCTGGTGTCTCTTTTCTTCCTCTTGACAACAACACAGACATTTCCTATTGGAAAAAGGCCAAGGGAGTTTACTGGCCAACCAAGAATAGAAACCCTTGGTAAATGAACCAGCTCTTAGTACCTTTGGCAGTGTGGGCAGGTGCATTGGTGGAAAATAAAATCAACATCACCATACAGCTAGACAGTAGAGGAAAGCTTGAAGTGCTCTAGAATGCCTTGGTAGACTGCTGCAAGAAACTATGGACTTCGGAAAACACAGTGGACTAACAACAGCAGATGACATGGCACCCTAAACCATCAATGACTGTAGAAATTATCACTGGACTTCAAGCAATGTAGAATATGTGTCTCTCCCTCCAGACACTGGTGCCTTGATTTCTAAATAAAATGCAGAATTTACTTTCATCTGAAAACAGGACTCTCAACCATTGTAGAACAGTCCAGTTCCTTTCCTTTTCAGCCAAGGTAAGACCTCTGACATTGTCTTTTATTTAGGATTGACTTGAAACAGGGACTGTGACAGGGGCAGACGTATTAGTTCCCCATAATTATAATAATGGCCTATTTCACAATATTCTAATTTTCTGAGATATTGTTTTTTATTATCTCATCAAAATGACTAGAAACACAGGGCTGGAATATATCACTCTCTATGTTGTGATTCTATATAATATACGAGTTTCACTTCCTGAGATGACTGGCAAGAAATCTTGTGTTTTTAATGCAAAATTAAAATTTTTGAAATGCACTAATATACCCAACCTGTTAATTCAGTTTGAACTCTGCTAGTAAAGAACAAATAAATCAAATTCAGGTGGTGTTGAGAATAAATAATTCTGTGTTTTTCTTCTATCTCAATTAGCTAGCTACAAACCTAAAGCTAAAGGAAATTGCATGTTAGGAAACACCCTCAAACCAAAGGTTAAAGGAAATGAGGAACTAGGGAACACCCTCTTTAGAGCATAGCTTATTAGAGGCTAACAAATAGAATTACAAACTGTTTACAAACCCTAACCTTACCCGAATTCAACACATTGACTCTTCTTCAACCTCATACATCAAGAACTTAACAGGGAGAAAGGATAATCTGCGTTGAGTTGTGAAATCACACATTGAGCGCCTTCATAAGCAAAAATGAACAGTGAAGGGAAGAACCTGGAAAACACCTACCAGTAAAAGGAAAATCCAGAAATACCTAATAACAACCTCCAGCTCTAAACTATTTTGTTTGCCAACTGTCCTAAAAATGAAAAAAAGGGGTTTTCTCTGCTTGTATCAAATTACCATATAGTGAAGAATCTACATTTGTCATAAGCCCCCCGTACTTCCACTTTAATAACATTTTCTTTTACCAGGCTTACAGCTGCTTCCTGTTGAAAGACTTTTAATTCAAATGCACAACAGTAATTCTCTTCACAAGCAGCAGGTGCTGTTTAGAGCAATGATTTTGATTCAGGTGGTCTATCAAAGATGAAAACCAGTATTTAATTGCATCACTGTTTTGGAGTAGAGAGCCTTTGAACAACTGTAAATAATAAGCATCTACTCTGAGGATAATAGTGCTAAGGAGGCAAAAGATCTGTTTATCAGGCATCAACTTATAATCCTCATTTAAAGGATTGAGAGGATGGAATTGTGCAATGTTTTAAATATCGATATTTTGATTTGACCATATTAAATGTATTCATATCTTGTGCCCCATTATGACTTTCTAATATCACTACTAACGTGTTTAATGTCACAACGTGGCAAGACGAGTTAAAACATGATGAAGAGCTCCCTCTGTGGTCACATACAGAATCCTCTTGTATAATGAAAGCTTGGGGAGGAAAAAATAGTGTCATTTTAAGGAGATGAGGAAATTCCTCAACCCAGGCATAACTTTCTAAACAGACGTAACAAATTTTGATGTGTGATGGAGTACATTGAGAAATTTAGTGAATCATTAAGTGAATCACACAAAATCATAAAAAGCAGAAAAACTACCAACTTATTTTGTGGCTTGTTATATAATATGTTTTTTTTTTTTGCTAGATTGTTAACTCTCCCAGCTAATGTGATCTATTCAAAAAAAAACTTTTCTCAGCATTGCTACACATGTCTGTATGTTCCCATGGTTTTTGTTTGGCTCTCAGGCCTTGCCTGTCTGGATCTGTTGTCAATTAAGAGGAGGGCCCTTAATTACTTTCGGAGCACTTTAGACTCGATGCTGATTCATGGCTGTCGTACTTGGAAGTCGGCCAGAGAAGTTGAAAACAGTGGGTCACATGTGGAAACCGATATAAACACTGCATTTTAACCTTGTTATTCCACAACCTCTATGATTAACTTTTGACTTTTACTTTTAGAACTGCTTTTTATTTATATTTTAAGTGTGTTTTCTCTAAGAAGTATATATTTTTTTCCCTTTAAGGCACCTGTGATTTAAAAAGATTTCTAACCTTAACTGACCCTTTTCTTTGAACAGCCATGTGAGATTACTATTGTTGCACGAGTCATAGCTTAAATATGCCAGATCTAAGAAGGAAAATTGTGCAAGAGGACATTCAAGGCCTTCTGTCAGGCACAGTGTAATATTGTTTTCCGCCAAACCAGAAATTACGGCCTTGGAGGGGCCTTTTCTATGTCAGGGATAGGGGTACTGTATGTCTTCTGACAGTTACTCCTTTTAAGATTAATGAGCTTATAAAAACCCTGTGTCTTCTTTCAAATGCCAAGCTCAATGTCAGTCAATGTTACCAGCATAGTCTTGTTCGTCTGAGAAAGAAATCCCAAAGATGGATTGGACACTGTTGACACAGCGCTGTAGAAACAAAATCTGGGGTTTTATGTCTCTAAGAAGGTGTAGGATACTGAGAATAGAAGAAGAGTATTTTTTGTTCTAAACAGAAAAACCTTATGGTTTTAGTATGAGTAGGAAAAATGAATTATTAAGTCACATAGTTTTTTTTTTTTTTTTTTTTTTTCTCAGATGAATATACAGGGGGTTCAAGGATCTTTTCATGAATGATATCAGTGCTTTGACCTCACTGTACCAGAGCCAGACGCCCATAAATACGTTCCCTTATTTCTACCCTGCTTTGGATGCCAGTTGGGCCAGGAAGTGGGTTTGTTTTGGGTGTTCTCAGTAGCTTATATTCCAGCAAAACCTGCACTTTTCACGTTTCTCAAAAGACAGCTGAGCCAATTTCCTGAAATGCACCTGAATTCCTGCTTGTGGTCGTCTGTAATGTTGGTGATCTGTTGAAAGCTGTTGAATCACGGTCCAGTGTCCACATAATGGAGACTTGTTTGTCCCCCTCACCACACGTGTGGACTGATCAGCTGGACGTCTCTTTCTCCTCGTTGAGTAGCTGAAGTTTTGGAAGCAAGTTCAAGAAAATACATGTGAAAAACCTGAGTTGGGATTTGATAAAGCGAACGGTAAATCTTAATCAAGGCGTCTTAAACTACTCCAGTTTTCAAACTGATAATAGAGATTTTTTTTTTTTGCATCTTTAATTAAAATGCTAAAAAGATAAGCATTTACTGTCTTTAAGCCCAAATTAGTTTTAAAGCCTGTGATGCAAACATAGCAGAGGAATAAGTGAACTTCGTTCCGTCATACCGGTGCTGAAATATTTGACATGTTTGCACTCAGTAGGGATACATAGACTTGCAACCAAGCCCGGACTTGCTGGCCAAGGAAAAACCCCTTAGCGCCCCCATTTTCTTCAACATGCCGCTTCCTGAATGAATGTGCTGCTTATAGCGCTGCACTCCCAGTCTCTTGAATCACAATATTCAGGCTCTGTAGTAATTTTTATTCAGACTTTTTTTCTCCTATTAATCATGCGTTCACAATTCACAATATGGTACAGTGGCTAGTGGATATTTTTTACGGTTTTGAGCTAGACATTTTCTACTATGTCAGTGGTACAAAAGACCCAGATTTTAAGGTAATATGAATTATTTGGAAACTCTACAGTCTGTGAAATGTGCAGTGTGCTACAGAGGATTTTGAGGTTGAAATGCACCATTGATTATGATTAATTTCCGCCTTTTGAATTAGAGAATTTGTCAGCCAGTCTGTAGGTTCTAATCTGTAAACCGATCATTTCCACTGATTCCCAGTGAGACGACATGATTCTAAGGTGACTTGAAAAAATATCTCACTAATTTTTACTTGTTTAACATGTATTTTTATTATTATTATTTTAGGGGCTTCTTGGAGAACATATAATTTGTGTATTTTTAACATGATCCTGCTGAAAAACAAAAAGGTTAAAATTACTAAACAGAAAAACCAAACACGTATGGGACAGGAGTCACTTTTAAACTTTAATTAAGGTCTACAAGTAATCTACAAGCAATGTTATTGTGTTATCTTTGGAAAATATCCATGCTTTTTTCATTTAGTTATTTCTTTATTTAACAAGGAGGAAATACATTTTCCACACATTGCAATGTTTGTTTGGAAAGCTTTTTATTTATATTTTTCTTTTAATAAAGACTGACATTGATTTTTATCATACATAAAGCATGAGGCAAAAAATTATCCTGGAGAGTGCATTCATTGGTGTTGTTCAGGATGTTGAGTATTAATTACCGCCGTTAATGCTCAACAAATTTGGAAGATAAGAACCAGACGAGCAAGTGAAGGAACACATCCACGAGTTTTGCTGTGACCTGCATGCCTGTATGCATCTTATCTCAAGATAGGGTTTCTATGAGCTGCTCCCAAGCCTTTCAGGAGCAAAGCCATGTCAGTGTGCAAAAGTGCAAATACCATATGTAGGTGTGTAAAATTTATGAGCATAGTATTTAATAACTACCCATATAAACATATCAATTACTATTATCAACTTATTAATGTGTAATGTATATATTACTAATATAATACTTAACTTACAGCCTGAATTAATATATTTATTTTAAGTTAAATTATATTTTGCACATTTTGTATCATCCATCTATTTGTTATGGCTGCCTAATTTTCACAGGATTTGTAACTGCAGCAGTCATTGATATAGAGGCAGGCAGGGTACGTCCTGAAGGCAAGTCAGTCGAGAATCAGTGATTCTGAGTCTGAGGTAATTTTTTTTTTCTCAACAGGAAAAGGTAGACTGCTAGAAGGTTCATCTATTAATCAAGTTGGGAAGTTCAAGTATCTTGCCTCTTGTTTATGGGTGACTATAGGATGGATTAGAGATGTAAAAAAAAACAGATTGGGACTTTGTCTGCCGGCATTCTCCAGTCTGCTCTGGTAAACAAAAGCTGACCCATAAAAATAAAGCTTTCAGGTTTCCAATATATCAATGTTCTCACCCGTGGCCATGAAACATGGATTGTGTTTGGGCTTTATTCATGGTTATCTTAAGCAGGCTATCGTGTGAGAATTTGGCCTTGAAGATTGTCCCTCTGACTTTGACACTTTCATTTCAGGCACAACTGAGGTGCTATAGTTACTAGATAGTAGAGGGTGCTGCAGATAAAATTTGCCGGTGTGTAAAACTGGTAACAGAAGAACAGTCATAGAGGAAATGTATTCCTAATAGACATCTTGCCAGATATTTTGACCTCATAAGAGTCAACATTTACAAGTATTTCAAACATTTTTTAATTTTTAGTCCCTTAGTGTTTTTATTCAACCGTGCAAATACTTTATAAAAAAAAAAAAAAGCCGTTCTTGGCGGATTCCTGTTCTACCTGTTTGATGAGCAATACATTTTTTTCATATCCTTTGAGTCAGATCAGGTTTTTGTCCACTCAGCCATGCTGGGAGACACATTCAGCACTGCAGACAAAGTCCCTGACTTGCTATAATTTTAACTAGAAACAAATGTCAATCTGAAAGCCAATAGAAAGCCATGGAACTGTGACTCAAGTAAATTTGTGTCACAAGATTTTTTAGCGGATTTTTGCTTTTATTTTCAGTCTGATATCAAAATTCTAATTGTACCTAGATCTAGGACAACCCAGCAAAGGCCCGCAAGACCAAATAAAAGACATCGGGTGTGGTTGCACAACTAGGAGTTTAGTGGTAACAGTTACAAGTAAGATTACGAGTCCCATCCAATAGTGTTGACAGCAGCTGTGATAATGATGGCGTGTGTGGTGGAGCCCACATGAGATGATGTTATTCTTCGGAACAGCTTTGGAAAATGTAAAATAAAAAATAAAAAAAAAACTGAGCTC
Organism: Poecilia reticulata; assembly: GCF_904066995.2. Lineage (NCBI taxonomy): Eukaryota > Metazoa > Chordata > Actinopteri > Cyprinodontiformes > Poeciliidae > Poecilia > Poecilia reticulata. The sequence goes on along the minus strand of NC_088851.1, from coordinate 16,022,676 downwards.
ACTCAATGTCAGTGTTGATGTAACCATATTTGAGTTGTGTGCACCCATATTACAGCTAATTATGGGTTTGGCCTGAGGTCTCAGTGAGTTTCCTAGACAACACGCAGCATTATGAGAAGTCAAGGAGAACGTAGCTTCATCCATGATAATTAGAGGGCGTTAAGCTGTGTTGAAATCTGCAACATCTGTCAGCCCCTTACAAACACCAACAATTCATCAACTCATTGCACTTCAAAGAATCTGTTCAAGATGATGAATCAAATTACATTTTTTTTAATGTTATCTTTATGGCTATTTGGCGTTATCGTGATGTTTTGGTTATTATTGTAGATTTCTCAATGGAAAGTTTGAAGTGGGGGGGAAACTTGTGTTGATAAATCAAAACCTTTTTTGATGTGATTCATGGTCCAATTGTCTCAAAGGAAGAGTCTTAGTGGAGCTTTTAAAGTGGGCCCAAATGCAGCAGACCACAACCTGCTGCCACTTCTCCAAAACATCTATGGAGATGGGTGCTCAAGTCAAGCATCCTGAATTTCTAGAACGAAAGAAAGTATTCAAATTAAGTGGCACATGGGGAATACTGTGATAAAAATTTCAGCTACGAATGACAAACTTTAACTTCATCAAATATTATACCCAAGCAGTGACTCGTGATTGTGATGTTGCATGGTCGTAATGGTGATTGCGATGTGGCATGATGATGCTGGGGGTGTTCTGTTGGAGATGACGATGCAGGCATGCAGAACTGGGGTTTCTATGCCCTCTTCTCTCAAAGCAGCGGAGAGGGAACCAATTAGACAGCTTAATTAGCGACCCCAACCTGTCAGATTGTTTTCCCCAGGAGCTCTGACAGACCGGGTTCAGCAGATCCACAACCAGCAGACTGTAATTTATTTTGGATCCAATGTTCCTTCAAAGGCACAGTCTTTTACTCAGCAAGTCTAAGACATTCAGTTGCATGTCCTCCTGAGTAAAGACGTAAGACAAAGAAATATGCTGTTTTGTTAGTCCTGTAATGTCACTCAGATTCCATCTGTGGAGCTCGTCCTTCCTGGGAACTGTGCATGAAAATGGTTCAACCTATAGTGCATTCTGGAATATTGAAGATGTTAACAATCTCCTTTGTTTCTGCGTGTAATTCAGTGCTTTTCGTTCCTCCTGTGACTGAGCTCAAATCTGCGTTGAGTTTTTTTTACACATTATAACTTAAAAATGTGTATGAATCCGTCTGAGACTCTTTAGAATACTTTGCAGAACCACACCAAGCCAATCAGGCTTTGCTTCTTTTGGATTTGCGCATATCGAGACGGAAATTTATAACCCGTTTTATTTTTGGAAAGTACCTTGTGCTCAGTCAGATTTCATTGAGAACATGAGTGAACATTAAATCTGTATTTTAAAAAGGCCTTTCTATCATATACATTGAGCAAAATCATTCCACTTCCTTCCAGAGGGTGAACATCTGCCTCAGTTTCAGGTCTTCAGGTCAGCCATTCTTCCATGCTTGTTCTGTACTTTGCTCCATCCATCCTCTAATCAATGTGCTTCTCATATTTCTGCATATGAGACAGCAAGATGCTACCAACAGGTTTCTCAGTGTTGATGTTGTCTCAGGAGGACATCCAGAGTTAATTTTCCACCTCACCGACCACGGTGCATTTCCTTCTACCACAAATTTGATTCCTACTTTGTGCTGTTCTGGTACATAAAATCCCAATAGAAGAGAAGCTGCGGTTTTGATGTTCCAAAATGTGAAAAGAAAAAAAAAATCAAGAAGAAAGATCACTTTGCTGTTTTAAGTGTGAGTGGATTGGGAGGTAATGGAGTGTCAGTGATACTGTCTGCAAAGAGAGACCCCCTGAAACTGATACCCACCCTTCAGTGACTGTTTAACCAAACCAACCGAGACGTTATTAGCGTTCTGGAGCTAAAATGTTTGAGCAAAAACTAAAAATGGATCTGTCACTGTCTCCTTGTCTTCAGATGATTCATCCTTAGCCATTCTCAGCACTGTGTTATTTTCTGTTTTTTAATGGAGCCTAGGCAAGTGGAAGCAAGCCCAGGAGGACAGGTTTGATGGGCTCCTTATAATAGTTTAAACGTTTTCTTTTCTCGTCATGCAAAATTGATGGAAAAAAAAGTCATCGGTTTTTACAGCTGAACAAGAGATAAGGTAAACATAGGTTTTAAAAAGTAAAGAGATCGTGTTCCTCAATATGTTTTAAACGATGTTGAAAATTCAATGTATGCAAAAACAATTGCTATGTCATAAAACAGGACCAGTCCCATTACTGATACAATACCACAGCGAAAAGGAGGTAAAGGAGGAACATGGCAGTAATTTGAACTCTGACCTTAAAGGACACAAGATAAAAAAAACATTCCTCTGACTTGTCTTTTCAGTCGATATGACAGTTCTATAGGTCATATCAGGTTCTCAGGAAAAGACGAAAAAAAATAAAAATCTGCGATCATATCTACAAGATGGTGCAAAGTGATGACACGTTTGCAGAATCAGCCTGTCTAACAAGACATGGTTCACGGGTGACTGAGGAGACGTAGCTGGTCGTGCGTCTCATCGTCTTCAAGCACTGACAAAAAGCTCAGTTGCATGGTCTTGTCTTGTACGACATACAGGATCAAACTATGTTAGAGACGGACATGGTGTAATGGGAAGCAACACCACTAGCATCTTTTGTTTTAAATACTTGACTAGGGGGGCTAAGAAAAGTGAAAACAGATATTTTATGATCAATATTATTAGCATTTATTTTTTGCGCTAGGTTGTTAAAGTTGTGCATCTAATTGTACTGCCTGTTTTAAGGGTGCCAGATCTTTAATAATCCCAAGAATATTTATACTTAAAACTAATAGACAAACCTGAATAAATAAATACATACATTTTGCAATGTGGGAACTTTTTCCCTCTTCTCGTACATATTTTTGCATTTATAAAAATATGCATATATGAGAGGCGTGTGGTGGTGGGGACACAGCTTTGTTATATAACCCTGAAAGAATAAGAAATTTGCTATTTTTGCATCAGGCATCCTTAAATTACTTACTGACTAGCAGTAAACACAATATTCAAAAAGTGAGCCTTTCTCCTGATATGAGAGACTCATCATTCAATGCATTAGAAGTTCTTTATTTGCTCAAGCCGTGGTTTAATGGAGTAGTGGTGTAATTTATAGCTCAGCGAAGAGTCTGAAAAATGTGCTTTCTTTTTCCAGACCTTTCCTGCATCTTCACACACTTCACACGGACAGATGAGGACGTTTCAAGGGTGAGGCAGAAAGACAGAAGAAGCAGGAGGTAAAAGAAGCATCACTGAGGTTCATCGCCTGCTGACAGAACAGAGACCTTGGGGTGAATCGACTCCCTTTCTCTGGAGTTTACACATAAACACATCCAGTGTGCAGGTGGAAATACGGGTGTGTGAAGAGGGTAAATAAATATCCCTGCCATGGGGCTCTGAACATTTAGCAAACAATGGAATTTTTCACACAAACTTGGATTTGAACTCTGTGTGGATAAAAATAAATTTCTGCTAACAATAAAACTTGAATCCTCCTCCGTGAAATATGTGATTGGAGAGTACTTTTTCAACTTCAAGTGACCGAATCAGGGACAGACTTTTGCAATCCCACATATTAGAGTTTCAAATGTAAAACGTCTTTCCACCTGTGGAAAATTTCAGTACAAAAATCAGAAATACTGGACATAATACTTCCATATTATATATTCCACCAGCTGGTCTAGGCGTTGCCAGTTCAGACATCTAGGAAATGTAGATCTAAGAAGTCTCTGAGCTCTCACATGTTGTCATCCTATGTAGTATCCACTAGATGGCAGCATAGGCTTGCATGATGAATCTTCATGGTTCAAAGATGCTCTTGACCCTGTGCTTGAGTTGAAATCAAGCAAATAGATGTTGAAATATAAAAACAAAACAAACTAATTGGAGACCTATTTAAAAACAAAATAATGCATAATAAATGTCAAATTCTTCCTTGGCTTTACAGCAGTCTAGCTCCATCTTATATAATCTGATCTTATTTTTGAATATTTCCACCGGTATTTTGACCATTTCTATTTGATGTTGAGATCCAGGCGTGTGAGGCTGGAAAGGCTCCTTGCCATCTCTATAATCTTCAGCTCCCTCCAGAAATACCAGGTTCAAGTCAAAATTCTGGCCCTACCACTCCAAATCAATAACATTACTTCCAGTAAGAAGAAAATTTAGAATTAAAATATTTTTTAACAACAGCAGTTACTCTTTTTATATTGTTTCACTGTTTTTTAAGCTAGGTTAGGTTTAGTGCTAAATGATTATATTAAAATAATCAAATCTAAATGCGAATGACTAAATGAACTGAAATGTACATACATTCATTTTCTGTTAACTTAGCTTGTATTACAAAAGGACAAGGTTAAATGAGTTGCAACATGAGTTGATTACATTATATTATATTATATAAATAACTTTAAAAACTATCCAATTGAAAATAAATTGGGATCTGTGAGGTCACCAGCAGGTGGCAGTCTTCACCCAGAGAAGAAGCTTATTAGTATTTATTTATTTATTAAGTGAAACTATAATTGTTTTAAAAATGAATTATTTCTGTATGATAAGAGCTGATTGTTTGTGTATACATCACTAACCTTAACTAGAACACACACACACACACACACACACACACACACATACATATATATATATATATATATATAGAGAGAGAAAGAGAGAGATTTTTTATTTTATTTTTTTATTTACACATCTTCCAACTTTTTTTTTGCTCAGCTGCCTGTGTTGTGCTGTGGTGGAAGCGGTGCAAAAATAAATACATCCAGAAAAGAAGAATAAAAGATGGTGTTTACTCTCTGATCTTTCAGAATGTAGACAGCATTTACTCCTGTTATTGTTTACCATGTGGTAGTCGCAGGCGTAGTTCATGCTGCCAAGGTCCTCTTCTGATTTGAATATGATACAAAAGATGAAACGTTTGACCTCACATTGTCACCGTTAATCACTCCATGTCCTCTCATGAAAATGTCTCTGACAAACGATGCACAGTCCACACGTTGAGTTCCGGGGGAATGAAATAGCTCCATTACAAATGTCCCTGCAGAGCTGCAGAGCTGCAGAGCAGGAAGTTCAAAGGCGCCCTGATTGATGTACCACTGTATGAAAAAAAAACATTGACAGCAATAGCCCACATTCCTCATCGGGTTCGGCAGTGTCAGCTTCCTTTTCTCTCCATCCTTCATCTGCTCACCGCCCCGTCCCCTCCACGATGAAAGTCGAACAAATCTGCTGACATTGATCCTGTCTCCTCGGCCGGGCTAATTTCATTCCAGCCGGAGAGAGACGGCTATCTCCACAGATCTTGACAGACAATTGTATTTACTATTTTCTTTTCACAAGCCAATAAAGGGGGAGCAGTTATTGCATCAGATTATATGAAAAACCGTTTAATGATTCCAATTTATAACTCTAGACTGAATAATGATACAGTTAAGAGCTGACAGGCCATGATAAATGAAGGCTCATATAAAACATATTTAGAGTGAAGAATGGCTGGAGATGAATTGCGCTGTGATACAAACTCATGATAAAGAACAGTAAGAGCCACTAGAAGACTTAATAATGTGCTATTCATTTTGAAGTGATTTTGCTGGTTAATAAAGGAGCACAAATTAAAAATATATTTATTGTAGAAAGATGTCTCAGAATATTACCCCCATGACGCTGCCACCCATGGCTAATCTAATCAGGGCCCATCTCTTTAGATTGAACCTTTCAACTCCTCATTTTCTTTTTTTTTCTCCTTGACTGCAGACTTGGTGCTTTTCAGTACACATTAGCCGCTTGATGTACATACAGTACGATCGTTTTCGGTAGAATACATTACAGAGATGGGGACTCAAGTCACGACTTGGGCACAAGTCGCACTTAATTCATAAAAACAAGGCCTTCAGACTTCACTTTGAGTTGCGATCTAAAGATTTTCTTGGACTTTAATGGACGGTCTCCATGGATGATCTTTCTCTAGTTTATCAAACTTGAAAGTAACCCAATAACTGCAGATCTATTTGAGTATATAATGCTAGTGTTGCACAAAGTTTTGAGGCATTTCACTAGTCATCTGCTGTACGAGAAGCAAATGAACTTACCATCCACTCTAAGTTTGCCTGTTTTTCTTTTATGCAACCATCAAGAAACATTTACAGGAAGTGCACTGATAAAGATCCATATATTTTCCATCTTAAGAGTGTGCTGGATTTACTGAAAAGGAACATTCACAGACTGTAGGCTATCAGTGGTTGGTAATGATGCTTGCTTGTTGTGCTGTTATATTTTTGACCATAAACTGAAGTGTTTATGAATAATTTTTAGGTTGTTTCTGATCAAAACAAATTTACATCACACAACAAAAGAGCTTTAGGTCTGCTTTAAATGAAACGTAGTTCACTTTCTGGGAAAGTCTGTCTCATTTGGACATGTAAAAGAAAATGGATGCTGGTGAAGTCCAAACACACAGACTCCTAGAAACATGGATCTTGATTGCCTGCAAGTGAATCTGGATGCAGTTTGGTTATAGGAGCAAACGTAAACAGAACATCTAACAAACCAACGCAAAAAAAATCAGCCTGTTGTGTCTCTCTTGTGTATACAGCTGGGTATTAGTGCTTCGTTCGTGGCTCACACTGGGCAACTTCTAGTGAAAAGTATTTAGGTTGGAACAAATCAGGACTGACAACCCTGGAGGCCTCTAGTCACTGATACTCATGGACACAATTCTAATTAAATTCACATATTATGGTAAAAACAATTATGAGTCTTTTAATAATTACAACTATGGTAAAATGAAAGTACAGCCTGAAGCCATAATCTAATGACGCCCGTTAATGTGAATACTTTAGTCTATTCTAAATTTAACAAAGCTTTTACTTAAATCTTTTTGACCCAATGACATAACATTTTGCACAGAATTAAAGATGAACAATAAATGAATTATTATATGCACAGATCGCTTTATAGGCTGCACAGTGGCGCAGTTGGTAGAGCTGTTGCCTTGCAGCAAGAATGTCCTGGGTTCAATTCCTGGCCCAGGACTGCAAATATTTCATGAACCTCAATAATACTTCAACAATTAGGAAAAAAAGAATTTATAAGCATTTCCACAAAGTCTCTTTTTCCTATATGGGAGGTATCTCCACCTTTCTGTTCGCTTCGTTGGGGATCAGTTATGAGACAGGATTGCTGGTTCCCTACAAAAGCTTTAGATACATTTGCACATCTTTGAAGCTATTTCACCCACTACTATTTTACATAATATTGTTCATCTGCCTAATACTTTGTGCATTATACTGTACCTTTAGGCTCCTCAAGTCACAATTTCAGTTTCTTCCACTGTCACCATTTTAGTTTCTTTTTATTGTCTTTCCAAACTGGAAAGAAAATTTGAATCCAGAAAAATGCCATTTCTCTTTTTTAATTGGATCAAGAAATAAATTGTTCTTGGGTCAGTATTAACTTGCATGTATTGTTCAACCCTGCCAGACATTGCTCAATTAAGAGAAATTATTTTGATTGATTGCCACTGAAATAGCCTTGTAAAAATAAACCAGTTCATTGTTCAACGCTGTTTGCTTCATTCAGAAGGCCTGGGTTCTCAGCTACGGAGAAACTCTGTATAAGTTTTAACTTTTAACGAATTGCTAATGTTTGCCCATGACAGTTTGACCATATGAACCTTAATGAAAATTGCTTCAACTGTAAAAATGAAAATGAGAAAGCCCAGATTGTGCTCTTAGCCAGAATTGTTCTGAGAGAAATTGCACAGGAAGGCAATGGCAAGGCTACTTGAACCCTTCAGAAGTCAGCTAAAATCCTATGCAAGATTAATTCACTCACAAATCAATTTTGATTGGTTGAAGTTTCTTAGCTTACATCATGCTTTTTTTGTTTTGCCCATCAGAAACAAGTCTCTCTGAGAGAACGCCCACTTTACACTTATAGAAGATTCAGGATAACATTACCAGAACCTCAAAGTTTGAATAAATTTGGTGTTTCTCTATCTGTTTGTTGTTTTTTTTTAAAGACAAAAATAAAAACATGCATTGTTTTACAGTGTGGAACTCACAATTGTTGTCCGGAGGATAGAATGCCTCTGAAAACACTTGTATCTAAACAAATGTGTGTGAGAGAGTGCTAATTTATATAGGGTTTCAGAAAAAGGTATTCAATAGACATGATGCAGACAGGAGGAAAACTTGCTTGGAGGGACCAGGGGGCCCAGGTCATACCAAGCAGTCACCAGGAGTGAGCCGACACATACCTGAGCACTGACCTCCAGGCACCAAGGGACCAGCCACTGGCATGAAGAGTGATGGAGGGACGGACAACATAAAACTAACAATATGACACTTTAGCACATATGTAAGGCAGTCAGTGTACAGCTTGTATAACAGTGTAAATTTGCTGTGTCTATTATTAGCCTTTAAACAAAGTCATGTGACTCAAGTGTTAAAAGGGCTTAGACGTGAATGGGGAGCAGGTGTATTAATTTGATGTTATTACCCTCACACTCGTTGAGAATATTAGAAAAAATACCCGTTTCTTTGCGTTAGGATGGTTTAGGCTATAAGAAGATTGCCAACATCCTGAAACAGAGCAGCTGCTTATTTTAGGGTCTTTAGCATCCACCAGCTCTGCAGTAAAGTCATTGTCACGAAGGAGTGGAAGAGGTTTGCAGTAGCAACCTGCGAAACTCCAGTAAACTTCATGCCCAAGAGACTAAAGGCAATGCTAAAAAATAATGGGTGGTGGCCACACAAACTGTTGACACGTTTAGCTCAATTTGGACATTTTCACATCAGCATGTACTCAGTTTTGTTACCAGGGGTTTAAAGAATAGTGGCTGTGTCTTGAGTTATTTTGAGGTGACAGCAAACTTACACAGCTACACAAGCACCGAAGCACTGTCAAAGTGTGATATCTTCAGTGTTGTCCTACGAAAATGCGGCAAAATTTAATTATACTAAAACATTAGGGGTGTAGTCACATTTGTGGCACACTGTACTTCTGAATGTCTCTGATACATTAGCAGCTAATTCACTGAGGAGGCATAATTTCTGCTGCATTCCAAATGTACAACTCAGACCACTACACCAAGCGTAAATTACCTGCACCAACACAGTATATTGAGTACTAAGTAATTAAAGCTGGAAATGGAAAAGCTTGCATTTCATATAGTCCACAGCTTTGAGACATCCTTGACTTGCTGCGGTAAAGTCACTCATTAAATACAGTTCATATCATTTAAATAGATGGACTTCTGCACTTTCAGACAGTTGAATGTTGTGGGAAAACCACAAAGGAGGGCTGAACCTTTTAAAAGTACGGTGAAGGACTTGACTTTCTGCAGAGGTCATGGGACACAGGCTGTGAATAATATCTCCACAGTTTATTTTCATTCAAAAACAAGACATTGAACTTAGTAGATGAAATGCTCCCACATTCTTGCAGGGATTAGACCCTCATTCTAAAAACACCGACATGTAACCGTAACCCTTATAAGAAGGTTTGAATGATGTCTTGATTAAGATTGCAACTACTTAAAGTGGGTGGGCAGTTTTCATGTTCATTGGACACTGCAATCGGGCTGGTGATGTTTTATTCTTTCGTATGAGAACTTTACAGCACAACTCAAACAACAACACAATATCATAAAAACAGATCACACTCAACATGGGATTCAAATCACTGAAGGGGGTAAAAGCAAAAAACAGTACCTTAATTCAAGTAATTCTCTGGAACATAAAGGCTGAGATTTCAGTATTGACATAAGTGGCTTAGCATGTCAAATGGATATTAGAAAAGCTTAGACAGTGTGCACATGTTTGCATATTCAAGTAGAACGCTTTTTTTTCAGAATTCTCAGTTCTTAAGTTCTCAATTTAAACTTTGTAGTCAGGTCTCTTGGAAGATGAAAATTCCAGTAATCTTAGTGTTTTTCAACAGAAATCAGGGTGAATAAAGACCTTGTTTTCCAGTTTGATCATTAATTCAAAGTGTAATAACACCACAGGACAGGAAAAAAAAAAAAGGTGAAAGATGAAGGACACCAAAGCAAAGCAGCCAGCGGTCTATAAAAACACAGAATCTTCCTCTCAACAACCGCGTCCTTGAGATGCAGATCAACCGTGATCACCTGACAGTTCAGGACACAGGAAGGGCTAAGCTCTTGTCGACCTCTTAGAGCCAGCCTAGCAACACCCTCTGTCCTTTTTGTCTCTCTCTCTCTCTCTCTCCGGACACCCATGCACTGTCTTTCTCATCTTCACCACCTCCCCCAGGCCTCCCACCCAGACCCTCAACCCTTGGAGAACGCCGCCAAACCAACGCAGTAACAAGGAGCTTCTGAATGGACCTGAACTGGCCTTTGTCTGGCCCTGCTGCAAAGTCCCTTTATTTACACAGTCTTTAACGCTATATGTTTTCTTGCCGCTTAATTGCATTGGCCTTTGCTGCCCCTTGGTCAATCAATACCTCCTCTCCAATGACATCAGCCGGCCTATTCATCCAGGTGATGGGAGTTTTGTGGGAAGGTCGGTGGGAAACAGCATCCATCCATCCATCCATCCATCCATCCATCTATCTATCTATCTATCTATCTATCTATCTATCTATCTATCTATCTATCTATCTATCTATCTATCTATCTATCTATCTATCTATCTATCTATCTATCTATCTATCTATCTATCTATCTATCTGTCTGTCTGTCTGTCTGTCTGTCTGTCTGTCTGTCTGTCTGTCTGTCTGTCTGTCTGTCTGTCTGTCTGTCAGTCCGTCCGTCCGTCCGTCCGTCCGTCCGTCCGTCCGTCCGTCCGTCCGTCCGTCCGTCTGTCTGTCTGTCCGTCTGTCTGTCTGTCTGTCTGTGCTGAAGAACAACATCCCCATATCACATATTAGTGATCAGGGTAACGTGAATTTAGTTGTACATCATCACTTAAGGAGTTGCCGATTTTGAGCCGGAACAATTCAACTTTGATTCATGCCACAGTCAGCGCCATCAAAACAACATTTTCTGAACTTTGCAAAGAGAAGGGGTTGACATGCCATCACCACTCCCGAATGCGTGTGACCAACACATTAATCATAAGAGGTCCAATCCTCTCCTGTGTCCAATTCAGCGGCGATTCTCTAGTGCAGCACTGTGGTAATGTTTAGACAGAGCTGGGCATAATTATCTTTTTTGTGTACTTTAATAAGGAGACATCCGAGTGCTAGGATGACAGGAGTGCACATGCACACGCCACCAAACTACCGTACAGTGATATTATCCCCTTCATTCTGTGTAATTAAAACATAAATAATTAAATGCCACTAACTAACGTAACTCATATGCAAATTTAGATGATTTAGTGAGTTGAAGAACACAGGGATTTTTTTTTTTTTTTTTTTTTGCCAAATGGGGGCCATTTAAAGCTGACCTTTGGAAATGTTATTTTGAATGCAATGTGATGGCGCTGTTTAATTTGAAGAGGTGCTTATCCCAAAGTCAACATCTTACTTCTGTTTTCCTGACGCACACTCAGTCACCATATATTAGGCAGTAGCCTGGCAACCACAAGAGTAGAGTCGTACCAAATGGATATGTTTGCAATATGACGGGCCCAGTGCACTCCTTACTGCTGACCTGCCTGCCATTTTGTTTCTGTCCTGTGAAGGTGTCAGTGATAAACGTTACCTTGTCTCAGCAGGTGTGCCTGTATGGAGGGCCCTGCGGCACGGAGGGGGTCACCAACCCCAACAGTTTTTTTCCCCAGTTATTTGAATAATGGGCCATTAGGACGGCTGGATATCCAATGTTAAAGTAGCCGTATGTGTCTCCTGGATAAAAGACATAATTACCTGAAAGAGGGAGGATGTGTTGGTGCACACTTTTCCTCAGCTGGGCTGCAAGGCTCAGAAACTGGCACACACTCCTGCCATTAGATGGCGACAAAGGGAAAGAGTAGAGTTGTTTTCAAGAGGTGAAAAGACTCATCAAGGATTACACACACAAACAGCAGCACAAATGTTCTGAAAATGTTAATGCAAAATCAAATTAGGAACACCAATTATATCTTTAAAAAGAAGTTTTGAAAAACTTTCAGATTAGCCATAATTTGGGACATTTAAATCCATTTAAGTAGAATGCCATTTGATTCTTCTACTTCTTTTCTGATACGGGACTTTTTTTTCCAGATTCATATTATATTTATAAAAACCGATTACAGTTCTCACAATGAATGTTTTCCTAGAACACACCATACATATTTAAAGCCATTTTTAATATTGTCTTTGTTGAATTTCATAGTATCATGATGAAGAGAGAGTTGGCAATTTGTTTTAAAAGGAGGAAGAGCTGTCCTTTTTTATCATCATTGTGGATCCCTTTTGCCTTTCAGAAACCTGGTTCAAGAGAGACTTGCCTTGCTTTCACCGAAAACGTGGATACAAAATTTAGAGTAGTATTCATATGAACTACAAAGATTGCCAATTAAAGATGAGTTCTTTATCATTTATGTGCCCTTGGGTTTTTATTCCTCAATTGCTATCACCTTATAAAAGCATCCTTTTAGTGCAAAGAATGGAAGCCCATTTTCATGACCTCCTCTAATGCATTTCCATCCATCTTCACTGCCTCAAAAAAAGTTTTCACCTCTCTACAAAACATGTTAATTGCCATCATGAGCCTGGTATAAAGAAAATATCTACACGTTAATTATCCAAATATGTTGGCAACCCATCTGCAGAAAGCCATTGAAATTACTAAATTGTGTTTTCTCCTTTTCGGCTTTCATTTTGGACACATTGTTAATCAAAAGGCTTCAGAAATGTGCAGATGGGTAATCCTTATGTTTGCAAGGAGCAGCTTGGTTCAAGGTGACTGTTCCATGCTCCCAAGCCCTTCTGTTTCTCCCATTGTGTTACTTTGGTTACATATCCTGATGGGCTGTTCACTGTACCCAAATAGGGACTTTGCTTGCACACATGCAGACTCCCACATAGGAAAAAAAAAAAAAAAACTCACACAGTTGTAAAGATTCATGCACTCTTCTCTACATGCAGCTGAAGCTATAACCACAGTGGTATAATTGATTTTTATTTATGGTTCACTAATTAGAGTCAGGCTTTAAGGTATAAAAAGTGTTTTCTTAGAGTAAGAGAAGAGTTTTCTTGCCTAAAACACGAATAATTATGCAGAAAATAAATAGCTGAAAGTTACAACGCAACAAAGCAAACTGAATGCTTAACCTTTTAGATTTTATGTGGCACACTGACATAAAATTTAATAAATCTTTCAAATTAATGTTTTTTTTTGTGCCTATAACCAAATATTAAACAAGTCGAGGAAACTTGTTTTAAGGACGTATTATCATCTTTACGTGATTCATGTTATTCTCTGTATCTCTAAGCTAATTCGGTTCTGACATTTAAAGCATTGGATTTTCAGAATTACTTTAAGGTGTATCTCCGGCTTGTTAAGCTGGAGATACAGCTTAACAAACCAAATTCAAGACCTGAAAATTTCAAAAATATGTTGATTTCATTTTTTTTTTTTTTTCAATTTGATTTCCTTAAAAGAATTTGACTTAGGGACACTAATATGATCATTTTACATTTACTATAGCTATCAATTTGCACTACAATACAGAGTGAAAGAGTAAAAATGGAAAGAAGTTCTACTTTCAATGAAACCTTGTGTTGCTCTTATAACTTCTGGAAGATTTTATTGTGTCATGCAACAGTAGCATTTCTTTATGGTTTTGCATTGGGTTTTTTTTTTTTTTTCTACTAAATGTATATGGTATGGTAAGGTAAGGTAAGGTAATTTTATTTAAATAGCACATTTTCAGCAACAAGGCAATTCAAAGTACTTTACATGAGTTAAAAGGAAATACAAACAAAATAACACACCAAAAGAAAGAAAAAAGAGGAAAGAAAACTAATCGAATGTTGTTAATATTCTAAGTTTACAAACCCAAGGATCAGTTAAAATGTCTAAAGAAGCGAATAGTGAAGCACAGCAGTGTCTCAGAGATTCTTCGGGGCTGTCATGCATCCTTTAACACAAGATACTTGCATAATGTGAAGGGAAAGAAGAACAGAAGAATGCGATCAAGTATGAGAAAATTCTAGGATAAAATGCTGGCTGTGAAGAAGCCTTAGCTTGAGCGTCATTGGACCTTGGCTTTTTTTTTCCTGTGAGATGTCTTAAAAAATAAAAGGGTGGCTGCCATAGTTTCCTTAACTTGAACTTTTTAGAACACTTCTGGTGGAATGTGAAAGGGTCGACTGCAACACAACAAAGAAAAAAGAATGTAACTGAACTGGACATGGCAAGGAAGCAAATGCTTAGATGATTTGTTAACCTCATTGTTGCTGTAAAATACAAGAGAAATCCTCCACTTGACATACCTGCAAGAACTCCTTCTATACTTTGTTCTCTCAGCTTTAGGGTACTGTTAATTTCTGTTTGCTTAATAAAGTTCAAACACTTAAGTCGCTCTGTTGGATTTTTTGCGCACTAAGTGAAATTCTAAGATTTCCTGTGTTACCTTTGCCAAAGAGGTTTTAGAAACGTATTTCATGGAAAGATACATTTGTAAGAATGAACGACCTTCATGTCTCCCCTTTTATAATTTCAATTTGTTTTGTCAATCTTTGGGTTTCTATTGAAAAACAAGAGTTATATTCATGCAGCCCTGCTTCAGGGCAGACACACTGTGGAAGGTAACAGACAATATCTTTGTAGTGCTTTGAAACCTTTTCTCAAAAGCGGTTCTGTTCTGCTGAAGAGAAGACGCGAGGCCAACCTCGGGTTTGCTTCCAATGATCTATCCTTGACTTATACTTTTTTGTTTTGGAGAATGGCGGTACTGGAAGATTAAAGTAACTGCACTATTACTATCAGTATTTCTTAGCTTTAAGTTTTCACAGAAGATTCAAAATATCTCCCGCAAATTTACACAGGCCGTCTGCATTGACAGACTATCAGATCTGATCCACTTTAAGGCTCGTCCCAATTCATTTGCAGGTCTTTATTCATTCACAATTTGATTTGAAAGGGTTTTTCAAAGGCCTCTCCAACAGAGAATGCTTCTTACTGTAAAGGTGGTGTAGCCCCTCGCAGCTAAATGACCTTATTGTCTCTAAACCTGTGGCGAGCTGCACCTCTCACAGCAGTACCGTCTCTAACCAAAACATAAAACTCAATAACAACACCACCATAAGAAACCAGACCCATTTCTACTTTTAGGAAAATGATGAGAGTTATATATCATACCTAAAGGATCAATATATTATATATTATACCAAATGGATCATATGTAACACATACCGTAAGTTAAGTTTTTTTTTTTCTTAAATAGCACCACCAACTTGCACAGATTTGAATTGTAACACATACGTCACGTTAATATTTCCGTATTAGGAAATGAATTGCCTAAGCATTTTCTTGCTTATTGGCACAAAATTTACTTTTTATTTGCAACTTCCTAACATGTCTGATGCTTTTTCTGGTCAAGACATTCTTCATTGCCAGTCTTCGAAACTCCAAAGTATTTTCTACAAAGTGTTTCTACTTTCATTAATGAACGGGAATTCAAATGGAAAGGAGAATAAGAATTCATCAGCAAAAACTTTGTAAGTGCAGTAAAATTAAAAGGTTATTATTATTATTATTATTATTATTATTATTATTATTATTATTATTATTATTATTATTATTATTACTCCCAAATGAGATCTTCTTCCTATTGCCACCGCAATGAACATAAAAATCACGGAGAATTTCATAGGATGAGTAGCAGGCCCAGATTTTTAATCTCCAACAGTGGGGACAGCCCTACTGAGTTGTGTTTGCTCATCAAAGGAGTTGTATTCATCTGTGATGATATCTAGGCATTATTTCTGCCAAACATATCAAGCCAAGAACAGATTCTCCAATACTTATCTTTCACAATTCTATTTGACAAATCTAAACTCACATCGTAGAGATGCCAATAAGATCTGAAATCTGATTTGTGATGCGTTGTCTTCCACTCTTGGACAATTTGCCAAATGTCAGGAAATTGAGAATATTGCAAAAATGTTTGAAGACCCATATGCAGGTAGATGCCTATTAATATTTATATTTCTTTAACCATGGTGTTAATATTTCAGTCACTGTTAGATTCTTGTACACTATTTAAATTTGCATGTTCCAATGTCAATTACGACATTTCTTATGAGGCGAACTTTCTGTTGTCCTACACTGGATCTCATCAGCAGATTTGGGGCATGGTATCCTGTATGTGCTCTAAGGGTTTAAAAACTTTTATTTCTCCAAGAAAATTTTTGCCCTGGCTTTTGCTTTCCAAGGTTGATTTGGCCTGCATGTGGTTCTGTATATAAATCATTGGATTCACGTGTATCTGAATTGCTAGACCCATTTGGTTCTTCACTCACCAAATCTTTGTTGGGGATGTAATTAGGGTGTTTGTGACGTACATTTGAGCTAATTTAACAACTCTCAAACTCTCTGTCATGCCCAGTGGTGAACTCTAACGCATCTTGAACACTATATTCAGTGGTGCAACTACACATTATTCAGGTGGATGCGAAAACATAGATCGGCGTCTATGTCTATTCACTCTCAATATTGGACAAAGCTGGAGAGGATATAACAAGGCCAGTCTAGCCAACTGACAAGCAAAGCAAACACAGACTAAGAAAATCAGCTAACTGCAACTAGTTAAATGAAAGCTGCAACAAAAAATACGTTAGTTATTTTTCCAAGTATAACTAAATAAAATCTAGAACTTGTCAAGTGACTGTTTCTCAGTTGATAAGTGTGAAGATGCTTGGGTGCTCCAAATTAGAACTGCAATGCAAAACCTTTGAAAGAAAATGAAGGAACTTAAAGTTTCAAGAACTTTAGGGAAAGAACAAGTGGAAATAGGGCCTGATATGGGTGAGACAGTCTCAGAACCACTAGTGGTTATGTCCATCTGGAGGACTCTCCTAGATTCAGAACCAGGTGACCTGCTTGAAGAAAGTCTCTGAGAATGAAATTCTCAGAAGGACATCCATAAAAAAAATTAATAACCTAACCTGATATATTTAGCAAAACATGAAATGCAACCATAGCTCTGAGCAGTAGCCAAAGAAGAAATTGGAGAAGATTTGCATTGTAAGGCCCTTTCACATCCACTCCTAAGAAGATCTGACTTCTGCTTGGACTTTGTCCACCAGGACGGCTTAAAGTGCTTCATAACAAACATCCTATATGTTAACGGGAGTGTAAAGTTTGTAAAATACAGTGTTCCTCGTTTATGCTATCAGAAGAAATTGTCAGTGGGAGATTTTACCCAAACAATTTCAAGATTGTAGAGAAAAACATCTTAGTATGAGAAACATGGTCTATTTTGGCCAAACTAAGAGTTGATTTGGTTTAAGTCGTACAATTCAGCTAGTCAGCGGAAATGGGCTTCAGATCAGAGAGTTTCCGGAGATTAAAGGTGAAAACTTAATTGTTGATTTACACTACAGTGGCTATAACAGCGATATAATGTTTCCACCTTGAAAAGATAATTGAAGTCCACAGCGTTGGAATCAACACCTTTAGGAGACCTTTTTGCTTGTTGAAGCCACATAAGTGTATAATGATAAAGCTGTCTAAGATCAAGGCAGCTTTAGAGACATAAATCTGGTCCTTGCCTTTCAATTTGTTAACAGTACTTACAGCATCTTGAAGGATATAGATCCGGCCAGTTTCTTCATTTGTGTCTTTGGATTTCCGCAGCTATAGCATCCACATTATCCAGGCTTTAGAATGGCATCTGACTCAGTCTGATGGTTCTTAAGAGAAGATTGTGATTATTTAGGTCTTCATCATTATTTGCGGCTAAAAGGTTTTCACACGTCTTACCCAGACAGGGCCTTTTCTTTTATAACTGCATTGCTCGGGGGCCAACAGGCATACAGAACATGTTGGCTGGCCCGTGACCTCAGCAGCAGCATTTACAAATGGCTATATGGCTCCTCAAGGCTGAGCACTGACCTCGCACCAAAGGCTTAGCTCTGAAAAAGAGGTATTCGAGTATAAAGTTATTCATGTCAAGTAATGCCCACAAAACCCTTCCATGCAACCCATAAATCTGATATTTTGATGGAAAATACCAGACATTTCATGGGTGCCCTTGAGGAACTTTTTTTTTCTTTCGCTCAGTTAACACTTGGACAGAACTCACCACTTTCACTCTCATTGTTCTGTTTCTTCTCTTCATCCTCACTTTGTAATAGCAGGGCAAAAATGTTAAGTTTCATCACCCTGCACTCAACTGCTCCTCAAATTCACAATGTTCTGTTGTCATTTGAGAGATGGGCTATTTCACAACTGCGCAGAATTGGACACTTTGTTGGAGAACAACTCAGTTCCTCTTACCAAGAGCTAAAAACTGCCATCTACTCGCCTTAATGCGGAGGACTTTGTGATCTAAACCTCGGTGAGTGCATGTATTTGTGAGAAAAAAAATTACCCAAGCCTTTCATGCTGATGGGACTGGCTATGATCGCTTATGAGAACAAGTGCGTCCTCAGGTTTAATTAAACTTTTTTTTTTTTCAAAGTGTATCTTCCTGGTGAAATCAACCTCATCCATTCCTGCATTTGTGTGTCGAGAAGCTTGCCCTCTTTTAGTCCTCCTTGAGCAGTCGATACATTAAAACTTGAACTGATTGATTTCAGAATAGCTGTGGCATCAGTGTTCTTACAAAGCCATTAACCACATCTGAAGTATGTTAGTCATCAAGCTCTGGGCCTGGGATTGATAATAGCTTGACCGCCAAGGCCTATCTTACCCATCCTTTTTGCAGGAGGTCTTGTATTTAGCACCTAGAGCACTTGTGGCACATCTCAAACAGCGCGGGGGCATTCACAGAGCGGCTGAGTGGAAAGCTTTCTTTTTTTTTTTTTTTTTTTTTCACATTTGTCTCAACCTCATGAATACATTCCAACTCTAACTAACTGCTTTGCCTTAATGTGGAATTTCAAAGAAGGTATGAGGCCAATTTATTTATATGTATTCTCAGCATCTTAGTGATACTCTTGAAGACAGCAGCGGTAGGCATGATAATCTCTGTCTTTCATCAGCAAAGTGGCCCAGCACAAAACCCATCAGTAGTGTATTCTCTATTGATTGATGGTCGCTCCTGCTCTACTAGGCAACACCATTATCATCATGCATAGATTCCAGGCTGCCCACAATAAAATCATTGTCTTGATTTCAGGTATTCACTCTCAACGTGTCATTATAGCACAATTGGTGTTTGCCTCATATTGCTTTCTTCCTGCCTGGACAATTACCTGCATTCCCCGCCATCATCTTTACACACGTGAGGCAATATTCACACAGGAAAAAAAAATGTGGCCTCTCCTCTGCTCATCTTTAGAAGCAACAGGTGTGAAGTTGGCTTAAGGAGACCTATTTTACCTTGGAAAAAAAAAAAAAACATTCCAAATTTTAAATTTCTTTCAAAATGTTTAAATACTCCCATAAGATGTGCATTAAACAGGACTTGATAAAAATGTATTATAGTTAGCAAAATATGAGAAAAAGCCCCTGAAAAGTCTACTTAAATCATCAAAATGTGTTTTAACGCAACAGATTGACTGTTATTATTAATAATAATAATAATAATAATAATAATAATAATAATAATAATAATAATAATAATAATAAATCATTATTATTATTAATATTATTATTATTATTATAGTTAACTCTGCTTGCTCTCACTGTTCCAGGTGTTTCCATTGTGGATGTTGCCAATATGTGTTAGTCGCATGTCCCTCCTGGGAGCTGACCTGGTTATCAATCATTGTATCAGGGTATCTAATGTAAACGCAACTGTGGTGTGGATAACATGCCACATCTGCTCTTTAGACTGCGCCGCTTCTTGGTTACCAAGCGATTTATTAGAGCGCCTGGGTGAGGAATAATAGGTGGCGGCGTAAAGACCAACCGGCAGCGCTTCCATAGGCGCACAATTATCTCTTAAAACAAGCTGTTGCGACAATATCATTTACCGTCATTGCGCACCGGATGGTTCCGTGTCCCCCCAAAAAAAACATCTCGAAAGGAGAAAACTTGCCATGTGGGTTTAAAAGCACCGTGCTCTGGAGGGGGATGTTGTGTTTGCGCTCAGGGCCAATTTATTGCAGATGAACATATGGCCAATATTTTGTCTCACGTCACACCAAGGGGGAAAACAAACACCGCACAATGTTAGCGAGTCAGCAAGTGCACAGCCACTTGGCCAGCTATGCAAACGCTCTTTGACAATATGAGAAGAGGAGCACTTGCTTTCTGGGTATATAAACCACATCAGGCTTATCTCTGCACGCACTCCTGACTCCCATTTGGAGATATTTCATTAACTCTGCTGCGCTGTCCTAACGCTGCCAACACAGAGACACCTTCCAGTTTAGGTAAGCGCATTGGCTGCTCCAGTCAGCTTTGCACACCGTCATTTGTGGTGGTACCTCTTCACGGAGACAGCTGGTTTTCTTTGTCTAGCATTGCTTGTTTTCTTTTATTAAAATAACTTTGAGCTACATACATCTTGATAAGAAGGACCCTGATAAGGCTGCGTTTTCATTCTGTCTTTGGCCAGTCTGTGTTTGGTACAGGCCCAGTCTGTGGTTTTAGGGCACAGTAGCTGGTGAATCATTACGCACTCACCTGAGGAGTCCATGCTTGGTTGGGCATTGTTGTTGAGATCAGAGTGGCCTGCACCTTCGAAGGCTAATGGTTCTCAAGGCTAATGATGTGGGCAAACCTCCAACAAAAGTAAAACCTAATCCTAACAAACAGAAAATAACTCTTTTATGCAGATTAAAGAAACGCAGGCTTTCTGCGGGAATACAAAATAAAAAGTTCCTTTAGTGATTTAGATCAGAGTCACAATTTAAGTAACTCAAAATGCAACTGCACCTTAGCGTTGTTATTCAGACTATTTTCTGTAATTAATCAAATTAACTTTGGAGATAGGTTGTTACCTAGAACAATGAGCGTCAGGTTTCTGGATTATTTTTTGCTAAATTATAAATGAATCAAGATAGCATTTACGCCTCCAAAAAATATCCACGTTCAGATGCATCTAGTGACTAAACAGGAGGAAGTGATTGAAGGTCTTTCTGGACACATTTTCTTTGTTTTCTTTTTGATTTTTATTCGTTCTTGTTTTCATTCGTTTTAAATCAATTTTGTCCTCATTTGAGAATGTCGAATTGATTTATGGAATCGATTAGTTAATAAAAATAACTTAAATATCTAAATTTAACACAAAAGTAGTTCTCCCGTCTCACTAAGACATATTAGATAAGTTTATTCCCTTTTGTGATTTAATCAAGTCAGGTATAGTGAAAGAAGAATGACTTTTCCCCCCTGTATTCAATTCTTTGAAAACTTTACAAAGTGGAGATCAAGACTTTTACAACCCAGCTGTATGTACTGTATTGTATCGTATAACTGTTAGTGAAACAAAACTGTGCCACTGGATAGTTTCTTTAAATGAATGATGAAACATTAAAAGAAAAATAATGTGCCTTGTGCAGTTTAATGACCATAACCTCTCCACCAGTTGTACAGGCTTATGCGCCTGTACAACCGACATATCGTTGCCTTCAAGTTGTTTAATCTAACGTTCACCCCCTGTTGTTTCTTAATTTTACCGGTAGAGACCGCTAGAGCTCTACAGATGTCAACAGCTGTTAATGTTATTGCCACTCTCACAAACAAGACAACTCACAAGGAGGATAAGTTATCTGCTGTTTCTTGTGCCATTCAGAAGCAGCCACATCAAAGCCTCCTAAAGAAATTTTTTTAATGTTATTTCAATAGTTTTTGGTGTGTGTTTTTTTTTTATGGCATTAATATCGTCCTGTTACAAGTAATGTTTGCCTCTTTGAATAGGAATCTGAGCTGAGTTCCCCCCCTCATAAGTGCCAGTACCAGTGCGACACTGAAAGAAGGAAGTGATTAAAAAATAATAAGCGTCTTTTTTTTTTTTCCAGCGATTCGTCTTTACACACACAGGGGAAAGATTAGGGCGAATGGCTCAGCGTGGCATGAAATTCGGCGTTACAAATAAACTGGTGGTTTAACAAATGAAGGCATCTCCTCGGGTCATGGGCGCGACTCCATAATCTCGCAGTGACATGTTTAATCATTATAGAAAGGAAGACGAATAAAGCTCTTTTTTTTTTTTTTGCCTGGAAGGGAAGGAAGGTTGGCTTTCTGAGGAATAAAAAAAAAAGAATCTTCCCCTGAAGCAAAGTGTCCCCGGGCTATCTTGGCCGCAATAAATAAAGCAGCACCCGACTTTACCTTCCTTTAATATATTGGCTTTTAATCATAGGAGGGCTTGTCACTCTGTACATTTATCACGGCTGCCCTGAGGCAGGCGGGGTTACCTTTATCAAAGCCCAACTCCTTCCCTCAGGCGTCCCAACACGCTGAAACTCAGCGATTAAAAGGGGAAGCACTGATCAACATTATTATGGATCCTCCCGCGGCATTCTTATTTGCGCTTTCAATCGAAAGATGTATTCAATCAGGCATATAAGCCCCCCCCCTCCCCCTTTCTTTACTTATTTGAGAACAATCGTGGGCATGAATTTTTAGGAGGGAATTATAATTAATCAGCCTGGATTCAAGTTTTTTTTATTTTTATTATTATTATTATTATTATTATCATCATTTTTTGAGGGAGGATTTGTCCGAAATATTAATTGTTTTTTGAATGACTATGGCATTGAATGAAAACACAACGAGCTTGAATACTGATCCAGTCTGCTCTGCAGCTCACATTAAAATGGGAACAATGGTTTTAGAGTGGTGACAGCAGGAATGATCAGATGAAACAAACAAACAAAACAAAAAAACAACAACAACAGATTGTTCTTGTGCATGCACTCTGAGCAGTTTGCTGCACAAAAAGTCATTTGAGAAATTGTGTCCTATACGTTTCTGCAGCGAAGTGATATAATACAGCAACTTTGCACCTCCTTTGTTGTCCTCTAAATCCTGACACATCTGCACCTGAGAGGCCCTCCCTAAGCATTATCTTCTGTGAGGAGTCACTCGGTCTCCACAGAGCTACAGCTGCAAAATTGCTTTAACTTTGAGCCTGTGACGGAGGCTGCCTTTAAAAAAAATGTTGCGTCCCCAATAATAGTGAAAAAGAAAACAAGCCATAAGAAACGCAGCACGTATCTGTTACAATGCATATCAATTTGTACATAATGAACAACTTGTTACTATGTTGTTGTTTTTTTTTTTTAATATATATATATATATATATATTTTTCTAAATGCAGATTTGCGCGTTCAATATCTTATATGTTAAACTGGAAGCGATTTTATGTCAAGACATCCTCTTTTGCAAAAGATAAAATAAAAAAATAAATAAAAACAGTCTGTACACTGGCCACTGTCACAGAGGCGAGAGGCCTGTTTGAACTACCTGCGAAAGTAAACAGGTAAACACAGTGCGATAGGCTCTCCAAGTGGAGTGCGTCCACTTAGCCAGTGCACATTTACCTTTTCTTTAGGAAACCCTCGGCTCAATTGATCAAATAGCAGCTTGGTATATCCCCAGCAACTGAGCAGAGTCTGGAGCCCAGTGCCTTAAACCAAAAAAAAAAAGAAACACTGCTACTTCCCTCCCCCGCCCTCACACCTCCTTCCTTGTCACCGTCGCGGGATGTCACGGGTGACAACCCAGCGTGCTCAAACATACCCTGATTTGGCTCCACGCACTTTTTAAGGCACTGAGTAAATCTCAGCGAAATAAAGCCCCGCATGGGCCAAGAGAGTTTCCTGATGAGGTGCGCGCACTGAGTCCCATGCTGCCTGTCTGGGCCGTTCCCCCGTGATGCGTGAAGCTCCCTGGGTGTCTGCTGTGGGTTTGCATGTCCCTTCACAGTTCGGATTTAGCTGTGCAGCATTACTCGCTGGATCAGGTCAGTAACCTCTCTCTCCCCCAGCACAGAGAGGCTCAGGCTCAGGCTCAGCTCCAGTTTGTCCATGCAGCCCGCTCAGCTCAAAGGAGTCTTTGTGGGATGTTGAGACTTGTGATTAATTCTGTCAGTCCGGTAAAATATTTACCTCAGGCCCATGCTCTACTTTGAGAACAAAGAGGGATTGAAGGCAATATCTAAACATGTATTATTATTATTATTATTATTATTATTATTATTATTATTATTATTATTATTATTATTATTATTATTATTATTATTATTATTATTGCTGAAGATATATGTATGTATAATAATAATAATAATAATAATAATAATAATAATAATAATAATAATAATAATAATAATAATAATAATAATAAAATTACAGCAAGTTTGGCTCTTCTGCTACATTCTGCTGATCCACAAGGAACTAAAAAGACACAATAGTTGCTGCTTCCGTAAAGGAGACAGACTGTGTTCCTAAGTCCGTGTGTTCAAGCAATATGTGTGTGTTGAGATGAAGGACTTTCCTTAATATTGTGGAAGGATCCTGGAATTGAATGAAGAGATAGTCCATTGAAAGCAGTTGAATGCCATGACAACTACGAACAATCTCAGATTTATTCCAAACAGTTAGAAGGCATTGTGCGCGGGGCGTCAATCATCCATTATTTCGGGCCCTGAAATAAATGCAAAAACTGCGGCCGGACAAAAGCTTCCAACGGGAGCCGGACATTTGTCTACATTTCCCCCATTGTCTGCAGCTTAGCAATCGGTTTGTATTTGTGTTTGCCCGGGCCCGACCACCCAGGATGCGCAGAGGACCTGCTGAAAAACGCCGCAACATTGTCACCCACATCACATAGCCCTACTCTGGATGAGGGAGGCTGAGGGAAGAGAGCGAAAAGAGGGGTTGGTGTGTGTGTGTGTGTGTGGGGGGAGGGGGGGGGGTAGTCTTGGAGGGGAGGAAAATAAAGTAAGCAACAATGATACTCAGATTTCACAAGGGGGAAGAAAAGAAGCAAGATGGAGCAACTCAAATGAAGCTACACAGGCTGAAAGTAAATATCACACTGGAGAGATTTATCATGACAAAAATGCAATGAAAAAGAAAGGTGCATAAGTTTTTCACATTATGAACCATCACAATATTATTATTATTATTATTATTATTATTATTATTATTATTATTATTATTATTATTATTATTATTATTATTATTATTGTTATTATTATTATTATTGCAGATGAGCCTTAAATGCATGTTTAGCGTCTTGTTTTAGTTTCGACACATCCTCTTGCCCTAAGCTGTGGCAAAAATATTGACATAAAAGGTTTACATAAATTATCCACCATTTAAACGACTCCTTTCCTTTCCTTTCCTTTTTGTTTTTGTTTGTTTTCTCTTGAAACACACATAGCCCCCGTCTCTTCAAAAATGATGGATTTGTGAGTCATTTTATTTTTTTTATACTATAAAAGTAAAAGGCGAAAGCTTCACTTGGATCAGTTTGTTAGAACGGGGCTTTTTAAGTATTGTGAGAATAAAGCTACTTGGAGGTTCTTTGTATGTAAATAGGGTGTAAAAAAGGCCCTCCCCGTCTTTGTAATTAATTGACACGTTATACCACTCATCATGCTCTGAAGCACCAATGGTAGAGGCTCGGATCTCCCCAAAACCCACAATTTCACATCTGCAAACACTGTCTTCATCCACTTGACTCCTAAGACCCGCCCACACGTGGCCAACCTTTCGCGTTTTTTAATGCTTTTTCACTGCAGGTTCATGTGTTGAGACCAACCTTATATGGACTGATCAGGACAAGGTAATGGCTTATTTCCCTCTAGCACCCAGCAGTAGCACAGTATCCATGAGCCGCATATAGCACTTCAGCCACTTTGGCATCCTTCCTGGACTTACAGAGACCGAATCACTGCTTCTTGCTTTGCTCATAGGCGATGGTTATCCACAGAGGCTGTTTTGACTGTACTTCAGCGTAGAGCGATACTTACTCATCCAAATTTTTTCTCTGCTATTTTTCCCCCTCTCTCCTTGTTAAGTTTTGTTTTTCTATTCTCACAACAGCGGATTGTTACGGGGGAAAAAAAAAAGCTGCCGCAAGCAACTTTTCCCTGCATATTTCCCCCCCTACCAGAATATGTCGTTGACCAACACAAAGACGGGCTTTTCTGTAAAGGACATTTTGGACCTTCCTGACACGAATGACGAGGACGGATCTATCACCGGAGCGGAAGAAGACACGGAGGGATCAGAGACTGCATCCACGACGAAAAACGGTGGAGTTTTGGTGCAAAGTCCTCTAGAAAACGTTCAAAATCTACCTTTAAAGAACCCCTTTTATGACAGTACTGACAATCCCTACACGCGATGGCTTGCTACTACGGACAGTATTCAATATTCATGTAAGTAGACTCATATATCTCCTCATTATTTTGTTATTTTTGATCCAATGCGGGTAAATTAAGTGATAATTGATTGCATGCACGCTCATATTGCGCCCTAAGGATGCCCTTGGGTGGCGAGCGCTGTTCATCCTTATGCATCGTGCGCTGCACGTCTTAGAAAACGCATGCAGTGTTAAGGCTTAAGGCACTCTGCCTTTGCAAGTACTGTTCGAGTAACAATAAGCAGGAAAAAGCAAAGGGGCTTGAGTTGAATTTCTGTCTCTGCTTTATTTCCAGCATCAGTTTTTCTTTTGGTGTAAAACCAGAGTGTTAAATTGTGAAGTAACCTTTTAGAAGACAATGCACCTTTCACGCTTGGCTGACTTTCTCTGTTTTCTTTGGCAGTCTGGACTATTTTGCCTTTTTGGAACAATGCTCTACCCTGATATTAGTTTCTTCAGTTGCATTTTGTCAAAAAAAAATATCGCGCAGTTTCTATCTTTATGGAGATCCAAGAGTTCTAAATCATAACATGCACGATAGACATTTTCTCCCCACTAGATCTTACTGAAAACGCATCCTGAATGTTTACTAATCCCTTAATGGCCTGTGTATTTGTAAGAAATCTCTCTGAAAACTTCCCGACATAACATTTTGACAGTGTTTCTCCCGTTTCTTGTCGCAGTGCACGGTTTGTCCGCCAGCTCTCAGGACTCGGCCAAGTCTCCGGAGCCGTCTGCGGACGACGAATCCCCCGACAACGACAAGGAAACCTCCAGCAGCGGCGGCAGCGACTCGGGCAAG
This sequence comes from Poecilia reticulata, assembly GCF_904066995.2. Taxonomy (NCBI): domain Eukaryota; kingdom Metazoa; phylum Chordata; class Actinopteri; order Cyprinodontiformes; family Poeciliidae; genus Poecilia; species Poecilia reticulata. Next base: position 15,995,396 of record NC_088851.1, on the reverse strand, counting down.
AAGCGGAAAAGGAGGGTGCTGTTCTCCAAGGCGCAAACCTATGAGTTGGAGCGCCGCTTCAGGCAACAGAGGTACCTGTCCGCCCCAGAGAGGGAGCACTTGGCGAGCCTCATCCGTCTCACCCCGACCCAGGTGAAGATCTGGTTCCAGAACCACCGGTATAAGATGAAGAGAGCCCGGGCCGAGAAAGGTATGGAAGTGACCCACCTCCCTTCTCCTCGGCGGGTGGCCGTGCCCGTCTTAGTCAGGGATGGGAAGCCTTGTCACACTCTTAAAGCTCAGGACTTGGCGGCCACTTTTCAGGCCGGGATTCCCTTCTCGGCGTATAGCGCTCAGTCGCTCCAACACATGCAGTATAACGCGCAGTACGGCGCCGCGGCCACACCGCAGTTCCCCTCAGCACATCACTTGGTGCAAACGCAACAGTGGACTTGGTGAGAAAAAAATTATAGAGACTTGGTTTGGAGGGTGGGCTGTAGGGTGTTTCACCGCAAAGAAAGGAAGGAAGGAAGAAAGAAAAAAAAATAAAGAAAAAAACAAAAAAGACTTTTCATTTTTGCAGCTTGACTCATATATATACTACTACCATTTTTATTCGGGGCTCATGTGTGCGCCGTGTTTACATGTTTTCGTTAAGAGAACTGGGTCCAAACCTCTCCCTTATAGATTTTATTAAGAAATGTCAATGCTCTTCTTGTGACATATTTTTGTTTTTTTTGTAAAGTATGTTGTGTGTTGGTTGTAGAGATGTTTTACTTTTTATTTTTATGTTCCTCCCCACCCCCTTTTGTCCCTTCGTGTTATTATCAGCACGTGCGAACCACTTTATAATTATAGAAAATTTTTAATTTCTTGCTTCTTTTATGGACCGAAAAAAAAAATATTTATGGCCATGAATAAAAACTGGCAAGTTTTCAGCCTTTTTTGTTTTTCTTCCTTGTAAATATTTGCAGTCAGGTGGTGCATTTGGATGCAGCTCGGGATTTAAATTTCCAAATTTTTATTTTTTTGCGAACATGTTGTGAGATGTGTAAAATAATCCGTGCTGACGCCGCAGTTAAAATGGACAAATATCTTCATTTTTAAAGTAATAACTTTTAAATAAAAATATGACTGAAATGAGGCTTTGTTTTGATAAGTGTCCCGTCGATTTCATTTTTTTTTTTTTTTAGAAGGGCGGAGAGAGCCAAATACTAGCGTGTGGCGCAGAATGGGAATAAATCTCCAGCGCACTTCAACTCTTTTCCCCCCATTTAGTCAAATTTAATCCGAGGAATATTTTTTCTCTGTCCGAACACCTCGCCCATAAAGAGCCTAAAGTCACTTGTGAAATGGGACTAAAATCCACTCACTTAATATAAGTGGGCTTCTCCACACAAGAAGCTTTTGAGTCAAAAGCACTCCTTTTTGTCAGCACCCCCGGCCTTGGCTGTAGAGTGGCATACAGCGGAGGGAAAGCAATTATTTAATGCAATAAATGTTTTGTTATCTTATTAAGCGCTAAATTGCAAATATAGCTGGGGCAATCACTGTGCTGTCTTGGTTTAATAACTGAAATTTGGGGTTTAATCGTGTGATAAAGTTATTATTATTATTTTTTCCCCCACACGATCGTTTTCACGCTTTAGATTTCACACTTGACATTAGAACATATTCTAGACTCGCAGACGGTGTTTTCCTTGCGTGTGGGAATCGCAAATGGGTAACCCGCGAAGCACACTGTGGATTATCAGACTCCGCTCAATATCTTGAGTAAATATGATAACCCCCAGTAGAAAAATCTATGCATTTTGTTGTTTGTCCCGGGACAAAATTCTAACCAGCAGATGTTAGGCTCGCCCCTATCATCACCGAACAAACAGCTAAATTAGGCCAGATTTGCTAATTATTTACAGAATCCAATCTCAAGGGGGGTGGGGGGTGAGGGGGAGGCTACTGCTTTTGTGAAAGAAGGGGGTGTGCGGGGCAAACTCAAAAGGCTTTTCTGTTTCAACACTGGTTGAGCTTGTAGGTCAAACAAATAAGCAACTTTATGAGATGTTTTATTATTACTAAACAAAAAAAAAAAGACGTGATAATAACTAATTAAACAAACAAGTTATTGTGAAATGTGCGTTTTTTTTACGGTGCGCATTTATTCAGAAGTGCTATCCAAAGATTTTAGGGAGAAGGAAAAGAAAAAACGATTGAAGATGCTCGTACAAAATGGATGTAATCTAATTGTTTTATTTTGTTTTCTTTTGTTTCATTTTTTTATATAATATAAAAACTTAGAAGTAAAACAGGATTCCTGGCTTTCCCACGTTGGATTCTATCCACCTGACTCAATCGCTACACAATACAGTACACAAGGCAGTAAAAACAAAACAAAAAAAAAAGACAGAAAGAAAGAAAAGAAAGAAAGACAAAAGCGGACGCAGGCCTTGGTTGTGCTGCATGTTAGAGGCGTGCATATTAACTAGCAGCACGAGTGGAGACGCAGACAGCGCAGATAGACAGAGTTCCTCGGTGCTGTTCAGAGTCAGGGAGATGAATCCTTTGGGCTTTTTGTCCCCCGCCTGTCACTTGGTGCCATTGTGATCTTTGCTGCACACGTTGCGTCCCATATGGGCAGCTGGGTTCGGAAGAGGAGAAAAGGATCTCTCTCACAAGCCTCCAAATTGTATCAAGCTCTCAAGTAAAGCATTGTTGTCTCTCTCCCTCTCTTTCTCAAAGAAAAACGAATTCAAAATTCGTGCTATATCTATTCTGGTCGGAGAGGCAAAAAAGAGAAGCCCTATTCACGCGTAACAGGGAGTCCTTCTTCCTTGATAGAGCTATGCCAACAACAGCCTTCTCATTTCTCTTTGCCTTCCATCCCCTCTTTCTCGAACGTGAAAGGGTGATTATTGTCTAAAAAAAAAAAAAAAAAAAAAAAAGTAGCGCAAAAAAGTATTTTTAATTCTGGACAGTGATCGGCCCTGTTTGCGGCCAGTCTCGCCGAGGCCTGGTTGTAGATGAAGACATGGGAAAAAAATGACACTTCAATTTAAAAAGGTGCCCCACTGTTCGTCTAAAAACAACCAAAAATAAATGTTGGAAGTCCTATTTTTCTGCTCCTGCTCTGAGTTGCAAGGAATTTGTTGTATGCGGGGAGAAATTACAGACAAACTGATTAATGTTAGGAGCATTCATTTGCATTTTGATTTGTGTGTGTGTGTGTGTGCGCGTGGGTGTGTGTGTGTGTGTGTGTTTGTGTGTGTGAGAGAGAGATAGAGAGAGTGTGTGTGTCTGCGTGTGTGTGTGGGTGTGTGTTTGATCACTGAATCCAGTGGTCTGGAAGATGCAGATGTTTTTCCGTGAAAAAAAATAAATCTGGGAATAATGACAGGTGTTTTGCTGACTGATGCTCACATCTCTTGGAAAAGCTGGTAATTACCCGTAAAGATATAGAAAAAAATTTACGCACAATGATTTATATTTATATTGTAAAAAAAAAAAATCTACAGATTTGAACAGACGCAATCCGTTCAGACTCTGCATTTACCCTAAAACAAAGCAAAAAAAAAAAAAAAAGAAACGTTAAACTCGCAACTTTTTCACCTTTGTGCTGGTATTAACTCTGCAGGAAATAACTGAACTCCTTCTGCAGCTCTGTAACAGGGTCACATTTATCGGAAATTGCTTTTGGCTGCTTGAGGGGATAAAGCACTACGATTTTAAAACAAGCATCTTGTAGTTCAACCTGCGTGGATAACGCTATTATACACCTTGCCACCATGCAATACTGGAGGAAATGTGCACTCGGGACACTCGTGGATCCTCGTCATCCTGCACGTTTGAACCTCCACATGAATCATTTCTCTATCGTGCACATCTCCGCGTAAACGAGGATTTCAAAGCTATAATAAGCGGCGCCTCCTTTTTTTTTAATTTAAAGGAAGCGATCTGGGTTTTATTGCCTTTAGAGAAGATCCAGATTAGATTCGCCACAGTGGTGCAGATATTAAGGAGGAGAGAGGGGAGCGGGGACTGTTGCGGCGGGCCGCCACAAGATGGAAGCAGAGATCTGTGGTTGGCGTCCTGCAGCTTTTACCTGCGAACGTCCTCCAACATCCTCTAATTCCATCACTGCAAATTACTGCAACTAAATTCCAACTGTTGAAATTAGCGTGCACTTCCTCCCTCCCTCTCTCCGTCTCCCTCTCCCTTTAATGAACACACATAGAAGCAAACTTGACTGCCGCTTTAAGTGCATGATTGCGGTTTATGACATTGTTATGGATCTTGAGAGCATAATCATATCGCTCTTCAAAACAAAACCAGACAGGACGTAAACAGTCCACGAGCAATTAGTGGAGTTTGCAGCTCACGCTTGGAAAATGTTGGAGGGAGCGAGCGGAGGAGAAGAGGAGCTCCGGGCTTCTCCACGGTGTGGCGCAATAGGATAGGGAGACAAAGACGGAGGGGATCGTCACAGTTCAACGACAGTGAACAAAAGCAATGAAATGAGGAAAAAAAAAGGTCCGCACTGAGTAAACAAAGAGTATTAGTCAGCACTTGCCATATTAAACAACAACAACAAAAACATCTACAATTTAAATCGATATTTAACCGATAAGGATGCTTTTTTGATCTGCTGAGAAGTTTCTAGCTAACTGATGTAATTTGTGTAATTTGCATATTCATTTAGTGATGCAGAGTCCGGCTCAGGCTGCAAAGATGGGTCAAACGGCGTCGAGGCAGCAGCATCATTTTTTTTTTTTTTTTTTTTTTTTGCACCATCTCCGTTCTGCATCGCTAGGCTCATTCATACCTGCAGGTGGCCTCATTGAGCCATTACTGTTTGACAGCTGGAGCTGCGGTGAGCAGCTCGACATGATGAGTGCAGGGTTAAGAGGAGAGGAAGTATAATATCTTCTGGTCTCCAACAGTTTCGAACCGCTGTTATAAATTTTAAATAAAATAAAAACAGCCTCTTCATTATAATGCTGAACAAGAGTTGATTGTTCACAAACTGCACATAAGCTGTAACCGGGAGTGCCTCCAGACAGTTTCTAAAGGTTTGTCCAAAAACTAAAAACTAGATCAGGGTTTCAGGGGCTTTACTGTAGGAGGAGGTTGACTTTCAGGAAGCGGGAATGAGTGAGTGATAGGACTTTCAAAGGTGGCATTTTATACGTTTAAAAATAAGACTGATAAGGCTGTATAGCCACCAGGTGATTTGATTTGTTTGATCTGAATCCATCAATATGCAGCTATTTGAAAGTGATTATGTCACAAACACTAAGCCTGACCTTTAACTGTAATTGAAATGCGTAAAATAAACTCGAGTGGGCAGGGAGCCAAAACGTCCTCTGATCTCGGTGACACTTCTTGCTACCAAAATGAACATGAACAATATTTTTAAAAAAGCATAAAAATATGAAATTCAGAATATTAAATGAATAATTTTGGTTTTATTCATTTTGAACTCTCAAGAAAGAAAGTTGGAGCCAAACCTCAATGAGGGAAAACTAACGTACTGAATACAAGAGTTTAAACGAAATAACATTTTCTTATGAGATGAAGAAAATGAGTGCATCACAGCAGGAAGGCGCAGTCACAACACAAACAAGTGCTTCGTCTGCACCAGCAGGACCTAGTGAGTCCTGAGCTGACTGACGACATCAGCATCTCTGCTTTAACCCTCCTGTTATATTGCAGATCAAACTGACCCATTCTAATGTTTACAAACATGGGGAAAAAATGTCAAAAATATATTTTTTTGGTCATTTTCAGATTTTCAGTAAATGACCAGCAAAAATTAAAAGGTGACAACCCTGGAGGAGGTGGGACTTATATTTGATCATGACTGAACTACAGCAGGAATTGACAGCAGTGGCCATCACCACTGAGGTCAATTCTAAGTCTGATGAAAACACCAGTGATGTTCCTTCAAGCAAGATATCTATGTCAAAAATGGTGAAATCCAGTGATCGTCATCTCCATGTCAACGCCAAGAAAGCTGTGTGCAGCAGAAAACACGATAAAGACAGTGCCAGGGACTACCAGCATGCCAGTAACTCCTGTCAAAGACGGCTTAAAAAATCTGGACAGCAGGTGATGCAAAGACCAGCCATGCATAGAACGTTTTCACTAGAAACTTTAAGATCAGGGTGGCAGGCTCACTCTCTCGCAACATAACCTGTGACAATTTCTTCACATTGCGCTAAAAGAAATGAGAAATGTTGTCCTCATGAGCCCTTTGCACAGAAGTGCTGCAATCAGCACTTGAAAGGAGCAGAAACCAAGTCTGATCCTTTACTACTATGCTACTAAACAGCGAGTAGATAACTTGGACAAAGTCACTGGGCCACACAGCTCCAGATGAATAACTGCACACTGGCAGCAAAATAATTACAAGTATCATTTTTTATGTATAACCCATTGATTTTTCAGATTGATTTTTCTAATGGACATTAAAGAATTCTAATTGTTTTGTTTTTGTGAAACAAGTGAATTATCCTCATTCGTGTGAGAGGTAATGAACATTATTGCAATAAATATTGATTAAAATTGTTAGTAATGAGAAGATACAAAAATGTTTTGGAGGAAAATTTTGGAATCTGACACAACTACAAATTGATAAAAAAAAGGAGATAAGCCTATTTTATGACACTTCCAAAATAATTGTATAATTATAAAATTTGTGTCTAATTGATTATATTTTATTTGTAGACTTTAGACTCTCTAAAGGGAGTTTTTTTGTGTTTGTTTATCTTGTTTTTTGTCTTGTCGAATGCATACACATCGCTTTAAAGTTAAATAACTGTTTGAAATTGTTCTGCTGTGGGCAAAGTAAAATAAAAAATGCCACAATTTGGAACGTAACATTAGGAGTATTTTTCAGTTGTCATAATGTTACGGACACATAAAAAGAAGTGCATATACATTATAAACTAAATTTAGGAGAATGTCATTTGCTAGCCATTAAAATGATTTAATGTCAATAAAGAATATTTCAATTCAACATTGACCCTATTTTATCAATTTGGTTTATTTATTATATTACGGTGGTAGATTCAATCTAAATGTTTAGTATTCCATCAAAGATAAGAAAAAAGGTTGAGTCATCATTTTCTTCCTCATTCATTAGTAATTAGTGAGGTGGACATCTTGATGTTGGAGTTTTATGAGTAAACATAGCCGTTTAGTTGAAGCTAAGAACTGCCATGAGAGTTGTAGTCAAAAAAGTTTCTGTCCTGGAGGAAAAAAAAAAGGAGATGTAAGTTTGAATCCAATTATAGCGAGGTACTGTGCTGAACTCAAACACTGTAGGTCGCTGAGCTCCTTAACCCTGATGCAATTGTTGCCAGTTAACAGTAACCCAAAACTGTGGTTGTCAAGATTTTGCAACTCATCTTGCTAAAATAGATGTAAAAAACTTATTCTCCAGCCGAAGCAAGTTTAAAAACAGTGTTGCACTGAGATCAAGTTTGACAACAAGCTGAAGCTGAAAAGTTGTTGCAAATAAACATCACATCTTAGCTGTTGTTGCCGAGGAAAAAAAGGTCAGCCTACCCTATGAGTCTGTTTGAAAAGGTTGAAAAGTTTATTGAACTTGTGTTTCTTTTTTTTTTATTCCTTTATCAAAAATGAATTAGTATCTTCAGTTTCTTTTTAATATGGAAAGAAAACATATTGGGACAAGCACATATCATTTTCAATTGACTCTGTCCAGTTAAAAATGTATTTGGAACCACTTTAAATTATTTAAGCTTTTAAGCTTTTGTGATTTCAAGTCACATTTTACCTTTTTTTGCTAGATTATTTTAGAACTCTGTGTAAAAATTCAAATCAGCTCAGCTCAAATCAATAATATTAATGTAGAAAATAAACCAGAAGTTGTACTGGCTCTCATCTGAGTTTCTTCAGCTCATATTCCAACTGAGGTTTCACAATCACTCACCTTTAATTAAATTTGCCAATTAGTAAAATGCAAAACTGAAAATGCAAACGAGAAAAACCCCACTGTTACTTCTTTAAATTCAGTACTATTTGTCATGAGTGGGAGTGCTGTACATATAGCCATAAATAGATTATTTTTTTCTCTGTCACATCTGTTTACATATAGAATGCTGAGACAGTGATAAATTACACAAATAATCTAAATCTGTCCTGCCCACTTGAATCAAGTGACATACTGAGTCCGTAAATAAGATATCATGCCTCGGATGAATAAATGAACCTTCTGTCTGCGTCTAATACCACATTCTTGCACAAAACAAAACATGCCATCAGCAATTCCTTCAAGACGCTGAGCGTGCAGTTCTTCCATGTTAGTGGTTGCTTGTTTAACGTAGGGTTAAAGTGCTGGAAACGAACAGCAGCCAGCTCAGTGTCATCTTTGTGGAGAAGGAGTAAGCGTCAAGGTTCTTGACTCTGCTGAATGTGGAGATTAGGAAAACAGATGAGCGAGCAGAAAGATGAGGACACTGACCAGAAAGGTAATACCTGAGAGCTCGGAAAAAATTGCTTTGTTTTTTTTTTTTTTCTTACCTTGTCATCTCCATCAGTGCTTGCATGCATGGAACTCATGTCCTCCTTCTCAATAATCAATTAAAAAAAACTTCAAAACTGTTATGTGGTCTTGTGTCCTGGTGGCGTGTTTTTGTTTTTTTCTTTTTCCTTCCAATATCATTGTACATGAATGTAACATCAACTACAGCAGTGCACACATCCTTAAAACATGCTCTGAATGTTGCTGCATTATAGCTTAATACATAAAGAGGGTTTGGCCTCCATTAAAGGCTAACAGCACAACTGTTTAATTCAGTTGTATTTTTTAAGTAGCCATACATATGATGATTAAATGATTTATTCCTCAGATTCAGCTGTGTAAAAGCAGAGCTGGTCCAAGGTTGTACATGGCTGTAGAAAGAATTTGATTTGGGGGCCACCAGAGCATTGAGGTCTCTTTTACATTGTCCATGCTTAATTATTTTTCATCTTTGCACAGTTTGGTTACAAACTAACTAGTGAGCCAACAATCAGTTCCTTGAATTAATAACTACTTTTATTTTTAAATTTTTTTTTAAATGGCTCCACCACTGTTTGTGTACTAAAACATAGAATGTCTTAACCACACACGCTCAAGAAGAATGTATAGATTTACTATCTTAAAAAAAAACAAAAAAAAACTATATCCTCTATATCTTGGGCAAGTGCCGGTTAAACATGTAAATAAAAAGTTGTATTATTTGATGAAGTAATCTAGAGTAATGTAACTCTTTCTTCCTTAGCTATATGGTGATGTCATCCTCTATCAGCACATATGTCACTCTTCAAATTAGAAACTGAATACAAACATGATAACTCATAATATTATTGCATTTCTGCAGTCTTTACCTTCTAGTCTTAAATGCATAGCATATTACATTATTATTATTATTATTATTATTATTATTATTATTATTATTATTATTATTATTATTATTATTATTATTATTATTATTATTATTATTCATAATTCCATGGTTTATGTCTTTAATCTGTATGAGTTCTGGTAAAAAAAAATTGTGCTTCTGCCGTTCAGCAATTCAGCCTTACTCCCACTTGTCTTCTTTTCTTTCAATTTCCCATCTCATAGGACTTGAGCTGTCTTGTATAAACCCATCAGTGTGCTGCAGTCAGGTGGGCTGGATGGGGGGCAGCGCCAACAATCAGGTTCCCAGAGTTGAGTGTTTATGCCTTTCCCTTAATGGATTGTCTCACCTTCTTCAGAGGATGAACATGAGGTGCTTGAGATGCCAGCACTGCGAATGGATCCAGGGGCTTTGAGCGTGATAACGAGCAGCTGTCATCTGTTTCAGATGTGCTTTAATCAACACGTGTGATGATCAAAGAGCGGCAATGTGGCAGTTTTAACAATTGAGATTGTATAATTAACTTGCTGTTTTAAAGGGATGTAAAGAATATGAAGCAAACTCTGCTCCGATTGCCTTTGCGTACCCAAGCTACGTGGTGAATTCATCCGTTCTGGAGCTGCACTTGAAGGACATAAATACAAGTAATTATATTGATATTCTCTAGCAGACTGTGCTTAACGGATAGGATGTTTCTGAGTATGGCACTATCCACTCTGATTTCTCACATTCTTTATTTATTCTCCTTGTGGTGTGGGGATATTGAAGCAATATTTGGACCAAAGGCACCGTGGCAACTATGTTTTCATCTTAACGCAGAACTGAAAACTGTGAGAGTATCATTGCTGGGCTCTAGCATACATACAATCAGCCCTCAATATGGTAAATATGGTAAAGAATTTTCACCACATAACATTAGTCATGTGCTCTGGTGGAATATTTGTCAAGCTTCTTCTTGCAACACCTTTTTCGATATTTGGCCTGGTGAAATGCAACACTGGGAAACAGTCAAAAACCAGTTGTTTTTTATTGCTTAGATGTTGCTGTAAGAAAATAATGCTGATATAGTTTGACCTCTGAGAATGTCAGATATGTGTTTCAGTTCTTTTATGATTTAACATGTCACAATGTTTTGTAGACTGTTGCTTCAACAAATTTTCAAGTTTTTTGTGCTGCTTGGAACAATTGTCCCTTTCCATTGTAACTCTGAAAGCATTGTTGTTTGAATTCAAGCATGTTGTAAGTAACACGTGTACCCTGTAATTTTTTTTTATGTATTTACAGTTATGAAGAACATTTAAAATTGTACTTTCATGTGTCTTTTTTTTTTAAATCAGCATGCAAACTTTTAGAGATTTTTTGCTACAACTCAAAATAAAATGAAATTAAAATAAATTGTTTCCACAGCCACAAAATATCTCAATATATATGGATGAATAAACACATCGTATTTCTATGGGATACACAAGTTATGAAATTTACTAACACAAATAAAGGAATTTGAAATGTGTAAACTAAAACAAATGTTTTTTGTTCAAGGTTTTTTGCAGGTCTGGTATATTGTAATGACTTTTTAAAAACTCCTTTCAGTTGTTGCTGATTTTTGTCTTGTTTTTGTGCCATGAAAAAACAGTGTAATATATTGAAATATTAAAAATAATATTTGGTGCAACAGTGTTTTTTTGGGGTTGGGAGGTGTGGAGGGTTCCTGACCTTTGCTGTTTCGTAGATGGCTTTTACTTCTATCTGAAAAACATATTTCAAAGTAAAAAATTACCTTTAGATCATATTATAATGTTCATCCCTCATTAAAGACATACCTGGAGTGTTGTTTTGATTCTTTCATGCATATTGGAGAAAACCTTGAATATCTCATGGCAGCCATTTGTGGGTGCCTAAATGCTTGCTCATACAATGTGCTGCCTATTTTCCCAAAGCTCCTCCTCAGAGCTCCAGTCTCCAGCTGAGTGTCTGCCTCACATAGTGCCAAAAGATGATTTAAGCAAAAATATCACTTTTGACAAAAATTACTTAGGTCATTATTTTAGGAAGGTTACGACATAATCTACTTCTCCAGGAATATTGAACATTGACCTGTCAGAAAGAGTAGGAGTTGTTTGGGAAACAGGCATCAAATTGTGAAGTTAAATGTCTGAAGTTAGTTTTGATAAATACACCATATTTATGACAATTGTAGTTACTTGATGGCAATGTAAAATAGCACGGCTGAACAATGGGTGTTATGAGAATCTGTGCTTATTTTTGTTTTCCACTAGCCTACGATCAAATTAACTGAAAGACATAATAGTAAACAAGTAGTTTTGAAAAAACTTCATACAAAAGAAAGTCATCCTTCAGCTTCAGATGCAAAATAACTATTCGGCATTGACATAATGGCTGCAGGTGTGCTGTTTTTAGTTCAAATATTGTTGAAAATCTTTTAACTATTTGTTGAATTGTGCATTTGCAAAATAAACACATCCTTCCTTTTTGATATCTGTTAGCCTCAAATAAAGTGAAAACCAACAAACAAAGTGGAAAATAACCTGATTTTTGAAATGTATTGCATGTTGTTGCTTATTATTTTGGAAAAATCCACATTAGTAATGTCAATCTATTTTGTAAGTCATAATTATTATTTCTATTTTCTCCCTACTTCCATTTTGCACATGGAAACTATTTTTTATACCAATGCACTCACAATATCAAGTATACATTTTTCTTTTGTTCTGGTTATGTTTTTATATTAATTGTGGCAATAAATTCTCATAAAAATGTGAGTATTTCACATTTTATTTAATTGAATGTCACATTATTATATAAAATATCACAAACAGGTTGCCAGGCCAGTGGTAAAAACATTTGCTTTGTAAGGTTAGTGACTAACTGGTCATTGAGTTTTCATGATTTGAAGATAAGGGTTGTCATGTGTTTGCTGAGAAAAGCCATATAAACATACTGTACCTGCACAGACATTACAGTCCCTGTTATTGGGTCTCGAAAGTCAGTTGGCCTCTTTCCATCAATGAAATGAGAGCATATGACTGTGACTTTGGTCATATTTTCCACAGTAAACTCCTCTTGCTTTCCAGCTCCTGTCCAGTGCTGACATTTTTTGGCATTCCTTTGGGGATTACAAAATGGAATTTATAAAAAAAACTGTTCATAAGGTGATGATCATCACATCATGAGTCACTCTGGCAGACAACAAAGCAGCAGTGTTTTGTTGTTACCTTAACTCTATTCAGAATAGCATTCGACTCATTCACTAAAGAGACAAACAGGCTTTACTGCTCCTGTTTGACTGAAACTAGCATGGCTGCGGCACTTGTGCAGTACGTTGTTCTAAATTTAGCATGGTGACATCGTTTTCGGTCAGTGCCATCGAGGCATGTTTGCTTGTGTGTACTTTGTGAAAGTTTTAAACTATTGGATCTGCTTTTAATGAGGATAGAAGTGTAGAGTCGAACAAGATGGTTGTTAATGTTACAGTTTTTCTCAGTTGCATTGATGAATTTCTTGAACGGTCATTGACGTCTGCAAAACGGTAAGTGTATTTCTCAAAACAATTTGTATAAACAGCAAAAGACCATGGACCGTCCGCAAAAGCCAGTCTCTGTCTCTAAATTATTAGCTCAACTCTCAAAAGTCAACATCTGTGTCAATGAATATGTCAGTGCCTTAGAACGACATGTCCTTGTTTGCGTGTAAGGATAAGATAGTCAAATTCCTTTGTCATCTTATCAACATAACTGGGTATTATAGAAAGATCTGTGATGGACTGGTGACCTGTGCAGGATGTAGTGCACCTCTCACCCTCTGGACATAAGACCCAGCAAAGATACAAGGGTTAAATCTCGACAAGATTTGCATATACGCTTTTACAGTAATTTGCTGATCAGCCATTGTGCTACAAAAAGGAAACGACAGCACTGCAGAAAACACAAAAGTAGAAATGGGAACATAACACAATCTCCTTAAGTTTACATGCGGTGCTGTAGGAATTACAGTGAAGTCTTCCTCCGCTTTCCATCTCCACGCTGAGAAAAATTTCTCAATCACTCAGATCCCGACATGCTTCGTCTGAAACTGAACAGTGAACACACAGATGCATGATTGCAAACCATTTTTATTCGCTCACAACTTTCATACAACAGCAGAGTCCACCTGGGACACACCCCTCCGTCACATCATGCCTCCCTCCCTTGCATTCTCTGCTTTGCTTGTACGAAATGGTCAAAGAGAGAATGCCACACTTTTCTTGCGTGAAAAATGCGTCACACTTTCCATCCGGGAGGTATTAACCATGCACCAATCATTTTTTTTTAGGAGTTATTTGATGAAGAATCGTACAAACGTAACTCAACGAGTCAGATAAGCATTTAGTAAAATTGTATTAATTGATATTGTTTACTTTCATCTTAAACTTATTTTATGCAAAAAAAAAATTCTGTAATTTCATTGGCTCTTTAACTTCTAAGTAGATTTTTAATTTATCATACTTATTAGTTTTAAAGACATTTTTCTTTGCAGTTTTTTTAACAGACCATGTCCACATTATAATGTTAACCCAATATTGTAAACAAGTTTACAATATTGTTAATGTCTTTAACAATGCACATTTCCTCAGTTTAGCAAGTCTTCACTTTTTACCAGTCACTGTTGTTTCTTTTTCTATTTATTGTGTCTTCAAACATTTTTCCCTGCTGCAAATCACTTGCTGCTATCTTAATTGTTTCTGCAGAGTGCAAATAAAGACAGACTCACTGATGGATTAAATACCAAACACTAATGCAAGACATTTGAATTTCATTGGAAATATGTTTCTCATTCATTTGTTCAAGAACAAAACAAATGTACTTTAGACAGGCGCCTCACAAAACTACTCCTTGAAAAAGTAATGAAAACTTCTGGACATTTTCTTGTGTACAGAGATGATGTATAACTTTTAAAGGCTCAACCAGTGGGTCCAAGCATCCAGATCAGTCTGGCAGTCTGTCTCCCAGTACATGGCCTAGATCTAAAGAATAAAGTTGGTAGTAATGGAGTAGAGTGTAGTAACTGCACTTTGCAACACGTTTTCTTCCATGATTTACCATGATTTACCTCATGACAGGAATTCCTGTCAGAGTTTATGCTGAGCAAAAGCGTCCCCACAGCATGATGCTGCCACTTCCAGGTTTCACCCTTACATTAGTGGAGGGTGTCTTAAGTTGGTCCTTAACTGCAGCTGTCCTGCATGTTTTAGGACTGACTTTTCCAGGGAAATGTTTTTACACGGCAAATTAATGGGACTTCCTTCAACAAATAGACTTCCGCCTACTTATCACCTTCTTGAGGCCAAACGTGTAGTGTGAGACAAGTAGTTGTCCAGTCAACAGATTCCCCCAGCTAACCATCCTCTCTAGAGCTACTCTGATTTTCTAGGCTCTTGTTATGTTTGGATGCTGGATGAATAGTGTTCTGTAGCTGCGTTTCCATTACACATGTGCACAAATCTTTGTCTATATTCTGCTAATGTCGAAAACTCCCAATTTTGCAATTTCTGTGTTTCCCTTAAATTAGAAATGGAATTCAAATCATGTGTGAATAAGCTCGTTCACGCAGTAAGTCATTAAAAATCATGGTAGCAACGGATGTAGACCGTTACATGAGATATTTATTATTGAGCCATGATGCTAGTGCTCTTAACCTGTCAGCCAGCAGAGGCAACTTATTCAGGCGTTGGAGTGACAACCCCGTAATACCTGGGAGCAACTGTCTGTGCAGTGTTTTTAAGAAATTGTAGTGCGCGATTTTACAGAAGATGTATGGACTCAACATGTTCAAACAAAACACAACTTTTTGTGAAGTGTGCAGTGCTGTGAGAACTCTGGTGAAGCCAGTTGCACATTCTCAGAGAAAAGCAAAAAAACAAAAAAAAACACAGAAGCAAACTACAAACCATGAAGAAGACGACTACTTCTTCTTGTCTTCTTCATGGTTTTTGCCAGCACCGACCTGTTGATCAGCTAAATCATGTCGTGCAAAATAGTGTTTCCATTGCAGTTCTGCAACATCTACTTCAATACAGTTGAAAAAACACCTCATCCCAACTTTTTATTGAAAAATGTGTTGCTGTTTTTTTTGTTTGTTTTTTTTTTTCAAAATTGGTGTGTTTCCATTTAGTGAATTTATTTTCACAATTTTAGTTTGCGAAATTCTATGATTCATAGAAACACAGCTGCTGACAAGTTGTGAAATATTATTTCATAAACTCACTCTGCTTTAAATATCTGCACAGCTCCTCCTCTTAACTGATCCCGTGGGTTTGCTTGTTCACCACATAGATGCTGTTTGTTCACCTGTGTGGTGCCACTAACTTAAGAGGCCTTCACTGAGGCCTTTTATTTACTTTTGTGACTTCTGAAGGCAGTTGATTGCACTGGATCTTATTTAGGCTCATCAAATCAAAAGGATTGAATACAAGTGTATGCAGCCAGTTTAAAATTTTTTTTTAATTTGTAATAACCTTTTAAAACCATGAATAATTTTCATTCCAGCGCAGAATTATGCACTACTTTGTAGTAGTGCAGAACATAAAATTATATTTAAAAAATCCTCTGGAACTTAAATGTGACTAAATGTTTGAGGATTATGAGAATTTTCTTTTCAAGACACTGTATGTGGAAAAAAAGTCAGTCAACCAATTACGTATTATTTTCCCACCAGAAGGCGAAACATAAATGCTAAAAAAAATGAGACAGAATCTCCATAATGGCATGGACTAAATAACAGCAGAAGTTGTACAATCTAAAAACATTAAGCCAAACACTTAAATTTGATATTTGTAATACCACAGAATTAAATCTATGGAAAAAAAAACCTTTTCAATTTATTCACAAACATTCATCCATCTATCCATTGTCTAACCATTTATCCTTGAGAGGTCAAGGGGGGCAGGCGCCTATCTACAGAGGCACTCATAAACATGATAAGTAGTAATGGTTGCAGCTGCTCAAGGCGGTAGCCTATTTTTAAAAAAGCCGTACATGTTAAACTCATTCCCATTTGCAGCCGCATTGCTCTTTTTAAAATGCAAGCAGCACTGACAACAAACAAGAGTAAACGCTGGCACGCTCATATGAAATCATCACATGAGCAGAGGAATCCTTGACTGCGCTCGCAGTCGAAAGGAGAGAAGAAGAACAGCCTGCTGGGTTCTAGCACACAACGACGTGATGGTTTCAGAGGAGTCAGCCAAGCATCTCGAGTGGTGGAGCAGCGAGAGGGCAGCCTCGAGGAGGAGAGCAGGTAGCGAAATGATCAGGTGGACAATGTGACATCAAGCGTGCTCGGAAGCGGTCGGGCAAGGAAGGCTGACATTCTGCTGCATAAAAGGAGCCACTGGAATGAGACGAGAGAGAGCAAACAATGAAGGAGACACACATCAGGCTTTTTGTTGCCAGTCACAAACTACAACAGCGTTTAGTTTGTTTATAAGGTGATATGACTGCCCAAATTCGTTCAAAACCTGCCAGCGAGGAGAAAAAAAAAATTCTACTGTATTCTATCACAAAGTAGCAGGCCATGCACAAAAGCAATAAAGAATTTTGCAACATGTCAAGTGAACTTCAGCATTTTTTAAATTTTATTTTATTTTCATGTAGTTGTAACTTGCTCTCCTTTGCTACGAAATTTCCAATTTCAAGTTCAAAGTTCCTGGAAAATGTGATGCTACACTAAAAATACAAGATTTTGATTGACTGTGAACTAGTGTATCTTTTCTATATGAACCCAAGTTTGGTGTTAAAAAAATACCTAATTGTCAAATTTAGAGTTTACATAGATTGTGATTTGTCACCTAGAAAAAAAGAATACACCTTAAAACAAGATAAACAGGATATGGTATATTTTTTGTTTTTTTTGGTCAACTTTAGGTGTTATTACACTGACTTTGAAAAAAAAAACAAAAACACAAGAAAGGTTAAAATATTGACTCAAGCTAAAAGTGAAAAGTGATTTGCATGGACATAATAAAATGATTTATTTCTCATATCTTAAGTAGGGACTCCTCTTCACCCCAGTTTGTTAGGAAACACAACTAAAAGAGAGTATTTCCTATTTCAGTTTTTTTTTCCCCCACATGGTTTTATTACACATACAGTAAAATTTTAGCATGTTGTCAAAGCTGAAGTGCAATTTACACACAAGGATTTACTGACTCAAGGAAATTTGGGCATTTGTGAATATTTAATATTATCCAGTTGATTACTTATGTATTTTGAACTAGTTGCGAGAAACATACAAAAATCAGAATCTTTATCTTCAATAAAAAATACATTTATTTTCTTTTTATGACAAAAAAAAACTCATCTTACTTTTTGTACAAATTTTTGACTTGCTCAGTATTGAAAAAATTAACATTTAGCATCCATAGCATGCGTTCTTGTGAGGAGATACGATAAAATGCTTTTACTTATTTCCTCTTTTCTGTGTTTTGTTCCATTGATGCATTTTGTTTTTCAAAAACATGCACACACCTGCACACTCACGCCTACACACGCATGCATACACACACACATGCACACATCTTCAAAATTCTTATGTATTTTTGTACATATATATAAATGTCCATTGTAGCAGTGTTTGCATGTATTTTACGTAAGAGAGGAGATATCATGTTGCTTAAAGCTGTAAAGCTTAAAACAATATAGTGTCTGCAGACATTTCTGAGAGGTATTTTACCCTTTTGTGTTTGTTAAAATCAACACCGGCACCCTGAATGTCCCCCTCAGACAAAAATGCTTTGGAAACAATTTTATTTCCGCTTTTAATTACTGAAAAGGAATTTTATTTTGCTGCAATTGTATTTTACAAACAATATTCTATGTCTTTGTCTACCATCTTTGAATTAATAAAATACCTGATAGCAACAACATCATTAGTACATGCAAACAAATTCAAATTTCACCAAAATCCTTATGTATTTTTATCAAAACTATACCTGCTGAAATTGTGATAAAAATGTGTATGCTGTGATAAGTGGTGAAATAGTGTGATATTTCCTTTTGTTTAAATACATTTATAAAAAAGTTGTGTAAGTGCAGTTACCTTCTCCGAATTCCTTTTATGATGAAGACTTTCATGTTCAGCAGCTGAAACAAGCAGAATTAATTTTCTAAAAAAAGAGAAAAGCTAATTTAGTATTTTTTCATACAGCTTAAAAAAAAGAGAGAGAGAGAGACTGATTTAGTTATGTATTTAAAACGCTCCCACGTGGTGTGGTCTCGGATCTGTCCAGATCTGAAGTAGCTTTGAGATGTGTTTATGTGACTTCATCTAAATAATGATGGACTATCAGGCGGCCTTCTGAATAAAAGGATCCCAAAGTGGGGGACAAACAGGCAGGTAAAAACATCTCATTGATGTGCAGCTTAACGATTTAGAAAGTTTCTGTCTCCATGTGCAGCACTCAGAGAGCTCTGATACTTTGGAGTAGAAGATACATCTCCAGAGTGTTAGCAAGGGTGGGGTGGGGTCGGCAGCAATTGCAGTTATTTGCATGCATTTTGGATCTAAAACCTGTGTTTGTATGATAGAATATCTACAGCTACAACAATGTGATGGTAGACTTTACCTATGTCAAAAACCCTTTCATACATTTCTCTAAAAGAAAAAAAAAACAAGAAAAGGAAAGAAAAGAAAAAGAAAACATGGACATTTCTAGGAGTTTTGTTCACTCACATGAACAAAATGTGGCTTGGCAGTAGAATATTTGTGACACAAATGAACAAATATGCTCAAATATGTTCCTTTTCTGAGAGACTTATCTCCACTCTTCTATGTCCTCCTGGCATAGATTGACTGCCCTCATTCCATCTCATGTTATATTCATTAAATTAAAATATTGTTGAACACTTCAGTTATTTCATCAACTCAATTCACTAAGTGAAATTCACAATATGGATTAAATGCAAAAAACAGATGTTTTCAAGCCTTTTCTTGTTTTACTAATAATGATTTCTCCACTTAATACCAATGAAAATATGCAATTTAAGATTAGAAAACTACATCAGGCCAATAAAAAGATTTTTCATGAAGAGATTGGTGCTTAGAACTTATTTTTAATACCTGTCAAGCGGTACTTTTGATCTGACAAACGGGCCTCACTGACGCCCTGAGTCTCATTTATTGAATATGAATGCCTTGACTTGAGTCTTATAATATAAAAATAAGCACAATTCACAGAACATTAATCTGTAAAAATATAAAAGTTTTTTTTTTTTTTATAGGACGTGCAATTTACAGTCTAAAAAAGTTAATCTTTTTGCAGTGCTGCTGGAATATTTCAAGGAGAAATACAGCCAGTAGATGAAGGTATAATTTAGTCAATGAAGCATGATGACCGTGCCAATTGGTGTCCGATAGATAATTGGCACGTGTCCGATAGCGGAAGGCCTGAGAAGATATCACTGAGGGCTTCTGTATTCATAGCTGACTGATGAAAAACAAAACACATTTTTTTTGTAATCTTGCACTAATAGCCTGGAAGTGTGCAGGTTGTAGAATCCAATGAAATGGATCATATGGAAGTTTATCATCAACACGTATGAACACAAGAAACCAGCTTTGCATATCTTCTCAGTGCAGGGACAGATTTGTGTAAAAGGATTAAACATCAAAGTGAGCAAAAATACCGTTAAGTTGAAACTGAATCACCAAATCAACTAAAATCTGTTAGAGGTTTGAAAGAGGAATCATCAAACTTGGATTAAAATATGCTATAATGACTTTTGTACTTGTTTACTTTTTTCTGCTTAAGTAAGAAATCAAATACAGTACAGTATTATGTAACACCTTTTAATTTGGTAAGAAAAAATATATATATAAATAACTATGCAGTACTACAAAAAACAAACCCCTCATTTCCATTCAAAATAAATGACATGTATGCCGGTACAGTTTAGTAACTATTTCTTCAGTGTCATATCAGCATAGCATTTTACATTACCAAGCTACAAAAAGTAATCACTACATGTAATATATAGTTAGTGTTGCAAAATGCATGTGATTAAATACATTGCCGCTCCAGTCAGACACACTATAAGTTTTGTGACCAGAACATTTCTTTATATTTTCATTTAAAGTGGATGAAATTTTGAACATTGCTTCAGCCGTGAAACAACCGGTTCCAAAGTTTAACACAACAAACAGACATACACAAACTTTTCCTATAGTAGTTCTCACTGCTTGGATCTTAAAATCCCTCATATTATAAGATCACTGTCTTTGTGTAAAGAACTTATAAATATTGGTAGGTGGTATATTTTTTATCCAATTTATATAGAAGTTGTGTAGTATAAAGATCTACTACATCAAAGAAATGTAACATTTGAATTGAAAGAATAATGCATTGTGTGATCGCAAAAATAATTCTATTTTACGTGTAACTCTCACAGGATGTTTATGGATGTCAAAGAGGGGATGCAGTAAACGTGTATAGGTTTTGACCAATATAGTTATTGTTGTTAAAGACAGAAAAAAAAGGCATAAACTTGGTACAATATCCTCTTTATGCGCTATAACCAATATGGTGTACACTATGAAAACAGCTGATGAGGTCAATCTTTTTTATTTATCTTTATTCCATTCACCACACTTTCTGGAAACACTTAAACATTGTTTGTTTGTGCAACGTGAACATCACTAAATGTCCATTAACAAAAACAAACAACCTTATGAGTTTTGCTTTTTTTTTTTTTTGAGCTTCAAACATTGCTTCCAGACATCAATGTGGATTTTATTGTATCACAACAACTGATTGCATTCAAGGGAGGAAAAAAAAAAAAAAAAAAAGACGAGAGAAAGATTGGCAGATGCATTTGGACATACGAGTAGTTGGGTGACAAAGCTAGAGCGAGCTGCGTTTGAGTCACAACTATACTCTCTAACAGCTTTGTTTACCTGCCCTTACTGCTGCCACAATTAATGCAGCAGAGAAGTGGACTGAACCAGGTACCCTTGGAACCAAGCACCCAATCCAAGTACGCCATCCTGCTTTGTTCTGCAGTACATTTGGTGATCTGCATTGATCCGCTGCTGTGCCTGCATGTGTTTTTTTTTTTTTTTTTTTAATTGTTGTTACAAAAGAGAGCAGCTATGCTAAAATGTTGCCACTTGAAACAGCACGGAGGACACTGGCACTCATGGACACATGTGGATTTGAAAGTTTTGGAAGCAGCATTTTCTTTGTTTTTGTTCTGGCAACAATGACCACAGTTCGTTCTTTTTTTTAATTTCTAGAGAGTTTTGACTGTTAAAGTAGTACATCTCACAAAAGACACCTCAAAACCTCTGAGGATCCCCAAGGATGAATTAGAGTTTCGGTTTGGGCGAACTCAATGGGAGATTAGGTTTGAGAAGCTGAAATTCATTATTCACACTGAAGCAAATTTTACCTTCATTGTTTTGTGCATAGAGTGCAGAGAAAGGATTCACTTTGAAGCATAGAATGTCTTTTCATTTAACTCTTTTAGAGCATCATACAGTGGATACTTGGGAGACAATTCAGTTTTTAAACATTGATTTATTATTTTATAATCTAACTCCTTCTTGATTCTTAAAATTCTTTTTTTTTATGTATTTTCTACATCTTGAGGTTCTTTCGAGGTTATTTGTATAATAGTTGATTTATTTGGCTTTGGTGCCCATATTGTTGTTATAATCAAAAATATGGAGGTTTAATGAATCACAAAAACACAGACAACAAATATTCTAATTTTGTTAAAGCTTTCAGAAGTTTATCAATAATTATACATATAGCCTCTTAGGGTGTCCCATGTGTTTTTATAATGTATATAAACCTATCTAAATGTGTTTTTTCTGTAAGTTAGAAAAAAGCCTTGAGTGTATGTAATGCAGGAAATCGTGTTCTTCATTTTTTTTATTTCTGTTGCTATTCTGTGAAATATATAAAATAAACTGTTAACTTTTATAAATTTCAAAGAGTTATTTCTTTCGTCAGCATTTTGCATATTTAGAGAAAACTCATTTTGAGACATTGAGAAGTTTAAGATGTAGATATTGTGATTTCTTTATATGTCCCTCATCTCCACCACACTAAATGAACTGCTTTGATTCTAGAAGAAGAAAAAAAAACGCTAGCACTTTATTCCCATTACAATACATTTAATTCTTCCGTTCGCCGTTTTCCCCATGCTGCAAGAATATGTCTCCGCATCCCATTAAAGCCCATATTCTGCTTTCTTTCTTTCTTTCTTTCTTTCTTTCTTTCTTTCTTTCTTTCTTTTTCTTCTTTTTTTTTTTTGGACCTCTATTAGCATCATTTCGTTCATCAAGCCACATTAATTGTGAATGAATGCAAACTCCTGCAGAAGAATACGGCCTTCAAGAGGTCTGTCACATACTTTCTCCACTTGGGAGGACCTTTAACCTACTTACCAGAGAAGCCGCAACGTTTCAAGTAGAGCGGCTGAAAGATATGCACCTGCCCGCTTTTTACTCTCGCACTGCGCCGCGATTTAAGAGGAGAGAAAGTATTTGATCTAAATGGTGCAACAATGGCCGCAGGTGTGGAATTTCCTCCGCAAATCTCTGCAACAAATGAGACTCTCGGGCCGGACACGAGAGACCGGAATCTCAAATTTAAGATTATATTAAGTAATCTTGTTGTGAGTGCAAATATTCGAAGTTGGATTCTTTTTTTTTCTTCTTCTTTCCCTTCACAAAAACAACAAATAAATGATTTGTATTGTGTATCTTTATCAATCATTGATTTCCCGACAAATTTATTAGTATTTAGGGGAGCTGTGGGGGTCTGCCGGTCATGTTTATTTGTAATCAAAATCACCTTGTCTTCAATCATTTATTCAATTTCTTTATTGTTTTAGATTTGTATTCCAATTGTTCTGTAGGAATTTAAGCCAAAATTAGATTTTTAAACGTCATACATTAACGTTCATGCCTTAAATTTCGTGTATTTGTTGATAATTTTGAGTTCTGACACCGCGTGCGCTTTAGACCTCAAAAATGCTGGAAATAATACCAAGTTGCACACAAAAAGTCTACATTCGGTTAAACCTCTCTATAGATTCACTTTCAAAAACCTTAAATAAATCAATAACTGAATAAATAAATACAATCCAAGGAAACTGATTGTGCGTAAATTACGAACGGAAAGACTTACGTGCATGGACGTTGATCTAATTCCTAAATCATATAGAACCAACAAACAACAACAACAAAAATAAAAATAAAAGATGAAGTACTGTAAACTATGTTTACTGTCACCTACTTACTATCTGTATGAAAATTTAAACTCCGCCGTGTAGAGACTACAACACGTGCAACTTCGAATGGAGACGTTCGGGGCTCTAAGTATAAATACATTCTGCAGTTTCCTGCACTCTGTCCTCGGCCGGTGTGTGATTGAGTTGGCGGGTCAGGACCCTGGCCCTTCAGCCATCTCCACGCATCTCTCAGGGTATTGAACTCGCATCAACGAGATGGAAAAAAAGCACTTCAGGAACCAGGCCGCCTGGATGCATCTGCTGCTTTGAGCTAAGGGAGGAGTGACGGTATTGGAAAAAGGTTGTCAGAGGGATATGAACTAGTTATATTCATGCTTTGTTATCGGGTTCTTGTAAACAACTGCTAAACGGCCAAGATAACAGACTTACAGGTGGAAAAGTAATAGTGTCGCTGATGTGAATTAAAATCCCTTGATTTGCACAATAAACGTACAAATGTAGTTTTTTTTTGGTTCTTTAAGGAAGTAATTTCAAACATATGGAACGTTTCATTGTTAAATGAGCTGCAAACATATTTCTATCCTTACAGCAATGAGCATGAGATATTATATCCAATAACTTATAAGGGAGATACACTCAACGGGAGTAACATTTTGAAAGCGATCTGAACGTTACTGCCAAAAAAAAAAAGAACAAAATGCCTTTTTCTTCGCAGTTTCTTTAACTCTTATCCTCAACAGACTCGTGTTTAATATGGAGGTAGGGCAAATAGAGTCTGCCGTGTGTCAACACACACTGGATCATATAACATAAATATCTCCAAAAATAATTACAATGAAAACAGTTTCATTTGTAAAAAAAAAAAAAAAGAAAAAGAAAAAAGAAAAAGAAAAAAAAATCCCAGAAATTGACCAACCTTGTCGCGGTTCCACGTTTATCTGCCTCCAGCTGCGTTCTTCGCATCTTATTCCCTTTTTTTTTTTTTTTTTTAAGTTAACATAGATTTAAAAATAATATTAATAATAATTAATTTAGGGTCTAAGCCGTTCTAACCGTTGCATGCAGCCATCGAGCTCCAGATTTTTATGGGATCCTGATGTGGAGGGGGGGTTTGCGGACTGCAGGGTCTTGCTCTCTGACTCAGTAATCCACAAGGTTGAGAGGTTTGCCTCATTTACATAATGTTAGAGCTCTGGGCTGAGGCCTACCTTTCTTTCTTCCTTCCTTTCTTTCTTTCCTTTTTATTTTTTGGACACACCGTTCCCAAAGAAGAGTTGGAAAAAGGCACACGGTTGGGACAACACACACCGGCAGAAAGGAATACTTAATTTTTAAATTAAGAAAAAAAGTTTTTCTTTAATTGTAAATAGGGGGTATTTATTCACACATATTACGCGTCATGTCAGAGATTAGTTTTGTTTTGTTTTTTCTTATCAGTGCCTTTCTGACAAGCCCTACTAACTTAGCAAAGATGAGGCACTTCAGGTTAAATCCGTCCTGGCATCCGGAGAGGGAGAAGATGAGTGGAGGAAAGAAAGAAAGAAATCCGGCGGCAACAACGATTTATTACGTTCAGGTTATCAACTTAAACGATGGAGATTGGCGTTCTGGCTGTGCCGCTATAATTGATGGCTGACCATGTCACATCTTCATTTGCTCAATTAGGGTAGGTAGCTGCACGCTGCCATCATGCCATGGTAAATTTCATTAGTGGCTTGATGCAGCAGAGAAGAGAGCTTCCTCCACGCAATAAAAGGAATTAAGTAAATATCTGCATTCAAAACAAAAAAAAAAGCTCATTCATTCTCTAAATTGAAAATAAACCTAAAATCGTGATTATCCCATTGCAAATTAAAGGTCGTTTTTAAATAAATCATTATTTTTACAAAGTTTTAACCCGTGTGAGAATCTAAATCTGAAATGTTCGTGCTGTTGTTCATCATCACAATTTGTTTTCGCTCCTTGACCTCTCTCTTGTTTCGCTCTCCCTCCCTTTCTTCTCCTGGCGCCAGTCAGTTTGCTCAGAGATTATAATGTCGGGTGAAGACTGCGGACCAGATTTGAGGATTTAAAGCCTCCAAAATAGTATCCAAAGTGAATCAGTTCTTAACATAACCCACCCGTTTCTTAATTTATTTGGGCTTGCAGAACACATTTTTCAAACAAATTCCATCTTCAGTCTGTTTAACCCTGTAGCCCCCAAACGTACCATTTTGATCCATGCTTTCTGGAGTGATGTAACATCCCTGGGTTATTCTACCTCTTAAAAAGTATTTTTACTTGCATGAGTATGGTAGGTGTGTCGTTAGATGTAATCAATCAGAGTTCCAGTCGCTTTTATAAGGCACACATTTTTTTCTTCTCTTTTTGCTATCATAATCACGTGCCTATAAAAAGCCCTTTGTGCCAACTCTGATATGAAAAGAAACAATATCTTACGAAAGAATATGCTGTTTCAACAAAAAGTTGGTTTTTTCCTCAAAAGACTGCCTTCTCGAGTAAAGATGTCAATAAACGTATTTTGCACGTTTCCACATATTTTAATACTCTCACTTATCAATTATGACATAAAGAACTTCAGAACATCCAGTGATGTTTCATAACATTTTTTGTATTGTTAAAATCACCCAAAAAGCTAAATTGTATGATACTTTAAAAAAAAAAAAATGTAAAACATTAACCTGCAATATTGTGTCCGAAATGCATCAAACACAGTGTATCTGTTCCTTAACTTATGTGGAACTGATAGAATATTTTGACTTGAATATTGTTAGATTTAATTCTGCAATGCTAAATGCTATCATTTCAGATCTCTTCACCATACTTGGTACTTTCCAAAAGCCATGCTGTACCAAGAGTAAATATGTTGCTAAACATGTTGTATAACTATACCATATATTTTATGAGGCATGTATAAAACTTACATGGTCCCAAAAGCCTAGTGTATCAATTATGACACAAAAATGCAAGCAAAGCAAATCAGGCGATGTTCCAAAGATTCTTTGGTCTTGATGATTATTTATTATTTAGGAGTTGACCAAATGTATATGTCCATATACAAGTAGTTCTGAAAACACTACCCCTTTAGAAAAGTTTGTGCTTTCTTCAAAAGCTATCTCCATAAGTAGACACCTGTATTCAAAAGGCACCCATAAAAATAATATGACTGCAAAAGCCTTATGTATTATTAATGATACATAACACTATTTAAAAGTATATGTCATTTTTATTTTTGTGAAAGTGTCCAATAAACATCTTCATTTTGATTACCAGTAAGATAGTTGATTATAAAACATTATCTCATACTTTGTCAAAGTTTGTACTTTTCTTTAAAAAAAACCACAGTGGAAATAAGTTGATAAACTTATTTTAAAAGTGTGTTTTGATAACTTTTTGATTATCATAACATGACTGCAAAAGCCTAATGTTTCTAATCTGATGTCAAAATGAACATAAACTTGCAAAATATCCCTCTCTCCCCCAAAGTTTGTAATTTAAATAAAATAAGCCAATAAACAGTTCAATCTTTTAAAATCTAAACTTTCAGACAATCTTTGAAGCATGCTTTAAATGATAAAGTCCATATTACTTTCTACGAAGTTCACCAGGTAAATTAATTATGTTAAATAAATCTTATTCAGATTTCATAATATAGTAAAAGAAAATTGCAACAATGTTTGAAGATGTATGAATAGGACACACACACACAAAAAAAAAAACACAGATTTTGGATCCCTAATGTATTTCCCTTCGTGCATCTTTGTCATTTTGATCTTATTTGGGCTTGCCCCTCTCTGGTGGGGTAAAATGATGCTCAAGAAGACCAAATGAGCTGGTCATGCAACTTCATTGTGGCTCTTTGATGATACTCGGTGGTCCTTATGTCTGTTCAAAGTGCTCTCAAAGTTTCTGGAAAGAGTGGAATTCCCTACTGACGCAAAATAGTCATATGTGGCAAGATCAGCTGGCGGACATAACACCACGAGCTCTTCTCACCTGGATAAAATTGCCAGAAAGAACATGTTCATAAACTCCAATATCAGTTTTTGGTCGTTTGCCGAAGTTATCACAAGGCAGAGGGTGTTTTCATGAATTATGTCCCTAAAAAAAATGTCAATGACCGTTGTTTGCTGGTTTAGGAGTTTTGCTCCGCCCCCCCGGTGTTTGTCGTAAACCTGGCTCCTGGCTCCAATAAACCCGGGCTAAGAGCGCCCTGGGCTCGCCTCCTTCTCCAAGGCGATCAATAGGATCTCAGGCGCACTCCAAGCACTCTCTTACGTAGACATCCACCAAGGAGAGAGCCGATACAACAACACGGTTGATCTGCTCAAACACAAAAATTCTACCTGCTTTCTGAATCATGTCGTTGAGCCCAAAGCATACAACGCCTTTTTCAGTGACAGATATTTTGAGTCCAATCGAGGAGACCTACAAGAAGTTCAGTGGCATGGACAGCGCAGGGAACCTAACCTCTTCACTGGGAGCCTACCGACAACCTCAGGTGTCTCAGACCGGCATGCAACAGCACTCGATGGGCCACAACGCCACCGTGGCCACCACTTACCACATGCCGCACACCGTCTCCCAGTTCTCCCACGGCGCAATGGGGGGATACTGCAACGGGAGCATTGGCAATATGGGAGACCTCCCGTCGTACCAGGAAAGCATGCGGAATACTGCAGCAGCTACAGGATGGTACAGCGCCAACCCTGATCCAAGATATTCCACAAGTAAGTTCGATTCTCATTTTATGTACACTTTCATCATTTCCCCCGTCCTGATAATAGAAATTGCATACAGTATGAACGCGTAAACCCCAGACGAATTAATGCTACAAACCATTAATTCTGTAATAAGGATAAAAGTTAAATTTTTATGATGGACAATATTTTACAAAAAATAAAAAATAAAAAATTAATGACTAAACTGAAAAGGAGATCATTCATTTCAAGTCTGGCTCAACCATTTATTATTATTATTATTATTATTATTATTATTATTATTATTATTATTATTATTATTATTATATCTGAAGATTTTTTTAACTTTTTTTTTTTTCAAACTTCCAGAAATAATTGACATAAATTAAAGACAAATAGTTCAGGCGAAATAGTGTTCTCCTCTTCTGTTTATTGAACGCACGTATATGTATGTATTTTTTAAAGTTTCTAGATTCATGGGACCTTCCACAGGTATGAACATGAGTGGCATGGGGAGCCTGACGGGGATGGGAGACGCCAGCAAAGCCATGCCAGCTCTGCACGCTGCGCCCAGGAGGAAAAGGCGCGTGCTGTTCTCGCAGGCTCAGGTCTACGAGCTGGAGAGGCGGTTCAAGCAGCAGAAATACCTGTCGGCACCCGAAAGAGAGCACCTGGCCAGCATGATCCACCTGACGCCGACCCAGGTGAAAATATGGTTCCAGAACCACCGGTACAAAATGAAGCGCCAGGCCAAGGACAAGGCGGCGCAGCAGATGCAGCAACAGCAGCAACAGGACGGTAACCTGTGCCAGCAGCAGGCGCAGTCCCCGCGGCGCGTCGCAGTGCCTGTTCTGGTGAAGGACGGCAAGCCGTGTCAGAACGGCTCCAACACACCGACGCCGAATCAGCAACAGGTTCAACAGAGCCAACAACAGAGTCAACAGCAGAACGGAGGTGGAGTGGTGCTCGCGTCTTCGGCCGGAAGCCTCGGGCAGCATCAAAGCCAGCAGCAGGTGAACGCTTTGGAGCTGGAGGAGATGTCGCCCAGTCCGCCTTCATTGCACAGTCAGCTGAACATGGCCCAGATAGACACATCTGCTGTAGATTACACCAGTAACATGGTCAGCTCAAACCTCCTGTACGGAAGAACGTGGTAGGACTTCCAAAAGTACTGTTACTGTCCAGTCCTATGTGAACCTGCGGATGAGCCAAGGAGATATATATATATATATATATATATATATATATATATATATATATATATATATATATATATATATATATATATATATATATATATATATAGAAGTAATAATTTGGTGGCAAAGGGTCAAACGGGACAAGGCGCACAGAGGCGCAAAGAGGCGCATGAACTGATCAGGACACATTTTCTTGACATCACTGAAGGAGGGAGTCTATTTTTGAACATTACACGAATAGCTACCCTTTACAGAAACCGTGTCGTTCCTGGACCTTTTTATAATTCATGTTTTGGACCTTCCTCATAATGTTTTAAACGTAGTCTATGTTGTTGAAACGAAAAGGAATGCTGCTTCACTTCTTTGTACTGATGAGGAGGACAGGTGGGATCAGGTCCGAACTCCACTAAAACCACCACTCCTCCTTTGGTATTTTATCATATTAATATTGTAAACTAATGTATTCATTTGATTAGACTTATTGAATAAAGTAGGTACTTGTATATTTGGCTAACACACACACTCACACACGCACACACACAAAAGGCGTTTTAACTGTATGATATTCGTTATAGCGTCCACAGTTATGTTTTCTTTAATATTTTTTGTAAGTTCAAAAAAAAAAAAAAAGAAGAAGAAGGAACACATGCGTGACGGCTGCTGTATATGTTTCAAAACCAAGTGAACGTTAACAATAAATAACTTGAAGTGTGAGAGCTATTCCTGAATAAGTAATTTTTTAAAAGGGGGATCTGTTTTGGAGTGCATTTTCATTATGTTGTTATTGAGACCAAATTGAGCTGGAAAGCAAGGTCGATGAGGGAGCCAGCATTGTTCAGGTGACATTTTGGAGGGCTGGCTTTCATGGGAGACATCACCTCTTTTAACATCTTTAGCACTTTTCAGCACATTTGAAACAAGCAGTTTACCCAATATATTTACTAATACATTTTTAGAAAATCCTCAAAAAAGTATTTGCTATATCTTTCTTTGATAGGCCCAGACCATCGTTATGACGCCGTTTAATTGCTCAGTTTTATTTCTTTTTGTGTGTGTGATTATGTGCTTTCATGAAATACACAATTATAGCCAATTATTGTAATAAGGACGAAAAGCGTGGGATATGTGCCTCTTATTGTTGTTATACCACATTAAATGTTATTATTATTATTATTATTATTATTATTATTATTATTATTATTATTATTATTATTATTGCATCAAGCGCTTCAGATGTACATTGTGTATTTTATTAGTTACACATTTATTTATATTTTCTTAGAAAATGTACCTTTCATTATTACAAACAGTGACCTAAAACTTAAAACCCCTCACATTTTCTACGGTTTAATTTATGCTCAACTATAGCTCCAACGTCAGCGAAATATGCAAGTCTATTTCCGTGTCAATGCAGCCTAATTTACTTTAAATAAAAGAGAATGTTAAGATCAATGGAGAGGAAAAAATTATATTAGCTATTTTTTGGGCATAAAGTTCGGGTTTTGTAATGTATGAAAAAAAAATAGGATTCAATAACTTTAGTGGCGTTTTTACATGAATCTGACTGGAGAATTTAACTTTTCAATTATTCACTCTTATTTTCGCACGGTGTTTTTCTTCTATTCTAGTTTATTATTGTCCTTTGTTTCATAGTTTTTTTTTAAATTTCACATGTGCAACTTTAGCAAAATTAGCATTGTGTAATAGATTTGATATTGATGTATGTGATACATGTAATTGTAAAAATGAAACCTGAAAGTGATACATTAATTCCATATTGATATTATTTAGTTTCATTTTATTTTAATAATAATAATAATAATAATAATAATAATAATAATAATAATAATAATAATAATAATAATAATAATAATAATAATCACTCCAAAGTATTAAGGTCATACCTGTGTTATCACCTTGGCTCTGTCCTCCAAAAAACCTCAAATTAAATCTGCAGGGGCTGAAAATCTTATTTTTCATTTCCTGTGGTTATTTTAAACATGTTCAGAAATAATTTTTCAATATCTCCCTCTGATGATGATGGTGATGATAGCTATCAGTGTATCTCAATAGAGACGTTGGAGGGCTTTCATTTCCAAAAAGATACACCTCCACATACCTGACAGCTGCATGTGTACGTTTTTATCATCCCTGCACTGGAAGGAAGCTCCAGTAGCCAATATGCACCTGACGTTTGAAAGTAAAGTGAGACAACACTTTCGGAAGACTGTCAGCTGCTAAACTAGAGAGATGCACTCCATAATACACACTTTGGAGCTGCAAGACGTTTCTCATAGATTTTCTGTCTAAATTACTGCATGGCTGAGTTGTCAACAAAGCTTTTTGATGGTGGACCACATGAAATGAAAGTGGAGGTGAAGCCATTCTTTTCTCTTTTCAATAGCCACAGTTATGGCGCACTAATAGGCTATGCTAGGTAATCACTGGTTATTGTGCCTGTTGTTGCTCTCAGTTTATTGGGAGATCGTGGAGGAGCTTACCTCTTTTTGTATGGCAATATGAGACAAGTTTGGTTCTGTAATTGGCTGTGGCATCATCATCATCGCTGGCTGGGGAGTTTGGGTGCTGCAGCATGTGAATCTATCTGCAAAGCTGTCTAAAAGATGCGATCAACAACCACTGTCATGCATATGCACTCTTGCTCAGGCACATTTATAAACCCAGAAAAAGCAATTGAATAACTCATACATTATATAAAATTACCTCTATTATACAAAGCAGATATTTCCATCAGGGCTGGAAGGGGTCTCTATCATTACTTCAATGCCATATACAGTTATAATAAAGCACGGAGCAGGGGATATTGTGTTTTGCTGATGTAAAGGATTTCTTTGCCTATTCTTCTCAGGTAATTGCAGGTTGCACTGCATAATGTGAACACAGAAGGAAGCCTTGCTTCAGTCTCCTGCAGTACCCCCAATCCCCTCCACCCAACTCTCCTCCTCCCCATTATTCTACTTAATATGTCAGAAGGTCTGATCGCAGAGAAACCTTTTCAAGTCCTATTGATGTGTTCCTCAATTGACCATGGCGACCTAGCAACCTAGAGAGCACTAATTGGCAAGGGCTCCACACTATTTGCTGCATAGTTTACACAGAAACATTGGCCCAACATGTAGCCATAATAGTACACAAATCAGATATATATTGTTGTACTTCTCAAACAGAATGAGAAATTGTTCTATATTGCAAGTCTTTGTGGCAAGGCAATTAAACTGAAAAGCTAAAAGCAGAACCTGGCCTAATTTCTGAGTGGTGGAGTGAATGAGGAGAGTGATAGGTTGATTTAGGTCCACTTCATTTGTTGTTTTAATGGCAGTATACAATATCATAAGGCAACTGATTGAGGATTAATATTCTTTGTTCACTTCTACATGGTTCTTGTCACCTCTACTGCTGCTCCTTTTCTGAATATTGACCAAATCTTTCAAAAATAAATTTAAGTCTCAAGATCTACTGTGTAAAATGTTTTTTTTTAAGAACATGAATGCACTGAATTGATTAAGTCTAAAAGATTTTAATTAGTGTTATTGCCCTTGTTATCAGCCAAGGAGAGACCTTCATTGTGTGAGCATCGCAAGTGTTGGATTCATTTAGTTTTCAGAAAAATGTGTCACTTCAAGCTTTTTAAAGGGAAAGGATCGTTTTTGTAGCCATTTTTCTAATGGAAAAATGCATAGATGGACAAAAATGTAATGATTTCAAAGAAATTCTAGTTTTCTAAAAGCCTTTCTTACTCTCAAAGAGATAAAGGTCTCATGGATACTTAAAGACACAGTTGATGCTGTGGGGTCAACGGTGATAGTAAGTTTTAATGTGTCCAGTGTACATGATGCTAAATATAATTTACACATATTCTACACCAACAAAAGTTCGAGGTGTTTTGTATTTTTTATTTTGCATGCAGGATGTAACTTTTTGGTATGACGATTACATGACTGCAAAATAAAAAAACTTTGAGAAAATCAGATGATTTTTCAAAAACAATATTTTTGTTTTGTTAAAAGCATTCCATAAATGATTTTGATAATTAGTTTATATATCAGCCTTAAAATGATTTTAAAAAAAGATTGAAGTATATAATGGTAAATGTTTTTGGAAAGAAAAAGAGTGAGAAGAAGAATGTAACTCCTTGTTCATATGTTCTCAGTTGGTGTTTAAAGCACCTGCATTTGAAAGATTGTAGAATTGTTTTTGAATTTTGCAGGCAGCTGCTATGTTAGCACTCAAAAGGCAGAATCAGATGAATATTTTATAAGATCTACCTCAGTGAAAGTGTTTTTTTAAGGGATACAAAAATATTGCATCATCGAAGGAATTAAAGTTCAACATTTGAAAAAGTTATTAAACTCCAAAAGAAGTAATTCCTCGGCCTTTTCTGTCTCAAAGCCAGGACGCAGAAGCACCTCTGTGGGGTATTCCCGACCGTAATAGATTTCAGCACAAGCCCAACTAATTTTCTTGAAAGAGGAGTTTGTGGGACTTAATGAGGCATAACTAATAGAGGTCCCACAATCATCAGTACCATGCTGGAAGCACCGTGGCAGGACAGAGCAACCATTGATTCTTGCTTCAAGCCTCTTGAGTTCCTAATCAGCTTCTTTTAGCTGTGTGTTTCAGGTCTGAAAAATCCATTGTTGGCCTGTGTCACTGGAGGTCAGTAGTTATTAGTGGCAACTGAAAACAGTTTCTCTAACTACTTATGAGAAAACTGAATAAGATGCAGACGGGGACTTGGAGGGGGGATTACTGGCAGTGCAGCGAGTCCTGGTCGCCACAGAGGAGAATGTGACATGAGTTTCTAATAAGGGATGCACCCCCCACATCCCACCCCCTGTCATACCTAGCTAGACATAAACACGGACGCGTACTGCTAACCTGGTTCTTCAACTGTTTACGCTTCCTTGAGGAATTTTCGGAAGGTTGTTTTGGATAAAATTGTAAGAACCGACTGGACATGTTTGACGCAAAAGCAGCAGCAGAGCTCATTAAAGCATCATGAATGTAATTCCAAAGAATATTTTTTGCTTTCTTCAGGCAAAAGCTATCAGCAATTTTAAAATGCAGATACAGAATTCACGTAATGATCCAGGAACCAACTTTGT
Organism: Poecilia reticulata; assembly: GCF_904066995.2. NCBI lineage: Eukaryota > Metazoa > Chordata > Actinopteri > Cyprinodontiformes > Poeciliidae > Poecilia > Poecilia reticulata. The sequence continues at coordinate 15,960,733 of NC_088851.1, read as the reverse complement.
GATTTTTATTCTGTGCACGGATCAAATTAATCACAAGTTAATGAAAAGATGCATTCATACCATCCGGCTGTTCTGTAGGGGTTCTTTTATGAGATACACGTTCACCCTTGGAATATGTCTTTATGTGTGGAAAAAATATCCACAAATAGAATTAAAACTACCAAAGACATTTAATTATCATATTTAAACAGCCTAGATGAGGAGATGAAGTGAAAATTTGTTAGCCGTGGAGTTCCTGCATTCAGAAATATGAAAAAAAAGGCGAATTTACAGGACAAAAGAGTTCATCTCTGTCCTTCACAGCGCTCCTTTTTACGTTTGAACCAGCAAAGCAGTTTTTTCCCATCTCATCGTTGCCACGGTAATGGCCAGCTGCCAGTGTGAGGATTACTGGTTAATAGGACTGGGACTGGAGAGCAGTTCAGTGAAGGTAAGCAATGGATAAGATCTGTGTGTCTTTAATACCTCAAAGTTGTTTTGCAAAGTGTGATTACCATTAAAATTGTCTTATTTTTATTATTTCTTTATATAATTTTTTTTGTGTTTGAAGTCACACATGAATGAGTCTTCATTCTGTTAGAATTTAATTAACACAATCGGAAATAAAAGGTGATGACAAATAAAAAAAATTAAATTAAATTAAAAGGTCAAATTAAAAAATCTTATAACTCAAGTACAAAATTTCATAAAAGCTCATAAAAGTGTCCAGGGAAAAAGTTAATAGGGGCCAATGATCCAACAGCAAACAGCCAAACTCTCACACACGCAATCTAACGTGAATGGCAAAAGATAACAGAAGCGGCCATCACTCAACAGCTATGTGTGTCAAATTAAGCCCAGAAGGACATAATGATTTCTTCAAATATAACATGCGCTAATCTGCCCCCTCCAAAACTCGCAGGCGTCTCAATATGACTGTCCCAGAGGGCCATGGGGGCCAAACAGGACCACCCACTTTCTTTTCAATTATCATCTTGCAACAACCTGTCTCCTCTCCAGCATTCAGCAGGAGACACTGACTGCTCTCTAGAGGGAATTACAATTAGATGGCTGTTTGTCCCTCGAATAAACTTCCAGACAGTAGCTGACAATCTCAACTCTGTGCAGCATGTGACCCTGAGGACAAACAGGATTACGCCCTAAATCCCATGTTTCTTTACCCACTCCCCTCGCCCTCCTGAGCGGCGGTGGTCAGGATGCAGTGGGTGGTGGCTAGGAGTGGGAGGGGGCCACATTGCTGGATTCCCCTGCAAACTCTGCAGAAAGACTAATTGCATGCAACAAAAGTAATATTGAACTAATATAAAAAAGGAGTGAATATAGAATAATGTGTTGTGTGTGAAGCCGATCACCTTTGGTTATCATTCATGTTTAAACTGAAGCTTGCAGGGCACCAAAAAATTTGAAAGAATCCTCCATAAAAATAAAGTAATTCACAAAAACATCTTCCTCTGTAGGTCATTTGTTTAGAAACACAAATGGATTCAAGAATGGATTCGACCTTTGTCACATTTTGCCACATGACTATAAACTTAAATGTAACTCATAAGGATTTGACTCTCCTGAGTCAATACTTTGTTGAACCTCACTGCAATTACAGCTGCAAGTTATTTAGGGCATGTGTCTACTAGATTTGCAGATGTAGTTCACATTTTTCCCCTTTTCCGTCTTTGAAAAAAATACCTCAAGCTCAGTCAGACTGGATGGATAGATGCTGTAAACATCAGCGTTCAGTTACTGACTTTGACTAGGCTATTCTGACATGACTATACATTTATCTAAAACATCCAATCATATTTCTGGATGTGGTGGATAGGTAGAATAGCTCTCTTACTGCTCCCCCACTCAGTTTCACCAAACTAGTGACGGCAGCAATTAGTAAACACCTGCTGGACCTGCAGGTCAAACGAACTTATCATACAAGCTGCTTCTCTGTCTCTGTCTAACTCTCCTAAGAACGGTTGTAAACAGCATAAAGGAAAGCCATTGTTGTGATGACATGCTGAAGACGCCATGTTGGAAAGAGTAGAAACTTCTCAAAGAAGACGGGAGCCAATCTCAAGGCATCAAATTGCAAAAAAAAATGTATTTTGAGTTATGTTTGATTCAGTTATTTTTATAACTGAAGGTAACATAATTATTTGATTGTGTTATTAAATGGTACTATGTCCCTGGACAATACATACCACCTCTTTTTATAACTTTCTTGGGCTGATCACTTCATTAGCCCATCAAAGGGTGCTAAAATGTCCTGTAAATTGCAAATATGCCTTATTAAAATTTAGCCCAAACTAAGACAATAAAAGTCAGACTTACTTAGGCTGACAAACACTTCAATTTTAGTTGAACGAGGTTAAAATTTGAACATGTCTCCAGAAATTATGGTATTTGTTGTTGTATTTGTGCCTTTTTGTGCTACTTTTGGAATGACTTCTTTTTCCTTGAATGGCCTTTCAGCTCATGTATGCTCAGGACCCTTTCACTGTGGATAATGACACTCTCTTACCAGCTTCAACCGGCATCTTCACAAGGTCTTGCTTTTTTTTTTCTGAGGTTGATTTGCACATTTTATACCAAAACACATTAATTCCCAGGATGAAGAACATTATCCCATATGTCATGATGGTTGCATATTGTCATGCTACCATACCATGTTGATTTATATCAGCATATCAATATGTATACCAAGATATGAACCAGACTTGAGATCCACAGTTCTTTTTCTGATATTTTACTTGAATTAGTTTTTTTAAGTCACAAAATAAAGTGCTTCCTTTGAGGTCTTTCCTTAGAATTCAAACAGAGGTGTGCCTTAGTTTGACTCAAATGTTGCTAAAAAATAAAATAAAATAAAAAAATCAGAAGCTAACTAGACCTGTGACATCATAGGCTTTCTCAAAAGACTTTGAAGGTATTGTAATCTTAATGTATATAAAACATTTCCTTTATCAATCAATTCCCTTGGTCAGTTGGGATATTTTATTTTAATCCCAACTGACTCAAAAACAAGAAAAGTCAACTTTATTTGAATGCCAAAGGATGGGAGAAACGTTTATTTTTATTCAACTTCTGAATGTGTAGCTGCAAATTTGAACAGTGTGCCTCTCAAATGTTTTAATACACAAACCCAAGCATAGGCTCCTTCTATTTGTCTTTATTTGGATCTCAAGGTGTGTTTTCTGTTCATTAAAACCTCATCAGCGCAAATAGTGATCTCACAATTTGTTTCTGAAACGCCAATTAAAAGACAGTCCACAAGAGACAAAGGTTCTGTTTCAGATAAATACGGGCCAGTGGACTCTGAGTGTTTATTCGCACCTCTGCAGCCAGCTGGCTATACGAAAGCATAGAATGGGTATATTGACTCCTCCCTGCAGGGGGTGGTAGCACAGCAAAAGGGAAAACGGACACTTTTTCAAGTCCCCTCTCCACAATTCAGCAGACCCAATCAAAGGGCCTCCAGAACTCCCTTTGTGGGGGTAGAAAGTGGACAAGGGTGGGCATTGAGAGGGAGGGGGACGAGTTTGGGGCGCCCGTCCCTAGAGCGTCTGCTGTCCTGTCTGTGCGGTCAGCCACACTTCACATGTAATTAGCAGTCAGATTCAGAGGCCCCTAATCAGCAGGACATGTTAAAACTGCCCTAATCAGGCCTAATCCTGGTTTTGTGTCACGCATACCCATCCTGTGCCTTACCTATTCCGTCTGCTGTATTGATTAGGAGGTTCTATAGGGTGGTCGCTATAGACTACTATAAGTGTGGCTGTCGAACAATGCATTGAGTAGTTAGATTAAACAATGTTTCGGTTTGAGTAATTTAATCTTGAAATAGCTCAGCAATGGCTGTCCCGACAAAACTCAAATGTAAACAATGAAGACATTGCAAACTACATGAATTACATTTTTACCAGTTATTATTCAGAATGATAATCCAAGTCGTAGACATACTATGTTTTCTCCTAGTGTGTTGAAAAAAAACACCCTGACACAACAACAGTATCCATTGTGATAGGCAAAGTATGTCATCCTTGTGAAGTGGGAAGGAAACGTGGTTCTTCTTTTCAGCCATCGATACTCTGATACTCCTAAAACAAAGTGCAGTGCAACCAAATAAAATCAAAACTCAAATTAGTAAATGTCCACTTTTCTCAGTACAAATATCTCTAGAGAAGCTGCAGAGTGGAGCGTACATTAGTTGTACGCTCCACAAATCTTACCCTCGTGGATTAAAAACAAAGTTATTACTGCAAGAAAGATTTAGATGGCTTTGAGGGATAAGATAACCTCAACCAGAATAATGAGATACTTCCTCAAAGGAAAAAAAAACAAAAAAAAAAAACAAGATCTCTCATGACCTGAAGAAAATGTTGAACAATAAAAAGAACATTTAGGGAGGGAGACAAGGAAATATGGAGGAGTATACAGGGGCAGCTTAAAGTCAAGATCAGAGGCAGCGTACAGGATCATTCTGGAGAACAAATTCCAGCAGAACATTATCAGGAGTTTGTGTGGACATTGACTTGGTTTAGGATCAAGTTCAGAATCTAGCTCTCCTCCCATTGGGTAAACAGACATCTCATCCTCATTTGAACCAATGCTTTCCTGTCACATTTTAGATGTTTATCTTCCACCTCGGTCATGATCCCTTCTGCTTCTAAATGTTTGTCTGCAAACCGATTCAAGGGGATTCTTGTGGTTCCTTTGTCTTCAAACCTGTCTTTTTCTAGAAGTGAGGTGAAGAGACAGCTGGACAGACTGAATTAGAACAAAACTGTAGGTCCAGCCCCAGAGACCTGACGGTCTGTCCAGAACTGCGAAGTGTGATTCTTCCAGCCCAGCTCATCATCATATAATCAACCATAGCTCTTCTCTGTATCAGAGAGTGACTGAAGGAAATATGAGAAGATGTGTAAAAACAGCTTAGCTTAGAGAGGAATCAAAAGATGCAAACCGGACAGTGACTGGAAACATACCAATACATTCAACAAGGACTAAGTGAAAACTAAGAAACGGCCTGAGAGCGGCTGAGTCAAACCCAGAACTTTATGAAGTTAAGATGCTGTGGGTTGATTTTAAAAAAGGCTGTACACGGATGAAACCCCTCAAACACAGAGTCAAGAGTTTCTGTACAGAGGAGTGCTGTACATATTTATTTTGTTCTATACCTGTAATTTAACAAATTTCTACTTCGGAATAACAGCCAAATCAAAATTAGACATTGATATGTGAACAATTCTCAGTAAATAATTGGATATTTAAAGAGGTGTCCTATTTTGTTACCCGACTGTTTTTTTTCCACCATATTTTTTTTTCTGTCAGTCTCTTCAAATTACCTTGAGAAATGAATAGCGCTATACACAAATGAATGTGTCATTTTTCCCTCGCTAAATTAGACATTTTGTCAAATGGTTTCTCCTTTCAAATAGATTATTCATTGCCTTGTTTGGAAACATTCATTGCACCCTTTGCAGGTTTACTCAAATAAATCTATTTATTTTATTGTAACATTATTAGAAAAATCATAATTAATTTAAAATGCTTGAAATGCCCTTTCTGTATGAAAATGGTAATTTGGTTGCACCATGCTGTAATTTATCACTTATCATAAGCTTTTGGTCATTAACCAGTCTACAGAGTTAATTAAAGACTAACACATAGACTCTCAAAGACTGAAGTGAATAATGAGATTGTTTTTTCTTTTTTGAATGGAGAATGTTTTTCTCATCCGCTTTGTATCAGATAATTTCTTAAATACTAATTAATGTGTTGTCATAAGAGATTAATAAGCAACAACCATAATGAATATCATGTGAAATAAGGACAAAAGTGCCAAGAAAGCACACTGTAGGGCTACATTTGTATTCTTTAGTTGGAATTAAATTTATGTACACTCTAATATAATTTATCTTGTATTATTTGAATTTAAATAATTTAATACTTTTGTTAAATTTGCATTGGCTTTGCTTTACAACCTTTTATATTTAACTTAATGTCATCTATACTGAAGTCAGTGCGGTCCATCAGAATCTTAATAGCAGCTGTCCTATTTGCCTGATTCAGTAGATTCAAAGACTACTTAAGAAACTTTGGGTGGGAAAATGAGGTCATCAACATTAGCGGTATGGATGAATTTTAATCCAAGTGCTGAACCATGGAGAATGGATTGGGTAATTACCATACTTTCCAGTGATATAAGGCCACAAATTAAAATCTAAACCAACTTCTCAAGTGACAACTCATCTAATCAGAGGGGGAGAGGGGGGAAGAGCGACAATCAAACTGAGAATTTGCTGTTTACTGATTGCTCTAATCAAAAATGGCTTCTTCAAACACAGCTAATTGGTCAGTTTACTCACGGCACGGAGAGGCAAATGTAGAGGGGCCACTGTCGTGATTTGAAGGACCCAAATATGTCCCATTTGCATTGAGTGCCACCAGAATACACTTGACTCCCACAAGTTATCAGCAAACCAGACAATTATTCATCAAGCACAAATTGGCACATCAAAGTCAAATCAGCGAATTACCGCCAGAAAGACCCCAAAGCAAGAGCCGAGAGAGGAAATGTGGCCTTTGATTGACCGCAATGCCCTTCGTTCTGTGTATCCGCTCTATACAGTTGAGTTCTGCTCGCTTCAGAACGCTTTGGGCTGCTGCACATCTAAAGCAACATGATGATTGGAGAAAACATTAATAATAATTTTTTAAAAAAAATTAAGATTAGCTGCAAACCTGTATTTCTAACCAAATGGAAATGATTTGTAAAAAGTGAAAATTTGTCATGACAATTTCCATTTCACTAAACTAAAAAATATATATATGCAGTCTATATAAAATGTAGATTTTCTGTAAAATCAAAAAATAAACCTTTTCAACAAAAGCTCTTGAAACATTTTGTAGAAGTAATTGTTTGATTTTCAGCATTTATCCAAAGCTGAACCTGCCTTTCACAAAGCAAGAAAATGTTGGTGACAGGACAGTTTGGTGCCTACATTTTTATTTATTTATGAAAGAAAACATAGTATTAGACTAATATATCGTAAATAAAAACAAAACATAATTTTTACTTGATAATTTCATTTACTTAAAAGAAAAGAGGTGTCCACACTATTTTTCCATTTATGAAAAATACATGGAAAAAATAAGTTTTTTCCATGTGGCTCGGGCATCTGTTAAGGATGCCTCCTGGACGCCTCCCTGTTGAGGTGTTCCGGGCACGTCCCACCGGGAGGAGGCCTCGGGGAAGACCCAGGACACCAGCCTGGGAACGCCTTGGGATTCCCCTGGAGGAGATGGAAGAAGTGGTTGGGGAGAGGGAAGTCTGGGCCTCCCTTATGAAGCTGCTGCCCCCGTAACCCGATCCCGGATAAGCGGAAGAAAATGGATGGATGGATGGAAAATAAGTTTAGCATTTGCTTGCACAAGCAAATACTAAATATGGCTTTTGTCTGTGCAACCCTTGGCAACAGGATTTGTAGATGTCATGATTTGACTGTAGGAGTATCACAATCTTTGCTACAAATGTGTGATGACAATTCATGGATGAGAGCTGGATTTTTACAAGGTGTCCATGTTATGCAATACAAACTGCAACCCTCACAGTTAAATCATAACTCATAAACGTTCCTAAAGGTAAAGCTGTAGATAATTATTTGGAATTCAGGTTTTCCCATTCATGCTCATGTTTACTATGTTGTTTGATTCCTGACTGAGTAAATTAAGTGTACTGACTGGCAATGATGCATCTCATTGTCACACTGCATATAAATTATAAACTCTCACTTTATGCATGAGTGCATAAAGTGTGTATGATCATTTGGATATACTCGAGAGGATTCTCTGTTTAGCTGTAAACTTTAATGACCCTGAAACACCAGAACATAAAAAGGACAGACTCGTGAACTTATATAGATTTATGCAGACTTATGCAAATCCAAGAGTTAGTAAGTACAGGTAGTATTACCATATTACTTAATAAAATAATTAAATACAAATAAAAAATAAGGAATAAAAGCAATTGCAGCCAATGCTTAAGCGTCAAATGTGTTTTTTTTTATATCAGAGCTTTATATCAGAATTTGTAAAATCTGACAGATTTACTAAACCAAATTGCTTTATGGTGACTATTCTCCATATTAAACCCTCATTGATGAAGAACATGCCTACAGAATCTTCCAAAGAGATAAAAATCCTTATTGCCCTTCTGAACATAAAGGTATGCGTCTGCTCTGGACAGATGAGTAAATTCACAGACGGATTGAAGGATGAATATTCTATTCATAAATTGGATTATTGAAGGTCAGACAATGTAAGGTTCTTTGGGAGAGATCTTTATATCGTAATAGAGCACATTATGAGCCAAAGGGTGGGAATGTGCTGGTACTTTGCAGAGAAGAGCTTCTAATAAAATACGGTCCTTTGCAAAAGCATTGAGGCGCCATTAGAAATTTCACATTGTGTTACAAATAGAAGCGTTAATGTATTTTCACAGGATTTGAGATGCTAGACGAACACAGGGTGATGTTTAGCAACAAGGCACATCACTTTCAAACTAGAGATGTGCCGATCAGGTTTTTTCCTGCCGATTCCAATTCCAATGAGGGCCGATCACCAATGCCGATCACCGATACCGATCACATACTTTTTTTTTTTTTTTATCATAAGCACTACCGGTTACATTATGTGGAAAAAGGAACCATGAATTCACCTTAATTTAGACAAAAACTTGTTTTTAATAACTTTTTCCAAGAAAAAAACAAAACAGGCTTTGTGCAAATTGTACTGCTATCAATAATACTATCTTTAACAGACTGAAAACACATGGAGGCTCTGAAGAGGTTAAATAATGCAGAGTCAAAATAAAACCTCTCAGCATTGCCAAAGAAATTCAAGTATAAAACTTAACATTCAAAGGCTCCATTACAATAAAGAGCCACCTTAAGCCACCTGAGTTACTGAATGAAAACTTCCTGATAGCATGGCTAAGCTGATTACTGCTAGTTCTGATTGGCTGTTTCTGACTGAGCGGAGTAAGTATGCAGAACAGAGAGGAGATCAATTATTTTTTTCAGAGATTATTTGTCTCATGTTAGGACAGCAAAAGTTTTAATACGTATTTAAAATTTATTTTTTTAAGTTAGATGCTGCAGCTTCAAACAGAGGTTTGGTGTGAGAGTCACTACCAGGTGGAGCAGAAGCGACGCTCTGTCTGTGAAATAGACGGAGCTACGGTGAACCGCTGTTGAATAACAGCGAGAACAGAACCAGCGTCTTACATCGCAGCTCGAAGACTTAAATAATTTTGCGGGTTATTTGTTTAGCTTTCTGACCGTCATGCTAATCCGGGTGAGTGTTTGTAGCTGTGCGCTGCTTTACCTGCTATCTGATCCTCCATATGCCTTTTTTTTACTGCAGTGAGTCTCGATGTAGCCAAACTCCGTCAAGTATTCATTGTTTTTATGCCATATTAGATTTGTTGTGTTGATGCATTTTGACCTGCTTCACCCCACATGCTTCAATTTTCCGCCACAACACGCAAACTTCCCCATTCACTCAGTGCGTTATAGTTACACATCGCTTAGGATTTGTCGCTGCGCGTTTGCGCAGTGTGAAGGAAAGAGGAGACCAGTTGCACAGGCAGGCTGCGAAATGAGATGCAGGTTATCGGTTTGTGTGACAAGAGACCGTGATCGGCGATCACCGATCAGACATTTTTTCACGGAAATTGGTTGATTATGATCGGTGGCCGATCGATCGGCACACCTCTATTTCAAACTGTTCCTAATTAAAAATCTGAAAAGTGTGGCATAAATTTATATCCATGTGCTGTTTGTCAATAGTATTTAGAACAGATTTTTGGAGTTTGTCCTTACCAGTTCTGAAAATCTACAGCTAAAGATTAGCACATTTTTGTCAAGCAAGTTTCCTGGTTGCTTTTCTGATTAATACTTCCCTTGCCTACTTTTGGGTCCATCCATGACAGGAAAGACATGAGTAAAATACATACATAGAACAAGCAGACTGGAAAAATACAGAATCCCAGAATGACCTGCATTAGCTATTATTAGTAGTACACAGGAAGGAGGAGTGTCACAAAAGAACTTCTTTCCCTGCATCTGCAAAGAAACCCTGGATTCAAAATTGGTCAGTCTCCCATTAGGCTTAAAGGATTCTACATGGTCAAACCAAACTGCCAAACTTATTTCTGAATTCCTTCAAGAATTATAGACTTCTCCTGAAGATTTTTCCACCAGAAATCTTGTTCAAGTAAAAGAGAGCTCTTTATTTCATTGTGTGTGGTGCTAATCTGCTTAAGTGCAAACAAGCCAGTGAGCTTGAGGCAAAACCATTCATTTTGTAAGATAAACATTTATTTTGATGACTAGTAAGTCACCCAGTGAGTCATTTTACTCCTGCAACATGGATTTACTCCTTTTCATTGTGGTTTTCCTATCAGATCCTTGCAGTAATCTCCTTAAAAATATAAAACCTGGATCGATTAGCTCAGCTGTTCATTGTAAGGTTAAAGGTTCTGCTATTGCTAAAACAAATATAGCCACAACTGATTTCTCTGTGTTTACAACTTAAGTCATTTATTTTGTGCAACGATCAGATTTAGCAGATCGCAGGTGCTCATAACTCATAAATGTTAATTTTACTGACCATCCCTTATTTCCATGCATAATATGATTACAAAATTGAGCATAAGTACACAGAATATGCAAAAATAGCTGTTGGAAGTATTCATGATGGGATGGTGCTGGTGGGGTTGATTTAAATCTCAAATTTTACAGGCAATCAACAGGTAACAAGAAGGTCATCCAAAGATCTCCCACTTAAACTTCACAGAGAATTTATTTCTCCTGTAATTTAACCGGTGATTTTTCATTCCTCTAAGTTCACTTGTTCTCTTTCTTCTCCCAAAGCATATCATATACATTTAAGTACATTATTTTTAAACAGTGAATCTGTTTCTTTACTACTAAGAGTAATGTCTTTACTTTGCAACTCTGAGCAAACATAAAGCACAAAAGAGTCTAACTGTATTTATGACTTTAATCTCTCAGAAGGCCAACATTATTGGTAATTACAGTATAAATGGGGCAACAAGGACTAAACCTATACAATTCAACAGTTTAGACTTGACATGAACATTTGACAGTCTAACAATATTTTATTAAGTTGAATATCAGCTCGCATAACTTATGCAAACTATGTACAATATTTAAGAACAGCTGATATTCAGAGAAGCCAAATAACATGTTGGAATAAATTTAGGTTTGATTTGCTTTAGTACAGTTTAAGGATAGGCTAGTTAGCTTATATTATTATTCTCTCCCTTGGTGTCAAGAATAGGCCAGAAAAAATTAGCAGGACCAGTTTCACTTTCCTTTTTAGCATGGATCTGGCAAACAGAACTGCTCTTAGAGCTTACTGTTCCTCTATCAAAGAGAAGGAGCGAAATGACAGAACCATAAAGCCACAACAGGATAGGTTAATAGAACCCAAACAGCCTCTACTGACCCAGACAGATGTTTTTTTTTTCCTTCTGGTGCTGAAAGTTGACAAATGAAACGGTGGTTCTAAAACTATAGAATGCTCCGCTTTAAATCAACACCAGATTAACATCAGTAACTTATTACCTATCTTCAAACTCGGAAAAACATTGATAAAAGATGTGTATGAAAGTTAAACTTTAAGGGGTGGTGTTATGTAAAATTGACTTTTATGAGCATTATACCATTTTATAATATTATTCCCTCCTCACATACAAACACGGAGTGTTGTTTTTATTCTCTCATGCATGTTTGAGAATCTTACGTGACATTCATTTGTGAATACCTGAATGCTACACTCTGCCTCTGAGAGGGCCTCTGCCCGGCCCCTCCCCCACACAGTTCCTTCAGACTAGTGGCAGCAGCATATAGCAAACATCTGGTGGAAGTGCTCATCTGTTGAGCTTCTTATATGAACTACTTCTCGGTGCAAAGCTCAGAACAAAATAAACGGCATAAAAAGAATTGTTATGATGACATGCTAGGAAAGAACAAGAGATTCTTAAAGAGACAGAGGTCCAATTTCAAGGCATCAAATTATGAAGTAAAATTTTGTTGCAAATGCATGTTCGACATTTGCAGCATTTTTTGAACTGAGGGCAACACAGTTACTTGACTGTGCTTTACAGGCATTTTGTGCCTGGAAAACACATAATACCATCCCTTTAAACAGCTTAGATAATATATAAAATGTAAAATTTTCCTTGTTTTCCTGAAACTGTTGAGTTTAAAGGTTTTTTTTTTTTACCTCATGAAACCATCAAAAATTTGAGAGTGATTAATAAAAAATTCAATTCTTAATAATATACAGTTTGATTTTTCCCTTCCCTAAAATAATTAATTTATAATTATGATTTAGTCACCTTTGTGATAGAGATGGTGGGATACAGTTTAAGGTAGAAATAAAACATAAGTTACTGTCTTTTTCCTATGACTGTAGCTGCAGTGAAATCTTGTGTCAAAAAACGTCACTTACTAAAAAAACAAACAAAAAAAAAAGCAGGCAGCGTGGTAAGAGGATATGAATGGACCATGTGACAAATATTGATGGCACTTGTGTTTTGATGCAGAGGGAACCAAATTCATGGGGCTAATTGTCAAAATACCTCTTCCCTTTCAAGCACTGCAAGACTTGAGGGTACTTGTTTGCCTCTTCTGCTCTGATGATACAATAACTCCAAACAAGTTTACAGCCTCAGGAGTGACAGCTCTCATTTGTGTGTTCTGAGGTTCGTACTTACTTTTATCACCATGAGAGCTGAGGGCACCTTTTGAAGCTCTTAGCAGTGCCACTATGACCTAATGGTACATTTTACCTCCATGATACACTTAAAGGTAAAAAAAATCCTGGTGCTTTAGATTATTTTATAGAGCATGGATCTCATGGAGAGAAGGCAATTTCTCAATTAGACATAAGTGACCTTTTGTGCCCTTGAGCAACATCAGAGCCGCAGTGCATCTGTTTGGTCACAAGCTCATAACACCTTTGAAATCCCAGCCGTAAATAAATACTGGCAGGCAGTCAGAGCCCTGTTGATTCAAGTTGGGCATTAGCATTTCTACTCTGTGTTAATTGTTGACCCCGTATTCCCCCAGCGAAGAGCGGCGAGCGTGCCGCCTCCTAGATAACAACCAGTGTTAATGATGGGGAGCCCAACCAATACCCCCGCTGTTTCCTGGGCTAATCTACGCTGATCACCTTTACTAACATCTCTATTATCAACAGATTTTAGTCATCAACAAGGAATTACACGAGTGACACTTGCTGTGACCCGATCGCATGAAGCATGTGCGCGCAAGTATGTTTCTTAACACGCTTATTCCCTTTTGGAGAAAGAGAGTCAGTTGGAGGTTGCAAAGGTGAAGATTTGCAAATGCAAAAACCTTCACCGGACTCACATTATGCATTAGCTTCTTTTCAGAGTCATATTCTCACACAGCGAAAGATCAGCGGGGCCCCTGCATGCATGCATGCATAAGAATATAAGACGCAACTCCCTCAGATCATTTAGTATTATTATTGCATTCAGGGAACGATACAGCGCAGGAAATCTGTGGCTGCTCTGCTATGCTCTGGGGCGGGCACAGACATATCTCTAGTGGCTATGGGAGAGCGTACCATGAATAAATTTATCGCTGTCCCCAGGAGATTGCCTTCAATCATGAAACATAAGGTGTCAGTGCTGCAACCCTGTGTGCTTGTGCAAAATTACCTTCCACCAGATTGCTGAGCTGGGTCTAATAGGACCGGGCAAAAGAGACTGAAGAGGACAGACTGCTAATTAATCTGGCCAAAGTCAGAGCCCATGTCCTGGGCTCCGCTGATAGCTGAACAAGTTGAGGCAGGAGGATATGCATATTTTCAAATATGCACGTGCTCCAAAGGTGAAAAAAGAGATTATGTTTTTATATTTGGGGCACATTTGTATTTTTGTCCCTCTAAAAGCAGACACAATTTAAGAGGAGAATTTCTAAATTAAATGGATCCATAAGAGGTTAAGAATCTGAGCACAGCTGTTCCATCCACTTTCTCCAAAGCTCTGACCAGTTTTCAAGTCCCCGGTGAAGAACATCTCTGCAGCATGATACTGCCACTACCATGTTTTAGCATGTGCATTGCAAGTACAATAAGAGAAGCACATTTCAATTCTTACAATAAATTCTCAGCTGGATTTGGGTCACGTGTCTGACATGGCCATTCTAACACAGGACTATCTTTTTATCTAAGCCATTCAAAAATGTTCAGTTTTTTTTTTTTTTTGTCTTCTGACCAGAACATCTTCTGCTAAGTTATTGTTCCTCTGATTTGGACTGAGGCAAACTATGGTGTCCTTGTTACGACTTTAATTTGCAGATTATAAACGTATTCCAACTTTTAACAGAGCTGTGGATGTCTGCAGCTCGTTCAGAGCTAACATAGGCAGTTTTGCTATGACTCTATTCAAAGCATAACCCATCAGAACAATATCTTGATTGGTTTGCAGTAGAGTTAGGTTGATCGCAGATACATCCTAGTGAATCTAAGACAGCTGAATATCTATTTAGAGCAAAACCTCAAAAATATCCAGATCCATGACCAGAAAAGAATGTTACATACTGGATACTACTGGATAAAACGTGTCCAGTCAAAGGAACTATAATATTACAGGCCATATCATGTATTCCACACAGGCTAAAATATTAACGCCTCAATTTACATACAGATTTTCATGCATCTAAAAGCAGAAAACTCTTTACCAAACCATTTTCTCATTTGAATAATAGGAGGTTTTCTGAGATCCTGTTGATTGACTAAACAAAGACATGGCTACTGCATTAAAGCAATTGTTTATTGCCACTGATATGGTGGCATATGTATAATTTTGCAGTAAATGGATATTAACCAATACTGAAACCGGGGATTTAAATAATGGCAGGTATAATCATTCAACCTCAGGATGTGTTTTCTGCCTCATACGCAGGGTTAAAGAATTACAGTGTAGTCAATTACATTTAGCAGGTCACAGAAATTGATTTACTGCCGAAGGAATTTATTTATTTATTTTTTTTTCTGCTGGGCTTTGGCTCTGCAGCAGCATTCTGCTCACATAATCAAGGACGAGCGCTGCCTGTCTACCCAATCTACTACTTGGTCCCACAGGAAAAAATGACTTGCAACTGGAAAACCTGCATGAATACTAATTTGCCTACTTGGGTTTAACAGCTTTTGCAAGCCAATCTCACAGGAATTTGCAGAATATGATGTCTTTTCGTTTTTTCCATATTAATTACCCACTGCTGAAAATAGGGATGGGAGAAGATGGGGATGAAGGAAGAGAGTGTAAAAAAAGGGAAGAGGGAGAAAAAGAAACAGAACCATGGGAAATAATAATAAATGTGACACTCTGCCCTCCATTTTAAATGTAGTTAATTGTAATGTGATCAGAAGCATCTCAGGCAGGAAGCCCTGTGATCAGAGCATCAGCTTGGGCCTCTTCATTAAGCTCAACACGAGCAGACTGCACCAGATACGTAGCTGAGAGATCACACAAATGGAACAAACAGAACATTTGTGAAGTTTTTTTTTGCTTTTTTTTCTTGTGGTTTTGAACTTTTCGGTCAACTGTGCATAGCACATTTTAATCTGAATTTTGTAGAAAATGCAGAAGATAGACACCATCACTGCTGGAAGGATAACAAGCTGGTCAGTTGTATTTTGTATCAATTTTCCTCATTGGGTAATTTTGAGAATTAGCAAGTCGTAAGACCAAAAGTATACAACAAATAAAGGAACATCTTTTTTTTTTTTTGCTGTTGCCTACCTGGCAGTCTAGTACAAAATCTAAAAGTTGACTCCATTCTTGGTAGGGTTGATAGAGCTCTTCAACCAAGATAACTCCATAATTAATGTGGAACAAAAACAGCGCCAAAAATAACAAGGATAACAAGGACCTTTTATGAAACTGTAGATTGCTAATGTTTGCTAACATAGTCAAGACCTTTGCACCAATAAAAAGAGGGTTTTTTTCAAAATAGTCAGTGTACGTCTGAGCAGCTTTTAGCTTCCTTCAGTTAGAATGATTTTACTTCTAAAAAGCTCACAGCGATGCAACATATTTCTGCTTTAGTTAAGGGAACTATTACCAAAAATAACACCAATTCAAAAAGTCCCTTTAAATCACAAATTTCTTGGCTCTATTTCATAGTTGGGTAATTTCTGAAAGCAGGTGGTTGGATTTAATTAGGGAGATGCGAGTAAATGGGACTGCAAACACCAAACCTTTTGGATTTTCCTTCGTGAAATACTGAAAACTATAAATCCTTTTCTTGGCACTTTTTTTTGTATTTTGTGTTATTCTTTGTGCATCTGTCACATAAAAACTCATAAAACTATTGATGACTATGGTTGTATAATGTTACATTGGGATTGCAAACAATAATATTAAGATAAGTCATTTAAAGCTGCAATAACAGTTATAAAACAGGAACAACATTTTGATTAAATACTATGTGTGATAAAAAAAATAAAAAATCTGAAACACCCACACAGATTAACTTAACAAAAATGTACTTGCGTGTTTTGTTTTGTAAAGCCTTTGGAAATAGGAATACATTTTATGCCTTTCTAAGTGGCTACACTAAGAGATTAATACACATATTTAACTAACTGTCAAGTAAAGTCAAGCTTACCTGTATAGCACATGTCAACGTCAAGGCAGTTCTAAGTGCTATCATGAAAACGTCATACAGCCATCAATTATGAAACAAGAAATAAACATTTAAATTTGTCAAATGCCATCATCAAAACCATCAAGCAAATAAATATCAAATACACTGATCAATTTTCCATTTATTATGGTACTACTCATCAAAGGCATCTCCAAACAGGTGGGTTTTAAGCCTTGATTTAAAGAAAATGTGTTTTGCAGTTTTCTGGAAGCTTGTTCCAGATTTGTGGTGCATAGAAGCTGAATGCTACTGTTTTACAGTTTTGATTAAATTAGATACATGACAGATGTTCATAATCACCACCATACCAACGTTGTGCTCCACCAAGCAAAATCAAGCATACATCCAGAACTATGAAAAAAGCATCTGTGCTGGTGAAAGACAAATGCAACAAACATTTTGCTTCAGATTAGACTTAGATTAGAAAACAAATTAGAAAAGAGAAAATAAATCAGCTTTTTTTTTCTTTTTTTTTTTGTCACAGACACAGAAATGGACACATTATGTACGATTGAACAGAATTGTAGCTTCGTAGTCTAAAGATGAAAGCCCAATAAACACGTGACATCGATCTGCAAAGACATTGGAGGCAGACATGGATGGGAACAACAGTGTTTTTGTTATTTCTTCTCCCAGAAGCATCATCATAATAAGGTCTTTAGAGGTCTGCTGAACAGATTTTCACTTGGCCCTTTGTGTCAAAGATCCTCACCTGGTCCTTGTAGTCGGGGCAGAAGGGAGCAAACCTTTCTGCCCCGACGATGGAGACAGCCTTCCTCTGTGACACATGCTCTTATTCACAGACCTCATTCATGTGCAAATCATCCTTGAACCCATTGTTCACCTGCTGCGCACTCAAATATGCGCTAAAGTAGTGCTAAATTTAACGGTAGGTAGGGCTGGAAAAAAAAAAAAAAAGAAACATTCTGTGCTGTCACAACTATGAGGGTATCAGATTTAACATGTATTTGCGTTTGTTCAGAGTGTGAAAATTAAATTACATGCTCTTCGCTGGAACAAAAGCCAACAAGAAGTCTTTCTTAACAGCTTCATTATAAAATAAGATCAAAAGGGAATACAAATCCACAAAAACAGGCAGTGTAGTGTGATTTAGCGAACTAAGGTTATGTTAATACCCCAATTAATCTCGCAGTTTGTGAGAAATCAATCAGAAAGATGAAATCTTTAAATTTCTATTGAGGTATTTTTCTTTGGGGGAAAAAAACGAGAGCGGAAGCTTATTTTTAATACTGACTGAGATCAACTGACAAACATTTATCAAAGACACCAATAGTTTTACATGACAAACTACAGCTAAAAGTGGATCATCTTATGCCCAGAAAATTTAATATTCCAATTATTAAACCTTAAGGATTGATCAGTCTCTCAAAAGTCTAAAAAAATGGGTTTTGTATCTTAATTTAGATTCTAATTTGTAGGGTAACCCTACTCAGGAAAATGAAAACTGCAACATAACTCTCAGAAAAAGTAGTTTCAAAGCCACTGACATCCGTCAGATTAAGATTCAAAACCCAAGAACCAGATGAAAAATCTAGGCCCAAAATTCATTCTGAAACCAGCAGGCTCAGTTCTGGAACAGGTTGTTAGATGTCCTGTTGATTCTTCACCTTGAACCGAATCCAAGTTGGATTTGAAAGAAAATGTTCTTAAATAAATTTTAAGTGGGGCTGACTGCATATAGCTGGAGACTGTAGGTTTTATTTCAAATTTTATTTTTGATATAATGCAGAAATGAGTCAATTTATATATATATATATATATATATATATATATATATATATATATATATATATATATATATATATATATATATATAAATTAATAGATAAACTAAGTCATTGCATGTATTTTGCCTGAAACTGTCTATGTGTTACGGTGCTGAACTGGCTGTCAGTGAATCCACCTATTGAGCAGAGCAGAGAACTGTCCTCGGTGCTGAAACGTTCAAATACAACCTATTTTCTTTACGTCCTTCTTGACAACCTTGTGTGATAAAGTGGCTTCTTTGTATATTTATTCACTTTAGTATACTCACGAGATAAACTTGACATCTACAACCATACATTCCCAGCAGCTGTAAAAAAAATGTATAACCATCACTGTATCCAACAAACTCACTCTCAATTAAGTTGCTCAAATCCCCACTCTACCTTCTTATAAAAGACAGTTTTTAAGCATATACACATTAGGGCTGTAGCGGTACATTAATCTTATGATACAATAAAATATGTGATATTCTGCTCACAATACGATATATATCACAATATTCGGCAAATGATGCGATTCCATACATCTATTTCTGAAAGATTTTAGAGGGACAGAGTGATTTTGGTAACATTTTCTGACTATATATATATATATATATATTTTTTTTTTATAAAACTTTATATATATATATATATATATATATATATATATATATATATATAAAAAAATTTTGTCATACATTTGCTTTGTTTAAATGTTAATTATGAGGCTTTGTGTATAATGTAATTTATCTATTTCATTTCATTATTTAATTCATTGTAACTGGTTGTTTAATTACATGTCGTTTTTAGTGTACATGTGCAACTGGGTAAGAAATGTCATGTGTGATACTTGTCATTTAATTCATGTGGATTTGACATAAAACTTAAAGCAGGATTTAATGTATTGATTCTTGCGGATGAAAAATTTATACTTTCTGAGGGGAAAAAAATATATTGATAACTGATAAAATTACACAGCCATAATACAGGTTGTAGTTATTTAATATGTTGTTTCTTATAACTGTACAGTATTATTTTTCTGGTGCTGTCAAGTTGCCCTTAGCACACAGTGTCTCATTTTTATTTTTTTTATATTTTTACCGTTATGCATGCTTCCATTTGCCTTTCACTTTGCTGCTGGTATACCTAACCCTAACCCTAACCCACACAGCCTTGAGAGGACAGTACATGCCTAACCCTAAATCTAACTAAAACTCAATTCACACTTTAACTCTAAACCTAACCCAAAAACAGCAGCTCTTCTTATAAGGCCCTGGCTTTGGCTCCCATACAGCGTTATTGATACTCACAACATGGTATTTGTTGGAAAATGAATCAAATACAAAACACACACCCTACTTGTGAAGGGTGTTGATGACTGTCATCAGTCTTTGCCATGATTGTGTAGCCTATTGACCCATGATGAGACATCATTTGCAGGTGTTTTGAGATAAAGGTGATACATTTTTAGTACAGTGCATGTAAACATGTGGTTTCAACTGTAACTGAGTCAACATTAACATGTAGCTTTGTTGCTATAATTAACCTGGAATGAGGGCATCAACTTAAGACAATGTAACTCTAAAAATTGGATATTTACTTGAATTACATCAGTGAGTGTTCTATGAGAATTATTGTATGTATTGGATTCTATAAATGGTAATATGTTTCAATCTTTAACGTAACACTGACATTTTTAAACCTTCTGCAAACTTTAAAACAACCTATTGACGAACGTGCAGCAGAGCATGAAACATCATAAACAAAAGACTTGGATACATAGCTTAAAGGAGCTTTCTAAACTGAATAAACCGTTTCTCTTCAAACATTCAAGGACATAAATCAGAATAGCTTAGGCAAACATTTTTACTAAACACAGTTGATCGGGGGTAAAGGATTGTTTAACTAGGTTTAATGATGTCTGATCTGTTAAAAAAAAAAACGCACACACACAGGCTTGTATAATCAAACGCAAAAGCTTTTGTCTCTTTAACACACATACCAAAGAAGATGCAGAAGAGGCCGCATCAGAATGAATGAATATTTAATTGAGGTCTATTGAGGCAGAAGATCAAAATGACCTTGCTTTAAATGATTATTCAGAGCAAAGTAAGAGTAGGGTGGTGTGGAGAATGGAAGCTGCACACTGAAGAGCCATTTTGCAACGCCGCTCAACAATCAAACATGGAGATCTGGAGTACAGGACACAATTTCTCCAACTGCGGTGCACCATAATGCAGCCACAAGACATGTTGCATTTTGAATAATGGACTTGAGTGCAATCAGAAGTCTGAGCATCTCAACATATCACAGTATTTCTTCCTTTCATGCCGTAAACTTGTGGGTAAAATGAGGCTGAATAAACTGGAATGGGGAAGCCATTCTTTCCCATTTTCTACCAGTTGTTTGGTAGCAGGCTTTCGATGTTTGGTTCTTCTTTTAAATCAGCTCTGAAATGTTACTTGATTGTCAAGCAGGAATACGGCTGCTTCTGCAGACATGTACATCTAATGAAACCGCATTATATCAGACCTTGACCTATGTCAATCAGGAGAGCTTCTCTGTGTATCACAAGTGTGTCACTCCATTTACTGAAAGCCTTGTATTTACTCAACATGCAACTGATAGACGATATTGTAATGCTCAACTACTTTGATTGACTGCAACTATAAAGTGACATTGGAATTTGAAAAAGTGAGCTTCAGCGGTGAGTTTCTTCTCATCTACAGCATTCCATGAAGGAATAAATATTCTATATAAGAGCTAAAGGGAAAAATAGTTGACTTACAGTGAAGAAGACACAAGAAGCATTTTTATTTAGTTTTTCTTGTTCAAAATAACATTTGTGCTTTGTATTTTAACATCTTGAGTAGTTGGCTACAGTGAAGAAGATGAATCTGACAGTTAAATATGACAGCTGCATCTTGATGTGATTCATCCAGAGCTCCTTGTGAAAGCATTTAACCCTCATTAACTTTTTGACATTTTGTCAAACTACAACCACAAAATGTATTTAACTGGGACTTGTACTGTACCGTCGCTGTTATGTGTACAGTAAATGTCTCACTGCCTTCTTGAATACACAACAAGAGAAAAAGTGTTGCATAACTGCAAGCCAATAAAGACGTGACAGGTTACCTAAATTCAGGAGCTCGAGAAGGAGAGAAATAATTAAAACAAAGAGCCAGAGAGCCAATTGTAACTCTGGTGGAACTGCAGAGATCCACATCTCAGGTGAAAGAACCAGTTGACAAAACAGCCATTAGTGGTGACTCAACATTTATGGTCTGAAAGCGGGGGGCATAAATGTATTTACGTATTTTCCAGACACATTGTGCCAATGTGTCTGGATGCTGTTATCTTCAGCATCATAGACGTATCGGACGCCTTGAAGCTGGCCTCTGTGCTACTACCCTTTCTGACACTCCCCCTTCAACACATCACTGCAACAGTGCTTTGTGGTGCCTTTTTATGATTGTTCTTAGGAGTGCTGGACTTAGAAGCAATTCTTATAAGCTCAGCAGACACAAAGACTGGAGACTGCAGTTCAAAGGAGGAACTTTGATAAGAAAATTACATTACATGATACAAAGCTGAAAAAAGTTGATTTTACATATAACAATTAGGAAGAAGACAGAAGTGTACAAGAGGCCATGCAGGGACAGAACAACAATGGAGAAGAAACTGATTTTTTTTTTCACCAGAATGAAAAAAAGTGGTCGAAAACTAGCACTGAAACTAATTCTGAAACATGGTGGCAGCTTTATCATGCGGTGGGCAAGCTTTTATTTAGAAGAAACGGAGAAGCTGGCGAGAGTTAATTGAAAGATGGATGAGCTAAATCTAGGAAGAAAACCTAAAGCTGCCAAAAACCTGAGACTGGGGTGGAGGTTCACATTCCAGCAGGTGAATGATTCCTAAACCTACATCCAGAGCTACAATGGGCTGTTTTAGACTAAAGCATGTCATGTGCTACAATGGCCTACAAAGCTGGTAGAGACGAATCTAGCAAGACTTGTAACAGTAGCAGGTGGATCTGTAAGATGTTAATCAATAACCAGAGTAAACATGTACACTGGACTTTTCAACTTTTTATTTATAAAAATAAAAAAAATATCCTTCCACTTTACATGTATGGAAAACTAAGTGTTAATTCCATTAAATCACTCCCAAAATATATTGTTTGTAAAAAAGACAAAAATGTATTTGGGCACAATGAAAAGAAACTTACTAGCAAGATCAGCTTTTCATCACACTTACACAGGAAGCATTTATTTCAAATTTCAGAGTTCCAACAAATAAATTAGATATGATGAGCTGACCACTTCTAATAATTGGCTTTAATCTGAAATGTAATGGAAATCGAGACGCTCATTTCAGACATGTTGAATTAATCTAGGAAATTGTTTCACTTAATAATGACAAAAAATATTTCTACAACTCAAGAGTCCTCAGGGAAGCAGTTCTTTACTATAATTATTTTTATAATGAGGTTGAAATCAAGTAAATAATTATCACATACATGCACAACATGTTAAGTAAAATAGATGGATCTGAATGAGAAGTAACAACAAAAAACTCAAATGCTAAAAATGCAACTCAAAGGTAGAACCAGTTATAAGAAAATTATTAATTTAGCTGAATGGATGAGGAAAACATTTTAAATTTACATTTTTATTTTAGATTTCAACTTATGTTTGATGGTGTAGCTACACCATCAAACAACTTCAGATTTACACAATATTGCCTTATTTTATTTTCCCTAGCGATACATGTTCCTTTTATCAATGGTAATTTGGAGGCCTATGTGAAAGACATTGCCCCAAAGTGAAGAAATAACTGAACAGGTCTTTTAACCTTTAAAAAAAAAAAGGTTTTTGGACCATTATGCAAATATATTGGCATTTCTCTCTGAGGCAATAATTCAAACCCTTAAAAAACTAACATTTGAGTGAGGGATCAATCATAGTAGTGAATTTCCCTTGGTTCTGTTTACATATTTTAGCAAAGTCTCCAAAGATACAAATCACACATTTTTATATGCACACATTTCTTCCAATGTGTAGACACAGCTCTCATTCAACGTTTACTTTCCCAGAAACAGCTGATTAGGGTACTTCATTGGCTACAAGAAAGATTGACTCATTCAAAACATCTTTCCTTGCTCTCTACCTTATTAGTTTCAATCAACATATGTAAAGTATCTGTAAAAAATATAGTTTTTGAAATTCTGGCACTCATAAAAATAAACAATTTTTATCAAAAGATTTCTGCATTAAAAAACAGTGTACCGTGCCAATCAGTTACTGTATGCTCATCATAGGCATGAATGTTGAATGTTGGATCTATTTGGCTTTTAAGGATGCTTTTCAACAATATATATATATATATATATATATATATATATATATATATATATATATATATATATATATATATATATATATATATAATTATTATTTTATTTTTTCCTTTTTGGAACGATTACACATTTATGTAGCCTTCAACTTCAATTTCAACCTTGGGGCAGAATTTCTACAGAGTCAAATTTTTTGTTTGAACATATATACCCTTCTCAAATTGCTGAAAAACAAATAACTTTTTCTTCTCACCAATAAACTTGGCGACTGGACATTTAAACACTGTTACTATTAAAAAGAACATAGCTTGGTTTAAAAGGCTTTTAAATTTAGTGCCTTGATATTTTTTGATTGATTTGAAGTCAGTGTATTTTCAGTCTGCTTTATTCATTCCAACACCAGTTTGGGGGAAAATCCTGTTTGTTTGAGAACCCTGCACTGCTACAACAACCAATTGTATCCAAGTTTTTCTATTCAGCTGCTGGCTTAAAGCATTTTGATAACGTTTTTCCTATATCTCATTTGATGGTGGCAGTTTGGGTGTATGAATTAAACATGGACAGAATTGTTGCTTTAAAAAAAGCAACATTAAGCTTCTCGTTTGGCCTCAAACTGAACACGACTTAAATGTATGAACTACCTAGCTTTAAAATCAGGTCTGTGCCTACACAGGAGCCAGTTTTAATGGGCTATTTAATACTATTTATGATTATGAAAATAGGCAAACACTCAGTCAGAATGATCCCAGAATCTTTCAGATCACTATGGAAAGTGAGTGTCTATGTAACTTGCCCAGAAGCATTTAAGAAAACGTGAGTGGGGTGTTTGCATATAGTTGAGCTTGTCCTTATGATTTTGACCCAAGTTTAGGTAAAATTCCAAATAAACTCAAGCCTGTGCATCAAATTGATAGTTTTAAAATTAACTGAAGCAATATTACGTTATATTATTGCACAAAGGGACAGTTTGAACCATTCAAAGTCCCACATTAAAGGTATCAATGGCAATAATGAATGTATGTAAACCTCAGACTGGCAATGTAGGCAAAATGTCAATGAAAAACATGAGCTGCTTTGATAAAACCAAACAAGCATAAGAGACGAGCTCCATCCATTGACAACCTGAGTCTGAATTCCCATTTTTAACTGCAACACGTACTTACACCAATAACAGTGTGAAAGAAATGATATGAATAGCATCCCAATTGTCTCAGTGGCACAGACTCAAAGAAGATCTTCATAAAAAATATTCCTGTTAGTACACATTAGTACGATATAACTCCACTTTCACCATGAGCCATCAGTCGCACACAAGTATCTGTTGACATGCTCCTTAACTGGATATTATGTTAGGGAACCTTTTAGCAAACTGTAAATTGCTCTGCCCCATTCCCTTTCCTGTGCTGGGTCAGGGCCGACTGAAGCCATTATTGGTAATGAATGTGGAGTCCTACTTTGAAAGGTTCAGGCATATAAAGTCACCAAAAGCTGACTAATGGAATCCTGCTGACACTGTGTGCCAGGGGGCTTTTACCACATCTCAGCTTGGAAATTTTACACGGCAGAAATAATGAACTATAAATGTAAACCTTGGAATGTAGCCTCCCACACAGTTAATAATAGACGCGGTGTTCAATGTGCGGGAAAATCCTAAATTACAGAAGACTATTTTGCAATATAAGCATAATTTCAGCTACTTATGAGTCATTAGCACACTAAAAGAGAGAGGTTTTAACCATATCTTTGTACTTTCAGTTCACAAATCTGTTCCGGCCCTAAGAAAACGTTTAGAGCATTTGTTGGGGTCTCTAAATGTTCTGAGTTTGCTAGCGCTGCTACACTTTGTGCCCTGAGAGATGAGCCTCTTCAGCGGGTTCACGGGTCACACCGGAGCGAGCAGAGTGGCCATTGTGCTTTGTCGTTTCACAGGTGACTCACATCACTACACTCCAGCTTGCAGCAAGTAGAGCACTCTGAGATGCTTGCAGCATTCGAAATGCAGGATTTTCAGCCCAGTGCAAACAAATCGCTTTAAAAGATCAGTTTAATCTATTTCGAGCTGTTATTATGAGCCGGGAGAGTTGTTCAGATAAAGAGACTGAAGCGGGGTTAACATCAGAGCGTTGGACAACTCTTCACATACTTTATCCAGCGTGAGAGCTGTCAACTTTATTATTTGTTTTTACAATATGCTGTGCATATGATTTAGAATGCAGACCAATAAAAGTATGGTCAGGGGGTGAATAACTAAGAGCCGATCTGCCACATGTCTCACACTGATATAATACAGAGCACTGCAGAAACATCAATGATAAAAGTCATGGCTGCCATCACTGTTTGCGCTGAAAGTCGGAGGACGTAGGGCTGCTTCAATCTCGAAGTCGCTGTCATCAGATTCCTGCCAAAAGTCTTTACAAAACACAAAATCACACGATTAAAGCAAAATCTCCTGTAAAAACAACAAAGTTAAAAAAGACAATATTAAGAGAGCGCTATGTAACATTGCAAAAAAAATAAATAAATAAAACCAGTTTCACTTTTAACACAAAGATAATAAAGAGCATAGAAAGCTGCTTTTATTTATCCTTTATTTTTACCCATCTATTAGACAAAAGAGCCAAAAATATTCTCCTCTATTAGTAGTAACAAATTATAAAATGATAAAAATGTGTTATAGTATATTTATTAAAAAAATAAGAGGGAGAATCTTCCCCCAATAGGTCGTTGTTTATCATCTGAATAAGTGGCTTCAGAAGAAGCTTTCAGTGGACTAGATTTGGCTTCAAGATCTTTTTTTTTTCTTCAAAAGACTCAGCTGCAATCACAGAAAATTTTAATCAAACGGATGAGAGTTTTTTTGTGAAGCTCCAATTTTACAAGAATTTCCACTATGTTAACAGGCAATTTTTTATGGTGGTCTGTTTGGTGTAATTAACATATATTACATTAGACACCAGCGTCTACACTCACCTTTTGTTTGCAAAGCAGAATGAACCTTTGAACTTCCCTTCCTGGAAATACAGAGTTAGTTAGTAGACAGGTAAAAGTTTCAATTTTTTTTTTTCCACACAAAAAATGAAAATCTAAAATGTACACCAAAATCAGTAATTGTGCACACAGTACATTAAAAAGTAAACTGAAAGTTTATACTTCAAATATAAAACATGTAACGTAAAAATCATTCAGAATTTTTTAGAATAAAGAGACACAAATCAATCAGTTGCACAAAATTGACACAACTCTGCCACACAGAAGTGAATAAGGTTTAGCTATACTCAGACACTAAAGCGGGAGGAAGTTTGTTGACGGCAAAAGACTTCCACAAGGCCCTCTTTATTCAAAAATAGCCCAAAGACCGGGTTGCCAGGTTCCCATAGCTCCGGTGATATCGCTATGTAAATGTGTGACCTCCGAAAAGGCTTTGATCTACCTCGATGCATATGCAATAAGGCCACCCCCTCCACTTTTAAAGGCGTCCTCTTTAATTTACATCATGACAGAGCCTATTCAAAGCCCCTACAACATATCCCCATCGTCTCCCAGGTTAGCGTACAGATCCACATGGCTTTTCCGTCATCCATTTCACACATAGATGAAATGTCTATCTTTTACTTTTTGAAGAAAGTAAGAAATAATGCAGTTTGTTTTGCTGCACTACGGAGAAAGAGCTGTGTTACGATTTCTTCCATCTGCATCACTACAGACCCATGACCTCCTTGATTGTTGTCCTCTCAATCACCCTCATCTCCTCCGCTAAATCTTGGCACATATGACTGAAAGAGCATGAGGAGTAAATTGCCTTGGCTCCATTCCAGTTGTTAATGCTTAAAACTATACATTGGTGCTTTGCAAGACTCAAGAGGAAAGGAGAGAAAACGATGAACCTCTCTGTTCAAACTGGAAGATTGCTTTTGTGTTAGAAACTATATATCAGGGAGCAAAAACAATCACAGCAATATAACCTGTAAATTCATATCAGAGTGCTTCCTAGTAAATGAATAGTTCATAAATTTGTTCAGACAATACATTGAAGCATACAAAAAATGTGAACGTTTAAGAACAGATAATTAGCAAACTAGCAAATGCAATGGGTAAAATGTCCACATTGGGTTATGACAGAAATTTTGAAAATCAGAAAATTTCTGCACAAATATTTGACATACACTTCCTACATAAAGTTGTATTAGTAGAATATTTGACATATTTTCTGTTCTGCTCTTGATAGATATTAGCTAATATTAGATGGTTTAGCTGGAGTCTCTGCTCAGTTAGCCAATTTGCAGTCAGCTAGGTTGTAGACATGTCGCTCGTACCTTGCTGTCGTTAGCAAACTAACACTATGAAGATATTCATATTTTTGTAGCTGCAAATTTTTAAAAGCTTGGTACTTAAACACACATGAATAGTCTTTCATTTGAGTAAATAAACCTGAAAATGGTTACGCAACCGGGTTTGCGTCTTTGCTACAGCATAAAGATAATGAGTTCCTGTAAAGTTAGAGAAACTCTCACAATAGTAGTGTTCATGTTTTTACGCTGAACAACAGATAAGTTCAAACAGTAACGCTTAACAAAAACACCAATGGAGGGATAGTCATTTAAAGCTGCGGTATAGAGGACCCAAAGCGGACCACGATGCAGCAAAAACACAGCAATAATCGGTGAAATTACTTCCTCTCCTCTGCCGCAGTAATAGCCGTTTCACAGAGCAAATTGCGCATTTCTTTTCTCGAACTTCCCCCCACAGAACGGGAACGGCCTATCAACAATTCCACTTCAGTGAGGCGCAGTATTGATTTTAAGACAGAATCATTACCACAATGAACCGAGCCTGGATCTGACCCCACGGACCTGAAAATTCAGTCTCCACAAACATTTATCACAGTTCATCTTTTCCCGAATTTCCCTTAAACGAGGCAATGATCTGAATATGTAAGAACTGGCTGGCATGTGTTTCACAGGCCAGAAAGACAGAGGTGAACATTATGTGTGAAATGATGCAAATTACAGTTGTTGTAATGTATTTCCCCCCTATTGTTGTATCTGTTCACTTTATGTGGGATTTGCAATTGTTTCATGTTCTTGTTTATCTCTGAATATAACAGTTGTTCCCAATAATCTTTAAAACCAAACTGACCCCACAGGCATTGTTTTTCCTAATCTTGAGGATACACATTTTTAGTTCTCACTTTTCTCACTTTTATTTAGGGTAATTAATGTTTTACTAGTAGGCATGTGTCCATTACACATGTACATGGTAAAGTAAGGTTTTAAAGTTGTTTTTTTTGTCAATTTTATGTCAAACCTTTCCAAACTTTCAAAGTCCCTTTTAAAGAGATGCCAGAGAATTTGGATTTTTTTTTTTCAGCTGTACTTTTCAGAGTAAAGCTGCATATGTTGCTGCACGCTGCCGGTCAACTGAAAATAATAGATAAATAAAACGAAAAAAACTCTATACATGTCCCTCAGAAACAAGTAGATAAATTCAGTTGGTTTGAGAAAAATCCCTGCATGAAAGGAAATTTTAAACTAAAGTAGGGTAAGCCGTCCCTTTTATTAAGGACGTGTTAAAACTATTTGTTTTACGTTATGTAGATTGCTTAGACAGCCAATTGCAAGCTGGTTACGGGAGCAGATAGCCTGAATAATTATCCAGCTTTTGTGTTATGTTTAATTTTGGAAAGTACCAAGATGCCCTTAAAGCAGCTTACATTTACTAAAAGTTTTCTCAAATTCCACCACATTCAATTTGACACTTTATAATATAGTCATTGAAAAGTTACAGCATAAAAATTAGCAAATTTTTATATCATGAAAGTATGAATTGCTTTTGGTGATCGCTATAAGGTAGTGTATGTATTTGAGGTCAGAAATGCATTGACATATAGTTAACATTTACAAATATTTACATTAATTAACAGTCCTTGTCTCCTATTTCATGCACAATAATTGTTAGTGAAAGAAACAATGCTACTTCAAGAATATCACAGCAACTTACAACTCACTAAAAGAACTCTGACCTATTTCTTAATTTAGGATCCATTTCTCATTTGATCTAGCAGCATCAGCAGCCACTTAAGAACATACTCAATTATATTAATAATGACAAATTACAACAAAAGTGTTCAGACTAATGCACATAACAGTATAATGTTTAAACAAATGCAACAGCAATTTGCGTATGAGGTGAGTTAATATCTAAACTCAAATACACAACCATAAAATCTTTAACTGCAAATCAAGCAAATTCATAAGACCAGTGTCCAAGAGTCACAAAGATGCATTTTCCATTTTATCCAGGAGTCTCACCAGGAAAAAGCAGGACTGTCAAGGAAAATAATGCTTACCAAGCATTTATCACTGCCTTGCCGACAGCTACAACCTGCTTTTATTTATCCTAGGCTTTTTTTTTTTTAAGCCCCTGTCGCCCACGCACAAATGCTAATAGCACAATAGCACTTTTTGCTCGGCTGTGCTTGTCTAAAGGTAAAGGGAGACCCATCACCTCATCATTCCCATCAACTCCTACTCCCATCCCAGCTATGACCCTGCAAAAACATTGTTTAGGCTCCGCTTAGATGTGCTCTAACGGGCCTGAATGGTAGCAGGATGTAGCCCCTCCGTGGGGGCAAACAGTGAGAGGCGCCTGTGAGTGCAGCATGAGTGGGTGCTCTCCAACGTGTGAGTGCTCTCTGCTGGCAGCGAGCAAGTACTGCAGCTCAACGTGAGAGGTATCTGGGCCACTGATTTCAGCACATCACGCTCTCCCAGTGACTGGTGGCGGTCTAGTGGAGACTGTCGGTGTAAAGGCTGGATGAAGGGCAGCGTATTCATGGCGCTTCTGTTGCTTTATAGCCCAGACAAGGGGTGGCAGAAATTGATTGGCTGTTTCTGCAGCTACACTTTAGAAAAGAGCGTCTTTTATTACAGCCTATTACACCAGCCCTTTTATTATAGTATATTTTGTGCTTTTGGGGGCTTGTTTCTTCCAAGGTCTGAACTCACCGATATAAATATTCAGAAATATTCAAGAATAGAACGTGTCAAAAATAGAATTGCATGTTTTATAATCGCACAAGATGTTAAATCCTAAAAAGCAAGTGTAGTACAGTGACCTCCACTGGTCAGACTTTCTAAATGCTGCTTTTCTTCTCAGTTATTTTAGGGAGTAAGGGTTAATGGTTATCAGGTGTGAGTGAGATCAGATTTCTTTGAGGTCTGACCTGTCAATTCCAAATGTAACAGCAATCCTGCAACTAATACATGTTTTGGTACATGTATTAGTCTAACAGGTTTTTTTTTTTCTTCTATTTTTACCAGATTATCTCCATTATTGTGATTTTTTTTTGTTTTGTTACATGCTTAGAAAGTGCTTCACGTGTTTATTGTGTTTAAAGTGTTTAAAGTGCTTTCTTTATATATAATCAATGAAAATTAAATAAAAATTTATTTTTAAGAGTCTAATCTGCTGATCGAAGAAAATAAGGAGAAAATTGGCCAATCTGATCTCGGTTCAGGTGATTGGTGCATCTCTAGGTTTCTCTTATTGCCTAAGCTGAAAGTGGCAAACCCAACAACGTTTGGTGTAAAAAGCAGCAAACAATTACTAATTTCTTTATTTTTCTATGAAGTGTGCTTCCACAATGACACATTCAGAGAAGAAAAGAAAAAATAATCCTTCTGATGTGCTACATTGCTTTTCTTCTTTTTTCTTTTTTTGTTTAACTTAGCTCACTGTTGGATTTTGTAGCAGAAAGACCACTCCATCCCCACTCCTGTTCTCGTTTTTATTTTTCCTCCTTTTCCCTCCCCTCTCTCAGCTCACGTCCCCCTCCAGCCCTCCATCTGTCTTTTAGGTGAATCGTCAATGCTGCAAACGCAGCCCCCACCTCACGCGAGGCAGAGGGGAGGGGTCTAAAGGGAGACAGATAGAGCTTCTGATTTTGACACATAGTGATTTGAGGTCGAATGCTTGAGCACATCCTGTTGTCCAAACCAAAGCTGTAAACCACTAATGGTTGAGTCAAGGTTTTTGTCAAGCAGGCTCTAGGCACGGCACTTATTATCCCGTTGGACGGCTGCGCCCTTTTGTTTTGTCCGTCTGCACGTGCGTTGAGGATGTTTTCTTTTTTTTTTTCCGGGTGAAAAAGGGTGGGTGGGTTAAAATGGTAAGTTAAAAACCTCAACTGAAAAATAAGAAGGGAGTGGCGTCTAAAAATGCCTGCAGAAGAGAAAAGCAAGATTATTCCCTCCACAAGAGGAAGCAGCGGCATGCACTCGCATACAAAGGGGAACAAGTGGTCTTTACATGGAGTGCAGCTGCTTATTAAGACTCACTCCTTCGTGCATTATTCTTTTCATCCCCACTCAACCACAAAGTGATTTGACTGCAAAAGATTTACAATGGGGGAAAAAAAAAATCTGTAATAAATGTTGCAGATCAGCCGCCTCCCTGCAAGTTATAACACAATAAACAGAACAGTCCATAAAAAGTATCAGACTGAAAAACGCTGTGTGGGAGAAAGCAAAGCAGAGGGGGAAAAAAAAATAGAATATGAAAGACTCCAAATCTCTCCAACTCCATAATGGAGAAATGAGCACATATAAATGTGTTAAGAGTATCTCCTTGCATCTTGTATAGACTGCATGTTTTTAATCTGTAAAGCTTATTAAGGCCGAGTCATTACTATGCAAAGCAGCACCCAGAGCTTTTCTCTCGCTTTTCAGCTGGGAGCAGTGTTTGGCCAATAGCACTGGCCCCCCGCCTCTCATTCTGCATTCATAACATGCAACATTTGCACAATGTATCTCTCAAAGGCCCTGAATAGAAGGCCTTAATACTCATGTAAACAACTGCAAACCAATTACTTAATGAATCGAGCCCACACATAATGAGGAGCTTCACAAAGGGCTATAAATGCATTTTTGTACCAAAGCCTCTGCTTTAAACTACAATCCCTCTGCTGTAGTCCCAGGCTTAACAGGCAAATCATAATTATTGTCTAAGACAACAGAGACGGAGCCATTTTTGTATATTTCGAGTCCAGCTCCGTCCTCCTTTTGAAGTCACTCATCAGCTCGCTGACAAAATAAAGCAAATAATTAACAAGCGGGAGAGGAGAGGAGGGAGAGGAAAACACGGGATGACAGGGAGGAAAAGGCAAAGAGGGATGAGGAAGGGGCAAGAAAGACGGAGAGAAGGAGAAAAGCTGCAGTGTTGTGCTTCTATTGAAGTGCGAGGCTTCCAGACCACTTGTGGGAGCAATAAACTGCAAAAGTAGCTGCGGTAAGGGGAATGCTTAAATCAGAGCACAGCAGAAAAATTAGAGATATCTGTGCTACGACAAGGGTAAGATTAGGATGTCTCTCTCCCAACTGAGAGGAGATTACAGTGTCAGGCATGCCTAACTACCCATTTGTCCTATTTTACTTACACACACACCTTATGTCTCACCGTTGCATTCGGGATGTCCGCATTTTGCCCAGCAAATTTTGTTTAATCACGCACTTTGCAGATTCCACATGCACATCCCTGACTGGGAGGCAGACACCACCTGAGAAGGGCTTTTTTTTTGCCCAAAATTGGCTCATGTTTATTAAATACGTTGGTCAGTGGAGCTGGCAGGGGCAAGAGTGAGGAGGACCACAATAGAGTCAGGCCATTAGACCCTTCCATGGACTAATAGGCAGACTGGAGCGCTTGTTTGACAGGGAGATACAGACTTCAGCCCTCGTGTCAGCGTGTTGCCCAGTAATCACATGAAATCAGAGAAGATTATTCCTCATAACGTTTACCCAGCCATTACTAAAGCCCAAATGGGTCTGTGGTGAAGAGGCGCTCTGAGGACCTAAAAAGCGATTGCAGATTTGATGAAGTTGTGTTGATATTCAAATGCAACCGAGACGTGTGAGCTTCTGCCGAGCCAGTTATCATTAGACGGTAAATAATGTTTGGAGGGTGACAAATGAGAGGACATTTGTCCTTATCGACTCTCGAGTCCCCTTCTTCTGAAACAGTTTTCGGTGATTCTGTTCTTGACATGATCTGTTTGCATTCTGACAACAAGGCTGAAAACAGTAGTATTACGGCTCCAATTTATTTTTCGTGGCAGCTGATTTGCTTTTGAATCCTGGAACCCTGGTTGAACCCGGCTAACAGTGAGTAAGAGGGGCTTTAGGGGCCTTTTGTCTTTGTAAGCGAGTTAATGGGTGGCGCCCCCTTGATCTTATGGAAATGAACAGGGAATTATGAGAGCCGCCATGCAAATGTACATCAACCACTTTGGTGTCTGGTGGCCCATTTCCTGTGGCCCGTTGAATAACAACAATGTTCTTACCGAGGGTAAGGGTCTTGATGTGAGGAGCGTTTGGCCCTCCCCAGGTCCTCTTCATGGCCATGATTTATTCCTTAAAAGAGCAAACAAGCCCAGATAAAACCATTTGATTCCTGATTGATCTCATCACAGGCTAATTCACTGTCCATACTTGCATTCATACTTATAAGGAAGCTCAAAACTAGTCTCGGGCACCTCTTAATATGCACAAATGAGGAAACAAAAGACATTAAGATTTTAAATGATCAAGTTGCAGTCGCTCACCCGAAAAGCTGCTTTCCTCCTCCTCCTCTTCAGAACTCGGCAGTCTTTTCTGCATGGCTGACTGTTTAAGTAACTGATATGCTTTTGTCTCTGCTCAGGGGGACACACACACAGACACAAACACATACAAAGTCACAGTCACATATTTGCTTAAAAGGCCGGGTTTCTGACTTGCACAGGTTTTAGTGTTTGATGAGGCGACATGATGAATTTTTTTTTGTTTTTGGTTCACTGCTGATCTGCGAGTGACTGAAAAAATATCTTGGGAAACAATATCTAAGGGGAAGAAATGGTTTTTATTGGTGTAGAGAAAAAAAAAGACAAATTTGTCATAAACTTCAATGTATTTTAATTGGGTTTTTAGATGATAGCCCATCAAAAAGTAGAGCAGAATTGTGATTCCAGCTTCCCCTGTCACATGTGGATTAAACCCAAAGTTGTGTTACATCTGCATATCGGTTTACGACCGTTAAAACGCTGTGAGCTAGATTGGATGATGGAAACTGATAAGTGTAAAAGCACTTTGTGTCTTCAGAATGACTAGAATAGATCTAGAGAAGTTCATACCACTTACAGTTTAAAGATTATTAATCATTCACTCAAGTGATTTGGTGTTTCTGACACTGGCTAGGAAAAAAAAAAACAGCCAATCAGGCACAGCAAACAAACAGAAAAGGTGCTCTGGTCAAATCAGGCCAAAATTTCTCAGTAGTGGCAGCATAATGCTATGTGGAGGCTTCTCTTCAGCAGGGACAGGGAAGTTGGTCAGACTTGACGAGTCGGATTAAGATGAATATGGGGAAATCCTAAAAGCTGGAAAAGACTTGAAACTCTGCTTCGTGTGTGATTGCTTATGTCATCACTTTTAATTATTTTATTCTTTTAGCGCTGCTTTACTCAGTTTCTTTATTGTGCGTCTGTCCCTGTCAAATAAACTTAATTAATTAATAAATAAAACTTGGTCAGAACTATAATTTCCAACAGGACACCGACCCTCAACAAACAGCCGGAGCTGCAATGGAATGATTTAGATCAAAGCATATTGATGTGTAAGAATGACCTAGTCAAAGTACAGATTTAAATCCAATTGAGAAGATTGGCTTGGAAATGTTCACAAATACTCTCCATCCAATCGGATGTAGACTGAGTTATTTTTGCATAAAAGAATGGGGGGCAAAAATCTGAAGATGAGCAAAGCTGATAGAGAAAAGTTTGAAAATATAATTGCATGCCAATTTTTCAAATTTTAGTTTGTACAAAATTAGGAAATCCATGTTTCATAACTTCTTTGAGACACAATTATGTAGAACACTGTGTTGATGTATCACATAAAACTCCAGTAAAATATATTTCAGTTTGAGTGTCTAACATGATAGAAAGTGAGAACTTTCTATACCAACCCTTTTTAAAGGGTGTGAATACTTTCTAAGACAATGTATAGTTGGGGTGATTACTGAGACAATATTCTTAAATAAAACAGAAGAAGGTCATGCAGGTGAAAATTATTTCCACATTTGAAATCAAGAAAATAATATTGTGATCTCTTGTGGCCAAATCTATCAATACCTAACTAGTTTTACAAGTAATTATTCAGTTTCTGACACTGAATAATAGTAAATTTATTTTTTTGCTGAAAGTGTTGACATAGGATAGCAATCTCCCAGCCTCTTTACTCAGGCTCTGTTTTTACATCTAAGGCTGCAGGTACACATCTCTGAGCAATTACTCTCAGTTCCAAGGTCATGGTATTTGATTGCAACACTGATGTTACTCAGAAAAGCAAAATATTTTCCTTGCAAAATCTTTAGTAATGTTTTTTTTTTTTTATTGTTTGTTTTTTTTTAAGCTGGTTATAGCTCTTTTGATTAGGTGTGCAATTTCAAACTGGACTCATTTTGCAGGCTGTGCACCTTAGGGATGCGGAGACATGAAAAGCCCAGTTGGAAATCGGACAGCCATGGGTAATGTGGGAATGGCTTTAAATTTCAGAGGTGAGCTGAGGGATGGGCACACCAACTGCTTCCAGGATGCCGTCACATCTAGTACTTTTTCAAGTCCAGCCCTGCCGGAGCATTGTTTAGAAGATAATGAGAACCGATGACAGATCTTCTGCACTGCCTACACTGGAGCCCTGACAATTAAAGCAAACCGCATTATGCCGGACCAGCGAATTATAAGTCCTGCCAAAATTTGTCGGAGCAGGGTGGAAACACTGCTAGTGTTTTCTTGGGAGATAATTAGACAGAACTAGCATGGCTCTTCAGGTGGGACTTTGACCCTGGATTCACCTTGATCATCCTGCCTCAGCCATTGTGTAAAGGAGCCCATTATTCACTGCAGTAGGAAGAAAAACAAACCACAACATAAGGACAGTGTGAATGCTGAGGCACCAGCAATGCCTTTTTACCTCTAATAGGACCACTTTCCACCAGGCTTTTGTCCTGGCTGTCCTCTTCAGTGCTTTGTAGTTCTGTAAGAAAGGAAAGCACACACTGAGAAGCAACGCAAGGGAGAAAGTGAGTCTTGGGCAAAAATTGTTAAGGGGGTCCTTCTTTATATCTGAATGAAAGACTGCATAAAAACTGGCAAAGTAAATAACATGTTCTTTGCAAACATGCTTTCCACAAAAGAACATGCATGTTTGACTGTATAAAAGAGTCAAAAAAACAAAAGTAAAATAGCAATGAATAGCGTTTACATCTATGAAGAAGATCAAAGAAACTTTCTATGGAACCAGAATTGAACGATTTCCAGCTTGTTTGGCCTTGTAAGCTCAAAAATCTAGTCCTTTTGGGTGATGCGTTCAATGTCATTCTAACCAAAGCACTCTTCAGTGTGGATGCTGTTACTCAGAGACCGGTACTTAAAAGTCGCTGTTCGCAGCATCAGTGAAGTCAGCGGAAGCAGAAACTTATTTAACAGGAAACTATTTCTATGACATGTGAAAACATGCCTGAGGTTTGTTGAGGCTGTAATATGGCAATAGAGGGCAAGACTTTCAGCAGATAACAGGAAGGGTGAAGAGAGTAGAACACTGCTCCATTTTATTTTAAGCTTTTAGCCTCCATCTGTAATGGAAAATCCTGGATTCCAAACATGATAGATACAGAAAAAGAGAAAAAAAAGTATTTTGACAGTTAACAGGAAGGATGAACCAAGGACAGCAACATTGATCTATTTGATCTTTTTGAGCTTCAGTCTCCATTGTCATGGAACGTGCTGGGTTTGAAAATGATTTTGACAAAGCCTTTCAAAATCAGGCAGCAAAAGTAACACAGACTGTTAAGTATTAGCATAAATTGAAGTCATCTTAAAATTCAGTAATAATCTAACCTTACTTGGTAACTACCTGGTAAAATAAAATAATAAAAAAATAAAATTAAGATTTATTGTGATAAGTAATGGTTTTTGCAAGTTAAGATGTATACTTCTGCTGTCTAGTCAATTTGTCCACTTAATTCCAATAAATATTTCTAAAAATATGATTAAATGCATTTTTGTCTGCCGTCTACAGAATAAGTGCACTCAAGAAGGCTATTAGATAATGAGTGACTATTTTTTTACTGATTGAATGTGACATGTATTGCCAGAAAAACTTGGATCATTTTTTAAATAATTATATCATCTCTTTTTTATTGATCTCATAAAAATGACAAAATATAGTCAGAAAATCTTCAGTCTATATTGTCTATTTATAAATAAATGTTAAAGAAAATACCCTCTAACACACCCAGTGGGACATCACCTCTGCTTCTCATATTAATAACTGATGACGCTTATTGTGGGAAGGTTGAAAAACATTTTTTTTCTTTACTTTTATTTATTAAGTTTCTGGAGATAAATTTGTGGAAAAGAAGACACCAACAGTTCACAGTGGCATAAGCAGAGCTCAAATCTTGGTTCAATTGGTGCAACCTATAGATCTGATTACACACTAGAACGTATTAAAATGAATTAAAAGCTCAGAT
The DNA here is from genome assembly GCF_904066995.2 of Poecilia reticulata. Classification (NCBI taxonomy): domain Eukaryota; kingdom Metazoa; phylum Chordata; class Actinopteri; order Cyprinodontiformes; family Poeciliidae; genus Poecilia; species Poecilia reticulata. The sequence goes on along the minus strand of NC_088851.1, from coordinate 15,922,280 downwards.
TTTATTTTTTTTGTGCTAAGGGTATCCTTTTTTGCATACAACTGCATTAGAGTTCTCACTGTAAGCATGATGTGCGATATAAATATCTGCAGTTACCTTGGATGTGTTGCGTGCGTAACGATCGGGAGGGCTCCACGTCTGCGTCCGCCAAGGCGGAGGAATTATTGCACAAAGAAGAAGAGTCACTCTCATCCTCTGCTGAGGGGCCCTCCTCACTGGACCGGGAGAGAAGTGCCCTCAGCAACACTTTGGCCTGCGCACAGCACAAATTAAAACCACCTTCTTAATTGTTCTCATTTTGTGAAGGAAGCGTCAAATTGAACTTTGGCCATGGCTGCTCACGCCGAGGTGCAGCCGTAATGTGTGTTGGTACACCAACATCCAATAACCTTAAAGTCTCTCACTCGTTTAACAAAACAACAAAAAAAGATTATTTCTCACGCCGTTGCGCCTGCTCTCCCCTTCAATCACTTTAGCTTTTCTCACTCCCTCTCTTCTCATCCATGAGATTAGAGAGTTTTCTAAAGAATGTAATCACCCTGCTGTTAATGTGCAACACGTTTCAGATATCTTTCCTCTTGGCTGAGAGGATCGAGACAAACTACTCTCTTCCCGCCTCTTCAGCTCATTTTTATCTCTGTGGTGATGAGGATACACAATTAAGAGAAGCTGTTAAGGGAGATGCCACACACAGATTTCCTTTCTCCACACCCAAATCAAATCCTGCCATCATGATCTCTCTTTTGTGATCAAAGGCTGCCTCTCAGCCTTGGACAGCCATTTGGAACTTTAAATGAACGCTAATATGAAGGGGATGATCAGGAGGATTTTGACAGTGACAAAATTTAAGTGCATTGTAATTCGCTATCAGCAGGTCACAGAAAAGATCAACAATGTGAATGCTTTCATTTCTTTTTCAGAGGAGAAAATGATGCAAACACACTCCGATCTGACTTTCCCGCAAAAGAAACAGTCTTAATCCTTGTCCATAAAATCCCTTTTTTTTTTTTTTAGATTTAGTCAAATGTACCGTGAGTTGAGGGCTTTCGCTCATCCACTGCATTTTAAATATCAATGAATGCAACTGTTAGCACTTGAATATTCAAAGGGCCACTTTGAGTGTGTGCATGCGAGCTGCATGCTCCCATTTGTTGGAGTAGCCAGGCTGCGTGGCAGGACGTGAATGGAAATGTCTGTCTGAGCCCATGTGCAGAGTGAGCGGTTGTACGGGAGGACAGAGGGACATAAAAGGAGAGATGGGGGGGAGTGGAGGACAGGAGGGAGGAATAGATGGAGCGAGACTCAAAGCAATAAAGGAAGAGAAAGATTTCACTCAGCCTCTTTCTGATGCACTTGGATACAATGATGTAGATGGCTGTACCCCTCTTTCTTTTGTGAGTTCATATTTTCAAGAGGCTCTACAGCCTTCCTCTTTGCCTCTTTCATTGAGTCGGGTGTACTGCAGCAACAAATTGAAGCCACAATAATCCCAGTAATATGAGTCAAAACAAATGAGCAAAACACAAGGGTCCATAGCTGGACAGTCATCGTAAACAATCTCTTGTTGATTATGAAACTTTTCGCACCCCTTGAAACCTTCCCGTATTTGCGCAGCAAACTAATGAAAGAAGGTGCTCCACAGATGAGACCAAACATTAATATTTTGGTGGAAACGCAAGAACGGAGGCAGCAACATCCAGTCACAGATGACATGTTTTATTATTTTATTGTTTTAAGTGTCGTTTTTCTTTTCCAGGTTACAACCTTGAACTACTTTACAATAGTCTATCACAAAAATCCATTCTAAAATACATTGAAACCAGTGGCTTTAGTGTGACAAAATGTGAAAGCATTGTATGAATACTTCTGCAACATGAGTGTGAGGAAAATGTCAAACAATAAAAAAGAAGAGAAAACTTTTAAAGAGTAGATTTAAAAAAAACTGATTCAGCTGATGAGTAAAACCTTAATTAAAAGCAAGTATTGTCTTAAAAGTGAACCATTTGAGAGTGATTTGTAATTACTGCTGTGTGAAAAGGCCCTCCATTAAAGAATCTCATGAGCAGGAAAACCAAAACTTTCTTCCAAGGGCAAGCAAAACAAAAAAGAAACAGAAGAATAATAACAAGCCATGTCAGCTTGTTAAAAAAGGGTGGATGTGTTATTACTGCATGACTATCTGGGTGCCCTATGAGATAGTGTGTGTGTCTTTGACGCTACCTGCTGGCTGTAGTCGGCATCACGCTCCAGCAGAAGCGGCGTAAATAGTTGGACCAGGCGCTCAGTGCTGAGGACACGGCTCTCCTTGAGTACAAGGGCGTGCTTGAACCAGCGATCCCACAGCCGAGCCGCATTGGGAGGGAGGCTGGTGCTGTAGTTAAGGTGGGGGGTAGGGCAGCAAGAAAAATGAACAAAAAAGGTGCCTTCTTTAGGAAAAAATGTAAACAAAGATCAAAATGAGCATAAGCAGTCATAAATGTGAGCAAGTTTGACTAGAGCAAAATATATTACATTTGATAGGTTAATGTTTTGAAGATATTATGTGGAAAGGACTTTTTTTTCTGTAACATAACGTCTATGAACAATGTCAGAACTATAGACTATCAATTAATTTCCAGTTAACACTGAATAGGCACAGATACCGATATGACCTCAGGCTGAAAAACAGGACAGTAGGTCGAGGTCAACCAACTGGCATCTCCAGAGAACGACGCTGCTGGATGTGTCTCTTAGAATTGGAGTATATAATAGAAAAGGTCTCAGTGAAATCAATAGGCTAGTGAAGCAGAACATAGATTTGGCTCAGAGTATAACTGCGCATTATCCAAAAGGACTGGAAGTCGCAGATAGGGCATTTTAATTTACTCATGACATTCACCCATGCCGTGTGAGGTGACACCAAAGATGACCTTTCGGGTTTGTGGACAAGGAAGACCGATCAAACTGTAACATGCGATATCTCAGAAACTGCCTTAGGGAGAAATAAAATAAAAGTAAAAAGAACATACAGCGAACTTTCAGTCTGCAAAGCAGATTTCACCTCTGCTGTGAGTGAATGCTTTTAGTAAAAAAAAAACTATTGAACTCCAGCTATTAAAGCAATAATGATTTGGGTGTCTGTTTTAAAGCTATTATAAACTGAAAAACCTTTGTCTATTTCATTTAAAAAATAATAATAAATAAATAATTTTATTAATATAAATTAGTCAAAATTTTAGCTGGTAAGCTAAGAGATTGAAAACAGTTTTGCACAATTGTCATTGTGAATGCATGATTCAAACAATAACAAAAACCCATTATTGAGACAAAATAATTCAGCACAACTACAACAATTAAAATTCTAACAGAAATGCCACTTATCACTTTTGAGGCACCATGATAGTAAAAAAACACCCACCTTATTTCATTTGGCTCAGTGTTAGGCTGATGCGCTCTCACCAGCTCCTCCGGTAGCACGCAGCCCTTCTCCGTGCTCCATGACAACCTCCGAAGCTCATGAAGGACGACAGTTCCACATGCTTCAAGGTCCTCGTCAATCAAGCCCGCTCCATCGCCACAAAGGCTGCCCGATATATAGAAAGCGGTCAGCTATTGCCATGGCGCCCTGAGGTGAGCCCCAAGCCAGCATTGCGGAGAACGCATCGAAGACAAACAAACATCCTAAACAAGCATAATCATAAACATCAGCGCGACTAAACATTATGAGGGTCGTGACACCAAACGGTCGCACAACAGACGGAGGTAAGTACACACTATGTAGTTAGACAGCCCGGTTCTGGTGCAACATTTATTCTTTTATGCTTTACGACAGGAGCAGCAATTATGGTAAATGATTCATGCTATGAAGTATAAAAACCTTATGAAAAAGAAGCTCTGTCTAATGAAACACATTCCCTGTCCTCTATCTCTATGACTCCCAATAACAATCGAGCCGGGGTGGTTACTATAACAATCCCATGCGTTTGAAAAACCCCTCAGAAATAAAGACGCACGCCTGATGGTGATGACACTTCATCTAATGTGAGAGCCCTCAGCAGAAGGATAATATGTTTTTCTCATCTGCTCAAACTGCTCCACAGCTATTAAATAAATTTACATGGCTTTCCATTTAGACAGGGGGAGATAAGATTGTAAAGTTTGAAGAAAGACAGGAAGGATGTACCTGATAATCCTATTGAGTTGTCTCCCATCTATTGAGGAATCTCTGTACACGTGGCTCTGCTCGCCGTGGAGTCGCCCTTCGATGCTGTCTAGCAGATTAAAGAGTCCTTCCAGGGAGAGGCTAAAAAAAAACAACAAAAAAAACATTGCAAATATTGTGATGAAAGGAAATAAAAAGCGGAGGTCATATAATCGATTTGGTTTGAAATTGTAAAAGAAAACAAAAAAAATAAAAGGATGCCATTTGATCCAAAAATCTGTGACACTTTTTTTTTTTTTTCCAGGCAATTTCCTTGAGATACTCAAGGACCACCGGAGAATCCGGCCATCAAAACGTGACGGCAACAATGCAGGATTTCAACACTTCACTGTCTGTTGATGGTGCCACATGTAATAACAGGTTGCACAGAAAAGCTCTGACACCTGGCACTCAAAAAGGAGAACTTCTGTCTGCTGCTGTAGTAAAACGCAGGCTTAATCCTGTCCAGTTAAATTACTTATGCAGAAAATAAGTAACATAGTATTAAACAGAGTGAATTTACAAACAGTAAAAGCTCACAGAAAAAAAAAATCCTAAAAGAAAAATAGAGGGGCCTCTGGATGATTTCTTTTGGTTGAAGATTTAAACTTTAATCTGGCCTAGCGAGGCTATGAAATGAGAAATGGATCCTTAATTCATGTGGATATGCAGAATTCATTTCTTTCTTGTGCATTAAGCTCTGGGTGGCCCTCATTGAATTCTCCCAGAAACCCCAACAGAGACATTCTGAGCCGCCATCCTTTAAAGAGAGGCCAGAGAGAGTTTATGACAGTCTGTAATAGGCTCTCAGGTTAAGGGTCAGCAGACAATTGCTCCCTCTTTTTTCCGCAGATTGTTTCCTGGTAACATTCTGAAAGAATAGGCAAAACATGTGTCTTAGTGTGCCACAAGTTGTTCCACTTTATTATTATAGAAAACGTCTTGGAGATGGAGAGAGTAAATTAGTGAATTTTCTGCAAATAGTCCAGGTGTATATCTTTACTTTGTATGCTGCTGCTGCTCACAGGATGTTTTAACTAGGTGGAAGAGGTCAGCAGTAATACGGTACAACACACAGTTCTGACTCGGGTGATTTTTACCACAGAATTGGTCCCAAAATTGAGTGATTGGTGTCAGGAGGAAGCACACTGCTCGCACAGATGGCAAAAACAACTCAACCAAACTGACAAATACAGCCACAAATAGTCCCAGCACAGCTGTGGCTTTAAATATTGTCTATGTTCCACAATAAGACGATAATTCAAGAGACAGACTCTGTTATTTATCTTCTTATTGTGTCCTTTTCTGACAGCTTATGCAAACAGTATGGGAGGTTCTGGTTGCTTTACTGTGTTGGGCAGATTTTATCAACAAATGAGAGTGGGAAATCACGTCTGTTACAGGGAAAAGCACGACTAGAGGGAGAGAAAATAGAAAATGGCCAGAGAATCAGAGAAACAACAATGCCAGTCACAACAAAAATGGCAAACAAATGAGAAAAGAAAAAACATGCATGGATCAGTTAGCAGTACTGATGTATTGAAAGGTTTTTAAAAGTTCTTGTTTCAAAGTATCAAAAAGTTCCATTAGGTTACATTGAAAACACTGAAGTGTCCTGAATTTTCTTATATTTTTTTAGTCCCAGAATTACCTTTGCGGTGATAAACCTAAATGTCTTTTTTGTGATACAGGCAATATGGCTCACTACCCTGGGCAGCATAGTGTCTGGGGCGGCACAAGCACTCAACAAACAGCAAAAAAATATGAATCTGCCTGGAAGATTTGAAAGAAAGATTCAACCAAGCTGACACTCATGGAAAATCACCACCAGTATCTAATAAGCAGACAGCAGTTTGCAGAGGGACAAAAAGGTTTAATGGAATGTAGTGTGTATTATACATTATATATATGTATGTCTGCATATACACAGTATAATACATGCTGTATATTCCTTCCTTTATCTTGCAGTGCTACTACAACGACATTGTGATTACATAACAATTAATTATAACCAATTCTATACTGCTAACATGATGTACAGCTCTTTAATTTGAACTAAAAGCGCTTGGCAGTACCAGAAAGCCTCGAGCCATTGTGCAGTTAGGTGAAACTGTATTTGTGAGGCGGACACACTGGGGCCATTATGAGAAGAAACCCAGACAATATTTCAGTCTCTCTCAGTCTGTCCGTGCTGGAGGAAGAAAATATAATGGGATAATCTAATGAATTGCTTGGGACTGGGGTTTGAATGGAAGGAGCGATATAAACTCTAACCTTAAGGGAGAGGGAAAGAGAGGGAGACGATAGACGCAGGATGTTCTCTGAGCTTTACATCAAAGCCTCTGGTTCTCTCCTCAGACACAGAAGCTCTCTGTGTTAACAATGGTGGCAGCAGCCCCCACCGTCGTCTCTCCATTGCAGGCTAACTGCAACTCCTCTTAGGGTCACAGCATAAAAAGTATGCTAGACCACACATAAATGTGCCTGCTGCATCCTTAGGGGGGAAAATATAATCTTTCAAACTGCTTTAGAAATACACAAAGGCTGTACAAACTTTTAAATAATGTGCTTCCAATTAGACAGTGCTCAGAAAGGTTTGTGATATTTATAACTGGTACAGTAAGCAGAGTATAATGTATAATGTAGCATAAGGGGAGAGAGAAGAAAAAAAATAAACAAATATGTTTACAAATGCACAAAAATAAAGTGGTTTGTAAAATGCACACAAGGGCCTGCTTATATGAAGAGGGGGGAAAAGCAGAAGCACTGTGTGCAAAAACATTCATATGGGGTTTTCTGTGACTCCGACTCCATCCAAAGTGATCCTTCAACTCAGAAGCCATCATCACGCTAAGGATTTGTGGCTGTAAGTGCTGTCCACATGCCCACCCTCCAGAACACTCTATGGTGCCACAATTTCCTCCTCCAGTGGGGACTTCCTGAGGTCTCTCAAGCAGAAAATTGCTCTGTTAGAGCATTATCTTGGATTATGGCAATATTGTTGTGGACAGGTCCTGAGCTCTCCCCTCTATAAGATGCATCACTGCCACAACAGCCGCTGCTAATGCGAAGCTGCAGACAACACTGTGGCATGGACTGTGACTCCCTTGGCTCCTCTCTGTCAGCCCCAGATTTGATACTTGCAAAGAACTTCACCCACTATCACTAACTGCAATGTGGTTCAGGATGAGCATGCAGAACATTCTTTTATGCAAGCTTGGCTTAGGTTTTTGGAAAAAGGTTCACTAAGTTGTGCCAATTCTAAAAGGATAATGTACTATAACAGAAGAAAACACAGAAAAATGTGCTGTTGTCAGTTAGTTTCGATTTATTTTGCTGGTTTGATGCAAATGATTATTTAAATAAGAAAAGAAGAAAGTGAATCCTCCCATAAACCAGTGTCTATGCAAAAACGTCTCTCATGACACAAAAAAGTTATAAAGCCACTGATTAGATTTTTTTGTTCTTTCCCATTTTTCTTTGTGTTTTTATCAAATTGTTCCAGGTGTTTTCTTGTTTATGTACACATTCCTATTTAATTTATTCCTGCTTCCATTTTGTGCCTGTAAACAAACAATTTTGTACCAGTTTTCGTATTTTCTATTTTTCTGTGTAGTTCAATATTTTTAGGAAATATAGAGATATACTGCCTACAAAATCCCCTGTTTAGGCTTGTTGACTTCTATAAAATATGACAGATTAATACTCCAGATGAGGCTGCACAATATATCACAATATATAATATATGAATATAGTATGACTGCATCTACATTAGTGAATTAATATGACATTTTGGAATACAGTAATTAATAATACTGTGTCAAAGTATCATAAGTTCACCCTTCGCATCTCAATAGGACAATTCAGAATGGAGTCTGTACAGAATGCAAACACTTGACACTGATAACAGCAATCCAGGGGTTAAAGGTCACAGACAAAGTTGGAAGCATAAAAGAGAGAATTAAGGAAATGTGAATTAACCACAACATCACAAGGATTTTCTAACATAACACAGAACCTCCGATGATCAAACAAAAACTTTGACCTTCTACTAATAGATGATGTTTAACAGTCATGTATCCAAATTTTATTTTAAAAAACTAAGATAAATTGGAAGCACTTTGTACAGAAGAGTGGGGCCGAATGATGAGAGAGATCAGAGAGATGATGTTTGTGTAAGGAATATGTAGGGACACCACTCAAATGGAAAATACTGAAAACAGAACAAAGTCTTCTGAGTAAAAGTCTATAAGATAATCACTGTCACTCTTCACCATCCATGGTAGTATCCATCATGTCTTGGGGGCCATCCAAGACATAAGGTTCAACCCCTTGTAATTAAACACAACTTGAATGCTGTATTAAAAGTTTCTTGTCAGGTAGTGTTCATGACTAGATGATTAGCTAAATTCAAATGCCTCTTGTGATGTCATCAACCCAAACACAAATAAGGAAGAAATGCAGATTTCTTTCTTCAGCACAAATCTTATATTTTGTAAAACCCTGTAGAGTGGAAATTCATGCAACATTACCCAGATGTACTTTAGCTGTTGGTGTAGCTTTATAGGTGAAAACAAAACAACACTGGATAGTCTCTTAAAAATTTCAGAAACCAAAACACTCCAAACATACTTTACCTTTTCAAAGTCACCCCCGGTGTTGAGGATTCACCGTTTAACCGCTCTCTGTTCTTAGACTCATCAGAGTGGGGGGATGAATCAGGACGATGCTGTTTGTGATCACCACTTCCTCTGCAAGAGGCATTTCTCTCTGATGCTGCCTCCACTGGTAAATCCTCCTCGAGCTCCGATTGTGTCAAAGAAATTGTCAGGTCACTGGAACTGCTCTCTGACAACTGCACATCTGAGCATGATTCTCCAACACTCTCACATTTTCCTGAATGTAAACAACCCAAACAGTATCACTTGTTTTTTTAAGAAAAATATAAAAAACTTCAAAGGGCAAAATAAAGTGCTAAAAACTGTTTCTGTGAAGGCAGATAAAAGCTACAACAAGGTAGCAAGGAAGAAATATCACTGCAAACCTGATGTCTCTTGAGCTCCTTTTCTGAAAGTGGTTTCAGGCTTCAAATGGCTAAGACCTCTCTCTTCATCTCCCATTATGAGAGGCTTGCGAGCCACCTCTTGGGAGTCAGTGGGTTCTGCAGCGGGATTCTTAGCCATTGCAGGGTTACCGTTGCCGGGAAATGGATTCTTCTCAGACCTCGTCAAGGTCACCAGAGGTGAAGCTTCTCGTTCATCATCACTTGCAGAAGCCACACAACCAGCTGCCGCTGTTGAGGCGCGAGCAGATGGGAGCAGCCCCGACACTCTTTCATGTTTGTCACTCAAATTACAGCCGTCAGGGGAATCGTTTGAGCTTGAAATGTCATCTGATAAATGCGCTCGCTTACTGGCGGCATCCTCTCCGCCAACTCTGAAGTCCTTCAAAAGGCCACTCGGTAGACGTTCGCACGGCTGAACGCTGCGATTGGGCGAACGCTGCACTGCTTGGTGTGAGTGTACACTTGTGGTGCCAGCTTCGGCATCATAGCCCCTGGAGGTCTGGCGGTCCATAAAAATTTCCACTTGCTTAAAGTTCTTGCTGTTGTCCCACTGTCGTCTTTGCACAGCTTTAATCTGCATTCAGGAAAAGCAGAAAAACATTCATCTGGAGTTTTCCTTCTGAAAATGAAAGTGTTATTTAACACATTTAGAAGTGTTTTGGTAAATTATAATCAAAAGTTTAATTATTTAAACAATTCAAATAACAAATCCCATACTGTATACAGATTCATATCTGGTAGGACAATATATTTTAACTGCCATAGAGTAAAAATCTAAAGGTCAACATTATATTTAGTCTGTTGGATGAACATAAACTCTCCCCAAACCCCACAGTGAATGTATATGTTTTTAGTCGCTGAGTTGTGGGAAGAAAAAGAAGAAAAAGCAAGAAATTAAAACTTTCATCTCAAAATTTAGCAAAAAAAAGATGACGGCTATTTGAGCCATAAGTCCAGGTACTGTAAAGTATATAGAATCAATAGTTTGGTTTGGGTTCCCTTTGTATTAATAACTGTTTGGCACTGGATGAGATCAGAAAGTGGCATTTATGCTGGTATTTTTGGCACAGCATTGGAGAATGTGGCAGCATTAATCCCAGCTCAACTATAAATTGGCTTCTCAACCCTCCACTTTCCATGCAAACTCTTGGGTTTTGCTTCAAAATTTTATCTAGGCAGCTTGTTTTTCCCCTTTCACTAAATTTTCCAAGAATAATCCTTGCACACAGCAGTCTGAATAGCCAGATTTTTAGCAATGACGTTTCATGCCTCATCCATGAAGGATGCCAATGACTGTCTGCTGGATCAAACCAGGAGTCTTCCGAGTGATTGTGTATTACAATTATAACAAAAATGATCAAAATTACTTTTATTATTGGTGATATGAAATATTAAAATTTTCCAAAACACTGAATTTTCCATTACTTGTCAGCCATAATAATGGAAAATGAAAATGCTTCAAATTCCACACTCTGTGTAATTAATCTCTATATGATTTAAGTAAATTTGCAACTCACATAAACACAATTTTTAATAATAACCTTATTTATTGAGATTCACTAGTTACATGTTGCCAGCCTGACTCATAAGAATTGTAGTTTATTTGGGCAAAGGTTAGAGTTTTCTTCTTACTATTTTTTACACTAATGTGTCAGGATCAATGCTTTAACTTTTAATCTTGTGAAAAATCCTTTAGACAAGTTCTGATTCATGTCTGCAATGTCACCAAGAGGGAAGAGAGAGAGAGAAAAAAGAGCAAAAAAAAGCCTCCCTCCAAACATAACAACAAAAAGCGTAGCTTCTGTTTCTTTTCTGATAAGCGTCTTAAATACCAAACAGTTAGCTGCTTAATAACATTCACTGTAACCCATGCAGCCTGCCCAGCAGATCCACAAAGTAGGTAAAAAAAAAGAGGAAAAGTTAATTTCTTGGCTGAGTGATTCCATCGGTAGCTGCAGGGCAAAGTAGAAAGTGTTTCACTAAAGTAGCAATTGATTCTTCTATCAATCTGCGGCACGCGTGTGCTCTTCCAAGGAATGTATTAAATATGAAAATCATATCCCGTTATCATCTGTCTCCAGCTTTCAGCCCGGTAAGCTTTCCTTAATGAATGCTGCAGCCTGAGGGACATGCACACTGCCAGCCAATGGCTTGTATGCATAATGGAGTGACGGTACCATTTTGCTCATTACAATATCGACAGGCTGAGGGAGTGGGGGTGGGAGGGTGCTGCACACAGTTACAAGTGACTGCTCTAGACAGCATGCTCCAAGTTATTGTGAGATGTCTTAGACATTTCATCTAAAAGAGCTTTAACTGCTTTAAGTGAAGGGAGAAAGCAGCTATGGGCTTGAACTACACTGCTTGTGCAGATTCCCCAGCAAGGATTAGACACCTGTGCTATTACAGATACACAGTTTAAACGTAGACTCCTCTACAGATTTACCAGGCATAATGTCTGCTTTCTTCTGTTCTCCTAAATCTGAAAACAGAGCCCCGATAGAGCTGTCTGTAATTTGCATAAACCTTGTAAACATTTTTTAAATACTAGCATCGAGCACGAGTTAAAAAGAACCAACAAAATAAGCACAAAATATAAAGCAGCAACACAAAAGCGACAAAATGTAGCATACACAAGAAGCTTGACGCTCTTATCCAAAAATATGAGCAGTTTTTACCTTTGCTGCTTCCAGCTCCTCTGTCTTGCTGCTCGCTTCAGTGAATCTGGAAATCTTTCCCAAGAAGTCAGCCTGTATAAAAAAATTTTATTAAATAAACAGATACAATATAGAAAAATAATCATATTCACATTGCATTATAAAAGGAATACCTCCAATAACAGTACTCAATTTTATATGACTACGAAGAACCTAAAGTGGCAACCTTGGAGCAGCAGGCTATCAGTCAAAGCGAGTTTACTCAAGTGAGCGTGCCTGGTGTAGAATAAGATACTCTCCTTAACGTTTATCTGACTGACTGCCTTAATCTAAACTCACACAGTAATTGTATTTTAATCGAACAATAAATCTTGGTTTAGCTCAAACATACACATTTTATAACATGTTTCTTTATTTTAAAAGAAATAAACCTTCCCCAATTAGTGTAGGAATATTTATTTTTTTAGGTGTCATAATCGTGGTAATAAAACCATTAATGCAAGAGCAATGCTAAAAAATCACCAAAACAAAAACAAACATATAGGGCTCAAAAGCATTCAGAGGAAATAAACCAACTGCTTGAGGGGAGAGAATGACTAAACCTCTGGAGCACTTCAGAGTCTCTATATTGGGCAATTAACTCAGTGAGTCATAATTAGCCAATTTTGTTAATTTGATATTAAGCTGTCAAGCACTGTCATTGAGTTTTAAGTGATAATCTGACTGGCTCATTGTTTTGTCCCTTGTTCATTTGCTTGTGGTGATAAATTGCACTGTTTGAGTGTTTACTTCTCTCACATCAAGCCACTGCGAGCAATTTCAATGGGCTACTTGTCTACTATGCATTTTCTAAGTAGTAAATGTACAATGTGGCAATTAAGCTAATGTGTACAAAATGTGTTTGAAGTAATCTTTTTCTTTAAGTCATTTGTTTACCGCTAGAGGTGTTTTTTAATCAGATTATGAATAAAATATTTGCTCGGGTTGGGAATTTTGCAGTCTGTTGATAGTGCTTTTTATCAAGGAAAAATCTACATAAGCAATCTGAAACTGTGTTAATAAATACATAACAGTGTCAGTGAATGTAGTACCTTTTGTTGTTGCAGGGGCCCATGGTCAAAACTGTACTCCTTCATGCTAATTTCCATGCACTCCACATCTCTCTTAAGCTGAAGGTTTCTCATTTTCGCTCGTGCTTCCCTGCCACAGATTTCTTTGAGATAGCTGCGCAGTTTGGAACACTTTATCTGCAAGCTGAAGGCAATGGAGAAGTGTTATTCAAGGGAAATATTATCTGAGAGCATTGTCAAAAAGTAAGAGGTAGACCTCTCATAAGAAAAGGTTAAGCACAATATGATTTAAATTTGAAGCTTGCTCAGAAGCCTCGTATCAACATAAGCTTTGCTGTTTTGACCTGAAATGTGAATATGAATGAGACTGAAGACACCCTGCTAAGGCTCAGACACCATTTATTATACTCTTGCTAAGTAACATGTCATCCAGACGCAAATATTCATACAGAACAACGTTATATTAGGTACCTTTTGCCTCACACTAACAATGACCTCTTTCTTTGCTTAAATTCCGTTGTTAGAAAATAATGGAGCTCTAAAATTCATAACACGAAGGTAAAACTGTTTCTTGCCAAAGGCAAAGACTTAAGCATCTTAAAATTATTTTTAGAACAATAAGAAGAAAATCTTTAGAAATCAATTTATACTATTGTTTGATACTTTACTGAACGGCTATTTTCGTTGCAATGCAGAGATTTCCTCTGGAGAGTGAATAATAATACCAAACAGCACACATGTGCAAGCAAATGTGAAAAAAATAAAAATAAACAAAATAATAAAAAAGCAAAAATGAGAAGTTCAGATGTCCACATATTCTTATTTTTGTCAGCTGGTGAAACTTACATTCTTGCATCTGATCTGGAGTAAGCAAACAGCTCCCTCTCCAGCTCCAGTCTGCGCTTCTCACTGCAAAAGACATGAAACAAGTAAACAAAAGGTATCATTATGGTCAATTGCCCCTTAGAGAAATAATGACCCAGTCTCATAGCCACCCAATTCCATGTTGTCCCTTCTTACATTCATATTGCGCCTGTAAACAAACCTTTTCCCGTCCATATAACTACTTAACCGTTGCTTATAATTTTGTTTTTCTTTTGTAGGAGGTACACTTACATAAAACACTTAAAATGTCATGTGTATTGTACTTGTTAAACTTTTCACGCCTGCGCATTTGCTCTGTACGAATACGGTATAGTAAGTCCGAAACGTCCGGTGGTAAATAGCTCCATTTTGTACCTGACTAAGTTACGTACAAAACGACCAAAACCACAAGAAGGGGATTCCAGCACCCTCAAAGACCTAAATAGCTTAGCACATAAAAGGTATTTCTAGACTAATTATTAAGAGTATTAACGCTATTATTTACAAGCATGCAGTCTCATAAAAAAAACAATAGCTCAATCAATAAACGGAGATTAATTTTGATAAGTTTTCAAGTATGAACACAAGAGCAGCTCCTAGATTTACCTCCGTTAGCTTAAGTTAGCCTCAGAGATAATTAGCCGCTGAAATTCGCCGCAAAGCTAGCCCGAGTCGCGCGGCATAAGGACACCACCAGGCGGCAGAGATTACAACTCGAGCCCCTAGTCTACCTCGGCCCGACGCTCCTGGTAAGAAAAAACAGAGAGAAAGCTTACCTCTTATGCATGTTTTGCTGAATAGACGCTATCTTTGTATAGTAGCGGTCCTCGCTGTAAGTCGACCCTGCCATTTTCACCTGCTTTGGAGCCGCAGCAGAGCCGAGACCAGCAGGGGTAGGCACAAGGAGGAGGCAGAGAGAAAGGCGGTTGTGTTTACGGTGGTTACCATGAGAACGACTTCCCAGAAACCTTTGCTGGTAAACACAAAATGCACATGATCTATTTTCTTTTTCTGTTTTTTCCGAATTAACTTTTTATGCTAAAAACGAAGTGTCTTCTTTTGAGAAATGCAAATACAAGTTCCTAAATGCCATTTCTGATTATCAAGGATTATAACCTGACTTTCTTAAATATCATCCATCAAAAGCCGTTGTCTTGTTTGATAAGCCTTCCCTTCTCTGTCAGAAAAAGACTGATGTCTCGTTTTCACAGATAATGGCAGTTTCCTATTATCTTTAGACAGCATCTTGCATCAGAGTTTATCACTGACATTTCTCAAAATGTCATGTTTTACCATGTTGATCTTGATGAAGTAAACTTGTTAAAATAAGACAGCACAGCATGTTAAAAACTTATTACTATTATCATTATACCCACTGTCTGTCTCCATTATAATTATGACTTTTCCTTTTTCCTCATAAGTGCCTTTTAGAATTTACAGACACATAGCCTCAATGATGTGCCAAGAGAAACAAGTACACAAATACACACACACCTTGAAAAGGCATTTTAACATTTTGACAGGTTACCATAAACGTAAGCATATTTTATTGCATATGTGATAAACCAACAGAATTGTGTTGCCTTACTGTGAAGTAAGATTCACATCAAATCCCAATATTGTTCTAAAAATGTTCACAAATAACAATCTGAAAAGTCTGGTGTTAATTTGTATTTTGACCCCATACATAGATGCTTTGTCGAGCCAACATTCCGTACAATTACCTCTGGGCATCCATGGGGTGTCTCTCCGCTGATTTTAGACATGTTGAGACTGAAATGTCTCACAATTTATTTTTGTGAAATTGCTCGAGCTCAGTCAGGTTAAACGAAAAGCATTTGTCTTCAAATTTTGCAAGAGATTCCCAATTTGATATTGGTCAACTTTGACTGAATTGTTCTAACACATGAATGTGCTAAGGTATACAATCCCATTTCAGCTTTGGTTGTGTGTTTTAGTTTGAAGGTGTATCTCTCCCCACTCTCAGGTATTTTGTGGCTTCTTATTAGTTTTCTGCCAGGATTGCCCTGAATTTAACTTAATCTATCTTCCTATCATCTTGGCCTTGGCATTACTTTAGTTTATCACACTGCCTGTTCCACTGCTTCTTTCCACAAAGACAAATGCTAAAACCTTACAGCGCCGCACATACACCAGGAATTTGTAAGCTTAATTTATATCTTTCCATTACAAATTAGTTTGAAAATGTTGTCTGTACATTGGTGGTTTATTGACCAACGCATTGGTTGTGGTGTATAAAAACTGAGTATGATCAGTCATTTTTAATTTTTTTTTTTTTCATTTTAGAAATAGTGGATTTGAATATTCTCTGTCATTTGTATTTTGAATAACCCTCTTTTGCAACATAGATAATGACCATGACTATCATTTATAAGTATTGCCCAAAGCCTTTGAAGTGTGTTCATTTGAACACTATATGTCAGAGATTTGGATTCCAGCCCCTCAAATGCACATTGCAATCAACCAATTTCCCCCAATTCCAGACCCATCAAATTGCTCTTTAGCAGTTGAACAGGGGAGTTTTGTTGTCCTTTTCTAATGCTAATCTGCCCTATTCAGCATCTCTCTATGAGGCTATTTGTTGTGAAATAAATCCCCCTGTTTGCCTCCTGCATGTATAATTGATATTGTTGCTAGGTTTTTATGTTTGTGCCACAGAGAGCTGAAAGGCAGTGCTTTAGAGGTGATGAAGAAAATGAGACTTGCCTCATTGCTGCTCCAGCTGAGCCCGTCCAAGGTTGTTGGCTGTGCGATCAACCATTGTTTGAAGTCATAACATGTATTGGTGATGATTTTCTTTACTGTAGTATGATTCAAAGTACAGACAATATTAACACGGACTGTTTTAAACTTAATGTCCTTCCAGAATTTCCATAATGGCATGTTAGAAAGAGGTTTGTGGGACAATTGGGGAGATGTGCACACACAGTACACACAAGATTAGTTTTATTATACATAATAAGTATTACATGATATAATAATCTATCTATCTATCTATCTATCTATCTATCTATCTATCTATCTATCTATCTATCTATCTATCTATCTATCTATCTATCTATCTATCTATCTATCTATCTATCTATCTATCTATCTATCTATCTATCTATCTATCTATCTATCTATCTATCTATCTATCTATCTATCTATCTATCTATCTATCTATATATATAAAATAAACCATTTGAAAATGTTTATTTGTTGCTTGTTTATTATATACATTTTCTTCTAATTACAAAACAATTCAAAATACTGCAAATATAACACTATTTTGCAGTGATTATCTTAGTGTATTTTTAGCAGGAATCTTTCACTTTTTTTTTCTTTTCTGCTGCTCCTGCAGCAACATGCAATGTGTATAGCCATTGATACGCCCCAACAGAGGTCACAATTTGCATAAGAATTAACAGCTAGTAAATTAAATTGACATGCAGTGCACATCTCCATTGAATCCTTCAGACCTTTGTTCGTCTGCTTGGTCGAGCTCATGTTCAGTTCGTAGCCTAGTCGGAAACATCTGTGCAGTTAATAATTTGATAAACAGCTTACACAAATGCTAAATTATTTCCCCATTCTCCTCCCCTTTTTACTCCATCCTCCCTTGTGCAGGACTTGGAACAGTTGGCTCACCTCTCTGTGCTGTTGGGTTTATCTGTCTTTTGTTGCTCTTCCACTGCTCTGGTCTCCGTGGTTTCAAAGGGGAACAGCGTTTGGGGTAAATGCTAAATACCATTTCCTTTATTAAGCAAAGAAATGTGGAGATTTTTTTCTTGTTCATTCATATCTCTGTCTAGTTAGCATTTACAAAAATGTAAGAACGGGGGGAAAAAAAGAACAGGGAAAAAAAAGAACAATTGTGACATTTTCTCATTTTACCATCCACAATACCCACTGACTGCCCCAGAACTCAGGTGACTCATTGTGTTATTGCAATTTAAGGTCTGACAAATTTTTTTCTTTCTTTTTCCCAGAGAACATTTTGCATCAAAGTGCAAAAGCTTTCAAGTTTCATGTGTTAATTCAATGATCACTTGTATCTGTAATTGGCTGATAACTCCAGTGAAAGAGATTTCACCAGGCTTTTATGATTGTTTCGGAAAGTAGGCACTTATACAGCTGCCGGCAGTGCTATAGTTTGATTTTCACAAATTTGTATTAAAGAGATTCAATGTGTGCCGACAATGGTATTAGATACATCAGTTTAAAACCAGGTCACATTTAATTTTATAATACATAAAAAGCAATATCACTTAGACCTTTACAAAGCCAGTGAATGCATATGGTTCGGTGTGTGCATCTTCTGTGACAGAATGCATTTTTGTCGATGAAAGGACAGCAATTAACTAAGTGCTATCAAGTGGATAAAAAGCTGCAAGAAGTCCCCTTTATAATTTCATAGAACAGAAAGTTGAGCAAGTAGAAAGGCCTGAAGTGGAACTAGTATTCAGTGGTTCTCTTTTTGGTTGAGATTCAAGAAGAAAACAGAAAGTGAGCTAGGCTGTGTTAAGACAGCCAGAGATAGATTGTTTTACTGCCTTTGTCCTTTATTAGTTGGAAGAAAGAAGATCCGATTCATGCCAATGTTGCACTTGTTGGTTATTTGAATAAACATCAGGGCAGTCTCGAGTGCTGTCTGAGAGCACAATATGTCAGTGTGGTTTCAAACAAAGACTCTCAGGTCTAATGACAATGGCTTGTTGTTACACACGCCTTGTGATGCAGAGTGGATTTGTTCTCTGTTTTGTTAATTTTTTTACATTGTTTACTTTGAACACTGGCCTCTTGTGTGACTTGTCAACTTTTTTGACCTGCTTGTAATTCATGGGCTGATCTTGTTCACTTCTGAGTTTGACTGACAGCTAATATGAGGGATGGTGTGGGTTTTGACAGATTAGATTCCCAACAGCTATTTGGTGTTTTGGGTCAAGATATTTGACATTAAGGCCTTGGTGTTTAACGGTTGGTAGCACTGATCTATGACCCTGAAAAGATTGAGCCACTCTTAAGTCGTTCAGAAGTTTCAAGGAAATCGACGGAATAATTCAGGATTATTAAAGGGAGGTTTCATTAAAATTTATAAGCAATTAATATGTTATGTTATTTGTCCTGGATGCTCAAGCAAAATACAAGGCACCACATCTACACCAAATAATCCAAAAGGTTTTACAGGAAATCAAATAAATTAATTAAAGCTTTCTTTTAAAATATAGCTCAATATTTTAAACTCTAAGAGCATTGCACAAAAAGAAACGGATGTTAAAATACCAATTTAATTTTCAGTCTTGCATTTCAGTCACTATAAAATAGCAAATTGTTCATTACTGAGACTGTTAAAAAGCTGGAGGAAACAGCTAAAAGCTAATTCAAGTGAAGAAAATAAAATACAAACTTCTCACATCTTATTTTTGAAAAACTGACTTTTATTTTGGAGATAGTAACTATTGCTTGTTTGTTTGGGTTGCCACATTAGCAGCCACTGTATGTGCTCCATTGTTGAGTCATTCTAATGAGTTTTCCAGTTACTCTGATCTAAAAAGCTTAACTTGTTCTATGCTCAACATGTTTCACATGTTAAAATCATTGTTGCCACCGATAATCAACGGATATAACTGTTCTATGGAAATATAATAATAATTTAAAAGTTTATAACATAATTTGTATCAGCATATGCTGTTTTTAGAAATAAACTGTTGATATTTTATGATGGTAAAATTCTCCTTTGGACTTGGCACTCGGGTGACTAGCCAATACCCTGTAGGACCAACGGATTTAGATTTACATCAAATGAAGAAACTATCAAAGTAATCTACTGAATGTTACATAAACTGCTTCTAACATTTTATTATAAGACCCTCAGCTCAAAAATCCAACAACATCCCATCATCAATGAAAGTGTGGACAAAAGTTTTAGTTTGACTCCTTAGTTGCTGTTAAGACCCGGATCTTCCAGATTGGTCGAGCTAAGAAAAGCTGACTCAATAATTGAGCACCTCTTCCTACAACCAAAGTGCCAATCTAGATGTGGATGGCCCATTTGACCCAGTGCTCAAAAAGAGGCCCAGAAGGCATGACTCACATCCACATTAACACATTAGGAAATGCTTTACTTGTTTGTGTGAGGGGCATCCTTTCCTGTCTGCTCCACGGGTCACGCTCAGTTGACACAACCGTTGGAAGTCATTGTGCTTATGTGGGTTTAGTCTTTCAGGTCAAATCATCCTTCAATTTGAAGTAAAATAGAGGATAGCAGGGGGCAAGGATCAACTCAGGCCCCATCCCTCTCTTCCACATTAAGCCATCATCATATTGTAAGGTGAGCTCCTGTAATGAACCCTGTCACTGCTGCCACTGCACCAATATACCCACAACAGCGCATGCATATTGATTGCAAATCGTGAGTGAGAGAACATGTGTGCCTGTAATGTATTTGTGCATGCTCACGCAAGCTCACCTTTTTCTGGCAAGAAGCAAGGGAATCGTCTTACTCTCTTGCTGATTAGAAAGCTCATGCATAGGAAATCACGACAGAGACACTGCTCCCCATCTGCCCACAGTGCAGGTGAAAACAATTTACACATCACCAGGCTAATGGATACATTCATAGGGAGCACACAGAGTGAGAAAGAGGGATTGAGCGGGCAGAGGGAGAGAATTACAGCGAGCGAAAGTGTCTGGTTGTAATGGGTCCGGGCCAAGGCAGGCCAGTGGCCCTGCTCATGCGGCCAAGCCAGATAGCAGCCTATCAGATAACACATAATCACCAGGGTCAGGGACTAATGAATGCGGTCGTGGCCTGCCAGAAAAGGCTTTTGCCCGCACTAAAGACACTTGTAAACAATTCGACTGGGTGAAACATAGCAATAATATGTTGATTCAGGAGGTAATGAGGTTCTCCCCGAATCAATACCCCCAGCTAACCTCGCTCCCAGGTGGGCCAGTGAAGAGCAGCCATCCCGGTTGGTTAGCATGCACCTATGCCGATGACCTTTCCGTGGCAGTAAGGACATGAGGCAGTCTGAAGAGGACTGTTCTCGTATTGCACAAGGCGCTGAGTGTCAGAACTTTCATTCGCAGCAAGCAAATGAACAGGCAGGCGCCGCATGCTAATGAGCGGCAGGCTATTTTCCACCTTTTTTATCTGCACATTATGCTCTTGACTTTGGAGAAGGTGGGAATTAGGTTGGACCTCAGTGTCAGGCTGCCTGATGGCTCCGCTCAGGAAAAACTGGTAATTGAAGCCGATGGCTGCCGCGGAGGAGGTCTGAATTTGGAAATAAACAGTTTCAAGCACTGCACGTCATTTCTAGAGAGATGACAGGGGGAATAGAAATGAGCTGTCTGGATCTAATGTGATTTTGTAGCAGGGAAAAAAAAAGAGGCCATCTTACAGATAACAATTGCACTAATTAGGACTTCAGTGCCGCCATAATGACAAGCGACCAAGTTGCTCAGTTCAGAGAGGACAATTAAGAAGATGCTGGCACAGAGACAAACCAAATAAACAAGGCCACATATGGCACTGAATTTAACACATTGTCAAGCTCAGCACTGTCACACATGTACATTTAATAACTTTTAAGGGAATTAAAACACATGCAGCCTTATTTTTTATCCTTATAGTGTAATTAGTATAGGGACATATTTTGTTATTGTTTAATTTTGCAATAACAAAGTACTTAAATAATACCTCTTTAGTAAGTTGTTCTTGTGTGATACTGTGCTATGGGTGTGATACACAATCAATCAATCAATCAATCAATCAATCAATCAATCAATCAATCAATCAATCAATCAATCAATCAATCAATCAATGTACTCAGAACCCTAGTTTTTGCAGTTTTGAAAATATTATGTTACTGTTCCTTTATATGTATTATCTATTTTTATATAAAACATTATTTTTATGGCGGTTTGTCTTCATCAGAGAGAATAGGCTGCTATAAACATCCTCCAAAGGGTGACTGGTCCAACCCCTAGAGACAGAGTATCATCTGAGGGAAGCTTGGAGTAGAGTCACTGCTCCTCCACATCAAAAGGTATTGGTTAATTTGGCTCCAGTCTAGAATTCTAGTGTGTTCTAGTGCGGTACTAAGTTTTGTCTTAATACTCATCATCACGCAGTGTAACTCCAGGTACTAAAATGTTGGGCAAGCATATATGGTACAACTGGATTGATTTGATTCTTAATTATCAATAGGACTTTTTTAAAATGGGAAATTTAACTTCAAATGAGCTTCGAGTTTCACAAGATTCAGTGCTTGACCCTATTTTATTTGTGCTTAATGTGCTTAATTTGATTCCCTATATCATTTTTTGGTGGGCTCTTTTGTAATCACCATGGAGGTGATATTAAGTAATTGTATTATTTTTTAAGCCTCTGTATATCTATAAAGTTTCAGTCCTCCAGGATGTAGGAAATGTGTAAAAATTCTGGTTATCTGATGATTTCTTCTGCGGTTGACTTTCTACATACATTCAAACTACCATCAAATACCAGGAGCTGACCTGTGATGGTACATATCAATTAAACAAGACGTAAAAAAATATATCGCTTGTTCTCTTTTTATTGTTTTTGAAATGCTGGTTAAATACCTAATGTTCAGATGGTATTCAACCCACAGTAAAACTTCTTTGTCTCGCCTACAGCTTTTCCAAAATGTGGTTGCTAAGAATGGATCTTCCGTGCTTTCCCATGTCACACCTTTGCTACTTGATCTATCCTGCTTCTTTGTTCTGTACAGTCTAAGGTTTTGGTTTGAACTTTTAAAGCTTTACACGGCAACATATTTTTAATGTTCTCCAGACTTACGTCAGCACCAGCTAGGCCTCTGAAGTTGACTGATTAGAGCTTCTTATCTGTCTCCAGCTCTTAAAAATCAAGGTAAACGAGTCTATGCAATTGAAGCCATCTTTCATCTACTTTTTTTGAGACATTCTGGAAACAGTTGTCGACTTATTTGTTTAGAATTTTATTTTGGGTAAATCCAATCATCTAACATTACATGATTGTACTTCATGTTTTTAATACTTATTTAGTACCTGCTGGTGCATATGCTCTGCATGGGGTCTCACTTAGGAGTCAATACCTCTCCCTGTTTCAATTTCTAAAGGGTTGTTGTTAGCAATACTTGTTCGCAAAAGTTATTTGAAGTTCCTAAGCTCACATTCCGTCACATCTCCTCTTGTTTTTCCCCAAATAAAAGCCTTGCATTACCAAAATATAACCAGTAAACATTTCTAAGCAGGATTTCATGATTTGAATGAAAACTCTCTGTTTCAAATCTTTCAGTATGGCTGTTTCATTGTTCATTGATCTCTCTTGCTGAATTAGATTGGATTTTGTTTGTCTACCTTCTGATCACAGAAGATGATAATCCGTGATGCTTTTTAATGTGGCATGTCAAAAAAAAGAAAAAAAAAGAAGGCCTTGCATGGTCGCAGCGCGCAACCTTGATGTAGCGGGCGACGCCACAGGGGTTTCTTAGACTCCGATAGCCTACACGCTCATGAATAAAACAAGGGGTTTAGGGGGCTTCCTGTGCAGCTAATTCACAGTGCCGAGCTTCCAATCTGTTTTTATGGTACTTGGGCGGAACAATTTTTCTTCCCCTGCTTCAGGGCTGCATACAGCACGGAGAGCAGATTTTCGGGAGCTCAAACAGGGATGGTAATTTACCATAATCAGTCATTGTGTGCTGGTGAGTTTAGTACAAGATGAAACACATGATACTTTGCACTGTTTCTTCAATTTTATGCAAATAAACAAAGCACCATTATTCCTGAATCCGCCCTTTGTTTCTGGCATGAAAATGTCTGTTGGAATGTAACTGCCTGCATAAATTTAAAGGAGTATTTAGCTATTTTATT
Source organism: Poecilia reticulata (assembly GCF_904066995.2). NCBI lineage: Eukaryota > Metazoa > Chordata > Actinopteri > Cyprinodontiformes > Poeciliidae > Poecilia > Poecilia reticulata. The sequence continues at coordinate 15,898,556 of NC_088851.1, read as the reverse complement.
TGTAGCCTAAGCTTTTATGCTGTTTTCATATGAGTTGCGGATTTGTCATTTGTCACTTTGTGCTGAGATCTTAATAAAAAAAAAAACAACTTGTTAAAATTATAGCTAATGCACTCCCACTGCAATTAGCAACAATGCTTGGTTCTCTTCCTTCTGAGTCCTGTTTGCAGACTCATTACCAAGCCCTGCTGGTTTCTCCTTCACTGAGAGGAAGTTAAACAAAGCGCCACTCACACACAGCCTCTCCGCAGTGACAACAGGCTCCAGACCCATCGTCAAACGCTGAGAAGTGAAGGGTCTGCGAAAACAAACCTCTATGACACCCTTCACTCTTTCTTCTGCTCGAACGCACCCTGTCAATGTCCAAACTGATCACTCGCACCAGCTAGTAATAACTGAGAAAGCAAACTGTCAAGGCAATTCAGGCAGCAAAACCTCTTCATCTTAAATCATTCTGATAAATGACGTTCTGCCCTGTTTTTTTCCCCTACTTCAGTTTGATGTAAACTCTAATTGCAGCTTTCTCTTCATTACAACAAACAATAACCTGTCAACCTTAAATGCTTTAGATGGACCATATCAAGTAACTAAAGACATGCAGGAGAAGATGAAAGCGCAAGGCGATGTATATGTTGATGTACTCTGAACACACTCATACTGTACACACAACCAACACATCAGGGAAAGGGGACCTAATTAAATACAGACAGTGGCTGTGTGCACTGGCATACAGCGGAGCACGGCCTCAAGCTGCCACGGCAACAGTTCATCTCGGCCAATTAGATGTTGCATCAAAGCCAGAGCAGCCGAATAGCAGTGGGTTCATAGATGATATTGTTGTGTGCGTGGTCACCAATCAACGATGTCCCCCGCTGGGATGTGCCGCTGTCGAAGCTGCAGAGAGAGTCACCTGACGACAGCTAGTGCCGCAGAGGCCTCCCCGCCTGCTGTGTGATCTGCTCCTAATGTGGACATTGCAGAGCCACAAACCTCAAGGATAGGAGTGATGTGATGTTAAAAAAAGATATTTCTGATCTCCTAGCAAGTTTTCTATTCATTCGTCCTCTCTCTGCCAGAGGTTGCATGTCTTTGATCCTCACAGTGTGATGTAACCAAACTAATGATCAAAGAAACTACTTCTACACAAAAAAAAATCCTTAATACAAAGTAGCTTTTGTTTGTATGGGTCAAAGGAAGACATGCAGCTATTACCTTCCTGCTACAAGGCTTTTCTTCCACATTTTCTGATTTAGCTGTAGAAAAGATATTGAAATTAGTTCTCTTGACAGGTTAAATTAAAACTGCATGACACATTTAGAAAAGTGTAATTGTTATTATAGCGTTGGTTTGTTTTGCAGTCTTTGCTCTAAAATAAAATGCATGGCAAAAGTTGTTCCATTTCATAGTGGTGGAATGCATTATTTAGACATTAACCAAGAGAAACAGAGCATACTAGAGAACCTGATAGGTGTAAAACTTATGAGTAAACTTAGGCTGACTGAAACTGTGAAGTGGGGGAAGGAGTCATCCTAGGATGTCTTTCCCAGAATTCGGAGGGGGTCAAAGCTGGAGTACTGCCACTTTCCCTCTCAGCAGCTAAGCCACAACTCCCTCATTATACCTGAGAAGTCCCAACGTGGTGCACTGGGACGTGTGGAACAGGCCCAACCTCCTGCACCATGCAACGTGAGGTGGGGCTAACATAATAATGAGAGTGAAAAACAACAACCAAAAAAGTTTAAACAACGATAAGCAATAGTAATTACACAATGCAGAAGGTACATATAGGACAGTTGTTTTTTTTTGTTTTCTTTTTTATGAGCACTCAATGCTACTTAGTGGGAAATTGTCAAAGCGGTGCAATCTCCTCCATGTTTTACAAATATTTAGCACAAACTATTTGTTTTTCGTGCTGCGTCAGATTTGAACAATTTAAATTTTTGCCAACAGCTTTCCACTAGTTGTAGTTTTTACTTGTTTAGGAATACATATGTAATGCAATCTACTCTGGATTTAGTGAATGCAACACTCTTTGCTTTTTAATTTGCATTAACATAAATATGGGTGGGTTTTCCACCTAATACAAGCATGCTGCTACATGACAGGTGGGGAGAAAGATGAGGTTTGCAGGGTAAAGCTGCTAGAAAGCAGATCTACCTTCATGTCCAGGTTCAGAATTCAAAGAACACTGAAACTCAGATTTTCACACACTGCTAAGAACTTTGCCAGTAAAATTCTTGCTATGTGAAAAAGTGCTTGTCATGTTGCGCTTGACAAATAGACAATTTTTTTGAGCACACCCATTAACCAATCACACCAATGCACATATTCATTCACATTTATTAATATATTCTTTCTCCACTCAAATAAAATTAGAGATTACGTAATATCTTGGTCAAACAGGCTGATTAATGTCGAGGCATTAAACAGGTTATGCTTCTGAGCAATTTATTATTGCATGACAAACCTACTGTGTTGTAAACATGTTATTTAATTTTGTGAGCAGGAGAAGCAGTTAAAAAGCATAATGACTTCTACTTAGCTACTACAATCAAATTTTTTTCCTGTATTGATTAAATGCTGTATGACTAACTGTTTCTGGAATAATGCTTTATCATTTGCATTCAATTTTCAGTCGGGAGTAAAAGTGTACATGATCCGAGTGTAAAAAAAAAGTTCCCTGAACTCGAAGTTCCAAGTGGGAAACCAGTGACAAAGTTGGAATTCATACAAAGCCTAAATCTAAAATACAGTAAAACTGCTGAGCTTTCAAACCGCTGTGATGAATGCAGTGATAAATGTTTTCTGATAGTTTGTCTCATTAAATCTGTTTAACACATAGGACATCACAAACTGTGTTGCTTGTTAGTTCCTTCAAAGTTTCAATACATCAAAATGCAAAGAAATCCTCTGTTACTTGGATTGCTAACAGTAGTTTGCTTGTTTTGATTTGCAGACATGTTACTGGAGCCTATCTTGGGAAAGTTACCGTGTCCGTTTTTGTGACCAATAAAGCTTTGATCTGAAGAGGAATTGATGATCCAGCTTCAAGCTTACTTTAAATTATTTTCTCAATGCGGTCCTCAAGAGTTTTATAAAAACTACTGTATATCTACCAAGTACCCATGTTTCCAAATGTTTCCAAATAGGACCATTCTGAGAGTAGTTTTATAACAGAAACAAACCATCCCCATCCATTCCTCCTTGATTTTTTTTTTTTTGTGTTTTTTTTTGTTCTGGATATTGTGTCGTTTTCAAAAAGACAAATAAATAAATAAATAAATAAATAAATAAGAAAAGATAAATACTCTTTTCTACTGCTTATTCCATTTTTCCAAGTGATTTCTTCATATTTAAAAATAAGCAATAGCTGCTACATTAAACTGCTTATTTGATCTTCTCACAGTTTGTGCCTCATTAAATCTTTTTGAACAACATGTCATAGTGGACATGCTGTTGTAGTTCTGGGAAACATAAAAATACAAAAAAATACACACTTGTTACTGGACTCAACAGTTAGTTCGTAGGATACCATCGGTTTTTCGAGTTGCAGCTGGAAGTTTGTTAAATTGCATATTCCCCTTATTTTTGATATCCGTGTTTCTCTTTGATAACATTTAAGGCTACCAAGTGCAATTTGTGGTACTTGCATAAATAACAATTAAATAAAACAAAATGTTAATGTTGTATGGTATTTCAAATTGAATCTTTGAGGAAAAACTTGAAGTTATCAGCATGTTACGATACTCTAAGACTGAACTACAGAACAAACAGAGCCATCTAGTGACCACATAGTGGACCCCCTTAGTATCATGACTGCACTTACTCCACTGGATGACCAACAAATAAAGTGGCAGATGGACATTGTGACAAATTCCAGTAATTATTTTTGAAAATATTAACATTCAAGAGTTTATTGTAGAAAATTAATTTACTCTCAAATATCCTGGCTACTCTGATTAAAGTGACTTTAACTTATGGTGTTTTTTTAGATATATATATTCAGGTCAAAGAGAGAAAACAACAACAACAACAACTTTTCTTTACAAATGTATATTTCCTACTAAGGAGAGCTGCGTTTGTCATTGTGATGTGCTTTTCTCAAATGTTGGGTAAGGGTGCCCCCATCTGGCCATCAGCTCACTAGAGTGTTTCCTATTTTGTAAATCAGTTGCCTTGCTCCTTTGGTTTCTCCTACTCCATCACTTACTCTTGCACTGATTTCTATGAGTAGACATAATTAATAGATAGAATAGGTTGTGCATGTAGATGTGCTTTCCTAATTTTAATGTGCATGCATGGCATTTTAAAATAGAATTAAACAATAAAACACAAAATAGTTGTAAGTATTTTTCTTTTGGTGTACTTTTTTTACGTTTAGCATCCGGTCTCTACAGCAACTGTTGATTTGGGGGGTAGAGAGTCAGTCTCCGCGTGTTCGGTGAAATAACCGCTGCAGTGTAATTTGCAAGCACTGGCCCGAGGAGCCGATTTTCTTCTGTGTGGTCACCACTGTTCATCAGTATGGAAGTCTATGAGGTGAGAAGAAATTGTAATGACGGACACTGAGCAGCAAGAATCAGCGACTCAATAAGCCCCCCCACCTCCCCACAACCCCAGCCCCCTAATTGCTTAGCAACAGTCTTCCAGGGTCTCTCATTTGAGATCAAGAGTTTAGTGGACTGAAGACTCCGCTTTGGAGAAATAGAGCTTGTGCCATTCGATAAGACGGCGAAGAAATGGGCTCTATCTTCTACTTCCTCTGAGCCCTCCCCACCCATTCCTCCAGCACCCCCACCCCCTCCCTCTCCTCTCCTTCTGTTTCTTCCTCTGTCTCTCTTCCACCATTCCTCCCCACCCTTTCCTACCAGGATGATTATGTTACCTTTCAACTGCATGATGTATTCAGTTCACTAGATTATTTTCTGTCATCTCAGTTAATTGAATTCTGTCCATCACATATAGATGTTTTCACATTTGCATAAAGGTTAGAGTGGTGAAGAGTGTCAAACTTCAATTTAGACAATGTCACTCAAATAAATATACTGGCCTCTTTCTCCGTCCCCCCCTCCCTGCCTCCTCTTTTCCCGGCTCTCTGGAGGTGGTGTTTATGGATTCTCTGTGAATTTAAATGGATCTGTATTCCTAGAATATCCTGGCTCTCATATACATGTAAATATGAATATGAAAATGACCGGATGTCTCTCTGATATGAGGTGTGTGACTGCGCAAAGTTGCAATAATCTGCACGTGTCCACATGGTCGCCCTTCATGGCAGGTTTGTAACACAGCATGCAGGCATCACCGTTCTCCACAGAAGCTCCCCGTAAAGCACTTCCTCCTACTCCTCTACTCGTTGTTAAGTGCCTCTAACGTTCAGCCTACAAATGTTGCACGAAAACATTGAACCTTGCGGGGAGGGGTAAGAAAAGGACCCCAACATGATATAATGTAATTTAGAATCTTGAAACATAAAAAAAAAAAAACCAAAAAAAAAAAACATGCATATGAATTCTCACTAACACACATTCTGTTTACACATGCTCGGTCCTCCCTTTGGGATTTTAACCCTTTAGATTCTACTACAAGAAATAATTGTTGTGTAATTTTACTTTTTAGCTGTTTACTGGATAGTTTTAACAAAAAAAAAAATTAAAAATGCAAACATCCTCTGGTTTTCCCAAGTTTTTTCTTGCGTATACTAAAAGACAACACACATAAACAGCAGTTTGCATTTTTGTATAGAAAATGTAAGTTATATTTATTAATATCTGTATTGTTTTTTAGAAAAATACTTGTATCAAAAAAGCAACATTTGCCAATAAGGGATTAGGTGTTTTTATGATGTAATACAAAATATGTGTTTTTGGATTGATTAAACTTGTGACAGCAAATGCCTAATGTATCTATCGTGCTACAATAAAAAAGAAAGAAAAACAGGTGATGATTCAAAGATTTTTTATTTTGTTAAAAACATCCAAAATGAGTTAAATAAAAAAATATGTACATTTTTGTTCAGTCATTTCTTGTATCAAGCTTAAATAATAATAGACCCTTTTTTTCTTGTTGCTTTATTTTTATTTTTTTGAAGATTAAAATGTTTGAGCATCATCTTTTTCCCTCCATAAGAGTAATTTGCATACTTGCATCAAAATGCTATATTTACGCAGGTGTGCCAGGTGTTATTAAAAGGGACCATTTTTTTTCTAATATAGCCAAATATATCAAATATGATACAAAAGAGAAAGCAAGCTGATATTTGGTGAGCATCCAAAGACAAGATATTTTTTAAGAATCTGTATCCAATGAATTTTGACGGTTATTTTATTTTTATTTTTTTCAAATTTATAAAGCATTATTTTAGTTATGGTAATTGCATGACTGCAAAATTGTAATGTATCAAATAATAAAAAAGGAAAAGCAAGCTAATGATTTAGTGTTAAACAACATTCCACATTTCTATGGATAATTTATTATTTTCAGTAAAGAACTAACTATGTTAAAGCAAAGGTCTAAGCACTACTCCAATCAAAAATTATACTTCCGGTATTAATGGGGAAAAAAGTAGCCTCGTCATTAAATCTACATTTAATAAACCGCAAGAAATATTGCATTGTTCTTGTTTGTTTTAATTTGACTTGTGCGTCTTTATCAGCAATTTCGATCTTAAATTCTTTCAAAAATAATCACCCATTAGGTTTATGTAGCAGGTTTACGTAGCACCACCGGTGTGCGGTGACAGCATGCAGCGGGAGCTAAAATAAGTCCGTGTCAGTTAGTCAATAAATGGGAGAGCGGAGACGACGGACAGATTAGAGTGCTTATCTCTTTTCATCAGCTCTGAATGCCAGCTGAATTGAAGGTCAATATCTGAGGATTCTCCAAGCCAAGCAGGTGTCTGGAGAGTATGGATTGGCCAGCGCTCGCAGCGACTCTCTCCGTCTTTGTGGGCAGGCTGGGGCCAATTTCAAATATGTCACAGCTGCATTTGAGCCAACAGTTACCTGGACAAAACCACCATACATTACACTACATTCCTCTTTAAAACACCCCCACCACCACCTCCGCTCTCCTCTGCATTCCCCCCCCGCTTCTCCTCGCCGTCTGTGTCCCCGCCACCGGTCGAGATATGTCACACCGTGGGCTTTGTCGCGCCTTGTGACACGTGGTGTGAGTTATCAGCGGGAGGAAGCGTTTGCTAAGAGACAAGCGTTAGCAGGTTATTATTTGTAAAAACATAAAAGACAATTGTGCGTCTGCCGGTATTTACGAGAAGATTTGCAATCTTTTTTTTTTCAGGAGACGCCCGTGTTTTTTGATTGGAAATTAGGAAACACAAACATGAGGTGAGGGGGGGGGATAAGGTGAAAAAACGAGTCGTTTCAATAAGCCATCTGTTTACAGCTATTTTCAAGGTTGTTCATTATTGATTACATCTCTATTTTTCCTTTCAGAGAGGCAGTCAGAAAACACTGCTGATAAAGAACTATTTTAAACTTACTCAGACAGTGTTCAACTCTATCTTGTTTCTTTTTACTCCCCCCCATACCTCCCCCGTTTTGCTGTGAATGCGGACAAGCTCTCCCTAGAAATGGATGGTGAAAGCTGGCAGGCCGTGAAGGGGGCAGATGGCTCTCTGGTCTTGCCTCCACCTCCCGTGTTTGGGTTTGAGTTTAGCACTCTGTTCAAACTCCATAAAAGCGGTAGATAAACACCGGCACTCGTGCGGTGCAGTATGGGGATGTATGCAGGATGCAGCCGTGGTTGTTTATGAGGCGGCTGGAGATGGTGCTTGTGCATTGAAAGGTCTTGTCCAGCGTGTCAGAGGGCCCTTTCGGCTACTCTCTTCTCAGACAAAGCTCCGGTGAAGGGGCTCACTCCAGCAGGACATAGCTGCTGGGGGGGGGTAGAGAGAGAGAGAGAGGGAGAGCAGCTGCAGCACTCCAGCCATGCTCGCCTGCAGGAGGAGGCTATCTCAGCCACATAGACTCCTCCCCAGGCTGCCCAATACCCTCCATCCAGCAACACCTACGAGAAAACGGCAGATTTGACCTTATCTTAGCATGTGCTTGGCTGCCTGTCAGCGAGGAAACGGCTTCGCTCACAAAATGGGCGGCAATTACAAACTGACACCAGGTACCTGGACTTTAAAACGAATATAGCAGACTGAGCACATTTTACCTGACAATCAGTCATCTGTCAAAATGAATATAATTATCAAATTTTGAAAGAGATCAGGATTTACTTAGACTCAACATGCTCAAGAAATTCATATACATTTGCAAGACTGCATAAAGCGTAATCTCCTGCTGAGCATCGCAGGGAAAGGGATGGTTGGCTTTATTTTTGCATGCATCTCTAATGTTATTGTGGCCATTTTCATTCAAGCAGGCAAAATTGTGAGCTCACCCTTGGCTTTTATTTACATGGTAGTCTTTCGTCAGCTCGACGGGAGAGCCTAGCCTGCTGTAGATAGGTCCTTTCAGATGCTTACAAAGGCCGCTTCAGAGGCTTTTTGTTGCAGTAACTGCCTCTTTCTTCCTCACATTCCAAATATCTTTGGTTCGAACCTGGTGGCCTTGATAAACAAGGTTCTATGGAATCAATCAACTGCTTCTCTCAGAAGATCTTCACATGGTTTAATGTTGGCCTTGCCACATTGTCCTTTTGAGATATAAACCTCATCCAACTTATGCCTGAGATCCAACTTTCTTTTCTGAGGGGTCTTTTTGTGTAGAGTGGATTTCAGAGAGGCCTCAGCGTGGGGAAAAAAAAACACAAGCAGAGAGAGAGACTGGCAAGGCTGAAGCCCATTGTTCTCACTAATAATGAATGACAGCATACCTCAAGTATTTTTTTTTGTGACTCACTCATTCAGCACAGTCAGACACACATCTCTAAATCAGCCATATTTAGTTTATGTTCAGCTTTACACACAAGCAATATAAGTGCTTTATGAGTACATTGCTATTATATAAAGTTCATGTATTTGTTTTCCACCTTTTACGCATTTAAAATAACTCAGACATGTAATACTACAGTTGTACGCACAGTCCAGCCTATTAAAGTTTTTTTGTGCAGTAGCAGAAAGTATATCTACCTGAGATAAACTATAGCATGTCGTCTATAGTAGACATTTGTAAAACTTCTTCGGGGTGTAAATTTAGGAGCATTTCTTTTTACAGAAATTAGTTCCCAAGTTCAGAAGGGCACTTTCCAGGAAGAAGAAAATTTGGATTAGCGCCACTTTTTATCTTAAAATTTTTATTTAGCATGTATTTTACAGGCACATGGTGCAATTTTAGAGCAAAATCAAAATTGTGCTACCTTCAGTTGTTATAAAAATGCTTAAGATTTCAAACTGAACTTGGAAGAAATTTGGCCTCCGCCTCTTAAGAAGCTCTTGCTCTTTCTGACACTCCACCTTTAGCACATCATCACTACAGTGCTTTTCCATTATGCCGCTCGGAGCAGTTCGTAGGAGCATTGGACTGAGAAGTAGTCTGTCTGACTCGCAGTTCCACATTTACAACAACCTCAGCTGACCAAAGTGCTTCACAACATCACAGATCGATAAATGACAAAACAATAAATACAATTAAGTTTGATAAAAATAATAAAAACGAAAAGAAAATAGGCAATAAAGTAAAGTACCAAATGTAGTATGAATAAACTTAATTTCAGTTGCTGTCATTTCCCAAAAACTCAAATCAATTACATACTAATGTGTCTGTGTTTTAAGCGGGTGTTTGCTAACTGCTGCTGCCACTAGTCTGTAGGAACTGAATGGGAAAGCTGCAGGGGAGAGAACTTTGAGACGGAACCTCAGCTTGGAGACTGCAGCTCCTACGAGAAGCTGAGTGGTAAAACAACGCTCGATGAAACCAAATGTTTTGAACTCCTGAATGGGAGATTTCTCAAACATGAATGAAGGAAAAAAGCAGCATTTCAGGTACGTTTTTGATGAGGGAATAACATTACAAAATGATATAAAGCTCAAAAAAGTTGATTTCACATAACACACTCACTTTAAAATAAAAGTAATAGATGCACTGTCAAAGAATTTCAGGATAAAAATGATATACTAAGCCACTATAGTCATGAAGCTTTAGGTTCAAGTCCTGTAAGATATTTGACAATGCTTAGCATGATACTTCCACCACCATATTTTATTGTGTTTTTTAAGTTTTAAACCCTCTCCCTGACTCCTCCAAGTTTTCTTCCTGCTATTGTGACAAAATACTTGAATCCTTGTTTTGGTCTGATCTTAAAGATTTCTCCAAAAGGCTTGCAGGCTGCAAATCTTACTTCTTTCATTGTCAAAAATTACTCAATCCATGGTAATGGCTGGCTTCCCTGTGGACAGGGATACCTCTGTTCCTGCAGAGCAAAGTCATGATGCATTCAAATAACTTGTATAATATGCAATTACTTGAAGAGATATTCTCAGCATGACTCCAAAGACTTTTCCAACATATTTAAATCTAGGGTTCCTCTTAGATGTTCACAGAGTTTCTTGGACTTTATTGTTGAATATTCGTCAATCCGAGGATTCCTGTCTAACAGACATAGTTGGTCTGAATTAGGATCTCCAAGTTATTAGTACTTTGTCTGACCATTTTAAACATACTTATACATATGTTGGAGCCACTTTATATTATTTTAAAACCTGTATGGGTTTGAAAAAGAAAAGCAATGGATTCAAATTTGAGAACTAGATTGTTTTTAAATACAATTGAAGCTATTTTGTCTTATGCAAAACTAAATAATTTCCATTTAAAAACATCTACCCAAAGCTGTTGCTATTTCTATTGCTATTCAAAGATTCTCATTATGATTCAGTTTCTCATCTTTAGTGAAATGTGGTGGACACATTATACACATCTTAGAAAATATCTTTTAAAATAGTTAAAAGAAAAGTGTGGCATTCTGCACTTCCAAATAATTGGGGGAGGTAGTTAGGAAGATGAAATCATTGCTTGATGGAAACAAACATATTAAAAACTACACCAGTAATTTCCCTTTTTCCCATCTTTATTTTATTTATTTTGTCAGCCAGAGACATTAGTCATGACACAGACAGCTATTCATGGTGGACATATGTGCAAGGCACCATCAGCCTCTCCCAGCTTCAGTAAAACAGCAACATCTGCCTTCGGTTTTTATAGCCTGCAACATATGCCCCTTCATTGGTGACAAAGCTGGCTGAGGCTCTCATGCTGTTCCTGTCCCCTAGTCCAAACATACATCTTTAGATACCTGTCACCCTTTATTATTCCATCCTCTGTTGCTGCCGATAAGGGAAGTTAAAGTTTAATGAAATGCAGGCAGGCTGCAGAGGCCCTGCTTTTATAATTTGTCACCGGCTGTGTGCTGGGAGACCACTACTATGTAAACATGGAGGTAGTGGTCACGGCCATTACTTCTAAATGACTGAGCGTGGACCAAGTGGCAGAGATGTCACTCCGAACCAGCCATTTCTCCCCCGCCCCCACCTCTCCTGTTCCCGTAAACCTAGCCGGAGAGATCAAAATCTGTAAAACAGAAGCTCTAATAAAGCCTGCGGTAATATTGTCACAGCAAATTACCTACAGAAGCCGTATCCAAATGTAGTCATTTCCCGTCTGCAGTTTCACATAAATTTCATAGCCAGCATGTTTATCGGGCACTGTTGTCTGTATTCTCAAATGTGTTAGCTGTAGGTGGGATGACTAACATGCAACTGCAGCGCTCTCATCGACTCCAGCCAGTTTCCAACACCCGCGATTTGAGCTAAAAGTAACAATTCTCTCCTAATTTCTAGAATTATTGCCAAAGCACTAATTATACTTTATCTTTCTATTAAATCTGAATGATTAATGAAGAATTAGATGCACATTGTGACATTGCTCAGCTGAATGTGCCTTGTGAGTTTTCCGCAATTTTAAGTCAATTTAACCTCAAACTAGCTCCACAGAGTGATGCAGATTTCCATTTCTTAAAATTGACCATGTTTGTTTACATCAGAACCAAACACATTATTTTATTCCAGCTGGAAAGCTGAAGGAAAACATTTTTTTTAACATTTCTATTAGTTAAATTGGAAGAGTTCCTTGCATATGTACTAAACCCCTTCTACTTTTATTCCTTTAAATAAAAATATGTTCCCTTCTAAAGTCACCTAATTGGCATCAAAGTAAATACAGCTGTTATCTGAAGATTTCAGAAATTTATTAGAGAATGTTAGTTGAATAAACAGCATTGTGAAGACAAAGTAACCCACCTGACTAGTTGGGGATAAAATTGTAAAGAAGCTCAAAGCAGGGTTAGGTTATAAAAGAGACAATGTCAAACTTTGAGCAGTCTTTTTTTCTATGCAATTCACAAACCCATTCAACCTGATTGGACTTGGGCAACTTTGCAAAGCACAGGAGAATGCGATCAAACTGAATATATTAAAATATTATAGAGACATACCCAAAAAGATATGCATTTGTAATTACAGTGAAATGTGATTTCTCAAAGTTTTGAATCTGGGATGCTAAGTTCCACATGCCTAGCACATTTCACAGATTGTAAAAACCAAATCATATGTACTCTGTGCTGGTCCTTCAAAAGTAAAGAAGTCCCCCTCACAAAAAAATACATTGAAGTTTGTGGTGTCAACAGGAAAAATAAAAAAGAGCAAAAGATAAACACTCTGAAGCAGCAAGCAGAAAAGATGAAAGCAGGTGCAGTTACATCCAAAATAATTTGTACTCTGTAAACCTTAATTTAAAATTGAAAATAGTAATGCTAGACTTAATCGTATATTGGTGATGAGGATGAATTTCATTTTTGTTTGAATCTTTATTGCTTACATGTCTTTTGTCCCAAATAGGACGGAGCAAGCGGCTCATTCTGCCACTCCAGTTTCGAGCTCCGTTTTGGCCTGGACCACACATAAGACTCACACACTCTCTCCAGCGGCCATTGATGTCTTAATTCAGGGAGGATCTAATTTAGTCGATCCCCCTGACATTTATCCTTAAGGTAAACTCTAGCCCTCCTCGCTCAGTCCCAGTGGCGCCTGTGCTAACAAAACGGAGCTGGGATATGTTGGAGCACCCGCTTCACACCTCAAAGTGCCCTCAGGGACACTCAGAGTCTCCTCTCGGGTTTTCTGGAGATGATGTTATTTCTTGGACCCTTTGTGATCGGGCTCAGGAAGTTAACTCAGAGTATACCCTTGATGAACAGAATGAAAGGAGTGAGAGAGAGAGGGAAGTGTGTAATTATTTATTCTCCACTGCAGCCGTTTTCACGTGGATCAGAAAGTGACTGGCAGCGCTCCACCATAACATACATTCTCACCTATGGCAAGGCAGATGAACAATGGTGTAGAACAGACATGCGCAAATACACTCGGCAGTGGGTTGTTTGTGTGCGAGTTTACTGACTGGTTGAGGTTATTATCAGTAGCTCTGTGACAAGGGAGGGAGGTGGTGGCTGTCGGCCGGTGGGGGACAGAGGGACAGGAGTGATAACAGATTGAGCGACACTGATAAACCCTCCTCTAATGGTTCTGCCTGTTTCTCTCCCCTCCACCCCCCATTTTCTCTCTCTTTTTTTTTCTTGACGCCATCTATTTAGTGGACTCTTTTACTGGTGGCGGATTAGAAACCCGGATAAGGAGAAGTAAACACTGGCAGCTTTTCTGAGTAAGCAACAGAGACAGGGAAACAGGAAGATAGAGAGAATGAGGGAGAGAGTTGGCCATGAGGAGAATGAAGGACAGAGAGGTAGAGTGGGGAAGGGAGCAGGAGAGGATATTCAAGGAGTGGCACTTACCCGTAGCCATCCATCGTCTCTCCTTGCACACACACACACACACACAGACCTACACGCACGCACACACACACACACACACCCCCACACGCACACCTCAATCCCCTTATAGAGACCCCTGTTTTATTTTTACCTTCTGGGCCCTTGACAATGCCGTAACTGCTTACGGAGTGCCGGAGCTGTACTTTGATACCCGAAAGTAGATGATGGGTTCAAGTGGCAGGTTGCAGGAGGTGTCAAACGCCGGCCTAATTCTGTGTGGTTAACGGCTAGGCATGACACATGCAGGACCGTGTAAACATGGATTAGGTTGATGTCTCAATCCCACGATGGCAGACTGACAGACAGGCTGCTGACAGCAGCAGCGACACCCTCTTCAAGTTCAACGGGGTACACAGTACATGCACACTGTCCTTTATTCCAGCACAAGGACGTCTTACAACTCCTTTCAATGGCGTCTGTATTTATTGCTTCTGCAAACCAAATCTCTGGACTTTAACTGTCTTTATCATTTAAATTGCTTTTATTTAAGTCATTCCTCATGATAACAAATGAAGCACCTAATTCAGCTGAAGACAAAAAAAAAAAGCGAGTGTGATGTAATATACCACAAATATATCATAATCATAATATTAGTAACGTAGAAGGCAGTTTGTTATGTAAAAACTTTTGGCTGATACATTGCAAATATCGTAGAGGCACATTTTGCATGCCAATGACATATTCAGCCTTCTGGATGGTGTCACAATTCAGCAAATGTCCCCACCTGACACAGATCACGGCGTCCTAGATGCTAAGCTTACACAAAAAACTCAGAAAATAGGAATGCAGATTTATTGAAACCACTCGTCTCTGCAATGTTAATATTTATTGAACAGAGTCATTGAATGATTTTTTTTCAATGGTGTTCATTTGTAGAAGTCCAGCAAAAAGTAAGTTGGAAGGGTGAGTATTTTTAGAAATCAAGACAATAATCTCATCATTCTTGCTTGAATAACAAAGTTCTACGCCCTTTGCAAACAAAAGCAGAAGTATTAAGAGCAGATAGCAATGCAAATGTTTTTAGATGCCTTATAAATTTTCTCTATTATTTGCATTCAGGTAGAGTTTATTTTTCTTGTTTAGAAAACAGTGTTACATTTGAATCTAGTGTTTTGCTTGCCTTTTTGTTGAACAAAGCAAGAAAGAAGAACTCTCATTCTTCTTTCTTAATATGAATATCTACTCAGCATAATTTGGAAATATCTGCATGGGGTGGGGACAAAAACTAGCAGAGCTTTTCCTAATTTTGTTCTTTGAGTATTATTGAGTTATTATGAATCATAACTATAGTGCATTAATTAATAAAACTACAAACCTACTGAAAACATCTGCAAAAAATATGCCATACATGTACTGATAAGGAGTTGCTGTCAGTTCTAATTAAGATAATTCTTAAAGTGTTTTATTGCACTTGATTTTATTTTGAAGTATTGGAGGGGGTGAACATAAACACACACCACATTTTTCCATTTTTACAATTTCTTCTTGTAAAAAAATATCTGAAAATCATTTGTCATTTTCCTTGCTTATGTGAATCACCATGTATTTAGATTGTCCTGTCTTGAGATGATGCGCATCACTTTGATTCACTGGACTCAACCCAAAACTGCCAACCGTTCAACAGGGAAAAGCCTCAAAATGAAGAGGGATAATGTAACCGTGCAAAATAAAAAGCAATTTATAATTTTCAGCTTTGAAGCCTCTAGTAGTGCAATTCTGTACAGCAAAAATGGAAAATTGCTCACTTAGTAATTTGTCCATTTGATTATGACTGCTGAGTAGGTGCAATTAAAATAGTGTAATTACATCTACTGTATTGGCTTCATGCTCAGCTAGAGAGAATTGTTTGACAACAGTAAGCATAGAGGCAGACTGCAGTAAATTATTTAAAAAGTTCCAGGTACAAAAATGAGGCGTGAAAACAGGATTTACCAAATTTAGCTGGAAAGTTGAAGCTATGCAAAGCATTCGGATTAGCTAGTGGGCTCAAACCACTGCCAGAATGTGTCTTTTCAGATTGTGCAAATTGAAAGCAATAAAGCACCACTACTCACAGATGTAAAAAAAAATATATATATATATATGTCACTATTATTGATGTTCTGCCACAATGTCAAAGACGAAATAACACAAACTCTCACATGCAGGCGGCAATTATGTTGAGTAGTATCCTAGCAGACAGCGTCGTCTTTCTCCACAAGCAAGAAAACGTCACACTTCTAAGGGCCGGTGAACGGCTTCTCTCAGCCTCACGCTCTGGTGTCAAGTGCTGCAAACAATATGCACTCACAGCAAGCACTGCTCGACTCTGGAGACGACATGCTTCAGTGATCATTCCTTTGCCACAACTATTTGTGATTGACAAAAAAAGCTTGCATTGCTCACCAGCGACGCTACCTCACAATCTAGTAACTCGGCGAAGTATATCTCAGCGCACTAGCAAACAAACAGGCAGCAAATAACTGTCTGCCTCTGGTCCCCGCAGGCCGTCAATCAGATGAACAGGTGTATACTATGCTGCGTTAGGGAGCTCAGAGCTGAACTAATCCAGTAAATACGACAAAAGCACTGACCACAGAAAGGAGAAAAAAAAAAATCCTGTCTGACGATCCAGCCTCAAACCACAGGAGAAAACAAGGGAACTGGGAAATCTAATGACTCCAAAGCAGGCATGAAGTGTGAAATCTTATTCCTACTGAGCAACAGCTGAGCCCAAAAGTGAGACACAGTTATAGTTACATTTGCTGCTGTGACTGATACTCATCTTTATTGAATCAGCGAGTAGAGTTATTATCTAGTTAACAAAAATACTGGCCAATATTATGGAAAGCCACATTGAAAAGAATGCCACTTAAATTTCCTAATAGCCAAATGAATATTGGGCTTTGAAGTCTTGCAATAGGATGTCTCTCCATCATGGCACTCATCATACCAGTGCATTACACTGAACAAAAGAGCTAAAGCCTAATTATTGAAAGATCCACACAAACTAGTGAGCTAGCTAAATATTGTCAACTCTAGCCAAATTCCCAATCTGCCTCTATTAATTAAGCCATTTAATCATCCACCAGACTAATTGCATAATTAAATCACTGCCTCCTGGGTGCTACTGATGTGCAGTGAGTAATCTGGCACAAAAATACCACTCATCAACAATGTGGGCTGGGTGATAATGGTAATGGATGGCTCGGACCACAGCAACTGAGTAAGGACACTTGCTTTACAAACACACAATAGGCTGTAGCATTTTTTTTTCATAACACAAACTGGAATGAGAGGAAGAATATTCTTGCAAAAACATAATAGTAAATTAGCTTACCAAGATTTTTTGAGGTGGGAGGAAGAGCGGGGAAGATGTGGGAATAAAAAAAAGAGTGAATAAGTAAAGTAGACACAGAAAAAAACATACATAATAGCCGTTTTTACTGTACAAATCTAAGAAACTGGTGGCTGTTCTTGCGTTATAGAGAATGGACAGGCAGACAGAGATAGACAGTCAGATAAAGACCTTTTTTGACACTGCCCTCAGTGTAAAACAACAAATGAAATCAAAAAAACAAATAAAATGCATTTATTAAGCTGTTTTTCTATGTGCCTCTTTCACCCCAGGATACATTCACGCCCTGGGCAATGAGCCGTATCACTTGTGGTAAAAAACAACTATCGGACTAAATTTTTTAAGTATGTGTGTGCAGAAAAAAATGCAAATGGTAAGGTAAATGCCCAATCTAAATGAAAAGTTAAGTACAGCTGAAAACTGCATAACAAAGAAGCAAGGAAATCGTTAAAAAAGCAAAAAAACAAAGCTGAACAACAGATGAAAGCTCTCAGCTCTCAGTTGTGGCCAGTGCATATGACTGCACCTTCTATGCTGGCATTGTTGGAGCTGCTTGTATCAGCACAAGACTCAGCAGCTCCAGCCAAGTGTTTAAATTCATGGAGAGCCTCGAGAAGAAATTAGTATGTAATGGCCACACTCTGCAAGAAGAAAGACCCATTATGCCTTTCCACCGACTGTACTTGGCTTTCATTTGTGAGCTAAATGGATGCGCGTGAAGGTGAGAGTTCAGTAGCCATTCAAGTATTTGGCTTTAACTGGCTCCAGCACTCTTGCTTTAATTCAAGCAGAAGGACAAGTATGAATAATCGCTCTGGATAAGACTCATCGCAACCAGCAGCATGAGTCCCCACCACCACCAACAACCCATCACCCCGTCTTCCCCCTACCCCCAAATATGGCTGCTGCAGCTTAATGACAACACACCATTTACATCATGCCTTTTAATTTGCAATTTGCCAGCTTTTGTTGCTGCTATCTGATTTCGGTTTGTTAGCTGCACACTGTTATTTTGATGCAAATTTCCTCCCAGCTCATCTCAACTGGTTCTAATTTCAGATTTGTTTATCGGAGCCGGAGAAAATAGCTGGGGAGCAATGGGTAGCTCTAATCAATGCAAAATGCAGCACAAAATATCTAATGATTACAGATCTATGAAGGCTGCCAGACTGTGCCGAGAGTTGAAGCAGCACGTTGTAGTAGCCCATGCGGCGTGTTACAGACAAAGAGACCACACCCAGCTGATAAGGTGGGAATAAGTTGTAAATAAAAGAGGAGAAATTTCCCTTATTGGACCCTTAGAAAAAAAGTCACTCCTTTTTCTTTTTTTTTCAGCGCACAGAAGTGTGCAACCAAACCTGCTAATACAAGGCCCCAAGGGTGTTAGTCTCATCTAATATATGCACAAGCTAATTTATTACACCAGGACTAATTTCCATTGCTTGTGCTTGGAGTTGCCTTGCTAATTATGGAATGTTTTTTTTTCCTTTAACATTTTTTTCTCCTGGATTCATAATTGCACATCCACATTCAGGAGCAGCATCTTTGCAAATTAGATGAGGCCTTGCCATTTGGCATCTACAACCCCCCCCCCCCCTCCCTCACACCCAGGTGAGGCAACAGCCCACACAGGGCACCAGCGAGGCTCCATTTCCCTCCAAAAAACACCCACCCTCCCAATCAGCGACGCTTGGATCTTTGATGGGCTCTGCCCCCAGAACGTCTATGACCATCTCAGAAAAATCAGATAGGCTGGTGTGTAATTAGACTTGGGACTTTAATTAGGAAAAGTTAACTGTTAGATGAAAGCTGTCACATCTGTGATGCGTACTGCTGGTTCAGTGGATGGATCCCAGGGGGGTCTGCATCAAAAGGCTCTTCCCTGCTGAGAAGGCCCACTCTAGCATGTTCTCATGCGCCAAATCAGGCCCTCTGAGTGGCCGCCGATGTGAGGGGATGGAAAAACAGAGGCACAGGCACAAGTTAACTGCAAAGGAGAGATGGAGAAGAAGTTGGGAAAAAAAAGAAGAAAAAAGGGAGGGGAGGGGAAAAAAGAGAAGGGAGAGAGAAAAAAGGGAAAATATCACCGAGCTACTCAGATGCTTTTTCGTGTGTCTCGTTAAATGGAGAACACGGCACAGACACAAAGGGATCTGAGGGAAAACAATGTCGCCTAACAAGACATCACTGGCTCATCATTAGCAATTTGTTGTGGGCATAATTTTCCCCTGCCCCTTGCATAATAGGTGCCCTGGGATATTGTGGATGCCTTTGTGCGCCCTCATTTGGCTATTTATTTACTTGGCTCGTGTCACAAAAGAGATCTGGCCACCTCAAGCGGGTGCCAAGATAACGGCGTTATGGCTCCACATCATAGCCCTATTAAGATGGAGCTGCTTTAATTGACTCCCTGAGCTCATTGCCTGACCTGAAGTCTTCGCTGATCCCACCCAACCAATAAGAGGCTTTGTCTCACAGGGCAAAAGCGTGGAGCTGTGCGAGGTGTTTGTGCGTCGTCTTTCGGTTGATGTCAAATTGTCTTGTCATCGGGCGGTGCTTCCTTGTTCCGGCTTGCTTTTGATTCTGCTGTGTGCTCTGAAAAATACAGCTGCAGACTGCAGCGCCAGTGCTAAATACGGTGAAATGGCTTGACGGATATCACGGCCATCAATCACTGAGAGAGGGGAGAGTGAGAGGAAGCCTTATAATTTCATTGTGTGCCCTTTTCCTGTTTACTCATCCCCACAGATGGTACTGCCAGCGCTCCACAGAGAAGCTCTCACACCGTCGTTGCATTGCCCTCGCTTTCTGGGGCCCTTTGTGACAGCATCGAGCTGTCATTTACATTCGGCAGACACGTACGCTGGAGATGGATGGAGGGATAGTCGAGCCGTGGCAACAACGCAGCTATTTGGAAAAACAAAAAGCAGGCTTTTTTTCTGGAAATGGAAGGAAATTAATGATGCCAGCGTGGCCCAGCTCTGACAGATTGCGATGAGTATAATGATGTGCATAGACTATCTAAGCACCCCCTTGCTTCCTGTCACTTGCCCCTTTCCCCACCCATCGTTCTTGCTGAATGACAGCATTCACATTAGTGTGACTGTAATGCGATTGTATCTGTTGTTCAGGAAATGAAAATCAAGTATTTGACCTTTGTATCTTACAAGTGGCTTAGTGTTATGCTGTGGTGGCCTTCAAACTGCATTAGCATTCTTTCAAGCCACACTGTCCTCTTATAAAGACTTTATATAAGGCTTTCATATGGGATTTTGCATGATTTTCTTCCTTGCTTGTTCTCACACTTTTTTCATTCCACAAAGTGCGTTTAATGTACACATGCATGCAGAAGCCCCGTTCATGCATCTTGGACTTAAAGCCAGGCCAAATGAGGAGACAGTGAAATCGATTTGCGCATTGCGTTTCACACTCTTTCATCAGGCCCGACCCTTGTGGCTGGAACATTCACGATTTCAAAAGCACTTAACGTACGCCAGCCCCTTTGTTCGAGAAGCAAACTACTTCTGAGGAGACATCAATGCAAATAAAACCAACTAGCAGAGCGAAGGGAAACTCGAGCTGAAGAACAACCAAATTACCCGTAGTTAATACGTCTTCATTACAATTTCCTCTCCCTCTTCTCTCTCTCTCTCTTTCTCTCCCTCCGCTCTCTCTCCGGCATACCAAAGATTCTCAGCGCTAATGATTTTTGGGGTATTAAAGAGGCACCCACTGCTGTCACTCTGGATATGAAACAAGAAAACAGATTATTGTCGAGATCACCCACTGTGAAAACCCAAATGATACTTAAAATATAATGATGTTCTTAAGCATACTCATTAACGCCGCTGTGCAGGCAAAGAACAATACCCCTCCGTGCAAAAGAGAAGAAGGAAAAAAAAAACCCCAAACAGATTTAAAATGAGAGCATGAAGCAGAGAATCAAACGGTTTGGAAAAACACTGGGACTGGAAACAAAGCAGCCGTGCATTGATAATTTGTTCCCAAACTCAAGGATTCGTCTGCACGTGCAGTGGTTTAAAGTTACAGAACATTTGGCCGAGGGTAATGATGTAAACTCTTTCACACATAATAGGAAATATAATCACTTGCATGCCGAAACAAATGTTGCCTATATCTGCATCACCCATGTGGCGTTGAAGCTTGCGCGTCTAATCATGATTATTATTCACACATATACTGTTTATTATTATGCGTCTGCTTCCTTGCTAAAATAATTGGCAGCATATGGACAAAAAGGAAAAGTTTACTTGAAGCCCACTGTTACTATTTTTTGTACGTAATTAAAAATGGAACGTTTAAGTTTCACAGCTTGCACAAACCTATTCCAACCAGCTGCCAATAAATAACCGAGGCCCCGTTTCCACTGCATAGGCGAACGATTCAAATGCTGGCCTCTAAACAGACAGTAAAGGAAGTCCAATGCTCCATAACTCAACCCTTGTCATGGCACACTTTACTGAATAGGACAACTAGGGACACAGTAGGATTGTTCGCTTCTCACCAAGCCAGAACGATTCTTTGTCAGCCAGGCATAAATAACATAGTGTTGATTGTTCTGTCAAAGTTAATCTGACAGCTTGGGGAAGCAGTCATTTATCTAATGACAGAGTTTCTATGACGACAATCGATCCTTCTGCAGCCTTCGTTGTGTGGGTGGGTTTGTGCATGTTTGAGGGGTGGTGGGGGGTAAACATTTGCCACAGGCTGTTTTTTAGTTGAGCACATAGAAACATTCAAGGATAAGGGGACTGGGAGGCTTTGTCGCAATGTGCAGCTTTTGTTTTTTTTGAAAGGTAAGACATTCTTAAGATACCAAATAGTTCTAGTGGCGCTTCTTTTGTCATACACAGATTCGGTAAAATGCTTACTTTTTTTTTTCCCAACATCACAACATCAATACCTAAGATTCTTCTTAATTACGTCATGACATCAGAGAATGCATACCTTCCACTGGTGATGTTTACCTCTTATGTTGTGATGCAATTTATCCTCCAGCACAGGAATGGCTGGATGCTCTCCAGTAAACAGTAATTACTTTAGTCCAGGTTCAAACATCTGGCCCGGCATGTCTCTGTCAAATATCATCATTCCTACCATCTTTTCTCACATTTTAAAGCTGGTGGATGTTTACAGTGTCCCTGAAAAACACCATGAAATGAACCATAGAAGCTGCAAAAAAAAAAAAAAAAAGCACTGGAAAATATGCTTCACATTTAATGGAGGTTTAATAAGAAATTAAGGAGGTAGTGTTCAGCAGTTCACATTGCATACCTTTGGACCTCTAAATAACTCTTCGCCAAATAGGTTTCTTATTGCATCTGAGAGGTTGCCAGTATCTTGTCTAGTTATAATGTGTTGAAATTGGTTTATGCTTTTAAATTTTGACAAAGACAAAAAAAGAGATTGCTTCTCATATAATTCAACTATTTTAGCGACGCAACCATCAGACTTTTCCTGAGTGATGATCATGTCTGTCAGTCGTTGCTGGAGCCATCATGGTCGGGCCTCCATCAAAAACAAGATTTTCAATGAGATTATTGTGGTTAAAAATAAAGTTAAATAAAAAAAAATTGCAGACTTGACTGGTTCTAGCCCGATTATGACTGATTCAGATTTTGGGGGTTTAAGAAAAAAAGCATGCCTTAAATTCTTTGGTAAAGGTAGAAGTTATTAATCCTACAAATGTTTATACAAACTATTAAAAGAATAGAGCATAATTTCTGAGTGGAAAAAAAATTATATGTGATTTTCAAAGTAGTCAATATGAAAAATGTGCTTAACTATAACATGGATATTTGTTTAACATTGTTATCCTGCTAGAAGGTGAACCTCCACACCAGTCTTTTTGGCATCTTCTAAAAGGTCTTGTTACAGGATTGTAATTTACCTCTAAATATTTTTCTATCAACTTTGACCATTATTGTTATGCCACCAAATATATGCTGCCACCATCATATTAACTGATGTCAATGGTGACCTCTGGGTGTTGGTATTAAGCCCCACATAACATTTTGCAAAATGCTCAAAACTGAACAATGCACATTTTTGCATATATTCAAATGGGGCATATTATGGCTTCCTTTCAACAAATTAATCTTGGGCCACATTTGTGAAGTTCACAGCCAATAGATGTCCTGTTAATTGGTGCTCCCACCTGAGCCACAGAGCTATGTAACTACTCCTGGATTTCCTTGAGCATCTTGAATGCTTCTGTTATTAATGATGTCTTACTCAATCTGTCATTTTTAGTGAATGGCAAATTCTGGATGGGATTCAAGTTTTTCTTGAAAAAGAGATTCATAATCTCAGCGGTGACTTCCTTGTTAAATGAAGATTAAATAGAATAAATTGCAGTACTCTGTTCTTTTTCAGACAATGAATGAACAGTGAAACATTCAGAACTTAGGATAGTTCTACTACTTGGCTCTTCTTTAAACTTTATAATTGCCTCATTGAGTCTTTAGGATGCTTTTTGTTCTTTAATGTTCTCTAATAAATGTCTTAAAACAGCTGCATTTATATAAAATTAAACTACACATATGTGGATTTTATTTGCTAAATATTTAAGGTCAGTTCATTGCACTGGATTTTGTTTAGTAATATAAGAGCGAAGGGGGATGAATCCATATACATACTTTGCTTTTTCAGATTTGAACTTGTAAAAAGATTTTTAAGCCATGTATTTTTGTCCTTCAACTTGATTCATGTCATTATTGGGCATTACTTTTTGTTGCACTATAAAAAAAATTCCAGCATAATTTCTAGACAAAAAAAGAAACTGTGGTATTTTTATGAGAAATTTGGAAAATTTCAAGAGGTAAGAGAACTTTTGAAAGGCACTTTATTCCACCAAGAAAATAATAACCAAAAAAATGTTAATGTATAATTTTCATTTTGTAAAGTGTTAAGTTGTTTTGTAAATAGCTAATTTAGACCATTTTCAAAAGCAGAAAAATGAACACATTTTCTTAAACAGCATTAAATGGCTGCAGCATCTGAGCTTCTTGATACTTTTAGCAAGCTCTTTCTCTAAGCCATAATTCATGCCGTATCAATTTAAATTCAAAATCCCCTCCACGCGCGGAGCTCGCTTCTTGTCTGTATGAAATAAGAAAATTAAAGACTTGCCATCTATGTCTGCCTTAGCTAATGTCCAAGGGCCCTGACACCTTGACAGGATGTCTGAAATCGGGTACGTGCTAGAAAATTAGGGAAAAAACTGAGACAGAGCTTGACAAATATCATCCGTAATATTAAAATGACCCCTATTGTCATTAGGAGCAGAGAGATTAAATTCAACTCATCAGACGGAAGTATGACAGGTGCCTCAATAGCCTGATGCCAAGCGGCAAGCCTCAGAGATTAGTAGGGCACTGATATCATTATTTCCGCCTATCAGGGATTCAGCAGGGAGGCAATTGTAATTTCTAGGCTTATTAGTCCGCTCTCGGTGAAGAGAAGGCACGGTGATAAAGCTGACTGTGACAGCGGCGCGTTTCACTCGCAAGTGTTGCCACTGTGACACTGACCAAATGCCAGTATGCCCTGTAATCCTACCTAATGGAGGTTAACGCACAATACAGAAAAGGTCCTCACCGACGATCACAACAATCCACACATTTGCATTTTTAAGTTATAAGAGCGGTCACAGAGAAAATAAAAAATTAGAGAGCCGTTAATGTGTGGAAATGAGGAGGTGGGATAAGAGCGCGCGCGCACACCCATACACATACACATGCGTATATTTTAAAGCTGCGTGGAGAAGTAGCACAGCAGTCTTGAGGGTGGTAGGCAGGCACATCCTCTCTCAGCAATTTCAGACATCTGCCTCTCCTTGGGCAGCCTGTGCCAGCTCCATGCCCTGGAGAGAGCCCTGTTCCCAGCACACTAAAGCCCAGAAGTGTTTGTCGAGCCTAATAAATATTGCACAGCGCTTCCTCTTAATCTCATTAATGTTTGTGCATGTCTGTTGGTGTCGGTAGATATAAACAAGGGATGAACATTAAGCCCTTACAAAAAAAAAAGGAAAGGAAAAGACAACCGTCATCAACTCCCCAATATCCTTCATGGATATACAACTCCTGTCACCTTTCCTCTAAGCCAAAGAGACAGGGAGCGCGAATCATTCGGGCATTACTATCTGCTCACCAACACCACAGTTTGTCCTCAGCTCCATTTGTCTCTGTAAATGCAGGCATGGGGAACTGTCATTTTTGGGCCAGATGAAGATATCTGGCTCTGTTTGGCAACACATCTCCTTAATTATGCCTAATTTGTAGACCAAATAGCCGCTTATCACTCCTACTGTCTGTGACAGCTTAATAATCTGTAACCCCAGTGTGGGTGTGAGAGAAGGGAGAGCTGACGGAGCGTGACCGAGACCTTAATATGATTTGTGTGTTTTAGTGTCATGGTTTAACAGTTTTATAAGCCAGCCTGGTGATAAGTATCATGTTATTAGGGAGTTACATATTTGCCTTTATTTTTCTCAAAGGGGAGGCGCATTGTGACCAATTGCATTACAACGATGACAATAATCAGGGTCTCCCTGGAGGACAGCGAAGATAATTTGCATGGCAGCGGCTGACAGCTCCATATTAAACTTGTGTACATAGAAGACGTCCCATACATCCTACAAAAAGAGCACTGGTAGAAAATTAGAATATCTAAAAGACTTTAAGAGCTTCCCAGAAACTGCTTAATGGTCAGTATTTTGAACATAACATCACTTTTACTGGTGTCAGGTGGTCTCAGAATAGATTTAAGGGATATTTAGTTTCTTTCTTAAGTAATGTTCTGTGAAGTTCCCATGAGTATTTGTTACAAAGATAGAGAAACTATTAAGTGTGTAGAAAAGTCGATAACTCCTCCGAGGGATAATGGGCTCAAAGCTAGTCATGCAAGAGCTTCAAGGTATACAGTAATCAGTTTTAGCTATTTAAAACATCTCATACAGACGAATGCCACAATACCAGAAATTAAATGTCTATTATTTCACAAGAAATAATTGTTGTTTCTTTGCTGATGAACCTAAATGTTACTACACTGACTCACTTTGGCTGAGGCCGCTACCTGTCCACCCTGTCATCTCACTGCAAGCACACAGGGATAATTTCCAAACAGCTGCAAGGTCTTGAAGAGCACAGAAATGCACTAACATTATTGGTAGGTTGTCATTTGTACAGTTTCACAAATGACAACCATCTACAAATGTTTGTTGGACTTAAACTGTACTTACAAGTTGCAACTGATGACAGCTAGCAAACTCAGCCAAAAAAAAAAAAAACTTTGGATAGTAGCAATGACGTTTGGCTGAGAAAACAATCCTAAGCTTATCTACATTTGCCAACTGTCCCTTAAAATATCTAACTGTCCCTTGTGAAAGTGTAAATTGTTAAGATCTACTGATGTTGCATTTTAGGTCAGTCTGATTAGGTGTTAGTCTTTGAGAATTTTATAAAATCTTAACCATCCTTTTAATTTTGGCCAAGACAACCGAAAACCAGATGAAGTAGACCAAATATTGTCCTCAAAGAATTAATCCTAGCCTATATTTTAGCAATTTTGAAATCACAACTTTATAAAACCTTGGTAGTGGTAAATAGCTTGTGCCTCCTTCTGTTACCTTCCTTCATTCTCAGATTTTTTTGTCATGTCCATTTTTTTTCTGTGTCTGTAACATAAGGAGGAAGTATGGGAATGGAAGTTGAGGTGGGCGAAAGGGCCTTGATGGCCCTACAATGAAATCTGCCTCAGCTTGCCTCTACCAGCTGCAATTATCATTAAGCCTCCAATGGAACGGGTCCACTCCAGAGACACCTAAAAGCCACCATGGACCCACACATAATATTGTATTAAATGAGACCAAAAAAATCAATACACAATGCAAATGAAAAGCATGGGAGTAGGATCCACTCAGTATGCATATTTCCTGTCAAGTACACTTTCTGACCCGCTGAGCGCCGTTCGCGGCGGAACTCAGTACTTTTGAAAATTACTGATGATCTGTTGTTATGAGCCCCTATCTGTCTGCGTTGCACTATTTGTGATACGCTTGTCTGGCGGTTCGTGCTGGAAAACCGTCTCGCTTCCTGGCAATATTAAAAGAGTTTGTCCGTTAACTGGGGAGAATGTGCCGCTTATGTCCTTTTTTGTACACCGTAAATGGAAATGTTGATAAATACAGCCTCCCGTGAAGCACTTGTTTTGTGGCGCCTGTGCGCGATGCACAACAACAAGAGACCTAATTATGAGAAAGATGAGCCTGGGTAAGGAGCAGGGTGAGCAGCTACTTATTTTGCTGCCTCTCTTTCTATTGTGCCCAGACATTATTCCTCCGATGTAAACTTTTCTGTGGGTCTGTGTGTGTTTTCTTGTGCATGAACGGGGAGTCTGCATCAGTGGAGGTTGCAGGGAGTGCATTGAGAAGAAATGAGGGCAAGAGAAAACTCTGAATGCATATGTACGTTTAGTGCACACAGATTAGTGCTTATCATACACCTGTAGCCAGGAGGCCACATCCAGTATATCAGTGCTGTCCCTACAAGCGCCCCTCCCCTTGGTTCAGTCTGCAGCCTTAACTGGTAGAACTACTACTCCCTTCATAAAGTGTACCAGAGGTGGTATATCAGAGGACTTTTACACAAAAAATGCAGTGTCAGAAATTATGTAGTGTATATGTGAACTAATTGAATAGTTTCTTTCAATAGTTTCGTTTTTAGACCCTACACATCCTGGACATACAGAGCACTAATTGGTATGATGAGCAAAGTAGAACTGAAATTAAATTTCTCATTTGAGTGCACAATCAAACTGATTCTGATTCTAGTAAGCCATTCTTGCGACTGGGATTGGCCATGAAAAATAAGAAACTGACATGAATATTGCAATATACTTTACTATCCAGTTTAAACACCTTGCTTGTTATTTACTTGTCTGTTTTTATTTATTCCAGTCAGCCTATTGATGTTCCCACTGCTTCATGTCTGCAGCCGCAAGCATTACAAGTAAATCTGAGGATCTCTATTACGCAGCTCTTTCATCATCACATAACGGAGATAAGCTGTTACCTAATTAGCGATCAACTAAAATGCTTGTAAACTGAGACTTTAGGATACCAGTCCCACTCATTGATGTGGTCCCTCACTGTGTAATTCTCCCCTTTCCTGCTTTTCTTGGTCACACTTTCTCAGTATTTTTTTTTTCAACTGACTATCAGCAGTGGAGAACATTTTGTTGAATTTGTTTTAGGTCAATGGTTATGACGCGAACTCATTATAGGAAAGGTCAGAGCCATACGCAAACGAATTCTAGGCTGCCGCAAGCGTGGCCTGTCTCAGAGAAGGATACTTAAAGGACCTCACCCTGGAAGGAGCAAAGGGCAGACCTCACAAGAGGTTCACAGGAGCACAGTGTCTGTCTCTACCAGTCAGCCAATCGCCTGTCTCACTTCACTGATTATGTACACTTCCCACACTGCGCTGGAGAACCTCCACTGGGAAGGGAGCAAAGAAGCAGGGTTTTCTGCACCGTCTAAATAATGATGTCTGCGCAATGAGCAGGGGTGCACACTATTCCCCTTGGAGTTTTGGTTCATGGCCCGGCGCATCTTTGTTAAAGGCTTCTGCCTCTAATGATCCATGTCAAACACTGCCCCGCTGTAATGGCATATCTCACTTCATCACTTAGACCCCACAGTGACAATTATAATCACATACATAGCTTTTCCTACTGGATAAGACCACTATTATGACAAAGTGATGCTGTGATGAGCAAAGTGGAGGTGGATGAGACAAGGAGGATAAGTGTACGAGCAGACAGCACACTACTGAGATAACTGAAGTATCTATGTTCCTTACACAGAGTTTTAATTTTTCATCCGAGTTATTATTCACTCGTCGTAGGGCTACTCTAAGAGTCATATCCTATCCTGTTTGGCTATACAACACACCCTGCCTGCATGGGCGCTGTCATCCCCTTCTTGTTTTCAAACAATGGTGGGTTTTAAGCTGCCACACTAGATGTGTAAAACTCTTCTCTTTCTGAGGCGTCTAGGGCGAGGACCACCAACATACTTGGCCTCTTTGCTCCACGATGCACCCAAAACAAAAGTGCATTGAGAGCTTCCCAGTTTTTGTTCCTTGACCTCGAGGCAGCAACACCCACAAGACACTGGACGGATTTCCTGTGCAGCACTGTGCTGTACATTTATTACCATTTTCTTCCAGAGGCCTGTCTTCTAACCTCAGAGATGGATGTTGGCTAAATGAGTTCCCCTTTGTGTGTAGTTATCTTGTAGATGCCTTTTTGCCTGCTCTTTTTGTTATATAAGAACTGAGATCCCATCAGAGACTGAACTCAACCCCAAAAAGTGGTCGCAGTATTGTACCAGCTGATTTACGTAGCGGTGAGTCTGCCTCCCAGTTCTAGAGGGTGATAAAGCAATTACAAACAGTCCATGCTACTATATAGCCATCAATTTCTCTTCAAAAATGCTCTGGGACATCCATTTTCATAGTGTAACACAGATCAGTCCTTGCCATTAATGTACACTGGACAGGTCGCTTTGCAGTGCATCAATTATAAACAGGCAACTCGACCTGAAAGAAGTTTCTTCTGCAACAATTATGCCTGAAAGTAGAGCAGAACCCATAAGACATCATATACCAACAATGTCAAGAGTAGAAGTGAAGTTGTCTGAAACTTTAGCCATTTCAAATGGTACACCTGATAAATTGCTTACAGACACAAGTGGCAATTTAGACAATCATGTGGCAGCAAAGCAATGCCTTCTGCCATCTACAGATGATTAACTCAGCGTTGTAAGTTCACAGAGCATCAGAATGTGAACGAAAAGGGATTTAAGTGGCTTTGAACATGGCAGGGATGTTGCTGCCAGATAATCTGAGTATTTCAGAAACTGATGATCTACTTAGATCGAAATACAGAACCAACTCTCAACAAATGGTCTTAAATAAAAGGGAACATATCAAGTGAGCAGAGGAAAATATCTTGTTGCCTTCATAACGTCTATAAAGATACAATACATCGAACCTCGAAGCAAATGGGCTTTGTCACTGCAGGACCACACTTATTATTTCTCTTGTCAACCAAGAGCAGAAAATAATTTACACAGGTTTAAGAAAAACAACAATATCTGAATGATTAATTTGAAAAATTCTGCATGGTCTTAGGATTCTTGATTTTTGCTGTTATAGTCCAGTGATGGAGTCTATATTTGGCTTAAACCAAATATAGACTCCATCATTGGAGTCTAGAATATCAATATTCTAGGCTGGTGGTGGTGATAATATATTGATGTTATCACCACCACCTTCTTTGTTTGTCCCACTAACCGTAACCGAGTATCACTCAAATGCCACACCTTATTGAGTATTGTTGCTGACCACATGCATAATTTTATGACATCTTTTAATGGCTGCCTCGAGAAGGATAATGCACCATTTCTCAAGGATCAGCAGTACTTCATTAAATTGGTTTCTGAAACATTACCTTGAGTTCACTGGACTCCAATAGCATCCAAAGTCACCATATCCCAATCCAACAGAGCAACTTTGGGAAATGATGTAACAGTGGATTTGCACCATCGATGTGTACCCTACAAATCTGCAGCAACTGTTTGATGCTATCTTCCCAACAAGGACCAAAATCTTTGAATAATGTTTCTGACATGTTTTTAGGTATTGAACATCCGACCATAACTCAGATGGTGCAACTGATTAAGTGGCTGGTGATTGCAAAATTCATCCTCACATCTCCTTCAGTTCCAAACATTGGCTTGATTTTTGAGAAAGCTTACATGTGTGCTGGATATCATGTCCTTGATTGATGATATATGTATGTCAAAGGCAGATCGTCTTTGCAGGTTTCGGACTTAACTGTTTTGTGAAAGAGGCTATAGAGAGTAGCTGTTGGTGGTCTATCATTTTGAAACAGAGTTTGCACAAGTAGGGTTTTTTGTGTACTTTGCTTAGCGTTTATATTGTTCACATGATTTTTCACTCTAAAAACAGAAGCTGAAAGGAAGCTTTTTAGGTTAGCATCATTTTGCTGCAACAATTTTATCTCACTTTAGTTCGAAGACACATTTTCTTTCCTCACCCCAGCCTTGCCTGTCCTGGAGCAGATTTGGCTTTTGTTGGCTGGTGTTAATAGGATTAAAATGGGTTACGAGCTCAATCACAGAGAGCTTCAAACCATCCCTAAATGTAAGTATCTCATGGGGGTGGAAGGGTATTGTGATTTTGCCTTTCTCCCCTCTGGCAGCCCTCCTGGATCGGGGTAGAAGCCCCTGGCCTGGTGGGGGTGGCGAAGGCTTGGCCTCCAGGAAAATCCGTAGGATTATGTCAGCACTCATTACAATGTACACAAAGACCACAGGATCAGTAGGAGCACAAACGGAGCAGTTAAGTCAAATAGGGTGGGCCAGGGGATTCTCTGCTTCCACTGTGACATTGATTAGCCTTTGTGCTCTGGGACTAGTTGCATTAAGGATACAGCCACTGGGTTGCTGATTGGCAACAACTAAACTGAGCACCACACCAGGCCTTTTCAAACTCGAATCTCTATTTGGAGGTGTGGTCTTAGGTTTCAGCTACAATTTGACCTGCTAAGATTAACTGTAGCATGTGGGGCAATGGCAGATTTTGTAAAACATTCACAAATAGATCAAATCAATTCAACTTGACAGCGCAGATTTTTTCGGGGCATGATGCATTGTGCCCGACACTCCTGCGCAATTAGACAGTGGGTGAGAATGGTTCAGAATCTATTGTGATAATTTGAAGCCACATCACTCTTGAATACCAACGATAATGACTATATCCAATGAAGTTGGATCCATTATGCAGGCTGAAGTGTTCAGTACCATATTCACACAGACCTGAGATTCACAGACACACACATATGCGTATGTTACAATTTGCACAATGCTTGAGCAAAAACGGGACCATAGATGATTAAAGTAAACATTTTAGAAATGGAATAAACAGGGCGGTAGTATTTATATTCTGTGTGTTCACCATTAAAACACCACTGACAAGTCCTGGGTGGGGCATGTGCATATAAGTGTCACCCTCCAAGGTTGGAAACACAAGGGGCTGCCCAACGATTGATGTGCTCATTTAAATGGGCTCTCAGGGGCTGTGTTCCAGCCTACATTCACATTTTCACGGGAAATGATAGCGTACTCATCCACTCACAGACACAGTCACACTTAAAGACAGAATTGCGCTGTGCTCATACATGCACGGAGGCATGCTTTATGATACAGCATGCAAATGCTTTTGTCATCAATGTTCACACTTAGTTCAGGCAGAGCCAACTGGCATCTATTCTACTCGTGCCATTCTAAAAAGGGATGCAAACAACATTTCTGAATCTACCATTTGACTTATCAGCAAATATGTAATGGTTAAAGTATGTATTTATCATGTCTAAATTTTTCTCAGAAAAATGGGGCTATAAGTAATCAAAGAATGACTTATCTAATTCTTATTTATGTGCAATAAACCATTCTTTTTACACATATATATGATTACGTGCAATAAATTGAACAGCACATGCAACCAGTTTTGAGCACATGACAAACAGTATCTGCAAAAATGGCACAGAAAGCCTAGAAAATAGTTGAAATATGTCGATATGTATAGTGTCTTTAAAAAATATTCACCTGCGTGGATATTTTATGTTTTTCTTTGCTTCTCCAAATCAATCACAATCAACAAAATGTTTCTGTTTCTACAAAAAAAAAGCACAACAATCTTTTCAAATGTTAAGTGAAATCTGATTTCTACAGAATAATGACAATTACAAGATATTCAACACAAAATAGTCAATTAGATAACTATTCACCCTATTTAAAGTAACGGATCTAATTTAACAGAGGTCCAGCCAATTGATGCTAACAGTCTCACAATGAGTGGAATGGAGATTGCCTGCAGCGACTGTGTCTTGGGTGATTGTAGTATTAATGTATCCTGTGTCTGCAAGAGTTTACTAGAAGGCATGTGGCAGACTCCATGGTCCAATGGAAAAAAGTTCTTTGGTCCAAATAAAATGAAGATTTTTCGCCCATTTTGATGAAACCCAAAAGATAGGGTAGGCGTTCCAAGGTGGTGGATGCTTTTTATAGGCACTGTATTAAGCAGCCTAATAAAAAGGAAACCAACACATCTGTATTCTGAGGGTTTTTTTTTTATCTCTGACTGCTCAAACCATGATTGGTTACGGCAGTTGGCTATAGGTTCTCCTGGAGGTTGCATTCGCATCAAAACAGTAGTATGGCCAGGCTTAACGTCAGTGGCGATTTGAAGGTATTTTGCTTCCATTTCCACTGTGTCAGGTTTGAAAACAATGCAATTGGTCAACACATGGAGTTCATAGTGACTGCTGTTAAAGTAGCTTCTCTGTCAGGACGGTTGAGGTCCTCTAAGAATGCTACAGCTGTATGAGTTTTCCCTCCATACATATCTGTTTATTCATTTCCCCAGATTAGATCATAAAATCGTGAAATTACTCTAAAATTGCTTTTTCGAGAATGTGCAGAGCATATATATCTATATGTATTTTGCCCACCATCCTCTCCTGTCAGCGTATTCATAAATGTTGCTGGAAATTTTCTTATTTTAGCAATCCTCCAGATAGCCAAAGCCCATTTCCATAGCTTTAAATAATGTCAATCTGGGCAAACCCTGGATTGAAGCCCCTGAGCCGGAAGGCACAATTTCTCCTTTGCCTACAGTCTGATAATTTTCAGAGCTATTGGCAACTTGGGAATTTTGCAGCCTTATCACTTGGGCTCAGCGAAGTTCACTGCCACTAATCGGCAGAGGGATCACTCATTCAAGGATTGCACGATCATGTTTTTTTCTTTTTTTCTTTTTTTTTTTTGCAGGGCAGTGACAGCTGTCTGCACAGGAGCATTAGCAATGCAGATGAATCAGCCTAATAGGTTAATGCGTAACACAAGAAAATTAGGTTTAATCCCCAAGCGAAATAATCTAACATTTTCAAATTCCTTGATGTGGGAATAGAGACATTGCCTGTGACTCAATTAGGTGCAATGCGGATCAAAGCAAATTTACC
This sequence comes from Poecilia reticulata, assembly GCF_904066995.2. Classification (NCBI taxonomy): domain Eukaryota; kingdom Metazoa; phylum Chordata; class Actinopteri; order Cyprinodontiformes; family Poeciliidae; genus Poecilia; species Poecilia reticulata. Next base: position 15,864,241 of record NC_088851.1, on the reverse strand, counting down.
TAGAGCATGTGCCCTACATCCCTGGTATGTGTGCAAGTGAGTGCGGATGTGACAGTGAGGGATATGGCAGCGTGCCTGTCCTCGTAATGCTGCAGGCAAACCCTGGGCGGTAATAACATCATCATGACAGGACCTCTGCCTGCTTATTTATTCCCTTTACTTACCTCACTGCTCAAATAATGTCAATGGACATGGGCATACACATGCTGAGACGCACGCGCACGTGTCTGCGTATGGAAAATGAGTAGTCTCAGCCGCGGTACCTGCAGAGAAGTGATAACTGAGATGGTGTGAGCAGCCTCCGTTACAGTGGCTGTGTTTTCAGCCTAATTGGAACTAAGTACCAGACACATGTGGGAGCAAATATATGTGGCGATTCATATGCATGCGGTCAGGTTGGGATGCATTTCTTATTCCGAGTGAAATTGACTGTGAGTTGGCTGAATCTAATCCAAATCCTGCATCATGCTGCATGATATCTATTAATAAACTGTAAATTTGTAGACCTCATACATTTCACTGGTAGGAATAAGGCTCTTGTAGGTTTACGTGTGTGTGTGAGTGTATGCGGGTCATTAGCAGGGTGCAGCTGGCCATTAGGGTCCTAGGGTGGGTGTTGTTTTGCTCTTCTCCTAACCGTAGTCTTGTCAGTTATTCTCTAATGTTTTACTCTGACCACCGGCACTTTGTTAGAGGACAAAAACATTTCCTCATTGCCTCCGCGCCCAAGTGTGTGTGAGTGAGGTCGAGACTGATTTCTTAAAGCAGGTAGCGGGTAATGAAAGACACACTCTAAGCCTCCACGAATTGGCAATTGAGAGACAAGAGAAGACTTCAGAAATAAGCACTGTTTGGGGATGGAAAGCGTCAAAACGAACCAATTACTATCCCCAGACAGTTACGCATGGGGGGGGAAAAATAACGCACTGAAATCAATGAGGGGACCAACGGAACAATCAGCTGCAACTAGCTATCAACAATGGAGTGGAATATGCAAAAATGCCAATTAAATGTGTTAGCATACACACACTTTTTTTTTCTGTATGATATCCCAACATCTGTGGCATTAGCCGTGGCTCTCTTTATGTAAAACAGAGATGGGGAAATGAATACGCAATCTACTACTGGGTTTTCATCATTAGTGCGCTCCAACTCGTGGCGACGGCTGCCTTCCAAGCCGCCGAGTGGGGAGCGAGAGGAACATTTGTGTGCCCTCGCTTGCCAAATTAATTCTTGTCTTGACATCTTAATTCTCAGTTCTTGTGTGTGGTCAAATCAGCCTACTATAGAAAAGCAATCAAGCAATTATTCCCAAATTATATTTGCCCAACACACACTGATTGGTTATTCTTTTCTTATTGAGTAAGCTCATTAATTCTGAGCAGCTTGCTTGTTATGCCTCTGCCATTACTCCTTTCCCCTCTCATCCCCTCTCTCTCTTGCTCTCTCTCTCCCTCTCTCGCTGTCTCTCGCACCCCCTGCTCCTCATCATGCACACTCACTCCCAGCTCTCACTCCCACTCCCTCACACCCCTCCAACTCCCCACTCACTCTCCTCTTTCCTTCTCTCCCCAGCAGATGCACCCTATCTTCCAGCCCCAGCCTGCTGATGTTTTGGAGATGACATACACTACAAAAGCCCCATGATCTGTGGCATTGTCTAGTCGGCCAATTACTATTCCCATCACTGATTAACTTTGATGTGGAACCTAATGAGATAAGGCGGCTTATCAAGGCGGCCGCTGATAGTGGTCTCATTTATTCCTGCGCCTTGCACCCAAGCTGAGGGACAAAAACTAATGAGGAGGAGTTTGTCTGCAAGCTACGGTCTTAAGCGAAGTGCAAAATTGTTCATCTGCAGTTCACCAGCTCCCGCCCGAAATGGCCCCGGCGTCGCCAGCGTGCAGCTTCGAGACACTCCACATAACAGCACTGTGGTCTCACTGTGGAACAAGAGCCACCAAGTTTTCTCTCTGCTTCTGACACACTACTCCCTCTCCTCCTCTATCCAGTGTGTTTCTCTTAACAGCTTCTTTCCTCTTCTCCAGGCTCTAATGGTGCAGCTAATTGCTCAGGTTGTTTAGTTGTGAGGAATGCAGGAGTGTCTGTACAAAGCCATTCTCTCTGCCTGATCTCCAAGAGGTGAAACCTTAATTTTCCACTTCTGCCTTCTGTGTGTATTTTGATTGTTTCATCCATTTTTTCCCCCTTCACACTCAAAACAAAAGCAAAAAATAGCATAGATGTTAAATACAATTTTAAATGTTTTTTTAAAAGATTGCAATGACATTTACAAAATAGTCTGTTTGAATTGTATTTCAAATAAATTTAATGTGAACAACAATAGACCATTTCTTGTAAAACTGACCACCCCAAGGCCCTCTAGGTACTTGAAAATTGTTCTCATGAACAATGACATTACACTGTAATTAAACATTCATTTTAAATAATTAATTTGCAACAAACCAGTAGGACATTCTTATTCTGAGATAAAACAGTGTGTTTGTATTTATCCAATAAAACTGGTTTAATAATTTGCATGCATTTCATTCCGTACATATAAATTTATGTTTATGATGTATATATATATATATATATATATATATATATATATATATATATATATATATATATATATATATATATATATATATATATATATATATATATATATATATAATTCTTATCGAAGAAATTCAATTCCAACCAGACAACAAAACTTCATTAACAATATTTGCTAAATCGTAACTATGAGTAAAGATCAGAGGACGTTCAGTAGATTCTCCCATAAAAATAGTAACTGGTTCAGGAAGAAGGAACAAAACACTGAAATAAAAGAAGGAATCAGTAGATGGTGCACCACTCAATCAGTGAGAGTTTGGAACCAGTGATTTGCAGAGGAGAAAAAAAATATAGAAAAATTGAATAATATTTTTTTCCTTTTTTATTAAGTCTATCAATGCTAAAAACTCCTCCTACTATTTCTATTCCTTATATTCTGCAACCCCCATAACTGTGTTTTAAAACCTTCTTTTTTGTTGTTGTCAAAAATGTTCAAGACAATACGCTTTCATTCATGCAAAATCAAGCAATTTCCTACTTTTTTTGCTGGATTCTAAACAAAAACATTCTGAAGAACCTGCAACATTTTTGCCTTTTTTTCTTTTTCTTCTAGTCCTTAAAATGAAAAAGAAATAAATGAATAAAATCTAGACCAGTTAAATCACATGTCAAAGAAAACTAGACAGTACCTTTATAGCTGAAATAAAGTTGTGTCTATTTTTAAAAGATGGCGCATTAAAGTTTTTCCCAGAAACCACAGCTAAGATGTTCTTGTTCCTTCACACAATTCAGGTAGTGCTCTGTCGCTGCACTACCTGAAGCTGGGTTCAAACCTAAATTCTTGCTTCAACAAAAAGGCTCTCTCAACTATGACAATTCCTAACTTTTCGTATGCCGATGTATTTCGTTCACAGTACAACAGGCAAAACATAGCTCCCTGGCAAAACATAGCCTGACACAGTATGATGACTGAGAATAGCTAATAGTTGACAAAGCCTTCGTCTTACTTAATTTTAATCAAAATGAGGTGTGACTTCTCACCAAGAGGAATTAATATGGTAAGAATTTACATTGTATTACATTGTATTGTATTTATTTATTGTGCTAATGTAAATTTTTTTTTAACATGTAAATAATTATAACTATTTTCCTATAAAATACTTCTAGTGCAACAAGGGGTCAACAATGATCTGTTGGGGGACTAAAAATATTACCCCGACTTGAATTAAATTGTGAATTCTTCTGCACGGACTGTGCGGAGAGAGGCAGGAAGAGTGTGCCTTTTGATTTGGAGTATAAAAGTAAATAATATTTGTACATCTAACACATACTCGAAGTGAATGAGCAGCCCCTGAATGTGTTTCTATGAGCAAGTGGAGAGCTCTACAGACTTTAAAGCCGGAGCCCAATTAAGCCTCGCCTCATCGGGAGAGGGAGAGGAGCTGAAAGCTGAATACATAAGATAATGCAGCCGCACTAAAGCAGTCGGCTCGCTCAGTGTAAAATTAGACAGCGAAGGGAAAATCTTGATAAAGGGCGAAGAAGAAAAAGACAGACAGTAGGGGGAATAAGAGGAAAAGAAGTTCCTTTGGGCCAATTTCCTTTGAAACTGTTTAACCAAATACAGCTATTCATATTCAACACAATTAATAGTGTCTCTTTCTTGTTCAGACGGCACATCATAACGGGCAAGAGGGAAAGAGAGAGAAGAGGATTCCTTTCTCCTTCCAAATTGTAGCCAATTTAAGGACAAAGCGTTACCCTTTTAGTTTCCCAGAATGGGAGTCGCACTCGTAAAGAAAGACTGACAGTCGACATCCAAATCTCATTCAAGGACGCAGTCTCCAAATGCTAATCATAATCTGCAGATGTTGGCCACTGATACATCCATTTATTTATTTATTTTCGAAAGCGTGTCTGCGCCCATTTGGGCAGCCTGTGAAATTTGAAACAAAGAGGGAAAATCCCTTCTTTTTGAGGGATGCTGAACAAGCCGCTGCATGGACATCTGCACCATTCTCACATTGGTTGCCTAAAACCAGTCAAAGCACACACACATGGGTGCACACAATGCTCGTGCACCGAGGGGAATAAACACAGACGAGCTCACATGCACGCCCTCTCTCTTTTACTTTTTGCTCTCCTGTTCTGTCTGGGTTGTTTTAGAAAACCTCAGATGTGTCATCAGACATTGGTTTCCATCTGAACAGGAAGGGAAAAAAAAAAAAGAAATACTTGACAGAGAGGTATATAAAAAGAGGGCACTCTGAATTTTTGACATTCTTTGCACAGCTGCTTCAGAATGAGTAGGATGGAGAGGCAAGGAAAAGCAACTCCAAGATGCGTTTTTTTGTTTACTTGCTGCCTTTTCTCCCTGTCCTCTTTCAGGGAGATGGAGGCTAGCACGAGGCCACAACTCACTCATCCTTGTATAGAGCGACTCAGTGCAGGGCCGTGAAAAAAAAAGGAAAAAGAAAGAAATAGGCATGGCTAAATGAATTGTGGGATCTGTTCTATTCATACAACCTCAAAAAGGATAACCCCGTTTTTCCATTTAGACACCAAATGCAAGGTGAAACTCTTCTCAGCTAGTCAGGTGACATTAAATATGCCACATCATTTAATAAGTAAATAGATACCAGTGGAACTGTGGGACCATGTTAGATTTATTCAAATGTCTTTATTTATGAGGAAAAACAACTCTAATTTCAAGGCTGAGTCAGATTTTAATGTGAAATTTATCAAACTCGCACTGGTTAGGAACCTACAGAACAACGTACCTTGGTCAGTTTTTAAGTTTACTTTACAATATTGTTACAAATCTACCTTTCTGAAAAAAAACAAGCTTCTTTCTGCACATGCCTTTTGTGACACCACATGAGGCAAAAGACAGATAATCAAAGCTCTTCTGAATAATAAAAAGAAAATGATAATAGTAAACAAGTTCCCCTTTAAATGTGTTTACTTGTGTTTTTTTGTATGGCTGCTTCAGATTGTTTGTCATGTGAGAAACAAAGCAAGTAACTGGCTTCAAAAGTTGTTTGTCTGCCATAGTGCTTACCAACGCCACCATATAAGCCTGATTCTTCTGATTCTCTTGTGGTCTCAAATGATCGTAAAGCACAATAAGTATTTTTTTTTCTTCAAATTATAATAAATCCTCCAAATGAAATACACAATTCATTACAAAGGTGATGTTTTATTGCCAGAGGGATACATGTGGATAGAATCTTTAAATTGTCTTAGCTATATATTGTCAATCTTTTTTAGGATACGAGAGTGAAAAGAAAAAAAAAACTACAAGTAAACATTTGTACCTTTCTCGTACACCACTTTATTCTTAATTGTTATTAATTAATGAAACGCGGGAACTACACTGTCCATTCTGGCTCAGTTAGAAATCAATGCTTGACAACAAAAGCCATCGATTGAGGTGGCACTAGAGAGGTGAGTATTCTGTTGCCGTTTGTAATATTCATGGAGGCTTGGAGCTGCTCTAAAGATTGACATTTCCAGAGCCGCTGTTGGCTCTGGGTTCTCTTTGTTGATTTTATTCTGCCTCTTCCCCAATAAACAGTCCTCGGGGCTGATAACGTGCCAGGTTCTGTGTGAAACAATCAGTACTCGTGCCTTTTTCTCAAGCATGCCAAGCCAATCAGGAGGCAAGCGGAGACGAACGGAGCTGTGCAGCTGTCCTTCGAACAAAACGAAGCACTTCCGGGGCCGGCGAGGAGGGCCAGCGCACCGGGCGCGCCCTAAATCAACCATTGTGCTCTCACAAAGCATACGATTGTGGGCCAAGTGACACCCCTCCAGGCCTCGCGTATACTGTATCTGCAAAATGCACACCTTTGCCAAGCTCCAAACTCTGTTTCTTCATCCGTTCAATCCCTCCATCTTTCGCGGGAAAGAAAACACTCGCCCTGATACAAATGGATGGAAGGGCTTCAGTACTTCCACCCACCATTTTTTTTATATTTTTTTCAGTCAGTGGCAGGCTCAGAACGTCTAGCCGCCAAAGCACTCCACATGCCTCAGCAGTGTGACTGGGTGCTGAATAGGGGGGCTCTGCATTTTAATATTCAGCACCAATTCATTAACATTCTATTGGAGCTTACAATAGACACTGGAGAGGCTGTGACCCTCTAGTTCCCCTGATCAAGGTCAGTAACCAAGAAAATAAAATCTAAATTGCATCCTGGCACACAATTGTGCTCTCCAGCCCGGTCATATAAGGAAATTAGAGTACCCAAAATGTTCCTTGTTCTCAGTTGAAGCAATTTAACATGCTTTAGGAATATGAATTAATACAATCTAGAAACATGAAAGTCAAATTAATTATCAGGATAAACTATTAGTTTTAAACCATTTGAGGGGGTTTGAGGGTCTCACTAAAAGCTCCTCAGTATTTTCTTTTTACAACCAATATTAGACCATGTACCACCCTGTCTGCAAAAGGTCATTTGCACCATTTACATCCCCACACATATGGACACACACAGAGTCAAGGGAATAAATCCAGCAACCGGTCGATTATATGATGGGGTGCTGAGACAAAGGGAGAGCATGTTGCTAACACGTTCCCTGTCAGTAGGTTGGCTGTATGTGGGCAGACACAAAGCCTCATTAAAATACATACAGAGCCTGTGCTGCTTCAGTGGGTGGGAAAGATGCTCCATCAAGATGTCGTTACAACAAGGCTGTCTCCACCCACTGGCATGTATCTCCCTTGCACTGTCCTCCCCCATGCCTGGACAGCACAATGGCAGCCTCCTTTATAACCGGTGTGGGCTATTCCCTACGATCCTCAGCAAGGTCAGGCCCTAATCCTTGGGGAGTTCTTGCATTGTGTTTTAGCAAACTGGGGTCAAACTGTTTCCAATGAGGGGGTTTAGTTAAACATCCATTAAGCAGGTCCAATGTGTTGGGGGCGAGCTTTGTTTATGAGGGAAGCAACATGTTGAGTTTAGAGTGTTTAGATCTTGTCTCAAAAAAAAAAAAAAAAAGAATCAACACATCCCCAACCTAAGTAAAACACTTTGACCTGAGGTCCGCCTCTGCAAGCATTGATGCGATGGACTTTTCTTATAGTTAGAATAAGAAAAGGCATTTGAATAGCTCATGCTCATGCCAGCCTCTATGCCACTAAGAGGCGCTGTTCTGAGAGTACGGGGGAAATAAAGGCAAGTTGAAAGTGTGGTTGCGTTGTCAGAGGTGCCATGTAGCCCCCAAACTGCCCTGTTAGTGAGGCTGACATTCAAAGAGAGCCGGGACGCCGACAACAATCCCACAACCTCCTGCTGCGAGAAGACATTTCGCATGGTGGCCGAGGGCTTTGATACCGCTCCTGTGATCCTCGCTGCCATGGTCTTTGAGAAAGCACACACACAGGACGCAGAATGCAGGCCATCGCTATTATATACAAACTAAACATAGAGCTTTCTTATATATCCCAGAATTTTCCATTGTTACTGTGGCGAAATCCCACATGTTTCAGTGAAGCTCGAAACTTGTGTTTGGAATTTAACTTACTTTGCCATCTTCATGTGTCCATTTCTCAATTTACGTTCTTGCAATAGAAAAAGGTAGCGTAATTAAATATTGCGCTACCCTCACACTGCCGATTAATAACAAACCTGCCTCTCTAATAGCACAATGTGACTGCGAGTAATAAGCAGTAAAGCAGGTTACTGACTGTACAACCTGCTTTTAAGAGTGAAGGCAAAAAAAATGCACCACTAATTACTGAGGAACTACGCAGACATTTTTTTTTTTTTTTAGTGCAAGGTTACTGAACGGCTGCCTATTACTTCACTTTTTCTGAACCGAATGCTTAAGATAATGACCAGTTACTAATTGGTGCTTATACCTTATATCAGTTTGTGCAGAATATAATTGCAGCTATTATGGCACTAAATAATTATTAGAATTAGCATCTTTCAGCAGAAAAAAAAACACGGTGCTTGAATAATTGTAGGGAGCAGATACCGAGAAGAGGTCTTAATGTTGCCGCACCACCAGTTGATTCATCATTAACTAGAGGGTTCAGGGCAGAGGGAATGCCCTGCCTATCATACAGCAGAGGCATCTTCTGCACCGGCTAATGGAGCCACTGATGGGTGCAGTCTTGTGTGCTTCATTCCTTGGAGACATTTCAAGTATGTTTTTTGTGCCTGAGTTGCAATGTTGATATTTGTGTATGGACAACATGAAGTGTGCGAGCAAAGCGAGGGAAGTCTATGTTTCATGCTCATCACGTTCGCCATCCTTCAGCAGCTCCCTCCTTTGTGTTGGCCCTTCCGTCAGCTGTTGACTTCCTAAGTGTCTCAGACAGCCGTGTTTCTGTCTGCGCCTCTGTCCACTGCCTTGTCCTGCTCACATTTCTGAAGTCTGCTGACTGCTAATGGCTGGGTCCAGACAAAGAGCCCACTCTGTGGCCACTCTGCCTGGCCAAGGCAGGGGCCAGGGATAACCAGAAGAAGGAGGAGGTGGGGATGGAAGGGAGCACTGGGTTTCAGGGAAGGGCTGAAGCTATGAAAAGCAGCCGGCACTGCCTGCCTCTTTCCACTTGTATCACGCTTGTGTGACAACCACTCCTCTGTGCTTGTGCCTGTTTTGAACTGTCCTTCCCAATTAGCACTAATAAGTCACTCAGCAAGGATGAGCAAGCACAGTGAGCCAAATCACCTCCACTTTCTCAAATGTGTAAACACATCTGAGCACAAAACACAAACAAATGTATCCTTTCTTCCCCTCTAACTTAGCAATCCAAGACGGACTCTAGGAGCACAACACCTACAACAGGAAGGGAAATCCAAAATGCCTCATGTTGCAAGTCAGAAAGTGCCATTATTGAAGCCATTTGAGACATCTCAATGGATATTGGTTTAAAATAATTTTAGTCTGGATCATCTCTGCCACTGAAGAATTTTTTAGATACGCACACCTCATAATTCTGACCTTTTAGTTAAGAAGTTACATTAGTCTCAAATAAAAATAATAAACAAAGTATTGAATTGTGGTATTGGTGACTTTCCACACTAGTTGTAGCTGAAATTGTTCATATTTTCAGCTTCTGCTTGTGTGACATGTTTGAGCTCCAAATGCCATTGGCTGAACCTTCCTTTAACAGTCAAGGTGCAGAACCTTAACTGTTACCTTAATTTAATTCATGACTGTTTACCTCCAATCACAAATCTTGTTTGCAGATGAAACAGGGATGATGTGCCTCTTAGTAACGTCAATCTAAAGCAAATTTCAAAACAGTGCAGCATATTAACGTTTATGATTACCTACTGTAGCTCCATTGGATCAGAGGATGCAGAGTCTGTAGGTAGGCTGTGCCTGCTGCTTAAGGCATGTTCACCTGGTGACAGAGTGTTTTGTTTTTTTATATCAAGAGTCTGTCTGATCCAGAGCAGAGGGCCAGGCCTATTTATCTTCACCAACAGTTCTCTTTTGAAAAAAAATAAAATCCACTTGGCCATAAAGCTGAACATCCCAGTTTTGGGTTCCCCTCCTCCCAGGGCCCAGGACAACTGATCTAGCTCTTCCGTACCTTCAGTGGCTGTGGGTCTGTACATAAAGCCCAAATTTTCTTTCCACTACTGACTATGATCACTCATGTGACTGGGTGAGTTGCATTCATGAGACAGCACCAGAAACTTTTTTTTTTCCCTCAAAAAAGTTGATTTACTGATTACGCTATCAGAGGAAACTCATCAAAATGGCCAGCTCTGTCCTAGGACGCCCCATTGACCCAGTACAAGCGGTAGAAGACAACAGAACCGTAGCAAAATTAGCTTCACTCTTGGACATTGTCATCTACTCTGTGCATTAAGCTGATGTAGACCTGGAGAGCTCTTTCAGTGACAGACTTCTGCATCATAAGTGCACAAAGAAGCTTTGGCACAGGCCCTTCCTCCCAGCAGCTGACTTTTTACCATCATTGCTCCCAACAAACTCAGTAAATGTTTACATCCCTGTCATCTGCATTTTTTTTTTTTACTGCACAGTCTCTTTTCTAAGCTTCTTACAAGACTGTAACATTCCTATCCGCCTTAACCAGAGACCAGTGCTTATTTGTGTGAGTAATATTTAACTAACCTTCTTGGTCCCTTATATATCAAGAATACAGATTAAAGCATTGTGAAACAAGAAGGCCTTCACCCTCAACAGGTTAAATATAAGCAGTGGCTTATGTGGAACAATAAACCTGGGCTGATTGAGTAATTGCAGGTGTGAGGAGAGAGGGAGAGAAAGTTGCACAGAATGTGAGGGAGAGTGCACAAGGCTCTAGGAAATGATACTAGAGATGTGCCGATCAGGTTTTTTCCTACCGATACCGATTCCAATCACCCATGAGGGCCTATCACCGATACCGATCACCGATACAATCGATACAATTTTTTTTTTATCATAAGCACTACTGGTTACATTATGTGAAAAAAGGAACCATAAATTCACCTTAATTTAGACAAAAACTTGTTTTTAATAACATTTTCCAAGATAAAAACAAAACAGGCATTGTGCAAATTGTACCGCTATCTGTAAGACTATCTTTAACAGACTGAAAACATATGAAGGCTCTGAAAAGGCTAAATAATGCAAAAAGTCCAAATAAAACTTCTCAACATTGTCAAAGAAATTCAAGTATAAAACTTAACATTCAAAGGCAAATACAGGTTCCATTACAATAAAGAGCCACCTTAAGCCACTTGAGTTACTGAATGAAACCTTCCTGATAGCATGGTGGCTAGCTGATTACTGCTAGTTCTGATTGGCTGTTTCTGACTGAGCGGAGTAAGTATGCAGAACAGGGATGAGGCAGAGGAGATCGATTATTTTTCAGAGATCCTTTGTCTCATGTTAGGACAGCGAAAGTTTTAATACGTATGTAAAATTAATTTTTTTAAGTTAGATGCTGCAGCTTTAAACAGAGGTTCGGTGTGAGAGTCACTACCAGGTGGAGCAGAAGCGGCGCTCCGTCTGTGAAATACCTGTAGCGCGTAGCAGCGGTTCAACAGCGAGAGCAGAACCAGCGTCTTACATCGCAGCTTGAAGACTTAAATAATTTTGCGGGTTATTTGTTTAGCTTTCCGACAGTCATGCTTATCCGAGTGAGTGTTTGTAGCTGTGCGCTGCTTTACCTGCTATCTGATCCTCCATATGTCTTTTTTACTGCAGTGAGCCTTGATGTAGCCAAACTCCGTCAAATATGGCATCGTTTTGATGCCATATTAGATTCGTCGTGTTGATGCATTTTGACCTGCTTCACCCCATATGCTTAAATTTTCCGCCGCAACACGCAAACGTTCTCAATCACTAAGTGCGTTATAGTTCCACATCGCTTAGGATTTGTTGCTGCGCGTTTGCGCAGAGTGAAGGAAAGAGGAGACCAGCTGCACAGGCAGGCTGCGAAATGAGATGCAGGTGATCGGTTTGTGTGATCGGCAACAAGGGACCATGATCGGCGATCATCGATCATACACTTTTTCACGGAAATCGGCCGATTATGATCGGTGGCCGATCGATCGGCACACCTCTAAATTTTACACTAAAGAATAACTAGACCTAATAAACATAATTAAACTAGAGAAACAAGGAATAATAACTAGACATTAGAAATAAACATAACAAACTAGAAACACAAAGGAAAGACTGAACCAAAGTAAAACAGAAAAATGACTGATTTAATCAAAGAAAAGAAACTAATGAGCACTGAAAATAACAAAACCCAAAACCAACTCAAAGAACCCAAGATCCTGACGGTTAAGGCCTAGTCAAAGCCTTGTCATTACACATCACTGGGCTTGGATTGTAGGGTTATCTTCAGCAGTACAAAAACGAACTGGCTGCTCCTGTGTTGTGGGACAAGGATGATTCCACAACACACCCAGATGCAACACAGTTAAGGTAGAAATGTAATTTATTTCTGTATTCATCTAGCATGTACTACAGAGTAGAATCTGCTGAGAGCTCATTAATTATGTATTTGAGTAGGTCAATCAGGCATAGAAAACCTGGGATATTATGCGTCAATAAATTATCAATCATAAAAGGACCTCAGACTGCCACGTGTTGTTTCTGATAGATTTAGCTGAACTGTGCATCATTTACTTTGCAGCAACTTGTGTCGTCTTATCAGACATGTCCACAATCAATCTTAAAACAAGCCAGGACAGGTGAATATGTGGTAAGATTTCTTACCGAATAGGAAAGTTTCCACATTTAGAGAACCCACACCTGTCTCTCTTCAATGATACATAATCATGATTGAATCATTGGAACAAAAGAAAATCTCCCAACTCACCCCTGCCTAATCAAAGCGTAGGAATCGATAGATAGCGAGCTGACACTCCTCTCCAATTTATTCACACCTTTCTGAGATATGAGTTTTTCTCTCCCTTCGCTGAATAAGTGCTCAACTAAAACTGAAAGCTAGTGTCAGAAGTAGACAGTAGGGCAGGAGTGCTCCCAGGTTATGTCACTGTATCGCTCATACTTTGTAACATTGCTTTTATTAAGTTCAAGGAGGGATTCTTCAACTTTATATAATACCAAACACTAATAAATATTGTCTTAAACTTGGAAACACAGATGAAATAATTGTGGCAGTTTTTTTTTTCTTTTCCCTAATACAGTGTTTGGTTGTGAGAACTAACATGCTGCATGGGGAGGCAAGCTAAAAGAACTGTAGAATAATGACTTCACATGTGTTTTCTCAAAGTAAAGACTTAGTCAAGCTCGGCTGTGCTCGACTGTTTATTGTTGCCTGCTTGTTTATTGTCATGCAGAAAGCAGAGGAGGTATTAAAGGCAGATTTCGCCCTTATTTTAAAATGTGTTGCCGAAGATTAGAGCTCTCGCCAAACGCTGTGGAAACACTTAATTGATTTCCTTTGGACTGTTTACCTCTACTGTAGCCCTCCTGGAGGCTCGCACGCGCGCGCGCGCACTGAGTACAACCCTGGCCCCATTTACGCCAACACAGGCCTGCCAAGAGCCTCATTAGTATTCACAGCAGTGGCATTTGCCAGCCCGAGCGTTGCTGTGGTGATGCTGCCCACACAAGTGATGATAAATGGTGCTTTCAGCTTCTCTGCCTTCCATAGAGCAGAGCAGGGAGCTGAGGAGTTGCTGGCTGGGACCCAGCTCCAGCTCCGACTATAGCAAGGCCTCATCCCCAACGCTCGGCAACCGATGCATGACAACACGAGCTCAGGGCTGCTTTAAGGCTTTGGGTGCTGGGGAGTGGTGGGTAAGAGGGACTGGGTGCTGTGTGGGTTGTGCAGATTTGTTTTTTTATTTTTTTTTTCAGTGGGAATGTGTATGTGTGTATGTGCATGTCTGTCTGCTGGGAGAGGATGAGGAGGGGTGCATGTTAGGAAGAAGTGTGTGCTTGAACTTGTCATTGTTGGCTGAAAAAGTGATGTCAGCTTCAGTGTTTCTCGAGTGTGTTTTGTTTCTGCCTGTTTTCACTTCTGTGATAATCTGATGTCAACTCGGTGGCACAAAACTTGTGACTTAAAAATGCTAAAAAATAAAAAATTTAAAAAAAATCTCGTTGACTCCTGGGACACATCTCGGATTATTGCAGAAGAAATAATTACACTGAATTAAAGTTTGAATACCGTTAAACTATTAGGGAAAAGACACCAACTTTGTTTTTTCTTTGACACAAAGTATGTCAATAAGCGACAAAGAACACACCTAAATATTTATTTTCTAAAGCATTTAATTTTTTTGTTTTTTTTTAATTGAAAAATAATTTTAAAATGTTACGGATTATTCTTAGAAGAAAAATGTTTTTTTATTCTTTGAAAATTTTTTCAATCTACCTTTGTTCTCCTCTACACTTGAACAATCTAATTTTGTTAATAAAATAAAATAATTCCAAATCAATGACTCCTTCTGTCTATTAAACATTTTTGAAGCCACTGCAGCCAACAACCCCCACTCATCCACCCCCACACACCGTTTCTTTTACCGCAGGTTTCACTGCAAAGGCTGTTTGAGCCTTAAATCTGCACGGACCGAGGAAGGGTTAAGGTATCCGGCTACACTTGCTTCCACAACCCCTCCTCCCTCCCCCAAGAGCCCTGCATTCAGATGTGGTAGCAATGAAGACAAGAAGCCAGAGCAGAAATCCCCCTGATCCTTGTTAAACACTGGGAGACCGTGTTATTCCCACATTATGGTGCAGCGGTACATAGAGCATTAGGCCGGGCTGATTTGAAATCATGTGGTGTCTTACTGAAAAGAGTGTCAATGAAGGTGGATGGTGTCTATGCTTTACTGTCTGAGTACAGGTTCTACGCAAAGCGTGTTTGATGAATGCTTTATGTCTATCGATCCGTTTTTGACTTTTCTGAATACTTGAAAATATTTTGCTAATGTTTTGTTTTTTTTGCACAGAAGCCTATTCATGATCCGATTTTGTGGTGGTATTTCAACAGAAATATTTAATGCTTTGTTGGACAAAAATGTCACAACAACATTGTGTCAATAATGCAATTATTAATATTTTTTGTCAGTCAAGGCTTCAAAATGAAATCAATAACAACTTTTAAAAGGAGTAAACACAACATTTTTTTTCACTTCAACTTTTATAACTCCTTTTTTTTACACCAAACTTTTTAGCACTGTTCTGCTCTTCATTTACTTTTCTCCTGTCTGTGAAGTTGACTTATAATAGTGAGAATGTATGATAAAATTACAGTTCTTCTTTCACCCTCCTTTGCTGAACTTGGCGATGACCGCCCCCTTCAAAAGATGGCCTGACTCTTCCAGAATCAAGCCTGATTACCCATCTCTAGGACACTAAGACGCGCCCAACTTCAAAAGAAGCAGAGACAATCACGGGTGGGGTGGTGTATTGTGGTGAAGAGGTGAGAGAGCCGCGTCGGCTCAGGCCAGACTGAACTGTCTCAGCCAGGGGGCCGGGGCTATTAAAAGATAAATGTATTTCTCTGTTGCATTATTCATGATGTGAGGGGAGCTTAGTGTAGCAGTGGCTCCCTTCTCTGCCTCATCAGGGCCGAGCCCCTCCCGCCCCCCCAGTGCACCCGCTGCACCTACACCCTTATGCAAGAGAGGGTGGGTGCAGAGGGGGTGATAGGGGCAGCAGCTGTAGAACAGAGAGGATGAGATAGAAAGATAATTCAACAGCATGTATTCCCACGCACGCATATTAAACGTATCTTTGCATGTAAACCTAAATAAACCTGAATGAAGACAACTGCAGTCCATAATTAATTTGTCTGTCTACAACTTTGCACATTTGCTGTAAAATTTCTTACAAGTGTTTTTGTTTCTCCATTTTCATGGTAATCTTATGCACACACACAAACCTGGAAGGAGCATCAGACTCTGGTGCTGAACAACCTCTCAGCCGCTCATTAAGTAAAGCATTTGTGCAAATACTTTGGAGACATATTGGCCTTCTATATTAGATTGAATGGCAAAGTGAGCTATTGTCCAGCTCATCTCTGATCTGCTGGAAAAACCTGACCCTGATGTCATTCGTTTGGAGATGAGTCTCTGCTGAGGAAAGCCAAACAAACAGAGGAGAGTGCCAAACATTAGGATTGACGCATAATTCTTGGGTGTGAGATTAAATGTAATACGTCAATTAATCGGCAGATTTTATTTACAACTTTCTTTTAATAGTCAAATGTAATGCACATTTCTTTACAGATGCTAAAGACAATCCCTCCAAACAAGGCCAAACTAAGACATTAAAATAAAGTACTAACAAGTAGAGTAGAAAATTATATGAAATATGGAGCTGTGGATATGCAGTCATGGGGAGGAACACCAGCAGCATAAATAATCAATATATAGATATAATAATTCCAAAACACATTAAAAAAAACATTTAATCCCTTTAAGACTAAAACAAATAAAATCAATTTGACCTCTGAACAATAGTCCATTTGATGCAATAACAAAACAAAAGTTCCATATGAATTTACAAAAGCAAAATAAAATATAGATGTACCCAACAGGTTTGATTTAAGTGGGACATTACACTGTGTAATAAATAAATTTAACATCCACTGAAGTTTTTTTTTTTTTTTAACCTTTCTTGTGTCATAATTTTTAAAGTTGGCTTATCTGTTTATTTTACTTCAAAAACAAGTTGGGTATTCATGCAGCATGATGCATTTTTAAAGAGGATGTTCAAAATACATTTGGAAACAACTTGATGTTTCAGATTTTGGGTTAAACAAAGGATAACCAGACAAAGCCAACAAATAAAATGGCATTTCACTGATGAAGACTCACATTGAAAAAAAATTATGATGTTATTATCAAACCTAATACGCAACAGAACCAGATGGAATCAACAGAACCATAATTTTATCAACAAGAGGTAACATTTGGACAAAATCATTAGAATAAATAGCCTAGTAAAAACATGTTTTTATTACTTACGTAACATAAAATCATGTAATTTTGTTAGATATTTTGCCTTATATCATCTTATATATTTCTGAAATGTGTTGTAAAACTGATTTTAAAGAATAAGATATCAGTGTACACTGTAATTGAAAAAAAAACACCTGTTTATATTTTAATCAAATGCTTTCCAAATTGTTTCATAATTGCCTATAATTGAGCTCACACTGTGCAATTTACCTGTCCGTTGCCAGGATCTATTTTCTGTAGTTAAATCCCACTGATAAAGAAAATGTTGCTTTTATTTGCTGAAACCGATTAAAAAACTAAATATTAAAACTTTTTTAATTGCACACAAATACTTTTACTTCACTGGATGGTGATTTCAAGAAGTACTCTTATCAAGCTTTGATTTTTATCAGCCATTTTCATTACAATGTAATTCCTCTTGTGTCCATCAAAAGGTGCTTTTCCCTCAGCACAAGTGCTGCCCTTTTCTTATATGTACAAATCGGAGATACATTATGCCGGCATTAAATGCACACTAAAGCTCAGGAGGTCGGGACAATGTCTGTGGCGGAGTGGAGGGTGGTCTGAACACATCGGTACTCATGACTCCATGCTGGGATCATTTGTCTCCAGACAAGAGGGCACAAGGGTGGGAAAAAAAAAGGAGTCTAGGACTGCGGTGAGGTGTGTGTATTGAAATGTTTGTGTGTGTTTTGGTCTGATGAGTGTGTTTTATCTCTTTCTCTGTTCTGTTTATGTGGATCACAATTCTTGCTTTGCAACTTTACGCACACACCGCTTCGAATTAGACACAAGAAACAAAAAAGGGCTTCATATTTGCGCTTGTATGTCAAGGATTACTTGTTCTATTGAATGCGCCCCCCACCCCCCCTCTCCATTATCTGCTTATCACTCTCTGCGCTCTTTAATCTCTTTCTTGTCCCTGCTCAATGGCTTCCTCTCACTGTCTCCCCGTCACAAACGTAGCCTTTCTCCCCTTCTATTTTTTAACACTTACAAAACTGAAAGGACTCGGCCTGGTCCGGGCCACCTGGAAGCACCAGTGGAGCTTTCTCCCAGGGCCTGGCTCCCTGCCACTAGCCAGCTGTAGCATTGTGAGTGGCCCATCTCAGTTAATTCCATGCATTGCAATTGTTGCCAGGCACTGTTTACAGCCACCTCCTAGTCCGCCTGGGTAGCCTCTCCGATTGTCCTGGGGCCTCCCTTGTTTAATACTGTTTTGCAAGTTATTAAGCCCTGGAAGTCCATTAATCACAGTTCACAGGCTGTGTAAGCCCACACAAGGCAGGCAGAGGTGGGGGATGGGGAGGCACACTCGCTATCCTCAATGGGCTTAGACGGTGGTCCATTCAGATCCCTAACGAGATCATTACCACTAACTAAATACAAACCTGACCCCACGACCTGCTGGGAAATTACGTAGAAGCTCCCTGGTGCAAGACATTAATACAACACCCCCTCCCCCCCGCATCTCCCCCCCTTCACATCCCCACCCAACACCTCCATCTCTATCTCCACCCCTCCCATTTTCCTGCAACAGTGCGTAAACGCCCACCCCCAAAGTCTCCCAATGCAACCCAACCCTACTCTACATCCCCACCCCCTTTCTTGTCCTTTCTCACTTTCTTTCCAATGGATAGAAAACTAAACCTGTCATCAAAAGATCCCTAATCACTGCTGTGATTGTGGTAAACCAAGCCTGACAGACATTTCACTGAGGCCTCAATGGCTACATCAGTGCCACCTCCCCAAGCCAGTCCCCCACCTCCTCCCTCCTTTCTCTCGCTTTCTCTTATTCCCCTCCGCTCTCTCTTTTCACCAGGCCTCTGGCCAATGAGCAGCAAACACCCGGGGGCTTTTCAGATTACTTGACACACTGTGTCCACTTTTGGGAGGGAGACCACCTGGTAAGCTCATTTTAATACAAAACCAGTTCGGTCTCCGCTCTCTTTTTCCTCCACTCCTCTAATTCTGCCTCTCAAGCCAAGCTACCACCATGCCTTCTGTCTAATCCAGTGACCCCCACAGAACATTCCGGTTTTACACTCCTCGGAAGACGCTGGATTTGGGCGGATTACATGCTTCCAGTTATGTTTGGAAGCACCTGTGACTGAAAGTGGAAGGAGGGACCAAAGCGAAAGTGAAATAACAAGTTTCCCCCCTTTTCTGTCAATGTTTCACTTTCTCTATTTTTTGTAATTTTTCTATTCCATTCTCGATGCCCATCTCCAACTTTTCCACCGTGCAAAACTTATTAGACTTTCAGTCACAACAGTGTGGTGCTGAGTAGCCCGAACTTTGGAAGGAGGGGGTTAGGAGGTATGACAGGGAGGGAGTGGGTTATGTGGGTGGAAAGAGAGGTTGCTTGGGGGTTTGCTCTGACTTTCACTTCAGCCCCTCAGCTTATGTTAAGATGTTGTCACTTTCACCATCTCAAGTGTTGCCACTTCAGATCCTGGAGCTTAGTGTTTGCAGTGGTTTGGAAGGTGGGAGGGGGGTCGAAGGAGGAAGTCTGAAAAGATTTCCATTTTTAAGCATTTGTCACACAGTAGCTGGACTACATTCAGTGACCCCCTTTTTTAATGCTTCCAAACTTCCTGTCTCCCTTTTGCTCCTTTCGTTTGTGTCCCCCCCCCCCCCCCCCCTTTTTTTTCCCCAGCCTCTCTTCAACTTACTCAAGAACTCTTTAAAGCAGCATTTCCGCCCTGAATTCTCCTGCCAAGTTGATGAATTGCATCTCACAGCCTGTTCGGTTTTATGCGTTCTTAATTGTTTCACTCTTCTTCCTTCTATTTTTTCCTACAATGTCATTACGCTTTACTTGGTTCATGCAGTTGTACATGTGCATAATTTAAATTAGAAGTAATATCCTCCACTTTAATCCTTGATAAGATCTCAATTGTCCCATGATATGAGATGGAGATGCAGCGGCAACCAGGGCGAAATTAAATTGAAATATTAATTTACCTGGATATCATCCTTCAGCGAAACGTAATCACTGACTGAATGGCTGGGCACCCCAGGAAATTCTTAATTGGCTCGTAATGATTTTATGTTGCATTTGCTTAAGTGTACATTACTCAGATAAAGTTAAATCAGTGCTTTTATCTCTGCTTTGAATGAGTCAGACCTGTCTTCCAGTCTTTCAAAGGAAAACACAAACTTGATTAACAGTTTTCTAGGCTTTCTGGAAGTCTTTTAAAGTTTTTATTTAGACATTGATTTTTTTTTTTGTTTGTTTGTTTGTTTTTTCTTTTTTTGCTCCTGTTCTTTTTGTTTTGAATTGTTTCTAGTCCAGTCCCTATGCCTGACCCAAGCAGACTGTGGAAACCAAAAAATTTAAACAAAGTGAGAGGAAACAGATAAATGCATTTAAAAAAACTAAACCTGACAAATGCGGTGTGCAGGTGTAATCATCCCTGCTCAGTAAAGACTTTGTCAAACCACTTTGCACTGTTGTTGCAGCTCCAAGTCTTTCACAGGCATCCTCGACTAACTGAGCACATCTAGAGAGCTGATTTTTTTCCCCCCCCATTGCTTCTTTGAAAAATCAGCTCACACTCAGTATCATTGAATAGAGAATTTTATGAATGGATCTTGAAAAGATTTATATATATATATATATATATATATATATATATATATATATATATATATATATATATATATATATATATATATATATATATATATATATATATATATATGTCCAGAAATGTGCAGTTCTAGGCACAGCCAAGATACTGCGCAGAACCCTCAAGCTCCCAGGCCTCTGGTAGAGGACCCGAGCTCAGAGGATGAAACAGACCACCCGCGGAGGGTGAGAAGGGAATTTATATATATATATATATATATATATATATATATATATATATATATATATATATATATATATATATGAAGGGGGATTTTAATCTTTCGAACAGTGAAGTAGATAATACATAAAGATCCCTCATACCTGATAAATATGTAGTATTTACAAATCAAAACGTAGCCAATATACACACATGAACGCACTTGTATTTTCAAATTACCCACTCTGGGAAACACAACTACAAATACAAAATTACTCAGAGAACCTCACAGCATCAGGCTAGTAGTTGAGTGTCTACCTGGCACTGCATTGATTGTTCCTCAACACTGACCAATTGTAAGCTCATAATGATGATCTCTGGCATGACAAGTGATTTTAACCCGCGTGTGGGACGCCCCCGCAGCAAGCCACAGATCAGCTGCCCCATGTAAACAAAAACATTAGGAGAGCGTTCCACATTTAAGAGCATGCTAATTACAGTCATTCCTATCTGAAGTACTTTCTGCTGCAATTTGCTCAGATCACCAAACCTACAATACCTCTCAGGCAAACAAATAAACCCTCCCGCAACAAAGAGATAAAGCAAATAATAAAATGGGCACGGGCGCTATCGGAACTCACTAGGGGCACTGTGTTTGAAGTGGGCTTCAAATAGTATCATACTACTCTACGGTGTGGAATCCTAGAGTTGTTCACATCCCCTGCAAGGAAGAAATAATTATGACTGCTGTTGGTGATGTGCACAGGAAAACAAATGGTTCACATTCAAATGGCAGAATTGATAGACAACTGCAAATACACAATTATAAAGAAGCTATAGCACCTCCCGCAATTGTTGGCATATCTGGTAACGATGTGTTAAGAAATCTTTTTATTGTAGTAGCATTGAAAAAAATGCAGAGCTTCTGTAACTCCTTGTTTATCCATCCTCCTCGCTGTGTGTGGTGGTCGGCCTTCTTCCTCTCAGTTCCAGCTGTTTGAAACGTTTTAATTATTACAGCGACAAATGCACCTGCAGTGATTTTCTGACTTGTGAGGATCAACACTCATCTTTCTCACTTGAATAGCATGTTTCCAGTGTTTCCCAAAATGATGAGCAGCTAAAAGTAATGGGCATATGTCATGTCATATAAATCCCCCAGGAAAACAGACAGATGATCAATTAAAAATTCTGTAAAACTATAGTCAACTAAAAACGTTTTTATAAATTGCAGTGATACTTCCATTACATACATTTTTAGGCCTCATTTGATCATTTCAAAACCAACAACACTGTAAAAAGACATTGGAGCGCTGGTTAGCTCAATTAGTAGATCTATATGCACTTATACAGAGTACAATTTGAGGTCTCATACTATTTTATGTCTGTTCACTGTTCAATAAAGGGCACTAAAAAATCTTTAAATATCAAAAAATGTTTTTTTAATTTGGGTCTTTTTTCATTGAAATAATGGACTTAAATTGAATGCTTTTCCTCATTTTCTCAGTGAGGATTTATGGTTCCACAAGAAAAAACATATATATTTAGCAACTTCTTACACACATTTAGTAAGAGTGAAAAATGTAGTGCAGCTTTAGTGTAAAAACCTAATAACTAAATAAATTGACAAAAATGTTTCTGATATGAGATGATGCTATTGCAATAAAAGCTGAATTTACTGTGAGGCTTTATGTTACCACAAGTATGTGGTAACATATGAGAACCATTGTTTTGTTTTGCATTAGATCGTCCACATTGTTTGGCATTAAGACAAAGATCTTTTGTCACAACGTAATTCCGTTTTACAAGTTGAATCCAGCTAGCACTTACTCAATTACCAGGTATTATTCAGCATCTCCCCCCACTAATGTCTGGCTTCAGCCTTGTGCCTTGGCCTGTAAGCAACAGGGCTGATCCACAGCAACAGATGGGAGGTGGAGGGGTAGGTGGGTGGATGTCACTGCAGCCCTCTCCAGCACTCCAGGTGAGTGTGTTTCTCTGGCGGTGGAGGAAATGAAGCAAAAATGATGGAGTGTTTGTTTTCTGACATTTTGTCTCTCTCTGCGGCCTCATCAGGGCTGAGCCTCGCAGACGTCAAGTGTTAATTTAGGGCTCCTGCCGAGCGTGAGCCTGTCAGCGGCAGGGCTCGGAGGAGGGAGGTGAGCTCTTGCAGAAAATGACCCTTCTGGTCTGATTGTCTTCTGGCCTGCAGACTGGCGCTGAGAGGAAAAACAAAGACGTGGGGAGAAAGAGAGAGGCGGCTGAGTGCTAATGCACCTAGCAGCAATTAGAGAGGCTTACCTGGCTGTGTGAACACAGTGGGCAAACATATACACACAAAATGTACACACCTTAAAGTGGCTCCGCTGCCACCCCTTCTGAAACTTTCCCTTATACACACATCCACACACGCATAGCTCCTTACACACACACACACACACTCCTACTTTCATCTTCAGACTCTTAGTGAATGCCCTTCAGCCACCTTTTCGCCCAACGATTAATTGACTTGAACTCATAATAGTCCATCGCTTTATTGAGTGAAACTTAAACAAAAAGACCAGCCCCTCTAAAGTTTACAGCAGCACATTAACCACAAAGTGAACCATGAAATTGCTTTTTTCCCTCCTGCAGGGTTGTTACTCCAAAATGGTCACTGCCAGTCACAGTGACGCTTCATCAACATTAATATTACATCACAACGAAACATACACAGTGGTGGTTTTTGATATGGCCAATGTGGCTCACCACTCAGGGTGTCATTCTTTCAGAGGGTGGCACAAGATCTAAAAAAAAAACAAACAAAAAAAACAAATTGATTTCAGTTTGGCCCTTAATGAACATTGTTTCAAATTCAGTGCTCCAGGCAGTTCCACAGGCAGTGCTCCAGAGATCATTTAAATGCATTGTTTATGTACAAGTATATAAAGTTGGTATGCTCAATAGTAAGAGTCAAATATTGAAGAGAACTAACAGAACCTGGCAATTTTTGTCCCAATTCCCGCCGTGTATTGTGTGTTGAGAGTCAGGACTACTCCAATCCAAAATCAAGAATATTCCACATAATAGATTGTCTTGGCTTTAATTCACAGCGTGTGGAATGTTCCCTGAGGACAAACGAGAATGCAGGCTGATCATTGTCACATGTAACAATTACAAGCCGGTTGATGGAAACACAACGGGGGGCGGGGCGGATCCAAATCCACAGAAGACAGAACAACTGCCATAGTGCATAGTGCAGAAAGTTCAGTGACATTTGGAGACATCTAAGAGATTTCCCATCCGAAATCTGAATATCGGGGAATAAACTCGGCTCGTGTGCGGTGTGTTGCTACTGCTATGTGGTTCAAGACCACAGAGTGTACAACCAAACCTACTTCACTGTTATATTTAAGATTTTTAGTCGTTATGTGTGGGTCCTAACCCTTTTTCCAGTCATGAAGGCTGCTTTCTGGTATTAGAACTTTCCTCCGTTGAATTCCTCATTCTCTCGTCAAACGTTCCCTGAAGTAAAGAGACAATCATTTAGAATACAAATTATGCATGAGAGACAATTAGATAGAGTTGAACATATAATCAGCTAAAATAAGTCTGTAGTTCGGTTTTATAATTGTTGTTTTATTTTATGTTCTCCTTAATCAATCATTGCAACATATTAGTCTGATTAGCAATGATTAAGTAATGTTTCTACGTGTGACTAAATCCACTATAATATTTTAATTTCCAAGTAAAGTATTAATATTGTGATTCTATAATAAATATATTTTCATAGTATATTCTTTTTTTGCAAGTTTGCAATTCAGGCTCCTTGACAAAGAGAATTTGTCCTTCAGACAAAGAGCTATTTAAGTATTTAAAGAAATATACTATAATTAATAAAACTGATATTTTAACATATATGTATATGTAACTTACAGTTTGCTACAATTATTGATCTGCTGTTTTCGAGGCCTTAAGTGTGCCATGAGCAAGTTTTCTATTTCTTTATGCATATCCAGTTATTGGGGAGTTTCTACTCACCTTGATTGAGTTACTTGCTGTGGAGAATAAGGAGGCTAGGTTACTGCACTGCATTTTATTCCACCCCAGGACCTCAGATCATTTTTCACACCTTAAGGGAGAAGACAGAAAGAGGTTTTTACCCAATTAATGCAAGGTCTGGGGCTTGCCCAGATCGGCATTTATTCAAGAACTGCCACTGAACCCATGAGTGCAGTCCAGGTAATTGCTAACAAAAGACTCAATGGTTTTGTTCTAAAAAAATAAATAAAAAATAGTGAAGTCAATGAAATTCGACATGTGATAAAGAGGATTTAGAGGAATGTTAAACAGACAGGAAAGGTTAATTCTGTAATTATTTTAGTGCGGAAAAATAAATACTGTAGCCATTGCCACATCCGTCATCTCCTAATTCGCTCTGAAATTCATTTTCTTTTCATATTTTTTTCACTCCACCTTGCCCAATTCAATCACTCAAGTTCATCTGTCTGTGTTATGCAAATCTGAGCGGCTGAGACTGAACCCATCAGCCTCTCCGTTCAGCTCACGAGCGAAGGGGCTGATAGAAAAGATGAATTCTTCCGTTTCAATGTGCTTCCCTGTTTTCACCCAGTTGCGCAGTATCAAGGCTAGCTTTTTATATTTTAGCCAATTGCACGGTGCCTGTCGGGTAGTCGAAGGCATGAATAAGGAGGAGGATTCACTCTCTGTCACTCTTTCTACCTCTGCAGTGAAGCGAGGTCTGTGTTGAAGTCAAGGACAATGTATACTGGGTAAGATCGTTTTGACAAGGTGAGCAGAGACTGATGTTTTATTTTATTTTTTGGGGGAGTTGGAGGGGAGGGGGCGAAAGGCCAAGAAATGCTTTTGTTACTTTTTTATAGCCATGTGCAGTTAGCACTGGCAGATATGTTAAATAGATTTCACCTCTTGTTTCTGAATGACAATCTGGATAAAAAGTAGAGCTGAGGCTGATGTCTCGGAGGCATGAAGACATTACGCTATTATTTAGACTTATCCCTAGGAGTAAGTCCAGGCAGCCAGGGACACAGCAGGTGGCTAATAGACTAGCTCCCGGCAGCCCCCCTGAAGCTTGATGCATTGTGCCGAGGCCTTGTAAACTTCACGCACATTAAAGATCACATGCCACAATTTCACAGTACATCAGGGGGACCGGACCCCCGCCATTCTTTGCCCCCATTTGGCCAGTGATGGATAGTTTTGACAGTTACAAGCCGAGTACCAAGTGGAGCAATGCATAGGTCAAGGTTGAAGCTGCCAGTGTGGTCTGGGTGACAGTGAAAGGTCTCCATGGTTGAAGCATGCTCCACAAACTATGCAGCGTGTTAGCACTTTGTTCATTTAAAGCCAAAGCTTTGTTTCCCTGCCAGAGTCATTTGCCACATATCAAGGCATAATTGACAAAAGAAAAAAAAAAACTGCTTACAAATGCATAGCAGGAAACTTGTAGTGTTTCGAACATTTACAATGCTTCACATTTTGTGCATTAGAAAACAGACTTTAATGTATTTTTTTAGCACTTTATGAGACAAACCAAAAGCAAAGTAGTGCATATTTATGAAGTTTAACAATTAGGTTGTTTTTTCTTAACACAACCAGATTTACCAGTTTTTATAAGTTTGTTGACTTACCTATTTTTTCAGTGAGTTTTCTAGTTTTTTCCAGACTTGACTGTCCACCCAAACTGAAACAACAGAATGAATGAGAGAAGCAGCCTAGAGGCCCATGTGGATCTGCAGCGATCCACCGCTCAGGTGGAAAAATCTGTTGACAGTACAACGATATGGATACTTAGCAAACCACTGTATGTTAGTGGCTGTCTGTGTAGCACTGCTCGTAAAGTAGTGACTGCCGCCACAGTGTCCTGCAGAAGGGAATTTTTTTTTCCAATACAGCACTTCAGGATGAAGACATTTCTCCTGTCATTTTCCTCCAGTACTTCAGTGTAATTCTTTTTTTTTTCTCCTCTCCCCTCCATTTTTTTCCCCAGCGACTGCAGTATGTGGCAGTCTGAATTGTGTGTTATTACCCAGCAGGAGACAATATCATTACCACATATTTGCTGTCAAGGGTCTGCAAAGAATGGTGCTGTCTCGGGCCTCAGTGATCTAACAGCCTCACACAGGGCTCCAGAATTACCCACTCCTGGCTTGGGGAAGTCAAACACTACCAGTTAGAGAGGGGAGTGAACAAAAGAGAGATAACCCACCTATCCACCCACCGCCATACACAAATGCAAGCAACTCCTTTCTCGTCAAGATAGAAGGGGACACACCTCCTCCGTGCCAAACAGAGGATGCTATTCGCCGGATGCCTCGATAGAAATATATGTTTGGCTCAAGTGCTGAATGATACAAGACTGCAAAGGTAGATTTGGTCCTGGCAGTGTGTCATTTCAGATAAATAGACAATTTGTAATCTCTCAGGTGTGCTATTGGTGAAGGATGAGTTGCTGATAATTACCGGCACTCATATCAACTTTTTTCCTCGATGCATCTGAAACCTGCACGCTCAGACTCACACAATATGAAGCGTGCCAGCGTGCAGAGACTGTCACGTTGCTTTCCTTTTTCCTTTTTTCCGTTTTCTTAACATATCAGATTGTGACGTGAGGTTAAAGCAATTGAAAGAGTTCATATGGATGTGTCATGTAATGTGTTAGGAAAATAACTTCAGAATAGACAAACAATCCTCCTTTCATGAAAACTGCTATTCAGACTTTGTAACAATGTCTTTCTCATAAGACAAATAGAATTGCTATCATTTCTGTTGACAGCGTGCAACAAACAGACCAACAGTTTATGCATACTGAGTGACAAAGCCATCTATTTTCTTCGTGGGAAAAAAAAACAGGCAATACACACTTTGGCAATTGAACCGCAAATGAGGAGTGAAAAATTCTAACTTTCCTCCCCCGCCAACCGCCATCATTTATACAAGTCATAGAAATATTTGATTGCTCTTGCATATCTCCGCGCGCTTAAGGAGGCAGACAACCAATACGTGGCCGTGCAAACAAAGCCCAGGACTCTATATGAGCCTATCATTTAGGAATCCGGGCCAATCAAGCTTGCAAACAATCAGGAGGGGAGAGAGGGAGAGGAACTGGGTGAGAGCTTCTTCTTGCAGCACTTTGAAGGTGTTAGCGTAGGCCCTTATTTAAGGTGAGATGTGGCTGTGCCTCCTCGATACACCTCTGCACTGAAACAAGGCAAGAGTACTTGAATTTTTCACAATGCCAGCCAGGTTTCTGAGGACGACACATTCATATTCATGAATTAAGAATCTGTAATGGTAAATTATGAGCATGCTGCTACTTCATAGGAGAAGGGATGTTTGAAACTTTCAAACTATTAAAGCAACAATGTCCTTCAGAGGAATTTTAAAAAAGAAAAAAGAAGTTTAGTTTTACGTTTGGTTTTCTATTATTACAACAATGTGACTATGTACTGTGGTTTGCAGCATGTTTTATGTCCTTTGAATCATGCATGAAGACATATATCGTGGATATGTCTTCATGCAATTTGCACATCTGTACACTGACACTATTTCCCCTATTTTTTTGCAACATAGCTCAAGCTCACTAAGATTTGATGGAGAGCAGCTGTGAACATTAATTTCCAAGCTGTTGTTGGTTTCCTGCTAGAACTGTCCACCAGTTCTCAAGAGTCATGCATCCCTTGACGCATTGTCTTTCAGAATTGCCCTGAACTTAACTCCCTTCATCTTCCCATTAATTCTGTTGCCTCCTGACAAATAAGAATTCTCTCATTATTATAGAACCTGTACAATGATTCAAAATTGTGATGGTGTGCTTAGGGTGATGTGAAATGTTAGTTTTTCTCTAATAGGAAACTTTGTATTTTTGTGTTTATATGAAGAAAAGCACTTTGAACTCGCTTGTTGCTGAAATGTCCTATACAGAAAAACTTGGTTGATTGACTCGATTGGTTGTTTTTGTTGCTTTATATTTAATTTTTTCCTCTTTTATTTCGCTTAGGCTTATGAGAGTAGGGGTGGTTTAATACAAACGCATGTCAGACTTTTCAGAGTTTTATGAGTATAATCTATTTCGTCCTATTCTACAAAACTTTGTTTTGGTTGATCACGTAGAATTCTAGCTAAATTCATTGAAGTTTGTGGCTGCAAGGCGAGAACGTTTAGAAACCCTGAAGGGGCATAAATGCTTTTGCAACATTGTAGACTGCAAAGAAAGAGAATTAGGAGAGTAAGTGCAAGGCAAGATCTAAATGGTAAGCAATATTTTTTCTAACAAGAGCAGCAAGGACTCACTTGCTTTCACTTTATTTAAAGGTGAACCACACAGTAAGCTCACAGAAACTGAATTTGATTCATGCAGTCTTCACACATTCCACCATTCTGCAGGTGATATCCAGGATCATGCATCAGTCAGATCCTGTTTCAGAAGTGATATGAAATCTGAATAGTCACGCCTTACAAACAGAGAGCACTCAAAGACTTCAGCTGATAGGCTGACATGATAACGTTTTGAAATCACTGCCACTAAATTAACCTGATTCTAATAGGATCTGAAGTAGATAACGTGGAAAAATTACTGTTTTCTTTTCAAGATGATATACAAAATGGAAAAGCTACAAATTGATTCCTATTTCCTCCCTTGATGGCCTCCCCTCATCTGCGCATTTTCATAATTTGAGATAAGGCGATATGGCATTAATATTCCCCTATCTTATCTTGTCACATCCTGAAATTGTTGGAGAGGATATGATTAGCTGAACAATAGCATGAGAAATGCACTTTGTGAAGGCTATCCAGGTTTTTTTTTTGTTTTGTTTTTTAACAATGAGTGGAGAGGCTGATAATGGTTCCAGAAAGCAGACTCATTTCTGGATCTTGCTTTGCTGTAGTCATGGGTTGGACTTTAGCAAGAAATTCATTAAAGTACAGGGCAGTAGCATAGGGCCCTGCCAAATGTTATCTTCTATTTATTATTTATTGGTTTTACTGAATAGATATTTGATAGAGTACTGCTTTAGACTGCTTCAAGGCCAACTTGGGTAGAGCGCATGACCCATGTAAAGAGGCCTCGACTGTCATGGGTTTGAGTTCCACCCCATTGACCCTAGCCGCAGGCTTTCTCCCCTCTCTGATAACCCACTTTCCTGTCTGTGAGCATGTTCACAAATATAGATTGCACATCATTATAAGTGCCTCTTGTTGTACTTATTGTATCAAACTAATTAATGGTTAACATCTAAAACCTTTTCTCTGCGGGGCAGCCATATTGGACTGCCTATTTACAACTAGGGTCTTTGTTTTTGACCTCATAAATCCAGCAAACCTTGTGGTAATGCGCATGCGCACATCGATGTTACGTTTCTTATAAAGCCGTCATACCTGCAGAAGTTTCATTTTGTGTGTTTTATTTCTCAGACTTTTATGGTAAATAAAAATAAAATAAAATAAGAAAAATCTAGTTATTTTCACGCAGTTTGTTCCTCTTGTTTCCTAACACAGCTTCGGTCAGCATCCAGCTTTATTCATGTACTTTTTTTAGGACATGTTCCGTGCAGTTTTCTAAAGAGGTATTAAAATATTAAAAAGGTAGATTATCTATAGGAACAAAATGTCCCGCGGGAGACCAAATTTGTAGTCAAACAGTATTTGTAGTAATAGTGACGCTCAACGGGACTAGTGTCTTGTTTACAGTATGGTAACAATATTGGAAACAGCAAATGTCATTTCTGTTAATATGTTTG
The DNA here is from genome assembly GCF_904066995.2 of Poecilia reticulata. Taxonomy (NCBI): domain Eukaryota; kingdom Metazoa; phylum Chordata; class Actinopteri; order Cyprinodontiformes; family Poeciliidae; genus Poecilia; species Poecilia reticulata. The sequence goes on along the minus strand of NC_088851.1, from coordinate 15,833,692 downwards.
ATTAACATAGCAGCTTAATTAAATAACATTTACTGTAAACTTCTGAGAAAAAAAACACACAAATGAAACTTCTACAGGTATGACGGATTTGTAAGAAATCTGCTGATTAAGCAGTATGTGACGTAACATCGATGTGCGCATGCGCATTACCATAAAGTATGCTGGATTTACGGGTATGACAGGTAGTCAGAACAGGTTTTTCTTGGAGGTTTTACTTTGACTAAGTGTCATCGGAGTCATTGTGTGTCATTGAATCTAATCTGTCAACATAACTGAGTTGCATCGTTAAGAATTGGTGTTTTTCTATTTAACTGGGAAGGAGTTTGACCGGTTTGACTGCAAAGTGATCTATATTTGCTATTTGCTGTGAAGTGGTGCAAGGTAAATAAATTAAACTAAAGTAAACTAAATAAAAATGAACTGACAATACATAGAGACCAGGAGATTTTGGAGATTTGAGCAATGATTAGCGTTAACAACGCGAGGTGTGGGAAGCGGGAAAGCATCGTCGAGCCAATGGTGCGGGGAGGACACAAAAAGCGCAGTGTTTAGGACTGGTTAAATGCACCATTAAGCCTTTTAAATTGAACTCCACCCGTCAGAGACTAAAAACAAGTGTAGCTTTCTGGCTTATCAATGGGCACCACTTAGGGGAAACAATGCCCTGTTGAGGCCCACCAGTTTCCTCATCAATGAACATCAAAAATGAATAAGGCCTGGCTGTCAGCTTTGTTTTGACTCTGATACCCACAAAGCCCTGCTCAATATCATCCTGGTCGCGCTCCTCCAGGCTCTGCAAACAGGTGCGGCCCCCTTTTCTCAATGCACCATTTGATGAGACCTCGGATGGGTAGGGGGCTTTGGTCTGCATCCTCCTTACTCCATGGTGCTAAATAAAAACTAAAAGAAAATTTGAATACAAAAGTTTGTTTGGCCAAAGTCAAAGCCCTGGAGCCTGGGACTCATCCGTCTGTCTGCCCAGGCTTCCCTCCTTTTTTTGGAAAAAGCTTAAACTCTTTTATGCCTTTTTTGGCCACGACATTAAAGAAGACCCAGGAGGTTCCGATTCCCAGTCATTCCCAGAAGAGGAATACATACAGTTACGGAAGCCTCAATGCAAAGCGTGATAGAAAAGGGAGGGATAAAAAAATAAATAAAAAATGTCAACTGCACACTCTGAAGAGAGAAAACAACTGCCAGCATCTAAACTCTTTCTAATACTTCCACTGCTTCATGGGGAGATTACAGCTCCTCCACTCAGGGACACAGAAAGGCCTTCAGCTTGGCAGAGTGAGAGGAAGAGAGAGAGAGAGGGGGCGGGGGGGAGTCAATGTTGAGCATTTTAATCTGGAGTCACAAAGATAAGATGCACTGGCAGATCAATATGTGCTCTATGGTGGCAGCTCCATGAGAACTTGCCTCTCTTTCTGTGTACTGAGAAGACTTTGCTCTCTGTGTCCCATGGCTTCATTTTAACCACAGACCACTGTTATCTATGGCAACTGTCTCTCTGTGACATCTCACACCGGGGCTACATTTAACCTCCTGAAAAAAAAAAAAAAAACACACATAATGAATATCTAAATAAGATCGGCTGTGAAATTTGTCTCGATAAATCTCTCCAGGAATAAACCAGTTTGAATATTTCACATCCCGTCAGTCCTCGGCTAGCTCAGGGGGGGCGAGGCAGTTCTGATAAGGGATATTCAGAGGAGTGATTAGATAAAAAGAAAGCTAAATTCTTTCTCTCGACTGTGGGAGATGCATAGCAATGGTGTTTCCACTCTGCCGTGTCTGTGTGACTGAAGTTAAGAGTACAGGCAGCATTCAAAGTGTCACTTTTACTTAATTTGCTCTCCTTTGTGTCATTGCAGCATTCCATCATTCCAACATCATCAGATGAGCTGTTGGTGCTGAGGCATCTTCAAAAAGAAAAAAAAGAAGAAAAGAAAACAGATGAAATGAAATTCCTCTGTGCTTTTGAGAGCCTTTTCCAATAAATACAGAACCACCTTGAACTCCCTTAATTTGCAGCTAAATAAACATCTCCAAAAGCATGCCTTTGTTTATTTATTTATTTATTTATTTATTTATTTATTTATTTATTTATTTATTTATTTATTTTAAGAATACACAAGTGGGTTACGACTTGCTGCATTCATTTCTACATCCAGGAGCTTGCATTCCTGCCAGTCAAAACCCCGTCCTTCACATTTCGGTTTTGGTTGCTGATGACTGCATCCTAAACGGGAAACGAATCATCAAAGGGGGGTTAAAAAAAAAAAAAAAAGGTAAGGTATGATTAGGTTTGTTTTCATCCTGGGCAGCGGTTCAAATGTAGCAGTGGCCCTAAGCCAGACATGGCCCTGACAGACAACACAAAATGGCAGCAAAAATGAGAAAAAATTGTGCATTTGTCCTGTAAAAGACAACTGGAGCCATCTGAGTAAAGAGTATGCACAGCGAGGTGTTTGCGTGTGTCTGTCTGCGTGTGTGTGTGCGTGTGTGTGTGTGTGTGATGTGACAGCAGACCTCGCTGAGGACTAGCAATCACTCCATTCAGCATCTGCTGCCACACAGCTCATATTGTCATTCCCCAGTTTAAAGGAACCTTGAGCGGCTTCAAAGATCTTTTCAAAGCCTTAATCCTAATAGGTCGCGGTTTGTTCTGTCACATCAAAAGAGGGGAGGGGGCGGGATGGGAGAGGGGGGGTAATGCGTCGGGGCTGGCAGAGATTCTTAAGGGTGGAAGATTGGCAGAGGATTTGCTGAGCGGGGAGGACTGAAATCTGAAATATCGGACACAGAATGCCTGCTGTAATAGATATGAAATAGGTCTTCTCAACAGCATGAAAGGCTGACATTTCCAGAAAGTTTGTCATGAGAAGGCCCTTTTATTCCCCTTCATCTATCTGCGTTTGTACTGCCACCTTGTCCATAGTGGAAATTCGCAAGTGTCACTCTAACGGGTTAGAGAATAAGATTGGACATTTGAGATTTTTCCCCCCCTGCTCTTTCCTTTTTTATTGAATGTTTAGAAATTCCAGTGAGAGACCAATTGAGTCAGAGCTGTTCAGAAAACTGCCTTCTGCATAGCACTCAAGTATAAAAAAAATATAAAAAATCTACCTTAGCCACTTGTTTCCTGGTCCAGTGTTAAAAGAAGCTCAATGAAACATGGCCCTGAGACAGAATTTGCAAATCCCACTATTACAATCAATTATTCGTCACAGAAGTCCATCTCAGTAAATTACAATACCAGTGAAAAGTTAATTTATTTCATTAAATCACCTCTAATTGAAATTAACAATATGGATTAATTACCCACACACAGTGACATGTTTTCGCTATTTCTGCTCATTTCGATGATTATGGCTTAGAGCCAATGTAAAACCATAATTCATTGATGAAGGAAATTAACATGTTTGATAAAGTCATTGTAAAGGCTGCTAACTGGACAGTTATACAGCAGGCTGTCACTTTCACCATCTGTAATAGGGATCATGAAAAAAACCTAGCTGTTTAAAGAATGCTGTATTTGAGGACATCAGAAGAAAATTGAAAGGAAGAAAAAACTGTGATTAAATTAGGCGCACAAGCAGCATGTATTGACAGCTGTGAGAAGATTGCAAAGGATAGCCCAGCTCATGCAATGATTTGATTCTTAACACCTGGATGAGGTTGGAGTTAGTGCTTCAACAGCCACAACACTGTTGTGGCAGCAATGAGATTGCAGTCCACAGGACATGGACTGCAATCTCATTCGTTGTATTAAATCACTCTTGAACCGGGAACCACCAGAGACAGTCATTGACACCTTTTTGTGGCCTGCACCCAAGTTAAGGTCAGAAGCAGGCTGCTCACAGATTACAATATATTAAAGCATTGCAATGGAAAGTTGAGTGGAAGAAAAATCTGCAGTACAAAAAAAAAGCACAAAGGAATAAGTTAGTGTTTCAAGAGTAAACACACAGACGTATAAAAGACCTGCACTGCAACTGGATCAGGGACAACATGAAATGTCACATTTATTTATACGGAACATTTTAAAAGCAGCCACAGCAAAATCCTTTACAGTCAAGCTAAAATAAAATGAAAAGAACAAGAAGTATATGAAAATAAGAGCAAGTTTGTGATATGAATAGAAAACCATAACAGACTGTAAACCTTGTGAAATTATGTCTGAAAACAACTCCATTTGTATTGAAATCAAATGCTGAGATCAGACTCGTGCAGGATTTATATGCAGCTGTGACCTAACAAGATGTATGCATAAATCTGTAAATAAGTTGAGGAGGCTCCTGGAAAATCATAAATTGCCTGTATTTTTATAATGCTTTAGTCAGAGGACTTCAAGGTGCTTTGCACTACATTCACCCATTCATACACTGACAGCAGTTATCTACACTTCACACACAGCTGCTCTGAGGCAGACAGTTGGTGCCATCTGACCACCACCAGTAGGCAAGGGGGGTGAAGAGTCTCCTAGGACACAGCAACGGAGATGGGCAGAGCAACGCAGCGATTACAGGACTAGTCTTTGCCTCCTGACCCACTGTCACTCAATCTGGTCACCATTATATTTGGGTCTGAATCTTGTCTCTTAAATTTTATGTGAGCCCAAGAGAGTAAGGAACAGCACTATTGCTCACTGGTCCAAAGTCCTCTTCAGGCCTTTACTGTTTCTTGGGGTTAATCAAGGTACCAGAGAATGGAGGACGAGTGGAGAGGCACATAATTCAAGTTATTTGAGGCTCAGGCTGAAGTTTTCAAAGTCGTTGATGAATTGAGAAGGCTTGCCATCCGGATCTCTTAGAGTTTCTGAGCTCTGTTGAGAAGCTTCATGCTGATTTCATTTTCTAGCCCACACTGCCAAGAGTGTCAATACCTAAAGTAATGACTGTATATAAAACTATACCTGGTTGGCCAAACCTTTGACTTAAGCCCCAAGCATAAGTTAGTTTGACCTTTTGGGTTCTTTAGAGTTTGTCAACAACACGAGACACCAAAAGAGTTAAAGGCAGCCATTAAAACAATCTGTCACAGTAGCCGTACTTATAAATCAAATTAGTGAAATAAAATATGTGTTCAATTATATTCTGATTCACTTTTAGCACCGGAATATGCACTAAAAAGCTCTAGAGAGATTGTAAGATGAGAGGCCTCGTTGACGTCCTCCATTTGAAATGCTTCCATCACATGGATGATAAAGTTCAAATCAAGTCTGCCAAAAGCATGTAGTGGATGTGAGACATGCTAGACCTAAGAGTCACTTATGTGTTTACTCCTCACCTCTCTGACACTTTATCAGCTCAGAAGGTGTCTCTCTTGCATTTCCCCCGATCGACTTGTCGGACAAAAAGAGATGGTTCCAAGCGTTTCAACGGTGCACAAGTGTCCTACTAATTAGGTGCTCATGGGAAACTGAGCATTGATTTTCTGTCAGCGCCTATGCAAGATAAAACAAACTGGGCTGTTTGTCTTTTCCTTCCAATGCACCTTGTGCCATTAATAACAGCGATAAAGACTGGTCAGGGCGCCGTTTGCAGCATAAGCAAAGGACACTGCACCCATGGGAACCCATATTTGTAATGATGCAGTTTAATTGTTGGCAAGTTTTTTAGGAAATAGGTGGCAATGCACCTCGCTGGGACTAAACAAAGTTTGTTGAGGATGGAAATGGACTGAGTTGTCTGACCAAAACATATCTTTTCAGGCTCTGCAAAGGCATGAAATCCCTCTTGTGCTTGTTATTTCACACTCCTGTGGCTCTAGCTTGGGCCGACGGTGACACAGTAAACAAACAAATACATGTGAAATCACACAAACCACACACATACGTGCACAGAGTACTAAAACAGAAAGGAGAACTTACTAATGACCTCGCATTTTCAGGCTACTCACTCACACAGAATATCTAGGAACCCACAGAGCATTTTGAAAACCCCACATCATATAGAACAAGCTATAATCTTTTGGGGGTTTTTTTTATTATTAACAAAAAAAAAACAAAAATCCCTTGAGAAACTCAGTGTTGAGCACGCGGATAACTGCTGTGAATAAATAATGGTTTCACTATCACACCGGACAACGTGCCAGGCACCTGCTGATCCAACCACACACAGGTACAGCCAGCTTGGGTGACTCGGGGCCGCAGAAGCGGGCGTTCAGTTTGCTAGCAAACTAATCAGTGAAAGGGATGAACTCCAAGCTTGTCAGAAGGGGTCGGAGATGTAGGTGGAGGAGGTGGCGCAACACAAGCCACAGCAGAGTGACACGACTTGAAGAATGGGAAGAAAAATTCTCAAATCCCCCGGTGTGGGAGGTTGGAAGAGCACAACCCTCAAGGAGGTGAAGGAAGCTCTGCTGTTTGCTGCCCACACGTTACCTGAATGTGTGGCGATCTCAGGCGAGCACCTTCAGCCAGGCTGTGATAACTGGGTTCATGCTCGTAAATGGATATCTGCTGATGGACATTTGTGGGTGTACATGTCAGGTGCTTTGGTGATTGGATTTTGTCATTAGAAGTCAGTAATGGAAAACAAGAAAATAAGTGGGGGGCTGGGGAGGTTTCCCCAGATTTCTTTTAAAATACAAAACATTACATTGTATTGTGAGCCATTTTTCTATCTTGTAGCCAAAATGGATTAGTAGGAGATTAAATTTGTTTTGTTTTTTCTTTTTAGATAAAAAAAAAAACACAGATAAAGACTACATTTTAATAACTCTAGAAAGGCAACTCTAAATAATAATTTTTAATATATTAAATAAGAAAACATAAAATAACCAGTAAAGAGAAATCTTCAGTTACTATTCATATATTGCACGAGAGCAAGTTATTGACATAAGACTTATTTGCAGTCTGTTAAAAATACCTGTCCATATAAAAACTCAGGCTATCCAGGTTTTTTTTTTTAATATATGTCTCTTTCTTTTTTCTTTTTTTTCCTCATCCATTTGTTTTGTTGTTAAGGGACACCTTGATCAGCACAAGTGAGGTGTATACAATAAATGTTGCCTCCTACTCAGAGGATTACATTTTTTGCAAAATATATCAAATAAACACAAATATGATCATTTTTAACATAGCTTTTAAACTCTAACTTTTTTCATTTCCAGTGAGCCAGTTGTTAAAAGAGCTGGTTCTTGCCATACATGGACAGTGTTGTGATGTCACGAGGGGAAGACTAGAACAAGTTGGGAAGCTTAGGGATTTCATATTTTCTTATTTGTTTTAGACTACAAAGAAATAAAATTGACTTATTATGGTTATTGTGTGTTTGTTTTAAAATAAAAATCTAAACAAAAAAACCACATTTAATTTCTTTTAATTATTGGATCCTAATAAGAATATCTTGTTGGCCTAAGATTCTACAGTGGGAGTGTAGTGTAGGTAGTTCTGTTTTTATTCTTTTCATCTCAAAGGTCCCACTTATTAAAAGCTGGTGAATTTGCAATGTCCTTTGGTAATTTTTGTCCTGTGGTAAATATTGAGATCTTAACCTTAGCACAAATAAATATGACATGCTTCATCAGACGTCTAATTCTGAATCTATCACTATTTGTCATAGTGGTGAAAAATAAGGAATAAGGAAGAAAAGCACATCAGAAAATCATTTCCTATTGGATGTCATCACCAGAATACAGAAATCTTAAAATACTTTGTTATTCTTGGAGGTTATTTGAGTTTCATTTTAGATTTCTTTATTTTTAAATCAAAAGACTGTTGAGGTCAGAATGGATAATTGAGAGATTTTGTTTTCATGTTAAAAATAAGAAAAATAAAATAACTGAGAAATAGAAAGAAAAAATTGTCCTCCTTTTTTTCTACAGTCTTAGTCAGAAACCTTTCTTCTATGACCAAATTCTGTACCATAGCACACGTTATTTGTCTACACCTTAAAAGTGTTGTCACATGTATTTTTTATGTATTTTTTATTGAACTGTGAGTCTAACCATGCTGTATTGTGATCAAGGCTATCATGACTTAAGGTTTTGCCTCAGGTTCAGTTTTTAATTGTCTCTCAAGCACTACCTCATTAGAAATGAGAATCCATTTTGATAGATACACTCCATGTCTTTGAAATCTAAGGCCTCATCAAATTGAACATTTTGTCTTTAAATTCAAGAATGTGGTGTTTGTCTGAGCCAAGAGAAGCATTATTACAGCTCCTTAACTGATCACCGCTGGAAACCAGTCGGTGTCGGCATTTAAAGGTACACGACTGCAATTCAGGAGGTAATTTCACATCTTAACAGAATCCAATTAAAAGCACTGGCATTTCAATTAAACCTCCCCCTGGCTCGTCGCTATGGTGTCACATCACAAGTTAAATTGGAATCAGATTACGGAGGGAATCTGAAGAAGTATTTTTACATCGCAATAAGGATCATGCATTCCTGATAGAGGACCCCTGTCATGCATACTGCAGGCAGAGGGAAAAAAATATCTTTGCCAACATTATTCATTTAATTCTCCCTCCTTATTAATTTCACAGCAGATTACCTGAGAAGATACCAAATGCTGTCAGCAACGAGCTTTAATTAAGTGTGGGGTATGTTGCTACGAGTACCTTATGTGAAACTGCTGCCTTATAATGCTCTTGTTTTAATTACTTCAGAGTGCCCCCTCATTAACCTTTTATGGAGATGTGCTACAAAAAACTCCAGCATGCATTCAAACACTGCACCTACCCAGGATGCTTATAATTCCATCCACTTCTTCATGATCAATCCCTAAAGCTCATCAATTCTCATGAAGAAAAACTCAAAATACACGTTACTATGACTTATTAAATTGAGCTTTAAATTTGTTTCTTGTGATGGTTAAGATTTACATCTAGTGATTCAGTTTCTGAATATTGATTCAGTTCCTGAAAATGTGAATATTGCATAAGACCAATGATAAAGATACCTTAAGTAAAGCTTTCTGATAGCCACATTGTGGCATAAAGAAACTAGGGCAAGAGCATTGGGAGTTATTGAACAGACAATCATTCACACCCTCTGAACATGAGTATGTCAAAACAAGTTGCTTATAAATGTGTGCTGTATCCAAAAATGTGAATAGAAAATTGAGTGGAAGACAAACAAATTTGGTTAAAAAAAAAAAAGAAAAAGTGTAGAAGCAACAGGAAACCAAAACCCATTCAGCATTTTTGGGGAGTTCCAAATTTATATCCACATTTTGTTAAAACTGGAAGAAGAAGAAGAAAAAAGTGTGGTAGAAGAAGAATAATAAGATTGTGAAACAAAAATCACTGAATAGTTTTTTTTTTGGGGGCGGGTTCTCAAGGCATAAACTGTGGCTGGAGTCAGTGCTTCCAGAACCACCACACATATGCAGAATATGCCTTATGTTTGTTTGAATTACTTCTTGTACCACTCTTGTAACACTTATGTAGACATGCTCCAAAAATGACAGTGTGCTTTAAAAAATACTGCACCTCTGAGGATGATTAATATTATGTCGGTTTCTGTACAGTTAAAAAGGTGAAACTGATAATTACTCCAGAAAATGATTTCAAAATAAAAGAAATAGTCATTACAATTAGCCAGATTGTGCTTTGAACATGTTAATTATGAGATAAACCTGGTTGCTCTGTGATGACCCCTGGTGGGAGGAATAACTTAAATTAATAGGACATTGTAAATTAATTCTAAAAAAAAAAAATACTTCTAATGTGAAATATATTCGGAAAATATATTATTACTCTTTTTTTATTTAGTCATTTCATTTGGTCCTATAATTTAAAAATCCTTAAAAAGAGCCTCATATTAAGTTAGCTTCAATTTTGTACACTGGTTTTCTGATTGCATCATTGTTCCATGGTTAAAGCAGCTGTAGGTGGCCAAACAGGAAATTTCCCATTTATATTACTTTTGCTTTTAATTTTCTTCCTAATTTTCTCCATTTAAGTGTCAAAACTTGTGCCAAAAAAAGAAAACCCCGCTTCTGGTAGCTTGTTCAATGTACATCCTCGTCAAGTTAGTGTAGTTTAACAGGAGACATTAGCTTTTAATGGCACTTAATTGTCCGAAAAGGAAATCCATAACCACATAAGGAGAAAAGTCAAGTATTTCCAAGCTCTTTATAAGAACAATTTAGAGCAGACAAGTGCTTTTCAAACCTTGGCTTGAAATCAGTCCGGTCTGGTCAGGGTGAGAGATGGCCTTCATTTGTAAGCCTGCAGTGCCACCATTTGGCCGTAATCAAAACCTTCGTTCATTGCTTCGTCCTGGCACTTGGCAAAGAAACCAAAGACACTACTATTTTTTTTTTAAGAAATGGTTTCACCTTAAAAAATAAAGGCCTGTAATTACCCCCAACCGAATACACAACTAGGCAGAATAAAGCCATAAAATTACAATAAATTATTTTAAAATTTGGCCACAACGAACTATTTCCAGGTGCAGAATTAGAGAGGGAAGTAAACAACCAGGCCCACTGTTGTTAGTGATGGATTATTCTCGGTCAATGCCATCTTGGATAATGAGCAGTAACTTGCATTTCAAGAACAGGGTAGGTTTGCCAAGAAGGAACGGTGATTACAATCAATTAAGAGTGATGACAAAGCATCAACAATAACCCAGCCTAAGTGTGTGTGTGTGTGTGTGTGTGTGTGTGTGCGTGTGTGTATGTGTGTGTGTGAGAGAGAGATAGAGAGCTTGTGTTTTATTCACACATCCTTCCAAACAACCCTGTTTTGTGTAATCAACATCTGTTGTGACAGGCAACCTCCTTCTTCCTCAGAATGGCCCACTTCAGATAATGAGTGTCATACCAAACTGCAGGGCAAAGGCTGATTTTGCTTCTCTCTCCTCCTCCTCGACGGCCTCCGTTCTCACTTCCCTTGGTTCTCGCTCCTATCATCCAACGCATCCATTGTGGAGATCTTGAAAAAGGGAGATAAATGCTCTCACAATATTGTCTGTGCTCAAAATGTGGGGGCGGCGGATGGAATGCAGCATACTTTCTTCCCCGCTTATTGAGGATAGAGACTTTAGGGCAGCTACCTATAAAACGCAGGAATCTTGGTTTCCTTTTGAGATTTCGTGTGGCTTCCCTGACAGTTTGTCCTAGTTAATTCTGAACCACTTTCACTGGCTAATACTTGATGTGCAAGCCACAGACTTGGGGGAGGGGGAGAAAAAAATGCTTCAAAATAAATTTAAAAATGACCTGTTTCTTTGCATGCATACTAATAGTTTAGGCGCCATCTTCTGGTAAATTTGGTCAATTTGAAACAAACATAGAGGCTCAAACTTTATCCATTTTTAGTTAGCTAAGAATATGTTGTGATACTAAATCAAAAACAATCAAAAAATGCATACAGTTTAGTAATTCAGCTCAAAAAGTGAAATCCCTATATTACATAAATTCATTACACACAGAGTGAAATATGTTAATGTCTCAGTGAAGCTGATCTTAATTTATTTTCAGATAAAATGTGAGTCTTAAATAACAGCAATAAAAAAGCTTGGTGTTTTAACACAAAAATGCTATGTTATGTCCATGCTGTGGCCTAAAGTGATGGGGAAACTACTGACCTGATCTTTTGTGGGACTTTCTGCTGACAGCAAATGTAACACATACAAGATTATTGCCAAAAATGCCAGCTTGGAAAATTATTGTATCCAAGCATGTTACTGGAAAGCTGAGTGGAAGGAAAAGATGTAGACAAGCCAAAACAGATCATCGCAATCCAAAGCATGGACTGTGGCTGAAGTCAGAGCTTCAAGACATTTAACAGCTTCAACACAGAGATTTATCAAGGCCAAGGCTGAAAAGTGTTGCATTGCTTGTGATTAGCCACTGCTAAACCAGATACATTGAAGTTTTTCAGTCAGTGATTATTTGAGGGGCTATTTCATCTGCATGAGCTGATCGACTGGTCATTTTTTTATGTTAAAAATCCTTTCTTTAAAAGTTTTATGAAATATTCACATTTTCTGACAAGTTTTTTTGAAACAACAATGCTCATTCCCAAGGTTTAGAGAGACCAATTAACCTAACATTCAGGCTTTTGAACTGTGGGAGTACGCCGGTGAAACCTGGACAGAATGTGTAGTAGGAACAATTTGTGGAACTTTATGTCTAAAGGCCTTGATTGGACTCAAACCCAAAGCCTTTGGTTGCAGGGCAGTGCTGCCAACACCCGTGTCACTCATAGTTTTAAATATATTTCAAATGAAGCTTTGTTGCATTAGGTTATATTCAGAGGCATAGCAACCCAGAAATAAATGTTCTGTAGAAATAGTTAGAATCAATCCTGAGAGATTATTCTAGTCATGAAATAAAGTCATTTGTACCAAGAACAAAAAATTATTTTTTTACCTGAGCTCCAACAGTCATATTCTGCAAATTAATACTGACAAGTGAAATGATTGCAACTACATTTCAATTCAGAATTGCTGATGAATATTTTCCAGTAATAATACCAAACTTTAGACTTATCTCAGATTATAAACATTTTTGTCCAGAGTTTCTTGTCTGTAGTGTGGAGCTAATTATGCTTGAGGCTATTTAAATAGGTGACTTATAGAATATTTATCTAATCAAAACCTTAAGTATTACATGACTAAAAACAGCTGTAGCTTTGGTGCCACAAAGAGTGATTTCATAATGAATGGGAATAAAAGAAAATATAATCACATCTCATTTAATGAGTAAACTCCATTTATTTATTACATGTTGTAATAACGGGTTCACTCAGTGATGTAAATTACTTGCAATGCATGCAAAAGGTTGCAGTTCATTGCATTATAGGTATAATGCTAGGATTAAAGTATTTTACTATAAGTGGGATGATTCCAATCTAATTTAGTCATATTTTTTAACTATTCCACCTGGACAACATTTAGGACGATTTGTTTTGTGTCTTCAAACCACCAAACATTTGGTAGTATGTTTTCCCTGTTATTCTCAAGCCAAAATATATTAGCTGGGGTTCTACTGACAGCTGTAATTCTAACAGTGAAATGTGTCTCCAAAAACCAAGAGGAAGTCTTGAAACAACTTATTAAGACCCTGTTTTGGTAACATTTTGAGACACATTATGAAGATAAAGAAACCTACAACACTTATAAACTTCCTATTAAAAGTTATTTGCTTTGTCCAATTATGTCAGCAATCTAAATAACTTAGGCCAATGTCAAATAGAATTAACTTGGTGTACTGTCTCCTTTTGGTTGCAAAATAAGCTTTTCTTATAGTTATTTTTTTATTCCGACTTTACATGCATTTTTTTTTGTCCTGGTTAAATCCAGCCTAGAATTCTTTTCTTAATCTTTTAATTTTTTTCTAATTGTTTTAAGCCATTATTCAACATTCGTTTCTCTGAATAACATTAAGTTATGTTTTACGCTTTATTTTTTTCTCTCCTTTGTATTCTTTGATCTGTCAATTTTCTAACTTTCAGAACATAACAAACAAGCCCTAAATTAGCATGTCTAAGTTCAACATGGATAATCATAAAAGCAATTCACCATCATTTCTGTTAGTGAAATTATGGTAAATTGAAGAATTTATTTCATTTAGAACTGAGCAGAAATGATGATTTTCTGATGTAAATTGTGAGATGGTTTCCATTTCTTTTTGCTCTTTGACATCATCCTGTATGCATAACAGGAGTCTATTGTAGGTGGGGTAAAATATATATGAAGAATTGACCAAAACTGCCTTCACATTTACACGTTATAAAATCACAACCACGGGGCTGCACAGTGGTGCAGTTGGTAGAGCTGTTGCCTGGCAGCAAGAAGTTTCTGGGTTCAATTCCCGGCCCCGGTCTTTCTGCATGGAGTTTGCATGTTCTCCCTGTGCATGTGTGGGTTTTCTCCGGGTACTCTGGTTTCCTCCCACAGTCCAAAAACTGTCAGGTTAATTGGCCTCTCCAAATTGCCCATAGGTGTGGGTGTGTGTGCATGGTTATGTGTCTCTGTGTTGCCCTGCAACAGACTGGCGACCTGTCCAGGGTGAACCCGGCCTCTCGCCCGGAACGTTAGCTGGAGATAGGCACCAGCACCTCCCGACCCCACTAAGGGACAAGGGTGTAAAGAAAAGGGATGGATAGAAAATCACAACCATAAAAAAATCTGTTTTTTAAGGGAGAAAACGATTCAAATCAGCCTGCCCCTATGTGAAAAAGTAATTGCTTCCCTTCTTAAATCATGAATGAACTCTGATTAAACTACATTTTTTATAAAGCTGAGCTCACATTCACTAGTCCAGCCAAGGCCTAATTATTACCTGACCTGCAGATATAATAAATAATTTCCACAGAAGCATATGAGGACTGAACAATCTAAAGAGAAATAAATTGACTAAAACAATAAAAAAAACTGTAGAGCAGTCATTAATAATAATAATAATAATAATAATAATAATAATAATAATAATAATAATAATAATAATAATAATAATAATAATAATAACAGCTATATTTTTGAACCCTTTCGAATAAAGTGCTGAACTCTTACTAGAAGATAATATAAAATAAAAACAGACTAAAACAATCCAGTTTAAAAACAGATAAAACACAAAGGAACACCAATAACAACCAGTAAGATTTTAGGCAGCGACATCCATCAATCCGGAAAAAGGTTACAAAATGATTAGGCTGCGTTCATACGTCAGCCAGAATTGACCCAATTCTGATTTTTTTTTTACCTTATGCAACCTGTATCTGAACAACACAGGAGAACTACATGCAACCAAAGTGAGAACTTTAAAAAACCTACAGCAATGGCAAATCTAAAACCCTTTAGATAATCCTGAGTTTAGCTGAATTAAAAATAAATAAATGAAAAAAACTTCTGCAAATGAGAGTGGGCCAAAATACCACTCTCATTGGGAGAGAATGGGATTTTGGCCTACTCTCTCCCAATATCCCACTTTAATCATTGTCTCTTTAAATGATTAAGGTAATCATTTAAAGAGACAAGGTTTAATCTGTTGTTGCCACACTTATTCAAAGTATTGTTTTGTTGTGATGTCAGACATTCACCGCAAGTTTTGCATTGCATGTCATTAGGGCAGCACGGATATTAGTTTGTTTTTTTAGCAATTATTTTGTATAATAAAGTATACATGTCACTTTAATGATAAATGTCCAAAATCTATTTACCTTGGTCTCGTGTTCTTTATATTTCAAAACCCTAAAAATTTATAACAGGACTATTGAATTTATTATATATTGTTGATTTCTGTGAGGATAAAATGCGAAAGCATACACCAGAGGGCGCTTGTGAGCTATGACAAACGCCAGTCCTTTATTAAATAAGCTACTTGAGGAACTTATTGTCTTTGCATACTTTTAAATATTTATAGATTTTCATTTATTCTTAATTCATTTTGGAACACGCTTTTATCTTTCGCGTTCTGAAAGCTCTTGAATCGAGCGGTATCATAATCCAGTAGTTTATTCCTAAACCAGAAAGCAGAATTTCGGGTTATTTTGAATACACTGGAAGTGCAAGGTGGAACTGCTTAATAAACAAAAAAGGATATGTTCAGATGACCTAACCAGTCTCTTCTGTCGGCTGTGCTTCCGTATTTACACACCCACCAAATAAAACACACAAACACACACACACACACACACACACACGCAGGACAGGGCTCACTAGCGGCCGTCGGGTGAATGTTTACCGAGCAAGCATAGAGTGGTGGTGCGGAAAGTGACAGTCACACTGGAGCCTTGGTGTATGGTGAAACACAGGTGATTTCTGCTTCCACGGTTGCATTTTACAGCGGAATGTTCACTCGAAGGGGGCATGGGGACGTCAAGAAATCTACACAGAAAGTTCTGGACCCAAAGAAGGATGTTTTGACCCGACTGAAGCACCTGCGGGCGCTGATAGGTGAGTGAAAAGTCACCGGCTGTGGTTCCTGGATGCTGCATCGTCGAGGCTTAGCTGCAGGAGCTAACGTCAAACACGGTATCAGGTTAGCTGTCTGCCTGTCTGAGAGGCTACTAATTACAGCTACCTGACGACTAAGACACGCATTATCGGCGTGGAAATAAAAAACACACTGAGCTGTTGAAATGCGCTCTTAATAATGTTTGCATTTTTAGATTTTATAAGGCTTTCTTAAAAACAACAACAGCAATAAGAAGTCTCAATGTGATGCGGATGGAAGCTAGCTAATATGAGCTAGCTCCCTGGCTGCTAACTAGCCAGCCAATATTGCTAGCTGATGTTGCCGAGCATCAATATACATTCGCACCTCCAGTCTTTATTATCTATTCCTGAGTCATTGTTACTCTTAAAAAATTTAAAATAAACTAATGAATGAATATAAAATCAGACATTTAAAAATAAACCTTTAATGTAAGAAAGATTTTCTAGACTATGGGGTTTGAATTGCCTATACTCTATATCAATATTTGAAAATAATGCGCAATGTACACGTGTATCACATTGGTTCGATCTGTATATTAACAAGGAAGTGCAGGTTTAATGCATAATAGTAGCTTTTGTGCTCTTTGTCCTACAATATAATCATTTAAAGAGACAAGGTTTTATCTGTTGTCACACTTGTTCAAAGTATTTTTGTTTAAAAAAAAATCAATGTACACCCTGCTGCATTGTTGAATACAGTAAACCTTAATATATAAAATTATATTCAAATTCAAAACTATTTAATTTATCCCAAAAGGAGATTAAATGTTGTCATAACTCACATTGTTGAAGTATGGCCAGAGTGTCTCATGATGCTGTAGATAGGAAAGATCTCCAGTAGCAGTCAATCTTGCAACAAACCTGAAGTGGTCTCTGACTGAAGACTGTTGCTGCATGACTCATGACTGCCATGACATGCTAACAGCACAACATTCAGGCAGCAGAGACGATATTACACAGTAACATGTCCTGGATGACACCATCAGTTGTTGGCAATCACTGCTAATCCACCTCATTTGCTTTTGCTGATCCACTTTAAATCTCTGTCTGGCCGCATGGCTAGAATGCAAAAAATGTGATGTCAGGAATATGATTCTTGCCCGTTGTGATCAATGTGAGAGATGGTTTGATCTTCTTCACCACTAATGCCAGCTTGAACCACTGATATGTCAATGCTTTTGTGTTGTTTACACCAAATCTAAATGCTGTTGAAATCGAGACCAGTTACAGCAGACAATGTTTTTCCTATCTTTTATTGTCTAATTTTGGGAAGCATGCATGAATCAGCCCTAGTTTCATGTGCTTAGCTGACAGGAGAGGCACTTGGTGTGGTCTTTTGTTGCTTCTCCTTCACCTTTTAAAAGTTCATCATGTTGTGTGTTGAGAGATGATATAATACGTCTTGTTTGAGTATTTGAGTTACTGTTTCCTTTTGATCATCTCAGACCGGTCTACTTGTTTTTATGTGAACTCAGACACCAAAAAATAATTATGCCCAGTAAGAATGCGCTCTTACTGGGCATATTCTTGTTTTCGGTTCACTCTGTAAATTATTAAAATGTTTTTCCCTAACATTGCGTTTGCATTTTCATATAGACTAAGCAAATGAAAGTTTCAGAACAAAACATCCACTAAATTTTGTAGTTTTACAATTATTGTACAGTACATTAGTATGATTGTGAGTATAACATAAGATGTTGATAATATATTTTTAATTTCTGCGTGTTTAGTGAGTCTGGAGTCAGCTTTTAGCAGAGATGTTCTTGTGGCTGCTAAAATATCTCCAAACAGACAAATTAGTCTTTGTTTAATAGTTTTTATTCTCGCTTCTGCATTTAATGTTGTGGATATACAATTTTGTTTTTAAAATACAATTAATATACTCACGGTACAAAAAAAATTTGACACATCCTGGTGAAAAAGAGTAATTTGCTGGAGGATAATGTGCATTTGAGATGTTTGGGGTTGGAACATTTGTTGACGTATACATGGTTAATTGTGACCTTTACATGGGGACATGTCCTCTGTTTCATTGATTTCTTGTACAGTGGAACAACAGTGACAGCCATTTTCTGCTTTATGGTGCTTTAGAAACTTGGATTAAACTTTGGAAAAGTTAACTTAATGGGACACAGGAGCATAAACACAGTCAATGTCAAGACTAGTGCGAACGACGTGAAGGTCTGCACAGATCGCTGCTTGTCCCCGAGTGTTTTTCTTTCCCTCCATGTGCGGCTAAAGATAAAGCTGGTGTGTTTTTCCAGCTGATGACGGTACATGCTGATTTGTCCCAAACTTGCTGATTTTACTATGCTTTCAGCTAAGGAAGGATTTCCTCCTGTTCATGTTGGATCCTGTGTGGCCAGGAAGTGGTGATTAGAGATGGGGTGTTACAGAGGAGAGGACAGGGACTTGGAAAGGAAGGGTGAAGGACAGAAAAAAAGAAAAAACAGCTGTCATTTCATTTCTTGGAGTTTTATCTTCTTAAGTTAATTCTGCTCATTATACTGATTTAAAAAAAAAGAGTATTTATACTTAAGCAAACCCAATTTACTGCTCATTTTTGATTGCTTGATGCAAGCTTTACCATTCCTAAAACAATTTCAAAGCAGTGTCGATAAAAAGTATTAGTTACGTGTTTATTTATATTTTATTCTAAAAATGGCATGTCAATTTTTTTATGGCCTTATCAAAAATCAATGGAAACACCTTTGTGATACAGTAGTCTAACCAATCCTATAATTGCAGACCAACAATTTTCATGTTTCCACTGGTATTTTGATGAGTTCTGTGTCTGAGCAACCCTAATTTTCTCCACCGAATGTTATTCTTTTTAAGTCTGGGTTCTGGCTGGACAGCTTCAAAAAATGGTTGTGATTTCCAGTCAGATGAAACTTCTTGGTAAAAGGGAAACATTATTTCACATCTAAATCTGCCAGTAGCATGGACAATTTTGGGCTTTATTTTATATGATTGTGTCTTGGGTTTGAAGTTTTTCCACACTGTTTTTATTGACTAGACATGTTTTTAAAATTTGCCCCTCTCTTAAGGAAGGGAAAATTGCTGTAGCTTTACTTCAGCCAGCAAACCAGCAGTGTGCAGCAACTCATTTAAGAAAGCAATGCACCTTTACTTGCATATTTCATTCAGTAACAGGTAGTTCTGGTTACTCCATCACTTTCTCTGGCATCTCAATATGAGGACTTAAAATGTTAAAATATTAGAGGTTGGAAACTGTAACTTTAAAACTCCAGTATATGTCGACATCTAGGCCTGTCGTGATAAACGATAAATCAATTCATCGCACGATAAATTAAACCTATCGACTTCATTTTAATTATTGGCTTATCGTCTCTTCCTGCCTTTTTTTTCTTTCTGTTAATGACACTGAATTAAAAAAGGCTCAACTCTGGTGCTCTCCACTGACCCTCACTTCCTCATTTCCTCAGTGTAATGCCCAGCGCACACTACACGAGTTGTCAGCCCATTTTCAAAATAACTGGTTCGATCGTGCCCTGTGGTGTCCAGCCACAAGGTCACAAAATAATGGCTACAAGTCCAGTTAACTAATTTTAAAATCAGGCATTAATCAATGCTTTACTAGAATCTACCTGTGATGCATGTGGCTAGAGTCAGCGTAAAGTCCTGACTGAATGAAAATCATTATAACCTATTTATGTAACGTTAACGAAGAACAGCTGAAAACTTACCGGGTTTATCAACTGCGGTAGCAATTTGGCTCCAACTCCTCTCCTTGTCATTTCTATATTCTTTGCACGAAATGTTGAACAAATATTAATGTTGTTTCCACATATCATCTCCAATGTCCGCTGGACTTCGGGTTGCGCCCTGTCAGCTGTTTGGGATTCCCCTCCGTCATTTCCCCTACAGAAAGCGCAGAAGAGAATCCGCGCTTTCTGATTGGCTACCTGTCACATTCAGCGTTAAACTCCCAGTCGGGGAAAACCCCTGATTTAGATCGGAGCGGCCACGACGATCTACCACACACTACAGGATGATCGGTTACGAAATCACCAGCGACAATCTTAGATCGGCCAACGTTCTAAGATTGTCATAAGGGGGAAATTAGGGACAAAAAATCGTGTAATATGAACTATTGCATTAGGTAGTCGGATGTGCCCATCTTCTCTATTTAAATCTAGTGATTACTGAAGGGCAATATAGTATACAGACTTCATAATCTGCACTCTTGTGGTTGTATGCAGCATTTATTTCCACTTTGGCTTTATGTTGCTTAGTTTTTATTCAAGTACGTTTTTTGTTAATGGAGACTGAGAATGCATTTTATCTTTGCTTTTGGTTGTTTTGTTTATTTAGTTTATCGGTTCCAGTGTTATGTCTTCTTTTGAAAATAAAGTGTATCTATCTATGGCAGGAAATTACATGCATTATTACGTCATTTCCATTAAATCAGTGTCAAAAGGTCTTGAAACAATATTATCATTTATCGCAATAATTTTTTAGACAATTAATCGCTCAGCAAAATTTGTTATTGTGACAGGCCTATCGACATCAGTTACCGGCCTGTGAGTAGAGATGTTTCATGCTAACCTCTTTAACCTGCTGTGTGACTGACTTGGAAAATTCTACAAGCATGTCTTTTATAGACAACATGAATAAAGCAGAAGCTGCCACTGTTGTAAAATACCATTAATTACTGCTAATGTTACTGTTAAAGCTTCTGTTAAGCTGTAAATGTTGTGCTGTGTCTGCGTTTGAAAGCTTTGTTCCCAGTTCCCAGTTATTTCTTAATCAAAAAATCAGACTGTAGTATCCACGGGACAGGCTATTTTCAGACTGTTTTTGCTCACTGAATGGATCTGTGGGATAGTGTGTGAAAGCTGCTGCATGTTAATTCGTCGGTCATGCCTGGCTGCTTTTGGCTGAGGTTGTTAATTACAGCAGGCCAACCAACCACCTGATCGCTCACTGCTCCACTCACTGGTGGCACACAGGGGGCTTTTTCTGCATATTCTTTCCAGTTCCTTTTCTGTGGTGGTTGCTCTCCTCCTTGGACCAAACCTGCTCTTTATTCCATGATGCTTGGCAGGGTCCAGTTTATTGCAAAAAGAGAACTTTAAAGGAAGATTTAAGAAGTGGTGGAAAGTCATTTCAGTAAATACTTGTGAGGGAGGATATTTCTTTTTCTTTTTCTTTTTTCACCACCTCTGGTTTGACTAAAGTGGCTTCTTTTGCTGGTGTAAAAAAGCTCAGGTAGCATCTGATGCTGAACTGCTGATGGGAACAACAATGCATGTGTACCAAGTGTTACTAGTGATAACCGGTGTGTTGTTTGCACTCTCATTTTAACTTGTATTATAGATGACTCTGATCTGCATTTTAATTACAGAAAGTAAATGATGTGTCTGATACCTTACCTTCCTTTATTGTGGGCTTTGAGTGTTGTTGGGGTCAATTGAAAGTGCTGTTGTTATTGGAGGAAATCAAAAGCTGAAGCACCAAGAGAAGCCATGACTACAAAACTAGAAGGGCCCTCGAGAAGGTCCTCTCTCTGTGAGGCTGAGGTAAACGCTTTATCACTCAGCTTCTAATTCTCCCCTTTTTGTTAAACACTTAATTTAGGCTTACAGGCAGTGATAGCTCTTATCATCTTTTATCTGGCACAATATAGGTGTAACATCAACACCTTAATGGTATGTCACTTTAACACTTAGCAAATATTAGAGGGTTCTTTGTGATCATTTCAGTTTTGTTCCCTATATGTATTGTTATTAAGCTGTACAAGTGGTAAAATGTCTTTTTTTTTATTATTATTCTGGCAGGAGAATACACTCAGTCTCTCGTATTGTAACAAGAAGATTCAAAGCGGAAAAGCTGCACTTTATAGATGTACTGATCATGAACTTTAAGGCAAGTTTCAAGTTTGATACAGATTTTAGTTGACTCTGATTTCAGCCAGTAAATTTTTTCAGGTTATGGGATAGAGGTATTTATAATTAAAACTCAACAAAAAAAATACAACATAGCATAGTAATACACCTTAATAACTTTATTTTTTATGCACAAAAAATGTCAATTTTACAGCAAAAAAACCACACAAAAAAACAGCTATCCAACTTAGTATTTGAGAGGAAAATGCTCTAATTTGTTGTTAGACAATTAAATGTTTTTTTATTGTAGCTATGAGCTTTTCATAATAGGTTGTTCATTTTATATTTGAATCTGAGAGAGAGCAGTCGCTGTTAAACAGCTCCACAGTTAAACAGTTTCTCTAATATTTCAAAGACAAAATAATTACAATGTTGACATTATAAACTGATTCCAAAATCAAACTGCAGTGATTTGTATGTTTAGTGTGGTAAGCATCACTAACACACTTTCTCCTTGTAGACCATTCAATTGAGCAGAGATTATGAAAAGACTTCAAACATTTCCAAAGTCAGCTTGTTCCATTACAAGTTTAATTTGGCTCATGAGGAGGATAAAGTGGAGTGACTTGTCGGTGATACATTCACCTTACTGATAACTCCTGTCAACTATTTATTAGATTACTGAATGACAAGCTTCTTTTACACAATCTTCATACAACTTTTATTTTTAACTTCCTTACTTATGCTGAAATTGACTAAATGAATATTCTCAGATGTAACTTCAGCATCTAAGGGTGCATTCACACTAACTCTGTTTTGTCTGGTTTAATCAAATTCTAGTTTGTTTGCCTAGAAAGTTCAGTTCGTTTGGGGAGATGGGAATGCTCAATCAGGCTGATGTGGACCAAAAAGGTGAACTCTGATCCGGCTACAAACATAGGTCTCAGTTTGGTTCAAGTGAACTCTGGTGTGGTTGGTTCGAATGCATATGTGGATGCCAGCAGACCGGAGAATGCTTCATAAGCAGGAAGCGGGTTATACCGCAGGGCATTCTGGTTAAATGCAACTAAATCAAATGCTCAAGTCTAGTTTTAGTGGGAGAAATACCTGGGTGTTTTGGGAAGTTCTCAGTATCTTCTTCAGGTTTTTGTGTTGTTTCCTTTATGGTGGTTCTTGGTGCAGCGCCACCACAGGCAAGGAGGTAAATAGGTTTTTTTAAATGGTTTAGTCTGTTTGACAGTGTGGTGTGAAAGAGAATCGCAACTGCTGAAGGGACAAATGTTGCAATTTTGGCCCCCGGTCGACCCAAGTCAACTGGACTGTCAGGTTTGAGAATCTTATAATGTTGTTTTCAGTTTGACCTGGTAATGGATATGAATGATGCATGAACTTGTTAAAAAAATAGCAGTTTCTAATCGGTCAATATCTGATTGACTTAGTTGCGAGATGCTTAGAGACTGGATTAAAATTAAAATGATCAGTTTGTATTCTATGAAATCTAAAAATGTTTTCATAGAAGAATATTTATTTTAACCTCCTAGAAGCTTGAATACAAAACGGTTAATTAAATGTAGGCTGGTTTAGACATGTTGTCGAATTGATCCTAGATGCAAACAAAACAATACTGTTATTTCAGATTTGTCCTAATCATCACTATGATACTTCTATGAGAAAGATGAAGTTAAAGACTGATACTTTTCCCTTTCAAACATTTTGATTCAATATGTTCCTAATGATATGACAATTTATGCTCGTGCAAAAAACCCCAAAAAAACTTCATGTCATTGACTATGTTTTATTTAATAGATTTGTTAAGAAACTATTCAGCAAGTGAAGTGAAAAAGCAGAAGTGGGAAAAAATAAATAGCTTCACTGTGGAAGCAATGGTGGTATTGTTAAGATAAGCATTTAGCAACACAAAGAAGTCCTGTCCTGCAATCCCTCAGTCATTAGAATAGCAAATTTAGACATGGAAATGCATGGAGGCTGGGTAAGTCACATCAAGAGTCGCTGGTGCAGGACCAGTTCCCTACAATGTGACTGGACTGCTCCTACTGGTATTTTTTGGTGACTGGAGAGCATTTATACCAGAGCAATTACAGTCAGAGCTGCAACTTTCTGGTTAGTAAGTTGAAATCTAGTAACCTCAGATTTGCAGAAAGCTCATTGTTTGTCGGTGACTGCTTGACAAATTTTCTTTTAAAAGTCAGTCAGTTTATGTTGATTAAAGAAAATTCACAATAAGTACAGATTGTCACGCTAAGCATTTTTCCAAGCAAGAATTAAGTTATGTCCAGACCATTAAAATAATGGCATTTTTATGATAAGAGAATGCAAACGAGTGACTTCAGCTGCATCTATCCCCAAACCTATCTCTGTTTGGCCTTGTTTTTACTTTATTTTCACTCTGAGGTATTGTTGCCATGTCATGTGTTTTCCAGCTTTGGCAAAACACCAGGACTTAAATATGACACAAATCATGTGGTTCTGAATGAATGGCTTATTTATTCTCTCGGCTAGCTAGCTACAGATATTAAAACACCTTTTTCCTGTCGCTTCCAAGTGTATGATGTCTATAATGTCCAGTGGAAAACCTGTTTGCTTAGTTGCACTACCTATATTGTTTCTGAATAATCAAACAACCAAGACCTGTGGTTTGCTGTGGCAGCAGATGCTATCAGGGCTCGATCATGGAGTGGGTTTATATTTATGTTGCAGGTCTAAGTGGCCAAATTCCTGTTAATCTTTAGAGGATTTAAAGCCATACAAAAATAAACACTTATCTTTTTTGCACCTAACATGTTATGGAGCCAGTTTTAGGTTGGTGAATAAAGTCTGAAACATAGCTGGTTGTATGATAATTATGACACTGCATTGCTCTGAATAATGTTGCATGAAATGACAGAGTGAAAGTTGCCAGGTCTTCTATGATCAACTGCTGAGATATGCCCGTTTGTGAAGAGCGCTGCTGTGACAATTTCACACTGGTCTCTGTGCAGCCCTTTAGATCCCAATCTGTTACACAGCTAGACATTGACCACAATTTAAGACACACCCAGACAGAGCTTGGCACATCATAATGAAATTGCATGCACCATGAGCAAAGGTGAAACATTCTTGACTACCAGCATTTTGCAGGAAATGCTTTTGATAATTGTTATTACAGATTAATTGATCAGAGGTTTTGAGGCTTTTTTTCATTGTTGTAAAGTTCTGAAATACTGAGAATGATTTTTAACAGCTTTCATTTTCTCGAGGAGCTATACATAAGTACTTTTTTGTCAGTAGCTTAACCATCTTTACAAAATAGCAGTGTATAAATGAAGAACATTTTAATAACAACCCCCAAGTTGGAGCTTTTTCTCAGTGCCTTGTGTGTACCAGTTTGATACGTGTCAAACTTCCAGTTTCACACACGTATCTATAGAAATAAAATCCATCTGAAAAATTACAACATATTTTATTTAGTCCTGTCTCTGTCTGTTACAAGACAGATTATAGCTAAGCTAAGTGTTCTCTTGTCTACTTTTTCCAAACAGGGAAGTCATACTTTTATGTCATACTTTTTAAATAGAGATTACATTTTTTAATACTAATTGGTTTTGTGCTATTTAAAGAAGTTGCAAATTTAGTCATAATGAAATTAATGATGTTGTTTGCTCTTAACTTGAAAGAAGCCTCTTTTCCAAAAGCATCAAAAAGGCCATTGAACATTTTTCATAACATCAATATCGAGTTTGTAATTTTATTGTTATGATAACCCTCAAACACAGTTGAAAGGAATGGCATAGTTGAAATGGAGTGATAGCAAGATTTCCTAAAGGTTGTGCAGATTCTTATTTGCCAAAATCTCACCCTGTTTAAAAAAAAGGCAATTTACATAATGAGAATACGGTTTCCTTTTGAGGTTAACCCACCACCATTCAGTCTTGTGTAAAATTGTCCAGCTGTTCACCAGCAGATCTGTCACTGTAGCTCAGCATAATATAAAATATCATTCCTAAAGATTTGGAATATTTCATCATGATCATAAAAGGGTTTATAACATTAGATCGATTTCAGTACTTATTTCACATCTTTCCAGGCCACTGAGTTGGGTAAATTGGATAATTTTGTATGCATATGAGCTAAATAAAAGATTGGACTTTTTTTATATGCAAAATACATCTACAAAATGCAATGAGAAAAACCCATCACTGTTTCAACTTATCTTTGACCAGAGGTTATTTTATTTCTTCCAGGAAGGTGTTTGCTTCTCTTCATTATTTCTCTCTGTCAGTCGTACCCTTCAGGTGTTCTTCACTGGGGTCCTTAAAGAGTACCGTTTTTTTTCTTCCTGAAGTTGCTGCCAGAAAAACACATCTCCCTTATATTCTTTCTGGCACGAATATAGGGCACCTGCAGTGTTAGTTACCCAGCGCTGATGCAAATGAGCTTGTCTAATCAAAGACTTGATTGGGGCTGGTTTTGTGTATGACCTGGCATATTAATGACTTTGCCTCAAGTGGTGTAGTGGATGGCATATATTGGACTTTTCCCACAGGATCAAATCTGATTCCAACTCTTACTTCCACGGTAAAGATGTATTTGATATGTTGTGTGCTGATTAAGCTTGAATAAAGGTTGGTGGGCAGAGTAGGATGATGTTTAAATGTTTAAACTTGCCATAGGTTTCAGTTGGCTAAATGACCTTCACCTACTTGTTTACTCAGCAAGCAATTAGAGTGCACACAGTAGTGTCACACACATCTTGTTAGCTGAGCTTAAAACAACAAAAAAGGCACACTAACTATTCACGTGGAACTGCAGTAATAGTTTAAACTCAGCCTTTCCTTGGTTTACTCATGTGAAGCTCTTATGAACTGAACGTATGCTTCAAAAAACAGAGTTTATTTGTGATGAAGATGAGACCAACAAGCTGAGCCATCTTTAACTCATAATGAACTGCCAACATCTGCTTCCTTAGAGCATTACAAAAGGATACAGTGGTTTTGTGCCTTGCAAAATAAATGTCAACTTTGGTCACACATTATCATTTTCCAGCTGGTCGTCTGATGTGGGTGTAGAAGAGCTAATATTCGCTGGTGGTTAACAGGAAATGTATCACAATGGAAAACCCTCTCATCTGACCCAAACCGGTTTATTGCTGGAGTTTTTAGCTTGAGCACACTTATCGAAGATTGTAGGTCACTAAATCATTACGTTATCAGCATCAGCAGTTCTCAAGACTGCTCGGGCAACATTAGTTCTTAATAAAAAGGTTGAAAGTAACACCTCACGGAGTTGCCTTTTTTACTGCATTGCTAAGTAATCAAGATTATATTAGTGAACCCCTTTCACAATTAAACACCTTTCTTTCTTTATAGTATAAACTTCACAAGAAGAAATCTAAAATCAAATGATGTGCCTTCAGGTCTGCAGAATTACTTTGTGTTTTGATATCTTGACTATAATCTGGCATAATTTTGTGTAAAAATCCCAGAATATCAAAACTTTTAAGAACACTCATTAATCAGCCATTATTAAAAAATATTGGTTAATCTTTAATGTGAATTTATGTATTTTGTCAAAAGGAAATACATGGATATTTGAACTCTTGAAATAAGTGTCAAAATAGATAATATAAAATACATTTTAAAATGATTTTTCAAAGAAAGAATTTGGTGCAAGGTTGTATTTTCTCTAGCTCAGACAGGTTGCAGAGTCTGAAATGTATACTATTGCATACACCACACACTGACATTTGGTCAAATGTTTTTTAGCAAGCTGGACGTTAACCACAATATTTTTGTAGCCATGAAGGTCCTGGCCAAATTCCAGCTGAACGCATGACCTCTTTTCCTTATCAGAAATGATAGTGAGAAGCATAGTCCATGGATTTTTCAAAAAAAGCTAAGGTCAAGGGTCTTCTTGGGTTAATGTGAGGCTGCTTTATCCATTTCAGAACCAGCTGTGATGTGTATTTGTGTTTATTGTCCTGTTAGAGCAAATAATTATGTTGAAATTTCAACCATCAAGCTGCTCATTTGAGGTAAAGTTTATGAATCTTGAAGTAGTTCTCTCCTTTTATTCCATTTACTTTGTGCTGTACATCAGAACAACTGGCAATAGAACAGACCCTCATCATGATGTTACCACCACCATACTTAATACCGTGTTCTTGTCTCACCTCAAATCCTCAAAACCTAACCTCTCATGATTGGGACCAAAAAGCTTTTGCTCCTATTTTCAGCCACGCTCTAAAATATTCTTTCTGTTAGCAACAGCTTCTTTTTTTTGGTGGAACAGCCTCTCAGTTCCTCTCAGTTCCTCTAAGATCATGTAAAATTGTAAAACAGTAACACAGCTTTACTGTTCATGAACTTTAGTTAACGAGTCTACCAGTATCTGTCTATGGTGGACTCTTACCTATTCATGGTTCAGTAGTTTTCTATGAAATGTGATTCCTAATTGTTTGGTGAAAATCTGACTATTGAGATATTCTTCATAGGGCATACAAAAGAAAATTCATGTTGGCAGCCAGTCTAGTCATTTTCCTTGGTGCTGATTGGCTGTATCCCCATTGATAAGGAACACTGTGGATATTAGCATCTAGTACCAGAATGGTTTTCACAGTGTTCATTGATGCATATGAAGATATATTTGGTGATTGTAGATGGTTGTAAACATTTTTAGAGGTAGAATCTTTCAGGTATGTTAGTAATTCCTAGGAGGTCTGTAGTTCGTAACCACCATGAATATCACAACTTCCCTGTACTAGTATAACAAAATGTATGCTCTGAGTTTGCTTAGGCTGTTATTTTTATCTCAATTTTTAAAAGCTTTGAAATGGTAGAATTAAGTTTGTTTCTTTTTGTGTGTTTGGAAAATGAAGCCAAACTTAGTGTATTTCATTTTGTATTTAGGTCAAGGTCTCCGCCTCTCTTAAAAGCTCTCTTTTCTGGTGTTTTTCCCAGCTACATTTTACACAAGCCCTCTTGTCTTAAACAAGGGAGTTTTAGCAGAAGAAGAAGTGTCATTTGAGGAAAACGGTTACTTTGTTGGGCTCAGAGGATATAGTGTCATCCTCAGCATTCCCAGGCTCAGGGAACAGCTTCTGTATCGTTCAGTCCTTATGCTGAGGACACCTGAGAAGTCTGTTCTGGGCAGTGAATGAATCTCTGTGGCTACTTGTGCAACTCGACCGAAATAGCATTCTGAAAAAGCAAACCCTACAGGAATAAGGTTGAGAAATCTCCACCATCTTTGTACATAGTGAAACTCATTACTAGCATAATAATAGGCAGCAGTAATAGAGGTATAACATTTTTAGTGAAAATCCATTACCAGTTCCAGCTGCCACAGCTCTAGGTGGCACGAACTGACAATTTCCACAGTGCTGGGCGTTCTGTCTCCAAGATTACGCTTCTTAGATACTGATTGTAAAGTGTCCGCTTAGTTGAGCAACCTTCAAACTTAATAATAATGCAGATAGAAGGCTTGATGTCCTTTATATTTACTGATATTTCACAGTGAAAGAATTGACAGAAGATACTGCTGCTTGTCAACCAAACACCCCCAAGAAACATTCAGTATTATTGTCCCAGTGCTAATAACTCATAGTTGGTTCAGAAAAGCTTGGTAATTATACTAAAATATTTGCTGCTCTGCAAGCATCTAATTTGCGCTCAAAATGAATACATTTTTAATCAGTTAATTCATTTAATGGTATATGAAATGGCATGCAACTAAACAAAACAATGTTGCTGTTTGATCTAAATGTATGGAAGAGATGGACACTTATTGATTTACTCAACCTTTTGAATCCTGGGTTTGTGTTTTTGTATGAAGTTTATGAAAATATTTTATTATTAAGAGCTAAATATTTACTTATTCTACATATACTTGTCACTTCTACATATACTTGTCACTTATAGATATTTTGAAACTGGAATTAATAAGCTGTTGGTTATAATTCTTTACTGTTTGATGCATGTTAAAATCTAAAGTTTAGCAAAGTTCAGCTTAGCTTGAAACATATGAGGCTATTGATTTTTGAGGACAAAAGTAGCCTTAATATTTAGAGCTATATCATATCCTTTTTCTATTTTAATAACTACTCTGACAGACCATCGACTGACTTTATCAAATCTATCTGATAGAACTGAAAATGTTATAAATCATACGTTAAATTAAATCTTTCTGTATATTATTTTTCACATTTGCCTTTATGAACACTCTAGTTTTTCCTCCACTTGGTTAATTATAATTTCTTTTAAGTGTTTTAACTGCCAGTAGCATCTGATAACCTGCATGATAAATGCACCTATAGGAGATAACATTAAGCCACAAGGATGCTGACATATTGAAACTGCCTGTTTTTGTTGAAATAATTGCTAATTGATTGTTGGAACTGAAATAAAAAATTATCCTGAAATTAGTTAAACTCTGTCTCAGTGTCGCAGCTTTAGGTACTCCATTTACACGATTTATTCTCCAGTGGAGTTGGTGTGTGGTTTTGTTGCATTTAGATGTGCATTACTTGAGTGATAGACCTTTTAATTTCCCTCATAAAGCTCTGCAGATTGTCCTTTTACATCAAGGCTGAAATCTAATAGCAATTTTGTCTGTGACTCAATTTCCCCATCATGCGTCCTCATTATTTCTGCTTTAATCTGGGAACACAGATAAGTGGTCTGGGCTTCTCTCACATTGTACATCATTCCAGCACTCCCCAGGAGCTGGACAGCTTCTGGAAGGTTTCCAGTTAACCATGTGGTACAGGAGACGTTGCAACAGAAGGTGAACCTTAATTGCTGTTATTTTTCCAGGACTCCTCCTGACCTACATTTAATTATTCAGAATCAGCCCATCTTATGTTCTGCAAGTAAAGCAAAAGCTGGATCTTCTTTGTATCATAAATGTATGATTTTATACCCAATATCTGTTTTTTTATGGTAAGGTTTTTTTGTGCTGTGCAAATTGTTAAAAAAAACAATCGTTTGAAGCAGTCAGACAGAAATATTTAACATGAAAGCTTTTTTAAGCAATGGAGGTGGAAATGTAAATATGATTTTTAGCATGCCACTCACCTGTTTTGGTGTACTTGCATTTGGATAAAATCAATGTTCAGCATTGCACTCCAACTCTTACCTTGCAAAAGTATTAAATCCCTGCATACGTCTACCCATTTTGTCACTATACGTAACCTTTATGTTTTGGGGATTGTATGCGACATAAAATTCTGAATAATAAAATGATGATTATCAAAAAATGTTTACGCATAAAAATATGAAAAGTGTTATTCACATGTATTTAGCCCCTTTACTTGCATACCCCTCAATAAAATCCAGTGCAACCATTTGCCGACAGAAGTTAACTCAAAACGGTGAAACATAGTGGTGACGGCATCATGATGTTGAGATGAGGTCTGGAACCACTTTGACTAAAAACAAGTGGGGCTAAATAGGAAAATCCTTAAAGAAAACCTGTTAAATGCTGCAAATACATGAAATTGGGTGGAGGATTACTTCCTAGCAGGACACCAACCAACACCTACAACGAAACACTAAATGAAAAAACGTTCTCTTCAGTGGTTGCATACCCACAAGCAGTGCAACAAACATCAACTTTGTCACCCTTTTTAAATATGCAGATGTGTCACCTGACTGACACAACTGCACTGTCCCAGAAAAAACAGGCAGTTAATAATCTCTTCCACATGTTTGCAGAAGACTTATTGGACCTAAAAGGCAAAGGAGATGAGGTGAAGGAGCAGAGAGAAAACTTCATCTCATTTGTTCAACCATTAACACCATTATGTATGCAGAGTCTTCTTGTGGAGCTGCCTTTAGAGTTAAACACCTACCTCTCCTTTCTCTAAATGTTGACCATGTAAACAAAGAAGCAGAGCTGTGTCTCTTGGTGATGTTATGATATTTTTAACTGCATTTTATCACTGAATCTACTGTTCCCTTCAATATCTCCCCTTAGTATCAAACTTCCATGCCATTAAACATTATCAAATGTTAATGGTATGTCTGTTTAGCACTCGTTGCAATATTTCACTTAACTTTACTAATGCTATGGAGCTACCAACATGTACTTGTACTGACCAATGATTCCTTCTGTAAATAAATGACAACCGAGTCGGACCTCTTTGTTTACACAACTTGGTGATTCTCAGAGGGCTTACGGTTTTTTCTGTTTTTTTTATAGAATCATTTACATAGTGATTTGAAATAGAAAAAGGTAGACTACATATTGTTCTCAGACATACAGATGTTTTACATTTTGGGATTTATTGGCGTGAAAGTGTGGGACATTATGGATTTACTTTGCAATTCTGGCTTATACATAATATGTGTTCTGGCTTTGCTTTGACACTGAATATTGTACAAATTCATCGGTTCAGAATTAGAAGTATATGTAATGTACTAACTGGAAACTCACCATAAATACTTTAAAACCAGAGTTGTTAATGGACAATCTATGAGGGCGTGTCCTCTGTCTGTGAAAGCTGTTAGTCTGCAGGTTAAAGTTCATTGTTTTATTTTTTATTTTTTCAAATTCATTTATCACTAAATTACATCAGTTGTTAGTTGAAAGAGAAATAATAAGTTTAAGTGTGTACAAAAACATGTTGTTAGGCTGAAAAAAAAAATGTAATTTTAGGAAACACTTTGTAGGTATGGGTTTGCTGTGATACTCTGACAGAATTTGTGTTTGACCCAGAAGTTACAAATGATCTGAACCGGAACACTGTGCACGATTACTTCAGTAGTTATGTCAGCAGACTATCTTGAATGATAATTGCAATGCCTCATATGTCAACAAACCATCTTAAATAATGATAACAAAACGATATGAATGGAGTGAGGCAGATCTCCAGGATGGGAGCTCCAAGTCTCTATATCCCCACATCCCCCACCCCAATTTATTTTTTAGCTAATTGTTGCAAATTTGTGTCTACTGACACTACTTTTTGGGAAATTGTGTGCATCTTGGTGAGTGGAATGAAGCTAAAGTTGGTGTTTCTGATGCCAGAGATTTTTATTTATTATTATTTTTTTTTTTACAAAACTATTAATTTATTTTAATTTCTTTTCATAATGGTCTTATTTAACTAAACTAGTCTACATTTTCAGTCTACAAAACATGATCCTGTATCACACAATCATGATTCTCTTCTTAACATTTTTATTCTTTTTCTGTCCACAGACATCATTGACAAGAGTGAACTAAAGGCATTCTTTGAAAGCAACTGCTCACAGATTTATTTTATCTTCTATGAAAATTTCATTACACTGGAAAGCAGCTTAAAACAAAAAGGTAAGAACCCAGCATGTCAGTTTCACTGGAGCTTCAGCGCTTTGGTGTCTCTGTGCTTCTAACGATCACGTTCTTGCCAAATATATTTCATTTCCACTCTCTATTTTTTTTTTTTCTTTTGTGTGTTTTCAGGGAACAAATCTCAAAGGGAAGAGCTGGACTCTATCCTCTTTATTTTTGAAGTAAGTCAGTTATCCTCTATTCATGTCCCAGATCCACCTACAACCTACTGTAGTCTACAACCTGTTTTTCAGCTCAGCTCTGGGGTGGGATCGTAATTGCAATCGTCTTAGAACTCTGCTAGCTACCTGTATTCAAGAACCTGAATAGCAAGAACGGATTGTGAAAAACAAAACAAAGCAACAAAAAAAAAAAAAACACGCTAAGCTCAATCATTACTTCTTTTTTAAAGCCCAGAGTTAATGCAAATCTCAGAGGGCACTTCCAAAGTGTGTGTGAGATGATGGATCTGGGGGTTAAAGTCCTTTTACATTTTTTTTTTACCTCATTGCAAAGCCAGCTCAAGTTTCAAGTACAAACAATCAGCTCTCTAGTTACATTTGCTATGGGCAGGTCTTTAAAGATGGCAGCAAAACAAAATGGAAGGTGGACTCTCTGTTCCTTTTTGTTCAGTATGTCATTTTCAACATTTTCTGTCAACCTTTCTCTCTACTTTTCATCAAAAAAACCACCCCGACTGTCATTACACAGACACTCATCTGACCTGTAAATAGATCCTGGATTCACTCCTCTTCCATATTTATGGAGTCAATATTGAAAGCAGCTTAACCCTCATTTGTCCCCTTTTAGCCCCCGTCTGTGACAACGTGTGCTTTCACCCGTGCGCTGAGTAGATAAGCTTGCTTTGAGTGGGTGTGTACAGGACAGTTACAGAGTTTCTTTGATCCTGAGCTCTGGTACACTACATTAACTTACTCTATCCCAACTGTTATATTAGTCATTTTTCACCGTATGTGATCTTAAATTTGTTATCAGAGGCTGTGACTTTCATCTGGTTTAACCAGGTGTTTTGTTATGTACTAATGGGTATGGCATGAAAATACAGTTCACTGTTGAATATTTTTATACAGCAAATCCACACATGAACGGCTAATGTTGCCTAAGAATGAATCTAGAGTCTTAATGCAAGGGGAATAATTGGAAAGAAATTTGTATCATTAATTTTAATCAAAAGAAGAGAATAAATTAATTCCTCTTTATTAAATCTGGCTTCAAATCCAGTTTAATAATTGTCTGGAATAAAATCCAATTTGTGTTTGCAGGACCGTATAAAGCTTTGTCACACGGTTTAATTCGATTGGACAGGTTAAAAAGAATAACACATCTCTACTAACCATATTTGTTGTACGGATATTTTGGGTCACCAGAAAAATTTGAATATGGTGTCTCAGCAGCATTCAGATGTTTGTTGTGTATTGTAGTTGCATGTTTTCTTTGAGTTTGCTGCATGGGGGTTACTTTTCAGCCATGATCAGGCATGTGACCCCTTTTTCTGTGGCTTGCAGAGGGGGGAGTGTGAGCTCCCATGCTGATCCCTGGTACCTTGAGGGGGTACGGTTTTGTCCCTGCCGATAAGCTCTATTGGAGTTCTCCAACCCCCATTTGACCAGCAGCCATCGCTGCTTCCTTCCAGGATTTTATTCGAGTCTGCTGCCTCAGAGATTTCAGCAAAAAGCATATGTTAAATGTTGCAACTTGATTGATGTACAACCCTTATCTGGGTTAGAATCCAGAGAGATTTTCAAATGAAAAGATTTTGGAAGCAAAATAATTACATCCATATCAGCATTAATTTATGGTTATTTCACTTCTGCTTTAGATCAATTGCTGTTTAGGAACTGTTATAATTTAGCCCAGATGTAGAGGCTTTTGTATTTATGGAGAAGCGATGGGCAATTATTGCATTACTTGTCATTAGTGCTGGAAACAAATAATCATAAGAGTTGAGATTTATCATGATAATGGTAAACATTGAATGAGGATGTCAGTAATCACTCAAATCAGTTTTGTTGGGATTATTAGTCTTACTTTTTAAATTTGTTCTACATCAACTATTATAAACGTGAACATATTTCAGTTATACAGTAATTACCATTGTAACTGAAATACGTACTGATAATGTATTTAATGTATCTGGGTCTGCGTAAGTAGACTATGTGAGAATTATTTATTAAGTTAGATTTCTAGGTAATATTTCATTTCCAAATTGATAATGGTGTTTGTGAAAGAGGTAGTGATTTTTTTTAGGGGGTTCAAAAATGACTATCTTAGGAAGATGGCAATATTTGCAGTATGTTCACACATTGCATGCTACTGTGTTTATGCTCACAGTTGACATGGATTTTAGTTGATGTAACATAAGTAAAGGCCATGTGGTTTGAATTACAGAAAATCCTGCTTAATACAATTACAACTGATAGAATTTGCCTTAATTCACAAATAGACAAAATAAAATCAAAACTCTGCATGAGTGTTTTGATTGCCTAAGTCTATGTGAGAACTACAAACACCAAGGACAAATGCCCTGATGAAGTTCAGAGCATTGACATGCAATGTTGATGGCTATATCGGGCTTTTGTTGCTGACCTGAGTGACTTCTATAAATGTTGAGTATTTTAAATATACTTTTTATGCATGGATCTTAACATTTATATTTGTTTTTTTATATTGTTATTGAAATTATACTTGCGTTATGTCAAAGTATAATTCTCAGATTTAATTCATTTTTATCCTTGGTAAACATTTCTATATTGAACTTACAATATGTGGTTCTCTATATTGAAGAACATTTTATTATCCAGCTTGTTTTTACAAGTGAAAAGGAGAGGTATAGGCAAATCCTTTTATGACAGACACTGAGTAAAGCTGTAAATGTAAGACCAGAGTCTGTTTTATAAGGCAGTTTTTGCTGTCACAAGACCAGAGTGAGTTTCTCAGCCCTTCAGGGACTCCTGACTTGTTTATGCTCCCACATGACTCTTCACCGTCAGAGAGCATTTTTTTCATCTTGGTGCCAGTGAGGTTGTGGGACCGGTTAAGGGACAGCCTTGGAACCAGCAACATTTAGAAGGAAGTGTGTGCCAGGACCCTTTTCTCTCCAGGATATGGCCTTGCTGTGACCTCTTGTCTATCAACCGGACCTGAATCAGCATTCCAAATTCCCTCTACTGTCCTCTCTTCCAATCTCCCTTTCCACCTTTAAAGGATATTTCATTGGTATTTGTCTTCTTTGTTTGTCGGAGAAGCAAGATAATTGTAGTTAACAAATATAATTGATGAATGCTGAACAAATGTCACTGGGCAAATGGTGAGATAGGCAGGTCACCGATCCATGACAACACTTCTGTCAACACTTCTGACAGTTTTAAAATACTGTCAGGGAAACCTGAGTGCCCACAGAATCATTTAGATCTTTCTGTTTTCTCACAGTTCTCAGGATCAGAACTAATCAAAGAAAAGCAGTTTTCCTTTTTCCTCTCCTACTTATCTTTCTCAAAAACTGAAATGTGAAGAAACTGGTGGATCCCTCAAATCAGGACTGATGCTTTCATGTACGTGTCAAATTTCATCAGTTAATTTGTATCATGTCTAAGCTATTTGTTTTAAACATGCATTTCTTTCTTAGAATGTGATTTTATTACCTCTCTTCTCTTTTCATGTGAAGCACTTTAAATTAGTACTTTTGCAGATGAATTGTGCAATACAGACACACTTGCTTTGCCTAATTAGAGTAATTGCAGGCTGCTGCTGCCACCCACTGGCCTTTGAGGAGAATGAAGCCAGCCATGTAATTCTGGTCATTCTATTGGAGATTTTTGCTTTATGTTAATGTTTATAGTCTGATTTTGACATTTCTTAAAATTTATTTAGGATGTTTTTAGTTTAGCTATCAATGCTTTGTTTAAAAATAAAATGGCATAAGAAGTAAACCGTTTGACTTAGCACATGTATTTAGTGGCAGTCTTAAAGCTTTAAGTTGTTACCATGCTTCTCATAAGTTTGCCACATGTAATGTGCTCTTAGTGCAGTGCTGTATGTGTAGTTTTTCAGTTTTTTATTTTTTTATTAGTTTCATCCTTGGATGTTGTGATCCTCTCCATGTCGTCAAAAATCCCCAACACTGTGTAAATGACAAATGTTCCTCGGAGAACAATATACGTCTGTTGCTTCCCTTCGAAAAGCCCTCATAAACTACCTATATTCACTGTCATGTTCTGGCTCTGCCACTGGAAACCTAAGTGCGGATCATGTAAATGTGTTAAGGCAGCGGTAGTACCACAATAATGCCTCTATCTTTATGCTGGAGTATGGCTGCAGATTACAGTAACTCCTCCAACCTCTAGCCCTGCAGACTCTGTATTCGCCTCATATTCCCCACTAAATTCATCACGTTGGTGCTTCTGTTCCCTCACTGCAGGGAATTCTTCTGCGTTAGCTATCCATCTCTCTTTGTTGATGCTCTCAGACAGGAAAGACAACGTTATTGTGTCTGTACACGCACACACTCACACTTAGGGAAGGGCTTAAGTAGGCTACCATGCTGTGCTGCAGCCTGGCATAATGTCTCTGCTGACCCAGGGAGAAGTACAGCTCCAGTACAGGGATGTAAGAATCCCACGTGGGATCAATAATAAGGTGCAGCTTCCCATCTGGACACGCATATCATCGTGTCTGTGGAATCGGATCAGAAAGAAGTTAAACAGAACAGATTGTTATCATGTCTTCCCTTAAAGCGATACATGCTTCATTTTCTCTGCTGCCACAGTCAATGGCTAGAATTTAGAGTGAGGAAAAAGAAGCAAGTGTGGTGCTGAAAAACGGAGACATCCAAGAAACGGGGACCACAGCTACATCAGCTAAATCCACCAGCTAGAACCAGGTTGAACCCTCTTTTTCCCCTTCCAGTTGCTTTAATTCTCTCTGGAATAGATTCAACAATGTTCTGCAAACATTCCTCAGAGATTTTGGTCCCTTATTATCATGGTAGATTCAAGTACTTCCTGCATGTTTGTCAGCTGCATATCCACAATGGAAACTTCCCTTTACACCACATGCCGGTTGCATTGGATTGAGATCTGGTGACAGTGGAGGTCGTTGGAGTTCAGTGGATTCATTGTAATATTTAAGAAACCATTTTGTGATGATTTAAGGTTTGCTACATGGGATATTATCCTGTTTGGTCAGTAGGTAACTTCAGGGGGTACGCTCAAGGTAGCAGCAATACACAAGCAGTGTCCATCCATCCATCCATCCATCCATCCATCCATCCATCCATCCATCCATCCATCCATCCATCCATCCATCCATCCATCCATCCATCCATCCATCCATCATCCATCCATCCATCCATCCATCCATCCTCCATCCATCCATCCATCCATCCATCCATCCATCCATCCATCCATCCATCCATCCATCCATCCATCCATCCATCCATCCATCCATCCATCCATCCATCCATCCATCCATCCATCCATCATCCATCCATCCATCCATCCATCCATCCATCCATCCATCCATCCATCCATCCATCCATCCATCCATCCATCCATCCATCCATCCATCCATCCATCCATCCATCCATCCATCCATCCATCCATCCATCCATCCATCCATCCATCCATCCATCCATCCATCCATCCATCCATCCATCCATCCATCCATTTTCTTACACCCTTGTCCATCCATCCATTTTCTTACACCCTTGTCCATCCATCCATTTTCTTACACCCTTGTCCATCCATCCATTTATTTTCTTACACCCTTGTCCCTCAGTGGGGTCGGGAGGGTTGCGGATGCCTATCTCCAGCTAGTTTTCACCGTTTTGAGTATGTTTTCTGGTAACCAAGTGCCACGAAGTAAACATCAGATTTTTACTTTTGCAAAATTTACTAAGCAGATAAGGAGTATATCAAAAGAGCTTATGTTTTATAAACAATAACATTGCTCGTAATTAATTTTGTGTTAAGAGATGAGTATATTTTTCTGGTAACGAACTGGCACAAAGTATGAATCAGATTTTTACTTTTGTGTGACATGGCTGGTTTGTAATCTACTTGCAACAAATAATAAAAAAAAAAAACTAAACATTTTCACTTTTCTGAAAAACCAACAGCAGTAAAAATGTTCATGCAGTGCATTAACATTAGCAGAAACATTAACAGTGCACTGCCCCCACTAGTTTTTGGTGGTGCCTTTTCCGTAGCCTAAAATAAGCTTTTTAGCATTTTTTTTAATTATAATTTATTCTCCATGTTTAGCAAACTGAATGGAGGAAGTCAATGTAAGACAACATGCTAGTTATACCCCACATGCCACCTGCAGCATTTAGGCTAACATTAGCATTTTGACTCATTTTAGATTTTACACTAAATTCAACATACTGAATAGAGTTACTCAACATGCTTCTGACTCTAAACATGCTATTGAGTACATTGTAGCTTACCTTAGACTTGATGCTAAGTTTTAGCATTAGAATACTGAGTTCTAACTGATGGGCACACTTTGGCAGCCCCTGTTTAAATTTCTTCAGAAATTTTCTAGTATATTTACAGATCCATTTATTTTTAAAAATACACGTCTTCAACATTTTAAGAATTTGATCACCTTACCTTTAAAATGATTCCATCCTGCAAGCTTCCTCTGTGCGATGCTCCTGCAGCTCTGTATAGCTGCGGCTGACTTAATCTTTTTGGCCTTAAAGGTCTTGCATTTTTTTTCTTCCTGTTATGCTCTAAATCCTTCACTATCTCAGTTTCTCACTCTCCGGGGCAGATGAGCTTTTTACTATGCTGTCCAGCAATGCTTGTCTTGTTAAGTGGGTCAGAACTGCCTTCGTAAAGCAGTAAAAAGGCAGGCTTGACCTCCACATTGCAATCATGAAGACTTATTGGGTCAGTGATTAGGCCTGATAAGAATTGAACCATCGGGAGCACAGGTTGATCCCAGTGAACCGACTATCAGGTAGCGAGGGGGCCACAGTTGCAGTGTTTTCCCCCCCAGGCTTTTTTCCTCTTTCAATCTCTCCAGCGGGACCCAGCTAACCTGTCGCTGGATTCAGGAATAATGATAGGCTGCTGAAAGGTTAGGGTGCACTAATTGAGTTGTAACATGGTTAACGCTGAGCTGTTGAGTGCTCTCTTGTGTCTCAAGGTTCTGCAGACTTTCTAGGAAAAGTGGAGGCAAAGGGTGAATGCACTGTATTTCTGAAACATGTACCGCTTCAGTCAAACGATGGCACTTACCAAAGTAAAGTCAGTCGTTATCACCTCTCCTTTTTTTAATACTGTTTTTAGAAAGCAGATGCAGCCTCACTGATGGGGCCCATGCGTTTTTTAGACTCTCGTTTTGAAGACCTGAGTTCAGCTATCTGTCTGTTTGGGAAATGGAGCTAGTTTTACTTCTGACTGAGAGCCAAGAAGCAACACAAAACTGAAGTGTAACAGCTTGGCTACACTAATGCAGCTGACATTTATTTCCAATACAATATTCAATCTTATTTTATTTAGTTATCTAGTTTAATAGATATACTTAAAATACTTTAAATGTGATGTAATGGTTATTAAAATGGTTACTAAGTAAATATTTGGTCTCTTATCCTCATTTGGGGGAACAAATTTAATTGTTTTATTTTGGCGTATTGTAATAATGATAAACTGTAATTAATTATGTTTATCAACCTTGTAAAGTAAGAGCATTGTTTTGATTGTTGCCATTACAGTTTTTCTCATGGTGTCTGTCTTCCATAAGAACATTATTATTTTTTTTTTATTTTCAACCTACTTGTCACAGGTCAGAACTGATATAAATGAAAACCGGTCTAATTATTTTATATAGTCTCTACTTTCTTCTTCTGTTGGTGTTTTAGTATGTTGCTCTTTTTTTGTTGAGAACTTTAACAACTAAACCTTTCATAAACCTAACCATGACTTTGTTTGTTTTTGTCAGAAAATTCTTCAACTTCTACCTGAGAAAATCTACAACAGATGGCAATTTCACAGTATAGGTATGTACTTGGACAATATATGCAACGTGTATGTTATATTTATTTTTTGAGCTTTTCTAACTTCTGAGACATTTAAGTATAAAAAAACATCACAAGCACACCAGTGTTATATCTTGAAGGAAAAATAAATTAGCATTTGAAAATGCAAATAAGCACTTGATTTACAATGTAATTTAGTTGAGGTACACTTAAAATATTGCTGCTACATTCATTTTTTTCCAAGATGTAATGACCCCAATTATAACAGTGTTTTTGATCAGTTCTGGTGGCTGAAACAGTTCACGTCTAGATCAGTGTTGTAGACTGGCCATTTCTGCAATGCGCCAGTCTGCATTGCAGAAATGGCAATGCAGACAGCCATTTCTGCAAAATGGCAGAAATGGCTGTCTGTATGTGCATCAAGTTGTGGTGCTGTTATTTTCACATTTGAGACAAGATAACTGCCATATTTTTTGTTAGCACATTTTTACATCCATTTCCAATACCGCTTGAAAATCTCTGCCTCCTGACAAATTCCCTGGGTGGCTGGAATGACATTCATGACTTAGTTGTTTAGTCCCTTTCATTCTGAGAATTGCAAGGTCACAGACATTTTACAGCGCTATTAAGATACTTATGTGCTCAAGTCCACAAGTATGAAAAGATGAATTTACTCTATTGTGCATCCGGCATTCTGATGAGAACACCAGATGAAAAAAAGTATAAAAACACAATCATCTTTTTTTATTGTAAATCCTGTTGCCAACAGGTAATGGATAACTGGCATTTCTAGTTTTTACAATACCTGTTGCAATTTGTGCCAATGATTTTCCAATTATTTTATGTTCCATTGTGTTGCATGTGTGTAATAAACATCATTCAATTTATTGTACTGCTAAGTTCTTGAATATGTAGCATATGTATGAAGTTCAAATAGTCTGAATTTTTTATGAAAGAGCAAATGGAAGATATAAAAAAAAAATTCCATTATTACATGCTGTCCATCCATCCGTCATTTGTTGAATTGAATTTTTTTTTCCCTTTTTCCCACTTTTTCCCACCTCATACCTTCATCTCAGCCTGTTTCATCTATCCACGTGTCAGTCTGTTCATGGATTCCTTAGTTTGACTGTGCTTCTGGGAGCTACAGTCTAACCATTATTGCTATATCTACCATAAATTCATAGCAAAAATGCTTCTCAACATAATGCTAACATCACAAATCTCCCTCATTATATATTGAAATAATCAAAGTACAGTTACTCTAATACACATCCCTAAGAATCTCATTAGTAAATAACCTAATTTTATGACTTTTTGCACCAAAGTAACTTGGTCTATTCTTCTGTTTTGTTTTATTTATTCTATTTTGTGATTAGTACCGTATTTTCTGCACTATAAGGCGCACCGGATGATAAGACGCACCTTCATTGAATGGCCTATTTTAAAACTTTTTTCATATATAAGGCGCACCGCATTATAAGGCGCATAGAATAGATGCTACAGTAGAGGCTGGAGTTACGTTATGAATCCACTAGATGGAGCTGCACTAAAGGGAATGTTAACAAAACAGTCAGACTCTGGTTGGCGACGAGAGCCTTCTGCGACTGGGCTGGGGCGTGGCCGGACGATGGTCACCCTTCTCCGTTCGCGCATAGCATGTTCGTGGAGAACGTGGTGCTAAATGACCTGCAGACGACCTGATTCTAGACGGTTGGTAGGTAGATGGGTCAGTCAAACTTTATTAATAGATTACAAACCAGCGTTCTGACAACTATCCCAGCATGCACCGCGCGCTTCTTCTTCTACGGGCGAAAATGAAGTCGGCGGCTGCTTACTGTAGTTGCTAGACCTGTTGTGGCTCAATATTGGTCCATAAATAAGGCGCACCGGATTATAAGGTGCACTGTCGGCTTTTGAGGAAATTGAAGGTTTTTAGGTGTGCCTTATAGTGCGGAAAATACTGTAAAATACCTTACTGCGTATTAAGTAATGTTCCAAATCAACATGGTCTAGCACCTACCCCTAAAGCTCTCTTGTTAGATCAGTTAAAATATGTTGCCCTTCCATTTTGTCCTCATAGTAACGGGGCTACCTGCTGCCTGTCAAAACTGTACCCTAATTCACACGAACCCCTTCTGGCTCGCAATCAGAGCCATGTCTCATCTGATTACAGAGGAAATGGACTGGCTTCATGGATTCGTTGTACTGCCAACTAATGTTAATTAGGATTGGAAAAATGTGATGATGTGTCACTTGACCTGTTCATTTGTCAAGATGCCCTTTCAAAGTCCATTTGTCTCAGTGAAAATGACGGCTTGTTGGGTTGCTGTGTCTTTGCAACTTGGGTTTTCAAAAATATCTAAACGTGTTTTTTTCTTTTCTTTCTTCTCTTTTTCAGGTTCTATTCTGAAAAAACTTCTGCACACTGGAAATTCATTTAAAGTAAGTTGTTGATTGTGTCTAACTCTTACTTGAACGTCCAAATGCAGAAACGTTACTTTTCCTGCCACATGAGGTTTTGAAGATGAACTGAGTTGGGTTTTTTATATAAAATAAAATAATTTATCTTCTGCCTAGATCCGCTGTGAGGGGATCCGTCTCTTCCTGCTGTGGCTTCAGGCTCTACGGGACAATTGCGCCGAGGAGCAGTTCCTTATCTTTGCCTGTCTGGTTCCGGGATTCCCTGCTGTTCCCTCCTCCAGAGGACCCTGCACGCTTGACACCATCATTAACAACCCATTTTCCAACACCCTAGAAGGTGACTTAGATGCAGGCTTATTTTCCTAGCACAGAGTCCTTTTTTTCATAATCTAGTTCATATAATTATTTTTTGGATTTATTGTATCTTTTTTATCTGTACAGCTAAGGTAGTGCCAGAGGAGATCACCCCTTTGGTTCCAGCTGTGTCTGGAGAGAAGGTTGCAGAGGACCTGACTTGTTACTTTCTTGAAACGCTGCTCAAGTACATGGTTATCCAGGTAATTAATAAACTTTGGGTGTGAAATAGCTCATAAATATTTGTCACTTTCAATCCAGGAGAAAAAGGTAAGTGCACCTTCTTTAAAATCCGGAGTTGTAGGTATCCGAACATAATAAAACTCATCTGGTTTTTGGCGGCTTTCTAAATTATTTCAGTCGGACCTCAACTGCAAGAAAACATGAGACACATTTCATGAAGTCGTTTTTACCTCGACATTGTTCTTTATTGTACTTGCATTTATTTTTT
Source organism: Poecilia reticulata (assembly GCF_904066995.2). Classification (NCBI taxonomy): domain Eukaryota; kingdom Metazoa; phylum Chordata; class Actinopteri; order Cyprinodontiformes; family Poeciliidae; genus Poecilia; species Poecilia reticulata. Next base: position 15,789,390 of record NC_088851.1, on the reverse strand, counting down.
GTCCGTGGGGGCCCAACTGACATGCTGCCATATTCCCAATTTGTCACTGAAACACATACGATACGACTGAGTTGCAGGTGTTGTTTACAGAATAATCAAGGTGTGCCTTATTAATGTCTAGCATTTCTGCTGCAAACACTCCATAGGACCTCCAACCGTGGAATGATGTTCTGTTTATAGTGCAGTGAAGTATGTATTATTATGAAACAGACAAAAAAAGAGCACTCTCCTTAGGCAATCAGTGTTTATATGATTTATAGTGCTTTGTGTGTGTTTTTCCTTTTTTTATATATCCTCTCTGTATTTCATTGTATGCAGGACTTGTGTAAATTAGAAATCTGTGATGTAACGAGTTATTCTTGAGGCTCAAGTGGTGATGATTACAAATTTGATTACCACAATATACCTTGCTGAACAATATTCTATTTAAAAGGTAAACTGTTTTCATTAGCATGATGTGCATCTTTTTGAGTGCTTTGTGATAACCAGTCATTCTTAACCAGCATTTATTTCAATCATATTGTTGCAGAAAACTGCTGCTCAAAATGTTGATTTCAACCCAATTAAACCTTGCCTGTGTTTTGTTTCTTATGATGGATGAGCCTTGTCACGCAGACAAGAAGCGCTGCATGAACATTGTCTTGACCTTGTCTGCTTTTGTGCTGTTTGTCTGCTTCAGGCATCCAGTTTAGAATGGAAGAACAAAGAGAACGAAGACACGGGCTTCAGATTTCTCTTCAGTCTTTTCAAGAAGTACTATCTTCCACATCTATTCCCCTCTTTCACCAAATTCACAAATCTTTATAAGCCTTTGTTAGGTAAGTTTACTCTTTCAGTACATGCATCTCTTTGTTGTTGAAGCAACAACAAAGAAAGCAACTTGTAAAGCAACTATTCTCACATTATACATTAAACCTGACTCTATGAGATTATCATGGTATGATGTTAGTGAAAATGTTAGTTTCATATATCATGCTGCTTAAGTAACAGTCTAAAAAATAAAGTGATTAATAAATCACATTACACTACAATATCTGTAATATTTGTTTACTTTACTGATACCAGTGACAGATGGTAAAACGACATAAGAGTACAAAATCTGAAAATAAATGAAAATACAAAAGTGAATTCACAAAAATGTACAAATATGACTGTTACACAGACCTTCCTTATCTGTTAATTTGAAGGAAATAAAACTCCAAACAAGATTGTTTAGTTTTGCTCTCAACAGCTGAACATGGCAGACTGCATGAGTTTGATCAAATCTTGCTAGGAACTCCTGTTGCAATTGAAAATTCCAGACACATGGTCAGGGATGTCTGTATAATAATAAATAGAAGGGATGTTTCGGGCGTTTATACGCTTATTGGAATCCGACTCTTGGTGGGTGGGAGGGGGAATGAGAGGAGTACGAGGAAAAAGAGACAACTGTAGAAGCAAATAATCAGATGTCGGTTGCAGTAGCAGTCAAAACTGCAGGACTTTTCCCCACACATTTTCAGTCACTGCTTGATGTTTGTTGTAGATTCTCTTTGGTTGTGAAAAAGCTAAATTGGAGGTCGTAAAGTCTGTTGCACTGAAGGATCACAGACCAAATGGTTTGAGTAAATGGGCAGAGATTTCAGTGTGATTCTTTCATGACTAAAGATTGAAGGTCAGCACTCAGCAAGAACAGAAAAAAAAAAAAGTTTTTTCTTGTAGCTGTGGCTTGCGAGTTCTTGTAGCTTGTTCTTGATGCATATTCTAGACACAATGTTTTACTTGGCTGGTGTTAGTGAAATATGAAGTGTGTGTGCTGCATTGGGAGAGACCCGTGGAGATTGCCTGGAAGTTCTGCCTTTTAGTTTTAAAGAACAAAAGTGGAACATGTTTGTCCTTTTCATTTCCTGGGATTTTTAATAAAACAAGTAATTCAAACAATTACAGCCCTAAATATGGATCTGGTGCCATAGGTCTGCCTTTCAGTTTTTATATTACCCCCCTTTGTTCTGTATTCAGAACTCCCCCCGCTCAGACCGAAACCCTTGTATGTGCCGGTGACAAGGAACAATGAGAGCACTTTCTGCACCAGGGATCAGTACTTGGCACCTAGGGTGGCCTTCATCACCTGGCTGGTCACTTTCTTCCTGGAGAAGAAGTACGTCAACAGTGCTGCTGCAGCGCAGAGCGCCAAGAACGGCACTGAGGTCATTCCCAAACTCATCCAGGTGAATATGCCACTCTCTGTTCTCTTATTGTCTCTTATTGTCAGAAAGAACGGAAGATTGTTTTTGGGAAATCTAACCATATGAAAGTGAATAGAGCAAGAAGGTATGCAAAGGGGAAAAAAAAACCGTCCATATTCTCTTTATATCAACAGGGAATATGGGAGAGATGCCTTATTGTATGACCTACTGATTAGTAGTGCAACTCCTCCACAAACTACAGCATTCTTAAATTGTTTGATTACGTTCTACTTTTTCCTTTTTAAGTGCTATATATTTCAGAAAAGAAGAAAACTGTACATGCAGTCTAAATTTGTATTTAAGTAGAGCTGATGATTTAAAAAATGTTGGTATGTATTGTTGAAGCCAAGTTATTTACCTGTGAGGATCCTCTTCTTTAACTTATGCTGACTTCTAATTTCTCTCCCCGTGTTTGTTTCTGGCAGACTGTCACTGCAGGCAGTAGCAGCCAGGAGAAGGAAAAAGATAAGATTGCTGATGGGGATACTAGCGGACCACCAGGGGATACAGAAAAGAGCCACTCTAACAGCAGCACGTTGTCTGATCGAAGGCCCAGTGATTCCAGTTTGTGTAGCATTGAGGAGGAGCACAAGCATGTCTACGACATGGTGCACTGCATTCTGCTGTCCACCAGGGACAATGTTAATTTTGTCAATGAAGTCTTCCACCAGGTACAACAAATATCTGCAAACACAAGAACTATTCTCATATCTTGTACTTTGTCTCCCTCTGCTGGTCGTACGTTTGTCCTGACTGAGTTACTTCCATTCTAAGAACCTCTCTGTCCGATCTCACAGGCCTTCTTGTTGCCGGCTTGTGAAGCCTCAGCAACCAGGAAGGTTATCAAAGTGTACAGAAAGTGGATCCTGCAGGAAAAGCCCACCTTCATGACCGAGCCTGACCCAACCACCCAGGAAGATGAAGTGGATGAAAACTCAGAGCGTGTTCTCAGCACAGATGCAAGCATCATGCATGTAAAAGTAAAATTCACAGAAAGATTCAGTGTTGACAGGATTTACATAATTTTGACACGTGGCAAACATTCGTAAGAATAATCGTTGTACAGTAAAATAGAAGTGACTATCCATGATTCTGAAATTTTACTTTCTCCACACAATCTGAGCATAAAACCTTTTGGGCCTCTCCCTTTGTTGTCTCTTTGTTCTCGGCAAGGCGTTTGAGAGTCATGGTCACAAACGCTCGTCAAGCTGGGGAAGGACTTACTCGTTCAGCAGTGCCATCAATCGGGGTTTTCTCACAGAGGAGCAGAATAGAGACGTTAAAGCTGGCATGCAGCCCACACTACAGGTCAGTAATACTTTGGTTCACATGAAGAAATTATGTTGAGAAATAATTGTTTTTAGTGCGATAAACACCTGCCATACGATGGTGATCTGTCAGTGTGAACTTACATGAACAAGCAGGTGAACATAATGGATGTCTGGATGGAAGACTACCACCCTTAATGGGACCCTATTATTATTATTTTTTTAACATAATTCTTATAATTTTCTTGGAGTGATCAGTGAGTTAGCAGTATTTTCTTTCTTACATTTCTAATCATGATCTAATTTGAATAAATTAGTTTAAATGTATTTCTTTTTTATATAAATTTTTAACATGCTATTACAAGGGTTACCAACAAATATGTCCACATATGCACATGTTACATATATCTTTATGTATTTGTGTAGGTTTTCCTGACCAACTCATCCAACGTGTTCCTGTTGGAGCCATGCCAGGACATTCCAAAACTCCTGGAAAATCAGGTTGAAGTGTGCAAGAATGTTCTCAGCATTTATCGGCACATGATCATGGAGCACAGCATGACTACACAGACGTGGTTAGTAACTCAGAATCACTCAGAATCACTCAGATTCTTTGGTTGATGCCTGTTGGATCTATGTGTGTTCATTCTTCAGGGAGCAGATGCTGCAGGTGCTACTGAAGATCACAGAGGCAGTAATGAAGAGGCCACAAGAAAACCAAAGAAAAGACAGTTTTGCTGAAAGTTTAGCATCCTTACTTTTTAGGGTAAAAGCCAATATTTACCGTTTTATTTAAAGTCATTTGCAGTTTAGTCATTTTTGATTTTGGCAACACTTTATTTGAAGGGGTGTGCATAAGACTGACATAACACTGTTATAAACATGACATAACACCTTTCATTAACATAAAGAAGTCTTTATGAATGTTTGACAGTTATGAAGTGTCATTTGGTAAATAATGACACTTTTAATGCAAAATTGCTCTAAAAGTTGCATTAAAAGTCCATTAATAGTGCCAACTTTGCATGATTTTGTAAATTATGATAATTTAATGCAAAGTTGGCACCTTTTATGGACTTTCAATGCAACTTTTAGAGCAACTTTGCATTAAAAGTGTCATTATTTACCGAATGACACTTCATGACTACTGTCATAAACATTCATAAAGACTTCTTTATGTTCATGGCAGATGTTGTCACGTTTATGACAGTGTCATGTCAGTCTTATTCACACCCCTTCAAATAAAGTGTTACCTTGATGTTTAATCAACAGTTTCCCCATGAACTCCTCTAAAAGTTACAATAGATACTGAGCAAGCTGAGTTCTTCTCTCCTGATTTTATTTATTTATTTATATTTTTAGACTATTATTGTGGCGTGGGTTAGGGCAAACCTCAGCGTATTTATATCTCGGGAGCTGTGGGACGAGCTGCTGGCAGTGCTGTCTTCTCTTACCTGCTGGGAGGAGCTGGTGATGGAGTGGGCTGGCATCATGGACTCGCTGACGGCTGTGCTGGCACGCTCTGTTTATGGCCTGGACATGGCCAACTTGCCTTTAGACAAACTCAGCGAACAGAAGGAGAAAAAGCAACGAGGACGTGGTAAGGGGATTAAATGTGAAAACATGAAAATTGGGATACGATTTTAAAAAGTTGCAAATGACGCGAAGCCTTTCAAAAGTTTTAATACCACTTTCAATTTTAGGCAAATGTGTTTCTGTGATTGCATGCCACAACATTCGTAGCTCCACAAACACAATATACTGTTCTTGAAAAACATCCACATTTAAAATAGGCTTCTTCAGAAGTCCAGTTACTTAAAAAAGTGTCGCCTATACCTCGAAACAACACACAATAACTACATTTAATCATATTGTCAAATGTAATACTTATTGATTCTCTCACGGAACAAACGGTGGAGGAAATAGTAAAAATACAATTTCCAATAAATATTTCTTATCAAACTCCAAAATTTTTTATGATAAATGATAAACGACATGATGACAACTCCTACTGGTTGTAAATGATTCTTGTACACACTTCATTGGTATGAACTACTTTGAATTTGTTTAGTATTTATTTAGCAATACTAAAATACTTTAATAAATAACGTTTATTTGTAATGTGACAAAATGTGAAAAAAATGAAGTGAAATACACTGGCAAGATAATATCTTCAAGCGATATAATTTTGGTTCTTTCAAACTAAACTTTGCTTCAGTTCAGTTGTATTAACAATAACAATGTGTTTGGTACATTGTACTTTGATTTAACTCAAGACTCTTGGTGAATCAGCATAACATTTGTAAAGCCTTTGTTTGTGGAGATTGTAGTCTTTGTAGTATTATGCACCCTGCAGATATCTCTCTTTGTTGTCAGGATAATCCTTTGTCCTAAATCTGAATTTATACCAGGAGCTCATCCAGAACTGCCCACTGGCATTTTAGCCCTTTAAAACTCTCTCTTTGCATGCCAGGGGTTATCCAGGACTCCCAGAAGGCGGCTGCAGTTGCACGCTCATTCTCACTGAGCTGGAGAAACCACGGAGAGCAGGGTGGGCCGGGAGCCCAGGAGCCAATGAGGATTCGCTCTGCCACTACCTCAGGAGCCCCCGGTGTGGAGAAAGCCCGGAACAATGTCCGCCAGAAGGCCTCCGGTTAGTATGATCCACGGTCCACTAGCAGCTCCACACCACTGGCTTTTATAAAGCTCTTCCCACATGTACGCTGTTTTACAGCACTAGCCAGAAATGCACCTCAACATTGTTGTCATATTGATTCATTTGCAAGAGTTTCTTTCCTCAGGGAGGAATGATGGTACAAGACAACTTATATGAATGGACAAAATGTTGGTGTAGAATTTTTAGTATTATGGATATTTTGTCTAATACAAATATACACATACATTCCCACTAATATTTAGATAAATGTCTGTTAGCATGTGCTACCGATACCAGCTACTTTTTTTGTCCATTAACACAGTCTTGGCACGATTCTTCCTGGATACTGCTGTGCTCCAACCAAGATTTGACTTTTGAGCATAGCCTGTGAAATCTGGAATTAGAATCCAAAATCAGTATTAATGTGTGTTTCAGATTATCATCTGGTTAGAACATCTGGTTACTAGTTACTTTATTTTATTTTTTATTTATCTAAAGTTTACGATGAACTAGGATATGCTGGAATACCAGTGAGATGATTCACAGTAAAGTCAGTTTAACAATTTCTGACCAAGACAAAATCCTGTCCTCCAAAATAAACGCTTGAAGCACAACTGAGACTTTCAGCCAACCACATGGACAGACGTTTTGAAGAAAAGTTTTAAAGGCAGACGAGGAAAAGAATGAGCTACTTGGTGACGGTGACAGTAATGTGTCTTTGATGGGGTCAACTTGAAGTTTTCAAAGCTACGGATGCTACGGATGTACCTCCTATTAACTATAGAGGTGCTAAAATCATGCTTTTTATTTTTTGCCATCAGCAGCGGTAGTGCATTGTGCACACTGGACGGAATAATAAAGACGGTGGACAACTTTCAAATTTTTCAAAGTCAACATGAGTGAATAGCTATAAAAGTTCAAGAGTTGAAACTTAGATGAAGTTTCAACACCACATTGAAACCAGTGGTTTTGATATGGATAAATCAGGCTATCGCTAAGCTTCAAGAACAGCCCAAATTTCAACCCTGTTGAAATGAATAGGAGCTTTGTCTGTGGCAGGAATTTAACCACTTTAAATGACCTCTTTATCATAAGAGTGAAAAAGAAATCCAGACATGAACCTTAGTACGACCATATAGTTTCTTTTATCAATTAATCTATCGATTTATTATCTTTGGTGTGTGTAACCCCTTTGTCCAAGGTAAATTTCTCACACGGAAGTCAGATAAAGAGATGGATCTTACAACTTATTTAAAATCATCTAAATACTCATGGTTGTGTTTGCATACATTTGAGACTGTGTGCGTGCGCGTGTGTGTGTGTGTTTGTTTGCATACAATTCACAATAAATTCAAACTTATCTGATCTTGTATATTTTATGATAATTCCAACCTCCAAAAAAGAATAGTTAAACTTCATTGTGCTTCCCGCTGAAGAGGAGTGTATGTAAACTTCTGACCAGCACTTGTGTGTGCATTGTATTTATTTATTCAGGGGCAGACGGCAAACACACCAAAAACCATGCACAGGGTTTATCAGACGTAATGATCTTATGTGGAAATCTTTGAAAGGGGCCAGGTGCCAGTGGGATGCAATTCTGAAGACAAAGAGGCCAGCAGATGGCCCTCATTGTTTGTTTGACATGTCACTGGCCAGTGTCAGCATATTCCATGTCAGTTTAACTGCAGGCACACAGACCAATTCCCTCGACGGCATGCCAAAAATAAGGGTTGAATGCTGCAAACAGCTTTTATTTGATTGAGAAGTGAGAAGTAAATTATATGTTTAACTGATAGACTTGTCAAATGTTGCAATGCTTTCCTTTGTTTTTCTGTTTTGTTTTAATCCGGAGGGTCAAACAAAAAGAAAATAGTTTTTTTGTTTTGTTCCCCCCCCCCATTTAATCCACCAACATTGCTCTCAGATTACAACGCTGTCTGAAAAGGAGTGAATTTTTTTATTATTTTTTTTATTTGCTTAAAGGATAATGTGTCTGTATGCTTTTATATGCATGTGTTGAAAAATCAATTATGTCCCTTAGGTAGATGTTTATGCATCTATTCTTTTAGCCTGTTTATTTGTATCTCAATGCAAGTAAAGATGGACATAAAAAGCAACCGCTTCAGATTCTCCTCCTTTCTTCAGCCTAATTGGATTGCTCTCACATTGATCTTCAAAGGAGCAACAGCCCTTCTCCTTGCTCCTCAAGAGAAAGCCCACACATCAATTGCACAGCAGTTTTTGATTGTTTCATTAAGAGTGTAATTAATGCTCATTAATATGCACAAAACAAGAAGCAGCAGTGGGCTGTGGGAGATATGATGTATCTCTCTTAACTGAAAGGCGTAATTAAATTGTGCTGAAAGCAGATGAGAGAAGCACCTTTTTTTTCCAGTGCTTTCTATGAGAGTAACCCTGAAGTACTATCCAGACACAATGGTAAAGCATCAGCATTGACAACTGTCAAAACTTGGTTGCTCTTACACATGCAAATGTACAGTGTTATTGTGAGATCTTGTCCTTATAATGAAGAAGAAGGGTGTTTAATTATGGAGCTCATTAAGCGTCTGCAACTACACAGATCCAGGTGAATAAACTTTCCCCTTGCCTTTGATAGGATGGCTACTAACTGGTTGCAATATCTTATTTATATTATATTGGATGTGAACAGCGATTGACTTTGGGCAGAAACTTGTTAAATACAATTCGTTTTTTAATGTATTTGTATAAAGTACATGAAACAAATTTTAGGGATATAAAAAAATTGACAGTTTTTGTAGTTCAGAAAGCAAAACTCTAAAATAGTTGCATTAAACACAATGATACATTTTAAAGGGGCGGTATTATGTGTTTTCTATGCACATAGTGCTATTTTATAGCACAATTGATGAACTATGTTGCCTTCAGTTATAAAAATATTCTGTAAATGTCAATCACGACTTAAAAGGAATTTGACTTTGTAATTTTACGTCTTGAAATTAGCTTCTGGCTCTTTAAGAAGCTCCTACTCTTTCCAACATTCAGCCTTCAGCACGTCATCATAACAATGCTTCTGCATTATCCCATTTAAACCATTCTTGAGGGCATTGTAGAGCAGACTCATAGTTCCACCAGGTGATTCTGTACGAGCTGAGTGGTGGAGAAACCTCTATCAGGTTATCACAAAATAACTACTTCTGTAATCTCATGATGATGGGATGTCCATAATACTTTGCTTTTAATCCTAAAGTTAAGTTACAGCTCAAGTTATTTGGTGTCTCAGTGGTTACCAAAATGCGTCATTATGAATCATCTGCATGTGGGACCCTTACAGCTTTGTAAAGCTGTAAGTTAAAAGGAGGACAAGAAACATGTTTTTTTTTCTTCTGAACGATATTTTTTGTGAACTCGAAAATTAATAATTTTGCCTGAAGTGAATATCCCATTAACGCAGGATAAAGAATTTCATCATCTTGTGATGAGATATTTCAGCAGATGTTTGGGTTTCTCTGTAGGTCAAAAATGATTTTGTAATTCATACATGTTGAATTTGCTCTTGCAGTACTTGTGCAAACTTTGTTCTTTTCAATTTGCAACCTTGATATTTTTGCACTTTCTTTCTTTCTTGCACCAGATGTTGTAGTATTTGAGATTATATTAAACTCTTTTGACTCATATCAAAATAGATTTTCAGCAATTACCAATTTTTAATATTCTTTTAAAATATTGTTTTAAGTTGTTTAATTATTTGAGTATTTTTATATTCTTATTTTTTAACTAATTTCACTTGCTTAATTTATTTAGTTTTCTGCTTCAGTTTTGTTGGGGTTTTTTCCATTCAAAAGGGAAAACTTGCTTAAGTTTTCCTGCTTAATCTGACACTTTTTTTTTCTTCAAATAACTTCCTTATTCATGTGAGAAGTTGTGCGTAGCTTGCTATTTTGTGCATGGCTGTGATACCACGAATGGTATAAATACACTCAGCTGTTATGAGTTATAGTAGCTGTATTTTCTACTGATCGCTTCTCCTTTTTTCTGGGCGTTATATCAAGACCCACACAGAACTACAAACTACACTTAGTTTGTCTTTCTGATGTATTTAAATGGCATCACAGGAAAACTTCTTATCTCTGCATAATGTAAATTACTTCTGTGATTTAAAAAAAGCATGTATCATTAGAAATGACTGTTTCATTGAATTCTGTCTTCTTCCCTTTGCCTTTCTGCTGTTTCCACTGTCTGTTTTCTTCCCTCTCTATCTTTGCCTGATGGAAGCTAAGCGAAGCCAGTCCATCAGCAACTGTGTCCATCTTTACGAGGCTTTGCCCACTACTAAAAGTGTTCCTATGCTGCTCCACACTGTGAGCTCTTTCTTGCCTGGTATCTCTTCTGGTAATTCTGCTTGCTCTCATAGACTCTCAGGTAACGTGCACTGCGAGAGCCGCATGTATTTGTGTGTTTGTGACCTCCGCCATGCATTCTCATCCATCTCTAACAAATTTTGACAGTTTATAGTGTTTATGGCCGTGTTACAGGGTTCCTATGCTGTATGGAAATGGCGGAAGCTTGGATTGGATTAGATATTATTGTTCTTCCAGGGAGAATAACTATGGAAGATGAAGAAACAAAGTCTGGAAAAATATTCCCAGATTTTACTTCTAGTTACATTGTTGAGAAACTGCATCCATCCATCCAATTTTTTTTTCAGGTGTCACATTTAGGTTTTTGTATTTTCAGTAAGCATTTGTATTCATTGTTAAAATGGGAAAACAATTTCATCATGAAAAAGCTGTAGGAACCCTGTTTTTTTTTTTTTTTTTAAATCGTTCCTTAAAAATCACTTATGGACTGAACTCCCTTTATTGCAAACTTGCAATCCGTAACAAAAGCATCTCGTTAGCTATTACTAATGCATGTCTGCATGTGATGTTTTCCTCCATGTCTTCATAAAAGTCTGTTCTGCATCATGAACGTTTCTTCATCTCCTTGGAAATAATACAAGTCATGTCCCAGATTATGCTTTTAATTTTCTTTTCAGATGATGTCGTGACACAAACTGACCTTGGATTTTTTTGTTTTTGTTTGTTTTTTTTCCCCCTCCAGATGTAGAAGAATGTCAGCTCTCAGAATGTGGAGGAGAAGAGGAGATGGGGGGCAGGGAGAGTCCTCTGCAGCGGAGCAGCAGCACCTCAGACATCACCCAGCAGCTGTCTGACTCTTTACCAGGTATTGAACAACAACAACAAAAAAAATATTCGCTCTATTTTACTTCTATCCTTATTCTCATTCATAACTTAACCTGTGAAGACACGATTCAGCTGAGCCGTCACCAGTCATTCATGAGCGGAGTTGCCTGCATGCTAATTACGTTTTTGGCTGTGCTGTTCTACATTTTTATGGCAAAATGTCATATGTCCATGTTACAGTGATATAATAGGAACATTATGATATGTCACTATTAGACCCACATTAAGAAAATAACATTTATGAAGACTAGAATTAAATTTGCATTTATTTCAGCAATGCAATTCATAAAGCGATTTCTTACACACATTTATTTCTATTACTTTGAACAATATGTCTTTCAGTTAATAAAAACACAAAATTGAGTTTCTCAGAAAATTGAAAAAACTGAAAATTACACATATAAATTCACCCTTTGAGAATTATGTCCATTATACCATATCTCCTCTATATCACAAGTTCCACTTTTTGAATTGAGCTACAAAAGTAAAATAACATTTCAATAACATTTTAATTCATGTAGATGTGTCCGTGGTCATAATTTAAGGGACATTTTTATTTAAGAGCATTTAATGGAAAGCTTTTCATGCTCTCTATTTAAATAAAATAACTTTTTTTTCTCACAGCCCAGAAGAGAGACTACTCCCCCACTTCTTGTGGTTCTGAGGGCAGGACTGAGAGCATAGAGCCACCAGTGGTATGTACATTAAACTTGTACTATATATAATGAGGTATTAACTGTGTGTGTGTGCTAGATTATTTATTTTTTAATTTGTTACGTCATATCTAGATATTGATCCGACGGAGCAGCAGCCCAGCAGAGACAGAGTCGAGCACTGACGGACCCCCAACCTACACAAGACACAAACTCAGAGATAAAAGTGAGAGATCACTTGGCGCTTGTGTAATTTGAATTACCTATGTGTTAGCTGTTTAGCTCCAGTTCATTACACGTGTACGTAAAGAGCATGTTTTCTAAATGTCAGATTGCATTCACATGTCTCTACTAATGCATGTCACATCTTCTCGTCTTTAAATAGGTGAAAGTGTGAGTAGCGAGACATCCAACGGCTACCTCAATGAGGCTGAAGTTACGTGGCAAACATTCGACGAGGAGGCCGACACTCAGTCCACGCAGTCGGCTCACATGGATGTTACAGCTGACCCCCAGAACCAAGGCAGTTTGCTGCTCAGCCACAATGACGCTCTAGCAGGTAAGACCAGGGAAAGACGGTTAACAACACATACTCTTGAAGGTTAAAAATGTTCACTTTAGATGTGTCAGATTTTAAAAAGGTGAAATATTAAATATAAACACAGAATAGCTTCAAGTTAAAAGCTTAGGTACAGCTCACTGGGAAACTTGAGTCCTTTTCCAGGTATTTGTAGGTCTTCATCTCGCTCAGATTTTTATTTTACCCCTAACATTGTTTTGTGAGAAAATGTGTTGTTGTCTCCTCACACCCCACCGTTTGAGGTTAATTTTTCTGTTCCCTGCATTGTGATCCGTGTGTCTCTGTGCTCCCTCGACCTCAAAGCCAGTTTTTTTTTTTTTATCCCTTTTCCATTATTGTTTTTAGGTCCTGAGTGTGCCCTCCTTCCCCACTCTGCTCCTCCCTACCACCACAATTACCACTACCCCCAGAATCCCCCCTCCTCACCGGCCCTGCTGGTGCACGCCGAGTGCCCGCGGGACTGTCCCCTGGATGACACCATGCATCAGTCTGTCTTGCACATGCCACACCACTTGGGTACCGCTGCCTAGCTGTTATTTATCAATCAACACCACCAACTTTCCTTCCATTGTTTCCACCTGGATTCTTGCATCAAAAAATTCTATTTTCATGTGTCTATTTTTCTCCTACCTCAGCTGAGATAGATCTTTTATTAATCACAGTGACTTGCAGAATATTAAACATGTCCAAATTCTACCAAGTTACAACCAGAATTTAAGTTAAAATTCTTGATAAATCTTTTTTGCGATAGACCAACACAAACGATACAAATCTCTAAAGTTCAGTGTGCATTTGTACACAGAAGAGCTGCATTTCTGTCTCATCTGGGTAGATCAGAGCATCTGCTTCTTTGCTGTCTTCTACATCACTTCTGTCTGACTGCAAACAGAACTTCTTAGAACTTTCTGTCAACAATTACTTTCTACTTTCAATTCTTCATAAAGGCCAGATTTGTAAAGCTCATAAAAATAAGTGGCTGTTTTGAAAGTTGGGGATCACTGCAGCTCCTCCAGAGTTACTACAGGCTTTTTGACTGCTTGTTATTAATTCCCTCTCCAGTTTAGCTCACTTTTCAGATTTGTACTTGTAATAAAGTTTGAAAAATATACCGCATTTTCCGGACTATAATGCACAATGGATTATAAGGAGCACTCTCAATTATGGCGTCCATTTCTGTATTTAACCCATACATAAGGCGCACCGGATTATAAGACGCATGCTAAAACATACGGTTAACAAAAAGAAGGTAACGGAAACAAAAGAGTAAGTTTAGTTGAACTTTATTTGACTATGTAACAATACACTCACATTATTTTTTATTCTTCCACAAATCCATCAACGTCCTCCTCTTCTGTGCCTGAATTGAACAGCTGGGCAATTTTGCCATTAAACATGCCAGGTTCCCTCATCATTGTCGGAGTCGGGTCTTGTTGCCAGGTGGCTGTTCAGCAATGATGCCGGCTTTTGCGAAAGCTCGGACAACAGTTAAGGCAGATACATTAGCCCAGGCATCCACAATCTATTTGCACATGGTGGCGTAACTCGCTCGGCGCTGCCTCCGCGTCTTAGTAAACGTGTGTTCACAGACAGTCATCCATCGATCCCACGCTGCTCGCAACTTCGTTTTGAACACCCTGTTTACACCAATGTCCAGCGGTTGGAGTTCTATTGTTAATCCTCCCGGAATGACGGCAAACTCCGAATAAGTTTGCTTCACTTCCTTTTTCACAGTAGCAGTGAGATGGGCACGCATGGAGTCACAAATGAACAAGATGGTGATGCATGAAAAATCCTATCTGGTTTTTACCTGAGGCGTATGCTGCAGAACTTGGACAACAATTCTCTAATTTATCACTGCCAGCGAACGTACTGTACACTTTACGTCTCTGTGTCAGGGACAGATTTTTGAATTTAGTGCACACATAAGGCGCACCAGATTATAAATCGCACTGCTGATTTTTGAGAAAATTTAAGGCTTTTAGGTGTGCCTTATAGTCTGGAAAATACGGTAATTTTCCTTCCACTTAAAAATAATACAATACTTAATGTAATCTTTCATATAAAACCCAGATGAAATGCATTGAACTTTGCAGTTGTAATACGACACAAGGTGAAAAAGGATCAGTAGTATGAAAAGTTTTGCAAGGCATTGTAGCTGCATCTTTTAGTTTTGTACTCATTGTGTTCCCTTTGACATTGATGGATATGAACATACTGAGCATCAAATTACTTTTCTCTTTTTCTTTTAATACATAATATTTCAGACCTTTGAACTGAATACAATTTAAATGTTTTTTTTGGAAACATTCTCTTTTTTTCAACAAAAATATCACAACATAACAAGAAAGTCCATTCCTGGCCTCTGCTCCCTCTTACCTGCATTTCTACTTCTTCCCACTCGGTGGCACTGTTCTCCCATATTTCAATGAGATGATGCATGTGTTGTCGTGCCTTTTTCCCCAAAGTGTTTAGGCCTATTATTCATGTACAGCGAAACGTTACAGGTCAAATGCATTTGGGGCAAAAGCACAGATACTTTGTAAGATTCAGTCAACAGCTGCTAAATAAGTATTGAATTTTGTTCTTATTCATTTCTTGTTTTCAAGTATTTAGAATTATCTCTGAAAATTATTCAGCACATGTTGACTAAATCCAATTTCCTTAAAAATAAATTCTGCCTTGTTTTGTAATCTGTATTACGTTCAAACCAAAACTGTCTCTGATCCTGCAGACAGCAGTGAGTGTCTTGCCGATGATGTCAGCATCATCGCTGGGGGGACGCTGACTGGTTGGCATCCTGATTCTGCTTTTGTCCTGTGGAGGAGGATTTTGGGTATTTTGGGAGATGTCAATAACATCCGATGCCCTAAGATCCATGCCAAGGTTTTCTCCTATCTCTATGATCTCTGGCACAAGCTGGCCAAGGTAATAAAACAGACCACACTGCCTACATACAGGAAAGGACATTAATGTCAGAAAGATTTCCCAAATATTATTGTGAAAATGTAATTTTCTTTTAACAGTCATGCAAAGATGCATTAATGAATAAGATGTAGTGCTTTCATTTAAATGTTTGATCACAGATCCGGGACAATCTGGGGATCAGCGTGGATAACCAATCCTCTCCTCCCCAGCCTGTGTTCATCCCTCCTCTTCGAATGCTAGCATCATGGCTCTTCAGGGTAGGGACAAGACATGGGCACAACAAACAGCATGCAGGACATTTGCATGCGCCAAATAAGTAATGATACCAGCACCATCTTGTCTTGTAATGCATGAAATCCAGACATCTTCTCCTGGGTTGTTTCAAAATGTTACGGCTTTTTTTATTTGTTTAGAAGATTACATAAGAAGTAAAGTTTTGAAATGCATTTGAATGCATTTCAAAACCATATGTACAGTGAAAACCTTATGTTGATTTATGACATGAAGTCCTTATAACATAAATTAAAATTAGTTCTTAGGCTTTGCACTAAGCTCCAGTGTTGCAGATAATTATATTTTTAACATAGAAGAAGAAGAAAGTGTTTGATAATGACTAACCTCTAATATGTAACTATTCCACATTATTTTCCAGTAGCATCATTTAATCGTCCCACTTCATATTTTTTCTCTAAAATTAAATTATGAATAATATTACAGAATACTTGAAATTAATTTACTATCATTTAAAGTTTTATTATTATTCTTGTATATCTTTAATGTGGCAGCAGCAACATGTCCTTGATTAGACCAAATTGTTTATTTTTAAATCTTATTCACTTAATTTCCATAAACAGCAGTTTATATGTATAACAATTATAGTTTACACACTCACCTTTGATTTTAAACAGTTTGAAAAACCTAATGCAGATTTAACATGACAAAAACAGGAGCTCGTCATAAAATTGTTGATCTCTGTGCTTCTCTGTTTTCCACAGGCAACCATGCTCCAAGCAGAGTACAAGGCTGGCAAACTGCAGGCATACAAGCTGATCTGTGAGATGATGACCAGACACCAAGACGTTCTCCCCAACAGTGACTTCCTGGTGCACCTGTACCACGTCATGCACAAGGGCTTCACCAGCGATGACCAGGTACAACCAGCAGATGGCTCTTTACTATGAGATTGTCAGGCTTCTTTTTAAAAAAAATATTCTTTCATCACCCATAGATGGCGCATCAAACTAAGATGCTCTCAAGAACTTTTTCAGAATTGGCTGATTTCAGTTCACTTTTTAATGTGTTTGCAATTTTCATTTTTATTCAGCTAGTGCTTTCTGAGATATTTCCTGTGAACCTTATATGTCAACTTTGAAATAAATTAAAAGTACGTTAGACTCAACATAGGTAAAACCATAAACTATAAATACATTACAGTTTTAAAATAGAGGCTCAGTCTGCCTGCCAACCGGTGGTGTTGAGAAGCACTGCTGTGTTTTGGCATCTTCCTCCTTTTCTCGCCACACCCTTTCTTGTATTCAAATCTGGCGTAGCTCCTTTGGTCCTAGACAAAGATGAGTGGAGATGAATAGAGTTCCCCAAAACAAAGGGACAGGGATAAAAAAAAAAGTCTGGGTGAGCAAGGGGTGTTTTGGATACAAATGTGTGTGTGAATATATATGCATATATGCCCTCTTGGCTGGGTTTCTATTGCGCCTTGGCAGTGCGACAAGCTTATTAGAATGTTTTCCATGTCGTTAAATAATGTTTTGAGCCCCTGCCGTGTATACGTGATTAATTAAGGATTGACGTCTGTCGCGCTCCGTTAGACTGACACGTCGGCCGGGGGCCCAGAGTTAGAGCGGCCCTGCCTGCCTGTGTGTGTGAAGGAGCGGGAGGGGAGCCTGGGGAACGCAGCGTAGAGTAGAGCAATGAGGGGGGCTCGGTGCACTGCGAGACCAGGCAGCATTCTCCAGCTTTTGTTGTGGCTCTGTATAATGCGTTAGGGGGCCAGAGCCAGGCTGGCCACTGAAGCATGCTCAAATTGGCCAGAGAAAAGAGTCCTCACGCCACACAATAGAGGACAGCCGCACGCCTGCTTAACATAAGAAAGTGGCTCTTATTCTCCCCCACCTCCTTCCTTTTTGCCTCCACCCCCAACCCCCTCTGCAACCCAAAAAAAATATATGAAATGTTTTGTTTTTTTTTTGTTTTTTTTACAAAAAACCTTTCAAATCAAACAAGTTAATTTTATAACACATTATTTTACACATAACCTAAATAACAAAATTGTCATCTGTTGACAAGACTGAGCAAGAGATCCCAAATATTTCCATGTCCTTATTTCTGCCTAAAGTCGATAGTTTACCTAAATAGTCTTTTTTGTGGTTAATTTTTGCTTAAATCAGCCACTCTTCTGTTGGTAGGGTTCTTCCTCCAACTGACAGAGTGCCAAGGTCAGGGCTATTGTCCTGGTTCTCTGTCACTTACTGGTCAATGGTCTCAATGGCAAGATGGCAGCACAATAGCAGTAATCGATCAATAACAGTCTTTCTAAAAGCCGGGCAATCTAGAGTTAAATGGTTATCAACGTATTTTTGTGACATTTAGTGATTGAAACAACAGGAGTGTCCCGGATCAGGAGTCTTTTTCCTCAATACTGATCCAGGCCATTTAGGTCCAGTGCCTAGTTAAAATTAATAGAATCAGTTCCACGTAAGTGATTGAAAACCTGTTTAACTTCAAAAAGCTGAAAAATAACAATACATTTCATCAGTATCACACTTTACTTCGATAATGGCATGCAGCATGCCATGGTCTCTCCTATTCTTTTTTGCCTGACTATAACAGGTATTTTGCCACAACTAGAGTTTATGCATTACAGCCTTAGTATGTTACTCCAAAACACGTGTCCTAAAACATGCATAACGTTTAAGTACAAACTTATTTGTATTGCTGATAGATTAGAAACTGCTCTCCTGATTTGACCAACACGTTTCATCTGACTAAATGTAATATGAATGTTAAAGAGCAGCACAGCCAGATTCCAGACTTGAATCTTTGGACGGAGCTAAAGATTAGGAAGATGGCAATAGGCTTTCTAATCTCAAAGATTTGGAGCTTGTTGTATAAAGCGCTTTCCCCCGCAGCTGCTGATGGTAATGTTTAATCCTTGGTTCATGTCTGTCAGCATGAATTAACATTTAACGCAACAATCAATAACTGCGTCACAAAGAGGAAGAAAACATATACAAGTCACACTCAACTTCTGTTGTTGCTTAGTGTTTTTACTCCAAGTTTTTGTCATACTTCATTAATAATTAAATTATCAATGAGCAATTCGACTGAATCATGTGCAGACAAATCTTACAGAAGCATTTCCATACGTCAGAAACTGTGTGCTTTATTGTGAACCTCAGGAAAATGACTTTGCGTGTGTCTGTTACTCTTTCTCACCATGTACAGCCCACTTCAACAAATATTAAGAAATGCTGGTTTTGGGTTAGCACTTTCTGTCAAAAGCTGAAGATTGGAAACAAACATTAATTCCTTGCGTAAAATGTTCACCTCTAAGAACATTATTTATTAGAAATAAACAACCACATTAAATATATAATGTCAATTATGGAAATGGATAATCCTACTCAGATTGCCAGGATTTTTTATTTTTTTTGAAAGACTATTTAAAATCTTAAATTGCAGGATGTTTTATATGATGTCAACACATTTGGATGGTTAAACTGGGCTAACTATTTTTAAAATCCTGGACTGAATCATTTTAAGCTTTATAAATCATTTTATGCAAATAGGATTAGTAATAGTCAGGATCCTTACACAGAGATTAAAACTGAAATGTTCTGGAGGTGACACCTGTTGCGTTTAATGCAATGAAGTTCACAATAACAAAATCATTTCTAATTATCTTATTTGGTTGTGATATGAATAAGTGTGGTAGTTTGCCTTTTTACTTACCCATGACCATCCTTCTTCCTGCTTCTTCATTATGATTGATCCTCTAACCCAGCCTGTTTTACATAAATGCACACAGATCCAGAATCAGTTGTCAAAAGTTTCATTTTTATAAGTTCATAGTTTTGCTTATCAAGTTGGTTGATTTGCCAAACCGATTTTATAAAACCCAGATTTGTGGGAATTGCTTCTTTTGTTTAGTGTCTAGTTCTGATGACATAGACAGGAATTGCCACAGTCTCTCCATGTTTTTCACTGTAAATGTCTGTGTAAGAGGGTAAACAAAAACAGATTGAATTTGGTCTACAAACTAAAATACACAAACAAGAATACATTTTTGCAACTTATTCACTCATAAATAGGCTGTGATTTAGTTAATAAGAAAGGTCCATCCCACAACAGTCATCAACCGCAGAGTTTAGTAATCTTTACCAATTATTTTAAAATTCAGTTATTGGCACCTGAAGGACGCGTGACGCAGCTAGAGACATTTCTAGGACTTTCTGCCAGGTTTAAAAAGTCAATCTCAAAAGATGTAAATATGTTCAGATTTCATTACACGGTAAATTTCACAAAGGTGCATATTAATTTTGTACATCTCTAGTTTTTTTTCAGCCATTTATGTTCCTTTTGCCCTTTGATATAATACATTCAGAAACACATTTCCATCAGTAGTCTGTTCTGTGTGGCTAAGGAATTGGGGTTAGAAGTTCATAAACGTCTAATAAGGACAACAAGCAGCCGAGTCAGAGGTGAAGCTTGACAACTTACACACACACCAGGGATGATGCACACCATGACAAGTCGACAATTTATTTTTATTTTTATTTTTTGTGGTGTTTGTTTTTGACTTATTTGTTGCTGAATAACTGAGACATGTCATTGAGCAAATAACTTTTAAAAGTAACTTGCTTATTTTTCATAACTGAAATTTGCAGAAACCTTTAAATTCTTCTTTTTTTTTTTTTAGCTAAGATTAATTCAAACTTTCCCACAAAATCTACTGTTAATCTCTGACCTGTGAACTCTGTTGTCATTTCTTTATAAAACATTTGAAATCAAATATTTCCTTTTATAATTGTAAAGGTTGTTTGATACTTTATAGTATGATAAAATGCCAGAATGAACCCTGTCACCCCTGGGCCAGGCGGAGTGCATTCTTTCCTGAGGATGAGGCCACATTTATAGAAAAAAAAAAGTCCTGTGGTAGCTCTGTTCAGTATTGACGTTAATGCACCTTTTGTTGATGCAGTCGGCCATTCCTACTGCCAACACAGCTCCACTTTCCTCAATGCTGATTTCTTTACTCACACCTAAAATCAGGTCCCCTCTGCTCACACACACAATCGAAAGCACTTTGCCGTCTGCATTTGTAGCTTCCTCTAAAATGCTTATTTCAGGCAATCAAGAAACAGTTTGTTGCCTGCTAATTACCTCTGACTGCACTGCACATTATGCTTCAGAGGTCAATTACCAACAAAATGAGGGTAAAATTGGCCCCTCAGCTCTAAAGCTCTTCCCACCAATTTTCCTCATGCAGCACTGATGTTGGTTTGACTTCCTGCTTTTTATGTCTGTGTTTATTCTATTTTCCTTTTGTTCACCTGCATAGCTGTTTACTGAGGGTTTGGGGTTACTTATGTCACAAATACATAGGTGGCACAGTGTGTTTGTGTGTCTCCGATGCTGCAATTGTATGCATGTGTTTTGTTAAGGTGGCCCTCGGATCAGGTACAAACAGGCTGATGTTTGAACTGTCGGATTTGCTCAGGTTTATAGCCATGAAGGCAGGTGTTTCCGAGCTGGACCTTGGCTTTGTACACACATATTCACATACACACTGCAGATAAGGGAGAGTAATTTTGCTCTTGTTGAGAAGCAACATTCTTATACCATTTTGTGTATGTGTTTTGTATATACGAGTATTTTCAGTTTGGTGTAAACCCTTTAATGTCTTAATGCCCTTTGTATGTGCATTTGGTGTTATACTGTACACATTTAAGAGGTTTGTGCGTAACCCTCTGCTGCATGGCATATGTTGAAAGAGTACCCATCTGCTGCTGAGCTGCTGTACCGCCTCAAAACAATACCTTGTCTCTGGCTTTAATTACAGGTTTGCTGGTGTGTGTACCTACATATGACTCATGAAAATAGAAGTCTTTTGTCCTCCCTCTTATCCAGTGTGAACAATCCATCTGCTGCCTCTCGTCTGTCTTTCTTTCCCCCCTCTTCCGTATTGTCATTTACTCTTGAATCTTTAACTTTAATCGTCTTGCTCTAAATGACTAGCCTACCATTTGTAGTGAAAAGCTTGCACCGTGTTGCGTCTTTTCATCTGTTAAGGAAAGATTGCGTCCGCTTTCTTCAAAACTCATGGCCTGCAGAAAACGTAAATCTAGATTGGTAAAAATGTTAGTTTGTTCCAAGGTCACGGCCAAAAATCTGTCACTATAAAATTTTAGTAATATTATTCATTTGTTTGTGTCCATTCACTTCTTTAGGACGTTTTGAATACCATCGTCCGCTCCTGCTCGCCCCGCTTCTTCTTCCTTGGTCTACCAGGTTTCACGATGCTGCTTGGAGATTTTATCACTGCTGCTGCCCGTGTCCTTTCTTCTGACTCCAAAGAGGTACAAATAAGTTTTACATTCAGATTTACTTTGAGTATAATGGTGCACTGAAATATGGATTCAATCAAAGTTTTTCCACACATACTTATAAGTATATAAATTCAATCTGATCGTCTTATCAATAATTGTCTTTATCTCTGGTGTCCAAAGTTGCAGCTTATGTTGAGATGCATTCAATTGTCTGGAAGTTATGGTAATCCCACTGTAGATTGTTCTTTTTTATCTGTGATGCAATTTTTTGATTTATTAGCATTTTTTGTGTACTAGTTGAGTTCTTGCTCTGTAAGTTATTTATAGATCTATTTGACTATATCCATAAACATAAACCACAACATGCTTGAGTAAAACATTCTTTGTCTCCTTTCATGATTTTGTTTTTCACTAATTAATATCATTAACCAAATTTGGCCACGTTGTTTTATGACTAATTCACTAATTCAAATTGGAATAAGTAATTAATGTAATTTTTTGTATGGTTTTGATTGTGTTGATTTAATTTGGTTCTATATTTCTGAATGTGAATTGTAACCGTCTTGTAAAGTGCCTGAATTAAATGTGATCAAGGTTAATGTCGAATGCTGGACAGACAACATTCAACTCTCTCTTTTAAAATAAAGATCTGAGGTTAATGGATCATTGCTTTTTATTAATTGAACACATTTTGAAAGTGTGTAAATTGGTTGATTCACTTTGTTTTTCACTGTTTTTGTCTTTTTTTTCTCTCTCAAATCTACCGATAGCATAAAAAAAGCATTAGGAGGAGATATAAGGAATGCTTGAAATGTCTGTCACTTGTATGACTTGGACAAAACTCAAGAATGTAATTTGGGGAAAAACCTTCCAGCATTCTTGCCTTATTGTGCCTGAACGTTGGAGTGAGCAACAATGGCAGAATTTATAACCACAAATTACTTTCCTGTGATTTACTAAAAAATGGAACAAGGTTGTTCTACTGTCTTTGGAAACTAAATCAAAATGTAAAAAAAAATCTTAGCTCATGACTGTATTTGTGACAAAAACAGTACTTTATTAGAAACTGAACAAATGCTTCTGATTAATGATACATTGTTAATAAAATAAATCACTAAGCACACATGGTTGTTAAATTCTCCATGGTAAACTAACCCTCTGTCGTGTTTAATGGTCCATGACATAATGTACACCATTTTTATTACTTCAAACAGAGCTAGGAAAGTCAAGTGACGTTGTGTACACAGACTTGATATGATTTCTGACAATATTTGAAACAATTATCAGAAAAGGTTGCAAAAACAATGCTGTACTGCAGCAATATTGAGATGCTTGAAACTATATTGGCGTTCCTAAATCAGTCTAAGCTGTCAAGCCTCATGTAAATACACATGTATTTTTAACTTTTCAGTGAGCAATCTGTTACATTAAAAGGTAATCCAAAGAGATTTCTTTATATTTCTCAAGATTAGTAATAATTTAAGATAACCATGTTATTTATAACTTTGACTGCTGATTATAAGGAGTCAGTGGTATGACGAATGCTATTATTCAGCCAACATCTATTTATACTATGGAAATAATAAGATGACAAAACACAAAGACTAGCTAATATAAAGACTAAAAAAGAAATAAAAGTAAATGCTAAACTACAAATTTAATTTTGAAAATAATACAAATCAAACTGGTTAAGAACGAGTGCTGCACAACATATTGAAGCACAACTATATATCGGTGTGTATGCAATATTACAGTCATAAAGGACTATTTTGAGGGAATACTTGGTAGGAAATCATATTCATTTCAAGATCTGAATGCTCATGAAGCGTAGTGGTGCTATTTTGTATTTGTAAAGATAGAAAATTTTAAATTAATAGTAATGTTCCTGTTAGTTTCATGTGTTGCATTCATGTTGTAAGTTTTCACTTGACGTTTGTTTTTTGGTTGTGTGTTCATTTCTGCCAGGCTCCAAGGATAGAGGCTCAGACAATCTTGGGCTCCCTTGTGTGTTTCCCCAACCTGTACCTCCAGATTCCTGTTCTGCACTGTGTGTCTGGCTCTAATGACGTCAGTGTAGGCAATGAGGATATCAAGGTGAGTATGGTGAAAACAGTGATGACATTTCAAAACAAAAACCCATCAGTGTAGGTTTCAGTAATTGATCTAGCAATTTCTTGGATTTTAACAAACATGAAGGTGGACAGATTCTTGAAAATTCAATTTTATGAAGTCGGACTTTAAAAAACATACTGCATTTATATGTGCAATACATGCCAACTTTTAGCTCACATTATTTTTTTATACAGTGCTTCAAAATAGACTTTATCACATTTTAAAAGGTTTCAACATTTGCTTCTGTTTTTTTGGGGGGCGGGGGTACTTGACGTCGACTTACCCTTTCATTACAGTTTGGGGGAAGAATATATGTGTTTTTTGTTTGGTTTTTTATTAATTTTCTGAAGTTGAACTTACTAAACATACCAAAATTGACAGCTGTAAAGTATTTTGTAACAAGGTGATTCATGTCTTGGCAAGAGATGCAGTTTGTCCTTAAAAATTCTGGACTTGGATAAATAGAGGACAAAGTAGTAATTGGCAGCCCCCACAAAAATGTTTACAGCAGATGCTCTTCATTTGCAGTTGCAAACCAATGTTAGTGGTAGAGCTGTTTGTCAACTGGTTCTATCATCATCAACAAGAGAGCAGCTTCGATGCTGCATCTTTTCATCACTAAAAGGTCTCTCTTGGAAAATGTTAAACATTCCTCCTTTTTTGTAAAGTGTATCAAGGTATGCAGTTTATCTTCACAAATGACTGCATTTGTATAGAGATTCCTTTTAATGCCTTTCCTAATATCACCATGTTAACTTACAAATGTTGTACAGATGCCTCATTCTTAGACTTTGGGACTAATTCCCAACCTTTGTAAAGTTCTAAGCTGCTGATTTTTAAGTCAGTAAGGCTGCAAGTTTTGCAGTGTAACAACCCACTGTGAAAGCATAGCCTTGTCCCCTGACAATTTTTGAAAAGTGCAACCTGTGGGCACAGGGGCGAGTGTGGGGAATGAGCAGAGGGGGTTTTACTCAGGAGGAGGGAAAACACTGTTGCCAACTTAGGGCCTTTGTCTATATAGTTGGTGATTTTTCAGACACATCTAGCAACTTCTTTTCAAAAAAGCTACTAGTTACATTTTTCTGGTATTGAAGACTTTGGCGACATATAAAATCCCAATCGCAGTAACTGTCCTGACTGAGTGAGGAGCGAGTGCTGCCCTGAACCCTTCCACTATCCTAAGTACTGCAGTGAATATCT
The DNA here is from genome assembly GCF_904066995.2 of Poecilia reticulata. Taxonomy (NCBI): domain Eukaryota; kingdom Metazoa; phylum Chordata; class Actinopteri; order Cyprinodontiformes; family Poeciliidae; genus Poecilia; species Poecilia reticulata. Next base: position 15,763,980 of record NC_088851.1, on the reverse strand, counting down.
CACAGTCGTCCTTCAGCGAACCGACTGCAGTCAGAGCAGAGATGAGATCCATTCCACTCAGTGTCCACAACGCAAATGAAACAAATGCGCACAAAGCTGAAGAACGCTACAGATCAATGTTCACTATACCACAAAAATTTCACAGTTTGCACAGAAGCATAAAGTTTGCAATTAATGCAGGTTATCTCTTAAAAGGTTGATTTGTGGTTTAATGCTGTAAATTAGTCAAGTAAGTGCCTTTGAAATGATTATTTGAGAATTAATTGTGAAATTATTCTGTTTGGTTTTCTGCTCAGAATTATCTGGTTAAAATTCTTCTGGATGCAGCCACAAAAGAATATTATGAAGGAGCAAGGTAATGATCATCTGTGCTGGTTTCAATATTTTACTCTAAAGAACTACTGGTAGTTTTTGTTTGTTAGTTTAATAAATAGTCATTATTTTCTACATATCTTTCTAGGTTCATCTCAATAAATCAGAACGTCATAGAAACATGTATAGATTTTTCTCATTCAGTTTAAAGAGTAAAACATAACATCATAAAATATAGATTAAGATAGATTAATTACTCACAGAGTGACTTGAAGCATTTATTTCTATTAATAATACTGCAACTAATGACAATCGAAAATTCTGTTTCATTTTGTTTCTGTATTTGTACTGGAAAAGAGAAATATTTTCTAACTGCAGAAATACTTTATGTATAGATTTGTAAAAAAAAAAACAAAAAAAAAACCTTGATTCTTCTTAATTAGCATGTGCCGTGTTCTGATTATGCCATCCAGGTGCATTGCTGTATGCAGCCTGGGCCTGTGGGTGTGTGAAGAGCTCACGCAAAACAACATTCACCACCTGGTTAAAGATGCCATCAATGTTCTGGGAGTAACACTAAAGGTTTGTAACTTTAGAAATGTTATGTTCACAAATTGTGAAGCAGAAAGCTTCACTTTTTTAAATTACTTTAATCATTTGCAATTTAATGCATCATATTTCTAGGGGAAAAAAATAACAAAATCAAGATAATTAAATAAATAGGAACATAATAGCTGTTGTTATTTTACAATCCCTATTGGGGCTCGGCTTTAGCAAAAATGAGAGTTGATTGCATTAAAGGACTGTGGAACAATTTGGACATAGTGAAAGACCGAGGAAAAAAGTGTTAGAATAAAACATGTCCATGATGTGATGTGACTCATAGGTATATTTTAGAAGAACCCTCTTTTCTCGCTGAGTGAAGAGATGCAGAGAACCAGAGGAGGCTGCCCCTTTTTTCCCCCTCATGGAAAAGGATTTTGGGCGGTGGCGTAATTTCCAGGCTGCTCGCTCTCGGTAGATGTGGGCCAATTTAAGCAGCTACATCTCCCAGCTTCCTGCTCAAGCACCCCCTGCCTCCCCCACCCCACCCCTTCTCTAATGGAGCAGTAATCACTCCCCTGTACAACTTGACACACAGACTCAACCAGCCCCAAAATAGAGGGTATAGGCTGGGTGGGGGATCTAGGGGGAAGAGTGGCACTGAGAGTCTCTTTTCTAAAAGCAGGTGCTGAACTCTCAGGGCCCCTTTTTGTGTTTGGCCATTTCTGTACTCCCCACATTGTCTGCCCTTGTTACATGTTGAGAGGCATTCAGCTGGAAGAAATGGGAAATTCTATTTCTCCACAAAGAATTTCAAATCACTGAAGAAATCCACATTTGAAGGAAAATTGTCAACAGCTCAATTCTTTCCTCCGATGAGTCTGGAGAAAATGAGGCAGGGTGGTGAAGTGAAATGAAATTATGCTGATAATCTGCGCAGTAAGTGAAAAACTAAATTTAAGGAGAATTACGGAGAATTTTGCCCCAGAAAGTGCGTCTTTCGCCAAAACTTTAATTCACCATCTTCAATAAGCCTTGGCTTCCTGCTTCTGTAAGATTCAGGTATTTGAGTGAGATCTGCTGTAACAAGTAGCAGAAAATGAACTTCACAGTAATCATCACAGAGGTCTAACTTTTTGGGAAGTTTGAAAGACTTAAAAGCTTTAAAGTATACTGGTCTGTCAATAATCGTTTTGCATAGAAACACGCGTCAAAGATAAAAAGGGGAAAATTTAAGCACTCTCCAGTCTTCCTTTACATGGCAACTTAGCTCACTGCGGTTTTTGTCGGTTTTTGTTCAGATTGTTGAGCTGATCAGAAGCACACGCACAGGGAAGAGAAAACATTAATTACTTATCTACTGACTTTTAAAATGAACAATTGTTAGTATTTGCCCATGTTTTCTAGCCTTAAAGTGGTTTAGAAACCCCACTATTCATCCTCTGAGACACAGATGAGTAAAATGTTCTCTTGTCACGACTTTTGATGATTAAACTCCCAGGTAGTCTTTTTGTCTGTGATGAGGTTGTCTTTATCTCTCAGTCTAAGGATTTTTGTATTGATCTTCTGATAAAGTGTGGTCACATTTAGTCTGTCTGATGGTGCTTTGGATGCACCACGCTCAGTTTCCTCCCGGCGCTTTCCTTCCTTGTAAATTATCAATCTGTTCGTGATATGACACTGAGAAAGCGCCTTGCTTTACTTGAAGCAACCAGCTGACTTCTTTCACTTTGCTGTTGTTCCGACAGCACATGTGCAACACAGTTTGGCTGAAACATCGAGGTGAATTGATATACAAGATTGTCCATTCATCTTGGACCAGTATCGTAAATAAATGCTTAGTTTTTAGTGATTTATTTAAATAACTAATTTCTATGATAAAATGACAAAACATAGGATTTAAACCAACTTAGTGCAAAAGTTTTGAATGTACTGTTATTTTTGTCCAATCCAAATAGGGTCAAAACTATACAACTGAATCCAAGCAAAAACATACAGTCCTACTACTATTTGGTTAATATTTTGTACATTGTTTAAACTGTTTTTGTCACCGTCAACAAATTTTTGATTTGGTCTGCACAACATGTTGCATATTTATTGGTGTCACAGCATCACAAATATCTGCTTGTACGGCAATACATATTTGCTAACCGTATGTACTTTCAGCCCACCCATACTAACAATACATATCAAATGACGCTTGTTATGTAATACGGTAGAATGTGGGTTTTTTTTGGATCATCAGAGATGACCTTTTCTTCATCCAGCAGTTGGATGTCAGGAAAAGGCCAGCTAGTACCTCTGCAGATCCCACACATCCTGGACACAAACTGCTTATACGTGTACTTTCAAGTCATGCTACTGAGCACTATTTGCAGATTTCAGCTACCACAGAGTCACTTTCTTCTTGATGAACACAATGAAGATCCTTCTGCTAGAGTAGTCAGCTGTCCAGTTTTGAAGCAAAATAAGCATATTGCATAACGAGTAAAGCTGATTCTGATTCTCAAAATATCAGATGTCACCAATCCGACATTTTTTTTTACCTTTTACCTTATTACTGAGATGGGCCTAACATCTTCACTTTTTTGTGCTTGCTGAATTAACTACTCATTATCTGGGCTCTTTGTTGCAGTTGGAAGACAATTTGTCTTTTTAAGTTCCTAATATCACCTCTTCTTTCTTTTAGTTTGGAAACAAAGTAGTGGCCCAAGTCGCCTGTGACATGTTTCAGCTGCTGATTTCTCACTGGGAACGACTCCAGAGGCTGGATCCAACTCTTCCCAAGAAGATAATTGAGGTATCACACATACGCATATACAGTAATGGATGGACATTTCTATTGTTTTAAAAGGAAGCGGTGGATCAGTCATTTTTTACTTTTGCATGTAAATACTCCAAATTCAACAATTTCACATTTATTTTCCTGCACAAGTACGGCTCTGCGTATGAATAGGAGAGCATAACAATAGATGTGTCATCCAATTATTTTTCACCTTGTTTTGTCCCAACACAGATCTTTGTGGCTACAATAGCCTTTTTGTTGCCAAGCGCAGAGCACTCGACGGTGGAAGCAGACAAAAAGGTACATCTATAGATCTAAAGGCCCTTGATCTATCATGTCGGAATGGTGCATTTGCAGAGGAATGTTTCCACTGAAGTGATTTGTTATCCTTTTTTTCCTGTACCTTCATCTCTCTAAGGCTTTCTTGTCAGTTTTTTTCTTTGTGGTAATGCAGTTACTATTGATGCTTGTATAGTTACATCTTAATATTTGTTTTACTAATCAACTTAAAAAATGCAACTGATGTAAAAATTAGAATTATTATGAAGAAACATGGAAAAGAATGGATTCTCAGCAAAGACGGGCTGCGTTATAACTTACACACTCGTGGAAAACTGTCTGCTTAGAATGCTGTTTCCAAACATAGTAAAGGGAAGTTCAGTGTAAGGAAAAATGTGATACAAAAAAATCCTCTGGACGTGGTAAAGTGCTATACAAGTATACGCCATTTACAAAAAGGTTCACAAGCAACAGGGATACACAATGCTTTGTGAGGATTGTGAAGCAACATTTCATAGACTTGTTTTTCAGAGAGACACCTGGCTCCTACTGAGTCTTCATAAGTCGCAAAAATAGTGGTGCACAGATAAGTCAGTCAGCTGACGAATCATCCCAGGTTTTCTTAATTTTTGGAGTTCAGTGATTGGTCGATCTTATCTACCTCTGGAAAGGTCTGGAAATCAACCACTGTCTTAGCTTGACATTTTGATTTTGCTTCACTGGCTGAATGCATTTATTTAGTAATCAAAGACACATTATACTTTAGACAGCTTCAACTTCAGGTTGAACTGGGCTTTACCCAGGGGTTCTCAAAGACTCTGAAATGTAGTTCTGTGTTTTGGGATTTTTTACTATCAAAGGTGCTAAAGTACAAATTGTGGTGTAAATAATCTGCTTTTAGTCTAAACATTAGTTCCAAGTGTTGCATATTTTGAAATAAAATGAAGGTCATCTAAGTGGGTGTAGAAACAAAAAAAGGCGTTGGAAATTACTTGACAGCCCCTCCAAATCAGAGACCAATTTTAGCAATTTGTTGTTTTCGCTATTTGTGAATACTACATGCAATAAGATCTTACTATTCAAGTTGATTCACGGGCAATACTTGGTACTAAAATGCTCTCCATGATTAGGATGGAAAGCATCTAAAAAAATCTAGAAAAAAATATATGTAGAAAGTTGGACCTGTACCATAAAACCGACACCTCTGGATTGATTTGTTTTTCTTTGTTCGTCTAACATTCTTGTTTTCAAAAGAGCTGAATTTATGCTTTCAATATAACAAACACATTAAATTTATTACTCTGTCATTTTTGTTTTGAAAAGAATTCCCCCCAAAAAAAAAATAAAACAAAAAAACCTGATGTTCTAATATACTGAGATTCACTTGTAGATATACCTAAAATATTATGTATCTGTCACTTTAAGATGATGGTTTCGCTGCTACTTTGCTTGCTGGACTGGTGTATGGCTGTTCCCCTGAGTCTGCTGCTAGAACCCATCACCAAGTCGTCTTTGGAGCCCCACTCACCCAGCAAGGCACCGCTCCTGGACTACATCTACAGGGTGAGCGTTTAAATTTGAAAGTTTCCACTTAAGAAAAAAAAAACAAAAAAACATACATACATATAATTTTTTTTTGCATGTTCTGGAGGATTCATTACCTTCATTCACAGAGACGGCAGCCTTAACTATACTCCCTCCACCAGCACAATGCCACATGGGATTGTAGCTTTAATTAGACTCACCTCCACCATGACCTCATAACCATGCCTCATTTAACATTATGGTGGAATAACCATATAGAAGCGTCCATCGTAGCTGACACCAATGATTGGTATTTGTCATATGTAGAAAACCTTTACAAGTCCACTCTAATCTTGATTTGATTGCTTAAAACATGCAAAATATTCAACATTTAATCTACATATCCGTTTTTATTCCTCCAACTTTTTTTTATTTATGGTCTGACCCTGAGGATGAGGGCCAGGCTTTAGGCACAAATGAATGAGGTATTATTCATTCCCTCCTGTCTGGGCAGATGCGGTCAACGGCAGATCTTTGTAAGGATGTCACCCCTGATAAGAAATGGTCCAATTATTCAAACAGGACCTTTTGTCCAATTGATAAGCTCAGGCTCTAAACGCTTGTCCTGGAGATTTGAATGGAATATGTCTTAATATGAGAGAGACTGCAGCTGCTATGAAAGCAAATACAATTAGGCATGATTGGTCGTCCATCGGCACACAAAAGGCGCGGTCCCTCTGGGTTTCCATCTGAGGTGTGACAATATTAGTGCAATATCAGGACCAAAATCTCTTTACATTTCTATGGGCTCGTTGGCTTCTAATTATTCTGTTTACCAAGCAGAGAATAACCTCGCTAATAGGAAACAACTTCTTTTCTTCCCTTATTTGCTTGTGTCAGTAACAGGGAGTGTTATGCTCCTGTAATTACCAGTTTATATATTTTTCAAAACGCAGCTTAAAAAGACACTGCTGGGGAAAAAGGAAAGGGGCAAAAGAAGTTGATTTTGGTGGATGCTCACAGCTTTAAAATGCAACATTGCTCCAGACCTCGGTGGTTCATTGGAGTTGTGCACAAGCTTCTCCATCTGCTCTCTCTCTCCCTGCCTCAGCAGCCAGCTGCACCACCCTCTGTGTGTGTGGATGTGTGTGCGTGCGTGCGTGCGTGCATAAAGAGAAAAACGGCAAGAATATCATATCTGCATTTTTGTTTACATACATATGCCCCCTTGTTATTTGATGTATGTGTATGTACATAGTGTACTTGCATCTCTGCGCAATATGCGCCCCTCTAACTGAGCTATGCTTGTTTATTCTGTGTTACCTTCCAGGAACTGTTGCTATGCGAGGTGCACTCACTTACTTGTCAGGCACAGCCGTGCCCCCCTCCCTCTTTTTTTTTTACCTCTCCACTGAGGAAGCTCTTTGGGGCTTTGGTGTAGCAGCTGTTTGGTTCAGGTCTTTTCAGCATCAAGCCGCCAATCCCTCCCCCATGCACTCAGCTTGGTAGAAGCATCCACATACTGTCTACATTGCCCTACACAATACTGTTTCACATGGCAGGGCCAGACTGCCTCTCCAAGCTTCTCTCAGCCAAGTGTACTGAATGGGATTAGCTTTTTTTTTTCTTCTTTTTTTTTTTTTTGCATGGCTTTACTCAAGTTGCTCCAGTCTGAATAAGAGGCGCCCTCATCTACATACATTTAGCATACGTTTTGCACCGTCTGATAATTTTTTATCTATCTATCAGCAAATTTTGCTCTATACAGGTGTTTGTGTGTGTATGTTTGTGGTGAGAGCAGAGCGCAGGGATAATGTCTTAATTAAATCAAACAGTGTAAACCTGTCCAATGGCTGTAATCAACTGCCCCAGTGCGCCTTATCTAGTGTTGCCAACGGATGCTCTGCCATCTGTTATGTAGATCGATACACTCACACATCAGAGGAGAAATGGATTAGTGGCAATAAAGACCCTCTTTTCTTCACCCCCAACCCCCCCCAGCCCTCAACTCGGCCTCGCCTTACGATGTAAATAGACTGTATATTACCCCCTTTGCACGCTCCAGGATCTTGTCAATCTCAAACAGGTCTGCAGGAGCATCTCTGCGCAATGTCGTGCCAGGCACAAAGCGATCTTATCTTTACGCATTAGGGTTGAATTTAAGTCTTCAAAGTGCAGCGTGCTCTCACGTCACAGAAAAACAAAACAAGCACACTTCGTCTGGACATGATCAACCTGCTTTTTTTTTTTTTTTTTCCTTCTCTCTCTTCCATCAATCAGGTGCTTCACTGCTGTGTGTCCGGCTCCAACCTGCACACCCAGCAGAGCCACTACCTGCTCAGTCTGTCGGACTTATCCAACGAATACGACCTGATGTTGGGTCAGGTGAAGAGCTTCGAGCCACCACCCTCCCAAATGACCACAGCAGACTTTGGCAACCTGTTGACAGTAGCTGAGGGTAAGGATGCAACAATATGGACCAGTGTGATGTTTCCCACAGTAACATTGAGTAAACATCCTACAGTTTCAGAGCATTAACACAAAAGTACAAAACAGATCTGCACAAAATGATTAAATGGGTTTTATGTAAAACAGAAGAGCAATAACTTTTCATACTTCTACAGAAATAACTTGATCCAAGAATGAAAGATGACAATATTGATAAAAGTAAGCTTTCAGCTTAAATACTATAGATATGTGTGGCCTATCAAGAAGTATTTGGGGCCACTTTTAGTTATACATTTTACAAGATGGAGAAGTAATTGCAATCAGTAGTGGGAATTATGTTATCTATTGTTTATTGTGTATATTGAAATGGGTTTTGTACATCATGCTAGTTCAAAGTGTAATTTTCTTAATTTTAATTCAGTCCATAATGTCCCACAATTGTGCTAATTTGACATTTCTTTTTATATAAAACTCATTAGATATTAATATTTTATTTCTCTTTTAGTTTTTCTTAAAACAAAGCCTTTTCACACTCGATTGTTGATTTGAAACTGTTGAAATAATAATCACTTAATACGAAGTTGATTTTTAGGGGTTTTTTCCATATTGTCCAATTCTTTTTTTCTTTTATGTATTTCAGTTCATGGAGTAATTAAAATAATGTTGAATTTAGCTGAATACAGCACTGTAAACTTTCATTGAATTACTAGCTAATATTAGCTGGTTAGTTGGATAGCCTGTCTGCTTGGGTGGTTAGCCTGCAACCATACAGCAGGAAAGTTTTGTGTTCAAGTTTGCATGTTCTCCCTGTGCATGGTTGAGTTCTCTCTGGATGCTCTCTGGCTTCTTCCCATAGTTCAAAAACATGACTTAGGATAATTGGTCTCTAAATTATAGGTGTAAGTGTGTGTCTGTGTGCACATGATTGTTTGTCCTCTGTGTCTCTGTGGTGGACTTGCGACTTCTCCAGGGTGCAGCCCGCCTATCACACAATGTTCGACAGGCACCAGCTCCCCTGCGACTCTGCACAGGACAAGACCGTATAGACAATGGATGTGTTTCTTTTTGTATTTGAGAAAGGGCGGCAATCGTTTGCTTCATCGTTTGTAGCTCTGCCTTGTGTCTAGTGGATATTGTGCTGTAACAAAACTACAAGCCTCATTATGCAGGCATGGTGCTCTGTGGAAAGGATTTGATCCCGTTCAGTCTTCCCCAGACTCCATTTTAAAAAAATAGCTTTGACAATGACGAGCACAATCTGTGGAATGAAATATTAAGTTCAATATAATGCAACAAAAAAGTAATTGTTCCTACAAATACAAAAGTCATCATATAAGTATGCATTTTTTTGTGAATACATCAAAGTTCTAAATTTAAGTCATAAATTGATGAAAATTGATGATTCCTTGCTCTGAGACTACAAACCATATCTTTAAAATGGGCTCCAATTAATAAGAGAGGTGATAGGACCATGGTTGTCCATGATTTTGATGTGAAAGAAAAGGGGGGAAGGAACGGCTCACCAATAATTTATCCTCTATAGAATTGGAGAAAACTCTGGTCATGTTTGCATTAATTTGCAAACGGTAAATGTTAGTGCAAAGGTATGTGTTGGTATGTTAAAACAGAAGCATGGGAGAGTGAAAACCGGCATTTAGTCGTTCCTGTCTGTAGCAAATTAGGACAATGCCTGCCCTCTACTACAACATTTCCCTTGGAAAAAAAAAAAAAAATGGTTACAGGTAAAAGCAAACTCTAAGTAGTCCATCCATTTTGAGCCTCTCCATTAGATGTCAATATCTTATTAAAAGTATGAAAAGAAAATCAGCCATCAGACGGAATGGAATTTTTGCATTAGTGCCGAGCCGTAAAGAGAAGACCCATTATGGGGTTCAGATAAAATTGTTGATTTTTTTTCTCTCTTTTTTTTCCCTTTTTATGACCTTGTGATTCCATTAGGCAACGTAGTTCTCTCCCTACCTCCTGTCCTCAACTTCTAAAAGTCATCAAAGCCCAGATACAGAGTGCCAATGTGAACTGAAACAATGTAAAAGAAATATTCTAGAAATAAAAAGCTTTTGTCTGTAAAATTTCACCACACGTCTGCGATTTGGTGCACTGCAGCACGGAGTCTTGGTAGAAATAACAAAACACTATCAAAAGGGCAAACCAAAGAGTGCTGGCCGGCCTAGTTATATTCATGCCCTCACCTCATATTGATCAAGTCACATCAAAGGGCCAGCACATCTCTAATGCAGCTTGGCCTGCTCTCTAAAGAGCTTTCTCCACTTTGATGAGGGATGATGGTATTGATAGCACTGTCACAATGCAAAAGTACATCTTCTTGTTTTTCCCCCACATCACTGCAGAATAAAGCGCTGCATGCCTTTCACTTGGGGAGCAAAAAACCCTGTGTATTTACATAAATGCAATCCACAGAGCAGAGTTCTATTCAGCGGCCTGTAAAGATGCTCGTTCTCATTAGCACCTGGCTGGTCTCAATGCTCATCTATTGTAGGAAGACTCAATGGGCTTTTCAGACTTGTCTCTTATGATTAGATTCTACCTACTTAGAGGTGCGCTGGCCAAGCTATTGTGAGAAATAAATAAAACACCACCTTTTAGTGATCATAAATGAGATTTGGCTTTGTGTAAAAGGAGCTAATAGAGATGATGGCATGTCTGCACACAAATGTTGAGCTTTCTAAATTCTGCATTGAATATAATATGTTATAAAGCAGCCAGTGTTTGACTAAAGTTCTCTAATGTGTTTTTCCTTCAGCTAATATCTCAGTATTTTGATCCTTTTTTTTTTTTGTTTTGTTTTTTTTTCCTCCTGTCAGAGAAGCGCCGTCGAAACATGGAGCTCATCCCTTTGACGGCGCGGATGGTCATGACTCATCTGGTGAACCATCTTGGCCACCATCCCCTCAGCGGTGGCCCGGCTCTCCTTCACAGCCTTGTAAGCGAAAACCATGACAACCCGTATGTGGAGTCGTCCGAGCTGTCTTCTGAGGTCTTTAAAAGCCCCAACCTGCAGCTGTTCGTCTTCAACGACAGCACACTGGTGTCCTACCTTCAGATCCCAGCCGAGGCGCCCACCGCAGGTCAACCCCCGCACCCTTCCTCCCAAGTTCGCATCATCGTCCGAGACATTTCAGGAAAGTACTCTTGGGATGGAACAATTCTGTACTGCACTGCGCAGGACGACCCTGATGTGGCTGCTTTCCATCCAGCCGACCCGCCTCTTTCAAAAACCTCCAATACACACGGCAGAAATCAGCCAACCTCGCCTCTGAAAGGACATTACAAAACTCCCTGCTCCGTCTCAGACTCCTTCTCTAACTTCAGTGAAGAGGACGAGGTCGATGTGCTGGATAAGCTTTTGGAGGACCTTGGCCACAGCAGCCCAGAATGCCTCCCTCAGCCACGACTCCAGCTCAATCAGCCAGCCCCGTCACCTCATGGCATGAACCTGGAACAAGAGAACGCTATACTGGGGGCCATTCTCCGTCAGACTCAGCAAGAGGAGGAGCAAGTCAGGAAGTGGGATGCTGATGTAAGCTTCCGGGCTGCCTGCCAGAGGGAACCCTCCCACCAGGAACCAAAAGCTCCTTTCTATTTCTGCAGACTGCTTCTTAATGATCTGGGCATGAACTCATGGGATCGCAGGTATTATCAAATGAAACCGGCTACAGTTATACGTAGAGATGTGCCAATGAATCAGACGGAGGTCAATCAGTCAGACCAACTGTTTTTCTGTAGGGACAGTTTGATTAGGATTAGGATAATTGGGAGTTTTTAGAACTAGTCAGTAGTGTCCTAAACTTTATTTACAATTATGCTGGCTGAGGCGCTGTCGGGTGCTGAAGTAATGTTTGCACATCGTCCCTCAGGGTTTCTCAGTGAGAATATGTTCGCTTCAGTTGTTTTAATGGCTTCATGTCCTACTTATGGACGCCTCTTTTACACACTGAATGATGTTATAGTTATGTTTTTATAAAGATGTTTCCAAAGGATTCACTTGTGAAGCACAGCTGTAGTAACTCAGCTGTTGGCTTGTTAGTTAAAGAGAGAGTAAAACTAAAGCCATATTGGTGTCTGCTGGGTCTTAATCTCGTCTCCGCAGGGTAAAGGTGCCCAGCTGTTTTCATCAGCGTCTACAAAGCCACATCTTTCCAGTGCTGCCCCGTAAATTAAAAGCTTACACCTCTTAATAGTGATGGTGCAACAGGCACACAGCAAATAGGAGATTGTATTTTGCACCTGTGCCTTTTTTTTTGGTTTGATAACTAAATCAGCACCTGAACTTTCTCCTGAAACCTATTTGCATACAGTCAGTGCTTGTTGGTTGTTGGTAACTTGATAGATAGATGAATTGTGAGTTTTCTCTATTAAAAAAACTCACCTTGAATCTTTTTTTATTTTTTTTTCAAACAGAAAAAGCTTCTACTTGCTGAAGAAAAACTCTAAACTTCTAAGAGAGCTGAAGAACTTGGATTCCAGGCAGTGGTAAGTTGTTTTTTATTTGCTGTCTACAGCAGAAATTAGATTAAATTACGCTAGGTTTTGCTTGAGATACCAGTGAAAACAATTGTCTGTAATTTAGTGCCCTTTTTGTCTATCATCAAACTACTGCTGCAGCTTTCTGCAATACCTGTTTTAGCCTGAGTGAAAGCAGCATAATATTGCCCCCCTGTTTGTAACACCATTATTTTCCTCCTGCAAGCCCCAACTAACCACAACTCTGAAAATCTCTTACCATCTCTCTTGTGTCTCTTCTCCCAGTCAATATAAACTTCCCTCACTGCCGATGACAAGAGTGTATTGAAGAAAATCCACAGAATTGAAGCTTATTTTCGCCGATGTACCAGATTGTTAGGACAATAACAGTTTGTGCACAAGCATGCAAAGTGCCCCAAAACCTAGCGTAGAGCAATGCACTGCCATGACAACAGGGGAAATGGACGGGCAGAGTTTGCTGCAGTTCTTTCAAAAATCAAGTGAAAAGAGGAGAAATTTTGTTGAAATTTGGCAAATGTTTTTTCTTCTTTTTTTTTTTAGTTTTGTTTAGTTTATCAATTTGACTACGGGATATTTTCTGACCTCTAATTTTCTCTACTTTTTATGTTGTTCTGTAGCCGAGAGACACACAAAATTGCTGTGTTCTACATCAGAGAAGGCCAGGAAGACAAGTGCTCCATCTTGTCGAACTACGCAGGCAGTCAGGCCTATGAAGACTTTGTATCTGGACTGGGATGGGAGGTGGGAAGACCTACAGTCCTTTTTTTCTTTTTTTCTTTTTTTTTACAGTGAATTGTCTATACTCCAGTTTGTTGTGAAGCTTTGATGTGCTAATAAAAATTTGTTGCGGATTCAAATTTTTCCTAAAATGTAACTGTGAAAAGGATTTTTCTTTGGCCTCCTGCCATGAGTGGTTATTAAAAGGCGACTTAACACCATGTATTAGAGCATTCACTGTAATACTGGGTTTTAATAATACTTTAAACAACTTTGAAATAATTATGGAGCTTAGTATCTGCTATTAGCAATTCGATCTGGCAGAATTTCGAAAAGAGGATGTTGTATGTCAAACAGCAAAGGGGAACCCCAGGGAATCAAACACAGCAACTTTAGGCAGATTCCCAAAATGGGTTCCTGAATGGTTTCTTCATAAGAAGTGAACTTTGCAGAACCTTTTTATTTATGTAGGCATTTTCTTGTCATAGTGGTAAATCTAAACAGAGCAGTTCATGTCAGATATTCCCACTTTGCCAGTCAATGCTGTATGCAGGAAACATGGAAAATGAAAATAAAAAAAAACTAATAAAATAAAAGTAAATACAGCTCTCTGCCGACTGCACAAGGTGATTAAAGACAGGGAGCTCAAATTAACAGCATTATTCTTAAATTGTTTCATAACACAGAAAATGACTGCCTTGGGTATGTGACTTCAAATGTTCTCCTAGCTGGGGGCTTTAATTAATGGTTTAATCATGGGTCGTAATCTCAGGTAATGAAATGAAGAAGAACCTTCATACTATTGAAGGTGCTCTGAAAAATGTTTGATTAAAAATTACCATGTAGGTTAATGACTTGCTCAACACGTTTATACAGAGACGTGATCTGTAGTTGGATGGTTCCTGCCTGTTGGTAGAAGGAAGTGTGCATCCTGGAGTTTGTACAACTTTTCTGAACCGACCCATTTTCACGAGAAGTGTAACGTTTTTATTGTCCTTTAAAACTTTCCTGAGTTACTTAGAAACCTTAAAGACCTGACTTTAACATTAAAATTTCACCACAGAAAATATTTTTCTGAGATAAAAATAATAACTGTATAGATACATTTCAGCTTAACTTTATGCCTTTTGACTCCAGTCACCTGAAAAAAGTTGCTGTCAGCTTCAACCGGCAGCAGTCAGAATGGCGTGTTTGCTGGTTGGAGAAAGACCAGATATTTAAGTTTCCAATCAGTGCTGATCAAACTGAAAACCATCTGATTCTCCTCACAAGCCCTTTCTCACTACATCTCTGCTGAACCTAAAAGAATATCTCCAGACTACAGTAAATTATACACTCTGCTGTATTCCTCAGGTGGACCTGGCCACACACTGCGGTTTTATGGGAGGACTCCAAAGGAATGGCAGCACAGGTCTAACAGCTCCCTATTACGCTACCTCCACTGTAGAAGTCATATTCCATGTATCCACGCGGATGCCATCTGATTCTGATGACTGTCTCACCAAAAAGGTAAAAAATAAATCTTGTTAGCTCATCTAACACCCTGTAGAAATGTGGACTATCATCTTCTTTAAAAGGTTTTACATACCTGAGTGCATAAAGACACTTGTGTAAAGCTTCTTTATACATTAGATGCGGTGAAATGGCTCCACAGTCATGCCTGCCCAGAGCCGTGTGTTGTGTAGCCTCCACTTCTGTGTTAAGCTGTGATCAGGAGGTGTGACTCCAAAGTACGGGCATTGATTAGTGACCCTGGTCAGGAAGGCCTGAGGAGTAGAGAATCGCAGGCGCGTGAGTGAAGAGAGGGCATGTGCCGCTGTGGTAATGACTGTGATTCTGCCAGCCCCTGCCCCCCTCCCTGCGCGCTGTGACCAGGGCCTGGATTCAGCCATTAGCTCTCCCTGCTAGGGCAGGCGCCGGCCGGATGCCGGCAGGATCCTTTTATCCAATTCCTGCTGCCGCCACAGGAGCAATCGATTGGGTTCTGCTGTGGGATTCTAAGCTCTAGTGCAGCGGTAGCAGTTAGCACAGAGAAATGAGCCGCAAGGCCCCTGCCCGCACTGCCAATCTTCTCATACAGTACCCTGCTGGGAAGGGAAATTCATCAGGCTCTCCTCATATCCAACCACAATACCACTCTCAGACTTTCTCCCTCTTGTGTTTTTTTTTTTAAATGGTACACTACTCAGTAGAGTTTGAAGGAAGAGTTTCTCCTGTCCTCACCAAAGTGAGGCGCTGGAGGTGCCATCCCATCACCATACATTTCACCAGAAACTTCTGTAATTGCTCTGGCTCACCTTGCTCAGATCCCCACACCAACCACAAGTCTGACAAAAAAAATTGGCAGACTGGCTGTTGGTGCAAATGCTTTAAAAAAATGACAGGAGGGAGAAGAAGAATTGGAATGAGAAACAGGCTTTGTCTCTGTCCAAGTAGGATGTTTCTCTGTCAATTTAAAAATAACACTTAGTCCAGCAGTCACCCACTTTACTGGCTGTAACCATAGAAGCATACCATGGGGAGATACGGGTGGGGTAGCTCTGGCTGAGCAGATTTGTCTTTTTGAAGATGATAGAAGGGGGGGGCAGACAATCCTGAAAAGGAAAAAAAAAAAAAGAGAACCACAAATTCCTGAATCCAATTGTGGGTTTTAGTGCAGTGCAGGCTGCAGCAGTAGCAGCTGGCTTCAGTAATGGGGTTATGGAAACGACCTGCAGGGTTGGGGTCAGGCCATGTAGTTCTTATGTGCATGTGTGTGAAAGGGAGCGAGATAGACGGGTGCCTTAGCTATCACACTCACCCCCCCCAGGCACTACAGCTTAACTAGGCTGCTGCAGGTTGTTTTTATAAGGAGCCTCTTTTGTTCTGGAGTCCTCTGGTTTTCTGTTTCCATGTGTGTGAAGCCCAATGGTTGGATGTGAGGTCAAAGAGGGATAATTGGACAAGAGCCTTTGACTCGAATCACATTTTATTAAAGAAGTCTCAAACATTTGGATGTGATTAACAGAGGGGTAAATAGATTTGTGCAGAAGATGATTTACTAGAGCATAAGCATCCTCATTAAACTTGTCATTCAGCTCATCCAAATGCTAATATCTTAACCCAAATTAACATCCCAGTGTTAATTGTCTCCTGCAAATGCATATTCAACATTTTCTCTGAAATTGTCCCAGTGACTGACCCGGCTGGTACCTGCTGATCCTTGGACAGACAGACTGAACTGCCGAGCTTCAGTAATCAGCATGCCGTGGATTTGTTTAAGATTACCGTATTACCATAATTAAGGGCTTATAATAGAATGTGCTAATTGCATTTTTTGTTGGCAAGGGCATGTTTCTTAATGGCTCATTAGGCCAACAGTACATTGGCAGATGTTTTCTTCTGAGTGGAGGCTCACTTCTCAGTGTCCTCGATAGAAATCGGAAGGGGGAATCGGAAAGGGTGCTTGGTCACCGGATTAGCAGCTGACTCAAACTTTTTCACATTTTGTCACCTATGTCCAATAACATTATTGTATTTCATCGGGATTTTGTTTAAGATAGACCAATACTAAGAAGTGCTGTCAAGTGAAAGGAACAGAATATGTGATTTTCACATTTTTTTATCCATGGAAGACCGAAGTTGAAACTCTGTAGGCTCTAAAAGGTTCTCTTTGAGTATTTCTCTATGAGAGGCTCAACTGTGACAAAATCAATTTTTACCAGTTAGAGAGTATTCCCACGGCATGATACGACCACCACCATGTTCGACGATGGAGTTTGAAAGATTGGGTTATTATTGTGCACTCCTCCAGAGTTACATGGACTCTTCTTGCCCAGACTCAGGTTAGGTAGACTGTCAGGTATACATTTGTGTTATTTTTGGCTAATGCCCTTTGAGATGCTCAGAGCTTTGAGTAATGTTTTATAACTTAACCCAGTGTTCAACTTCTCCATAATTTTCTCTGAAATGAAATGACACTCAAGTGGATTTGATGGAAGGAAGGTTGGTTCCATTTGATTTTATTTAGAGGCATTGGAGTAAAGGGTCCAGTGTTTTATTTGTTAAAAATGTCCTAAACCTTGTATTCTTTTCCTTTCACTTCACATGTATGCACTGTCTTATGTGGGCCTGTAACATGAAATTCAGATAAAGATTTTGACATTTGCGATTGTAATGTGACAAAACATGTAATAATTCAAGGGGTGGGAATACTGTGGCAAAGTGCCGTAGTTAATATTAACCTGAAAGAGAAGATGATGCGACTTTGTTCACCTGTATGCCTTCAGAAAAGGGGGGGACCTGTTTACCTTTTATAAACTACTGTCAACCTATTTCCTGTCATTTAAGAGTGTCTTCTTGTCCTGCCCAGTTTCATTTGTGTTTATGAATAGAGTGGAAATGGGAAGCAATTTAAGCTCTGATGGGGAAGGTTAATTGGATTTGAATTACTTTGGTTTTAAAAAGTGCAATTTTGTCTATTTTGTGTTTGCTATTTGAATTTGTAATGAAAAATCTATAAAAAGGGGCAAATCCAGGACCTCAACCCCAGTGCTTATTTTTATTTTTTTAACAAACTTTGTGATTTCTCTTACACCTGCTGATTGCAGCGATAAAAGATGGTTTCACTTTTTTTTGGGACACCTTTCAAGTAAATATTCTTTATTAATAATATTCTTATTGCCTTGTTTTTTTCCTCCTCAGTTCTAGTTTTCTCTCCTGGTCTCTAGACGTAATACAAGACGGACTAGCAAAACAGTCTTTTGCAATAATCCGCCTAAATTTGTCGTCTTTCCTTCATCACCGTAACAGTGGAAATAACATGCACTACCAAGGCTCTTGATTAGAATGATTTTTGTGTTTATTTGGCAGCTGCGTCACTTGGGCAACGATGAGGTGCACATCGTGTGGTCCGAGCACACCAGGGACTACCGTTGTGGCATCATCCCAACTGACTTTGGAGACGTGCTCATTATCATCTACCCAATGAGGAATCACATGTATTTCATCCAGATCATTAAGAAGCCTCAGGTAAATATTTATAGACCTTGTAACGTAATTGTAAATCTTTTTTTTTTCTCCTGTGGTAGAGCTTTTTAATCGTCACTTTAAGGCACCGGAGTCGAGGGCTCAAGTCCGGTGACCGTGCATTGTTGGTCCAAACCCCGTGAATTACATGACTGAATTACGTCCTCAGCATTCGTTCAAGTTCCACAAAGTCGTGCTAATTATACAATTATTTGACTCAGGTGTGCTGAGACAGAGACGCAGCTTAAAATTGCAGAACACGGCACTTCAGTGAGTGGTGGTCGTGTCATGCTGTGAGTGGAGTTTGAAACCAGTGTTATAGAGAGCAATTTAAGGACGGCATCATGTTAAACTGCAGGATTAAATTTTTGTCAGAGTAAATTTAAATTCAGTCAAATAATCACACTTTAAGAGAGAATTGCTTTTAACAGAATCAGTATAACCATAGACCCTCCATCTGGCTGTAATTGGTTGTTTTTGACTGGGAGTGGGGTAGGAGAAGGACCACAGGGGAGCAAACTCAATTTTTATTTTATTTTTTATTTTTTTTGGGCTTGTCACATATTATAATAAAAAGAACATAGTGACAGTTGTAGCAAATATAAATAAAATCATTTATAAAAGTTACCTACTGCAGCTTTGAGTTGTTACAATCCTCGTTTAACTTATGTTGAGGCTTTTTACTCGTCTATACCAACAAAATGTTTAATACTTCTTTGGAAAGCATGTACACTAACACTTATGCGTTGGTGTAAATGTTTCATATAAAAAGGGAGAAACACTGCAATTGGTGAATTAAAAGCTTTTTTTTTTTTTGTCCCCCTGGAATTCCAGAACAGTCTCTGCTGCTCTAACACAAGTTTATCTGGGTTTTACAAAGCAGTTATAATATAAAACACTTTAAGCTGTGAAACTTAGTGTTATCTTCCTTAACTTAATTCATTCCTATAGGACTTTCAAAGAGCAGAAATGGGGCTGAGCAGACCTCATCACTCAGGCAGGCAGAGAGCAGCAGGGATCATGACAGGTTCTTTTTAACTGTTCACTCACTGAAAGTGTCTGCAAAGATACACTGACACTTAGATTGTGGGGGAAAACCCCACATTTCTCCATTCAAATCTAGAAATGAACACATTCTATAATATATGTCCAATTATGCAATTTTCCAAACTACTGACTGAGTCTGGATTGAGTCGTCATGTGATCTGGACTGTCAAGGGTTTGAGAGAGTGTTATAGTCTGGTTATTACGGTACTTTTATTTTTTTTTTCAGTGAAAGTCACATATTTAGTCTGTGATTAGTTGGCTCAATCAGCCTCTTCAAATAAAATTGATGAATAGAAATGATTAATCCACAATAAGCAAATGCCCAAAAAGCTGTGATTCTAAATACTGTTTTTGAACATTTAGGTGGTGGAGGCAGTAAAAACCTACTGGTATCCTGGTAAACACCCTGCCGTATTTAGTTGAGAGAAGGTTTTGCTTTTCCACATGCTGGTTCGCAGTTGAAGCTTTCTGAGACACTTAATGGAAAGATCCATCATCAAACATTCAAACGTCCCCTCCTGTGACAAGCCAAATTGTACACCATAAACTCTACAACTGTGTTCAGACAGCACGGTGCTGTTTTAGTATATTGTCTCTGTTTATGTGGTAATGCAATATCTTCCCTGTATTTCCTGTTCTTTTTTTTTTTCTTGTGAATTTTTAAAAGATGTTTCTGCTTTCTGTTTTCTGTCTGAAGGCTTTCAGTCCTCTTCTCCTCCAGCAGTGCATTATTACCCACACTGTGGGTATGTGCTCTCAGAGGTGGTTACTGCCCTTTGTTGGTTAGCTTTCATCTTGGTTACTTTGCAGTGCTGTACTCGATGTGTGGCCTCACAGAGGGCAGTGAAATGTCTAAACTCGTAAACCCACTGATGACGACTTTTAGATGGTCAAAAATGTCTATTTACACTCTTTTTGCATGAATTTTTTTAAAAATCCTTAACATATTTGTGGGATGTTATGAATAAAAGAAATTAATGATTGCATCTAAAATAAATCTTTTTTTTTTCTTTTTTTGAGCAACATCTCCATAAAAAAGTTTTTTAATTCAACTGGACTCTTGAAGTGTCTGAGCTGCCAAGGAGCTGCCAAGTTAAACCTTTCAGGAACCCTTTGACATTCGCGTCAACTTCCAGGTCAATGACTATTGAGCTCTGGTGATTAAGGGCCCCTTCCAATATGCATGAACAGACGCGTGTACAACCCTCGCACACACACGCACACACACTCAGGCTGTTGCTAAAATTCATATTGCTCCTTTTGTATTTGTCCAGCAGCTCAATATGAGGGCATTGTATAGCATTGATTGTCATTTTAATTTCATTTACCTAACATTGATTCGCATTAGATATGTGTAGTTGTCATGCAAAGTTAGGAAAAATTCAATTTCAACTTGAACCCTTTGCCCTAAACAGATGGAGCAAGCGTTTGGAAGAAATATCCATGAAGATTTTTAATCCAAGAATCTCCTGCAGTGCTGCGAAAAAGGACTTGCTCCATAACAGATTTGTTTAAAATTTAGGTTTTTTGTTGGGGTTTTTTCACACTCATTGTTTCAAATTATATTATTTAATATGTAGGTAAATGCACACACTGTTCTAGCTGTACCTGAAAAACTAATCGCCCACCTGCTAAAATAATTATCTGACAGTAACGCACGTTTTTTATATGACTAGCTACACCCCAACCTGTTTACTGCCAGAGCAGAAGAGCAAAGAAACCCCTTAAACAGAACCTGTGTGATCACGATCACACAGAGTAGACATGTGTTAGTCTGGGATGGGTTACAAAGATATTTTGAAGGCATTGGGTCTCCAGTGAATCACATTGAATCTAAGCACTGGGCAGCATTACTATGTTCTGAAGCAAACCATGAAGTCAATCTCTGATAGCCTAAACAATAAAAAAACGATAGGAACATAGTGGTCCAGTCAAAGTCCAAACTTGAAACTAATTATGACATTACAATTAATGGCTCATTCAAGACAATTCTGCAAAAAAAACATATTTAAAAGTCTGACAAAATTCCTTCACAATGACATAAAAGACTAATTATGAGTTAGCCTGAACACTGGATGGCAGTTATTGCTGTCAGAGGTGGCGTGACCTGTTATTAGGTATAAGGGGCAATTAGTTTGGTAAATTGGAAGCTTTAATTGGTTTGGATAGATTTTTTTGTTTGTTTGTTTTACAAAAATAAAAGACATTTTTGGTCAGTTTATTTTTTTTTCATCGTGTAACAAAAAAGCACTGTGCAAATAATCATTGGACTCAAATTATTATTTTTTTCTTCTTTTAATTCTTTTGTATTTGTTTTTTTTCTCTCTGAAACTCTTTAGGTTCCTTTCTTTGGACCTCTGTTTAATGGCGCCATCGTCACCGGGTCGCTGTTGCCAAGTTTGGTACGAGCCACTTGTATCAATGCCAGCAGAGCTGTCAAGTCCCGGCTGACTCTCTACCAGAGCTTGTATCCTTTACACCTCCACCGTGTCTTCTTCACTATCTCATGTAACAACAGATCATCACTTGAATGCTTTAATGTTAAAAAAAAAAAAAAGACCAGCAATTGAGGTAAAACTTTCCAAAGCTTCAGTTTATAGTGAAACTAAAACCCCTTCTAGATAAATTCATTGAGACATGTGGAGTGCATGTCGTGTTAGCCAGTGTACACAGCTGAGTGCTGACAGCGATCTTTATGAGCTGCCTTATTTACATATAACTATTAGGTTGGGCTGTTTCGCAAGCCTGGAGCAAAATGGGAGGTTTGTAGAGGTGTTTTGGGTTGGAGCAGAGATAATGTGTCATCATCTATCACTACCATTATATGGACGAAAAAAAGAGCCAAAATAAAAGCGCCATGAGCAAATACATGTAAGTGCATTCAGACACACACGCCTGCGTCCCTCCACCCATCCAACAGTGTGCCGTTAAGAGCCTGACTCCAGCTGTAGTTGTCAGTTGGTTTAAAGAGAGTGTAATTACCAGTGGAGATAAATTAGCATGTGAATACCGGCAGCATGGCGTTGTTGGGGGTGCGGGGTGAGATGGGGGCAGAATCGGGATGGCCCCTTGAGGGAGAAACCCGATCTCCTCTAACGCCCCTGCTCCTCCTCGGACTACATGTACAGCACCTTCTCACCGCAGCGCCTCCGTCCCACTGGTAGTTGCTATAGAAACCTCCCCAAAGGAGTGTTCAGTTTGGAAGGAAGTCTTGTATTTGTGTTTTCAGGTGCCACGTACTTGTTGTTTTTAAAACTTTCCTTTCGTCATACTCATGCATCAACCACCGTCTGTCCCAAATCAAGCTGCGACACACGCCGCGTTGCCTGTGTGTAAGTATGCATCCGTCTGTGTGCATTTCACAATGCATCGCCCCCCCCCAACCCAGTATCAGGCTGTGTCTGTGTGTCCCCTGGGGCATCCTGAGTGACAGATGTCTGTTACCCAACGCCAAGTGAATTAGACCAGTGTGACTGTCTGTGCCAGAGCTGAGGGGGAACAGAGGTGGTGGGGCCACTGTCGGCCTGTGTGAGCCTTAGGGAGGTTGCGGTATGGGGGTGGTGGGAGTCAATGGAGAGAGGGGCGAGTAACAGGCCTGTGTTGAGTCGCACAGCTTCACCTGGCATTCCTTAGCAGAGGAGCAATAAGCACAATGCCGCGATCTATGGGAGGAGATAAGCGCTGCCTCTGGAGGTCTGGCACTGATAGGCAGCCAGACCTCACACTGTCCAAGAGGAGATGAATAAGTGAGCCAGGCAAAGCACACTGCCAATATCTGTAGGTCTGATGTTTGTATGTTGAATGAGAGTTCTTGTCAGGATAGTGACAGTGAAATGGCAACATCTGCAATGTTTTGTTAAAGCTATATATTAACAAATTTTCGGGTAGTTGAGGTTCTTTCATGTGTTGATTGTTCAGCAGTGGCAGTAGGAACTGGAGATGCCGTTTCAACTTTTTGCTTTGAGTCGTGTTCAACACTGGATGTACATGTTCAACGTTGGATGTGCATTGCTCCGGTTTTATTTCCCCATTTATCGCATTGTTTCGTTTTGCTTCTTTAGATATGCAGATTGTTATCTTTAACAAGTCAGAGCAACAACTTGTGTTTTTTTTTTCCCTGAAGGATGTGTGTGTGTTTTCCTTTTTCTGTGCAAGAAGAAAATCCTCATCTTTAGTTTACCTCTCCACAATGCCTTAACAATCCACAGCCTGCTCTCTGCCTGTGAGGCCACTCTCCAAGGTAATTAGAGAATATTTCTTCAAAGAGGAGCTATATGACCCCTGTGTGTCCAGATAAAAGGCCAGTGTGGCTCAGCAGCCCCCTCTCTCGCTCCGTCACAAGGCTCAAGAGGACTCCAGCAGTCCGCTGCAACGCTCCCAGAATCTCTCAAGCTAATAAGATTTGATATTAAAAAATGTCCACCAGCAACATTGCAGGAAAATACACACGGACGGGCAACAATGTTTTTCAGTAGGATACCACCTCGTAATATCTTTCCCCATTATGTCCTGTTTCCATCCATCTCCCCTTTTCCTCTGTCCTGCTGATTTGTTAAATCTGACCTGCTCAATCCACTTTTTCATGAGCTCCACAACTGTTAGTTGTACTTTTGTTGCACATTTTGTCTCAACTTCCTCTGTCAGGACACTGCATCGGCCTCAAACTAATAAGAATCTTATCACAAGCCTTTTACAAACAGCTCATCATGGATAATTTATTATTTATGTATGTCTGATAGAAAATGCAACTGGTCTGGCTTTGTGGTCAGAGCATCCCATCTGCAGCTTGTCTATCCTTCACAGCGGCTTTGTCAACACCGGTGACCACAAAATGTTTTTATTTTATTTTTTTTAAACCACAGTTTTTTATTGAGTAATTTCTGCACGTGTGTATGCTGGGTTCCTACACAGTCCTGAAAGGGTTGGAAAAGCCTATTATTTGCTTTCAGCGTTTTTAAGGTCTGAATCAGTAGAGAAAGAGTTACAACCACTTCCAGAATATTTCACTTGAGAAGCGGCTCTGATGAAAATCAGCACCTCTAAAACTAAGACCCCAGTCTTGAGCTGGAAAAGGGTAGAGTGCCATTTCCAGGTCGAGGACAAAGTGCTGCCCTAATTGGATGAGTTTAAATATCTCAGGGTTTTGATACTGAGGAGAGACCCAGATAAGGACCCAGGCCACTCTGGAGGGACTACGTTTCTGAACTTGAAATGGCTTGGGATTTCGCCGGAGGAACTGGCACAAGTGACTGGGGAGAATGAAGTCTGGACTCCTCTGCTTAGGCTGCTGACCCCGGAAGATGGATGGCTGAACCACTGAATGCTATGTGCAAAGCCCCTAGAGTTACATTATCTTTTTCTTTTGTTTAACTTAAAACAAAAACAGTAAACTAGTCAGGTTTCCTGTCAAAAACAATCAATGGATCTCTTTCATCAACATTTCTGATATGGTGGAAAAGGTCCTAACAATGTTGAACCATGTCTTTTTTTTATTTTATTTTTTTTAAACCAATATATTTCTAGATTAACAGTTAAACGCCGTGACTTATAGCATTACATGTTTTAAATCCACATATGGCCACATTCCAATGAAATAGAATATAATGGAAAAGTTATTCAAAGCAGAAACTACACCTTATTGACTAGATTTGTTAAATCCAAAGGAATATAAATCTATTTTAAGCATTTCTTTCTGTTGAGCTCATTTTCTTGGAAATTTGGCATATTTAAAAACAATAGATGATTTTTTTTTATAAGCAAAAATGCCAGCTTACTGAAAAGTAAGCCTGTTTGCTGTGTCACATGTCCTGTTCATACACTCAATGCTTCTCGGGACAGTACATGAAATATAATGCGATGTGGGATGGAGGCGATCATCTGATATATTAAGTAAGGTCTGGTTACTTCAGTATTCATATTAAGTCTCTCGCCTTCCTCTTAGCAATACTCCACAAATTGTTTTGGGAGTTTAGGTCATGTCAATTTGCAAGTCAATGAAGCGCAATGATAAAATGGACATCAAAGCAGGTATTCGCACTTTTGTTATTGTGGACCAGAGAAAACTCCCACTGGAAAATGAAATGACTGTCTGCTCGACCATTGTGAGCAGAAGGAAGCATGAGGTGCTCTAAAAACTAATGATAGACAGCAGCACTGACTCTGGACTTGAAGAAACAGCTCCTGCAGATGGCATGGCTCACCCGATCCTCTCTGACTGTAGAAATGTCACACTCGACCTCAGTCCTGTCTGTATGTGCTCCCTCTTGAAGCCCTGATACCAATGGCATTCAACACCTTGTTAATTTCTCAAAAAAAAAAAAAAAAAAATCTTAAATGGTTTTTGCTTCACAATTCTCCCAAGGCTGTGGCTAATATTGCATCTTATTCTACTACACCTTCTCCATTTTTTTCAGCCAAAATATACCCATCGTATCATTATAGAGCTAAGTTTGTTTCATTTGAAAGCAGACAGTCACAGGATGGCCTCGCTGTCCAATTCCATTTACTGTGTATGAAGGTCATTCTTGCTGTCACTATAGAGTAATCTCCTCATCCAGAGGGTGGGATTCATTTCTTTCTTTGACAAGCACTTGAGTTTGATGCTCCGTCCGTCACTTTTTGTGATAGGGCCATTGTTAAAGATAAAAATGGATCTGTGTGTGTGCGTGTGTGTGTGTGTCAACGTGTGTGTTTGTGAGATGGCAAGTTACTAATAGGTGAGACAATGCAAAACTGACCTTGATTCAGAGACATATCCTCCCTACCGGACAGAATCAATAGCTTTTGCACACTGCTCTCCGTCCCCATCCTCTGTTCTGACACACAAGTAAACACACACACACACACGCAGATCCATCTCCAGGCAGCGATCAATAACCATAATCTGTTTCTGCCCATCGCCAGTCATGCGAGCCAGGCTTTTAGGTGGTGTGTGTGAGGGTGTGTGTGTGTAGCAGAGAGAAGAAGGTTTGATTCTTTCGTTGGAACCCAGAAAGCTGCTGAAGTCTGTCATGTTCCCCCCAACAGGCTCACATTAACATATCTGGACATAATTTCAAAGCATTTAAAGTGAAAACATAAAGGATACAATATCCTGTGTACACGCCTTTGTGTGTTGATGCTTCATCCCCAGACTCCCATTGTAATTATTAGTGACACATTCTCACAGCCCTTCCTCCAAGTTATTGTCCCACTCTCTGCCCTGTCTCTGTCTGACCACAAGCTTTTTTTTTTTTTTTCTTTTGTATACTGTAAAACTCTTCACCTAGCAGAGATGAAAGTGCTCCCATATGCATGATGGGGTGTCATGAATAGGATCTGCCATGTTAGTGTTGTCTCACATGAATTATTTAGCATTGCTGATAGGTCTAATTTGCCAGCTGTTGTGCCATAACTGTCAGCAGCCTCATAGATAATACTCAGCAGTCTGGATCGCCGTGGTACACGGTGCTTGACTGGGCACAGTGAGACGCCATGCAAGTCATTATATACAGGATTCATGTGAATGTAACTTGCCAACTTCCTGTTTATAGGAAACGAAGCTCACTACCAGGAAGTTGCTTTAAAATGTAACTAAATTTCATCACCTGAACTTTATGGAGTGAGTTTATTAAAACGTGAGTTATTGCTGAATGAGTGTGTGGGTAGGGCACCTGTTTGGACTTGGCAAGTTTTTTTTGGGCGGTGGCTGGCATTGGCTTTGATGGGGTGGCTGGGAGTTTATGCATTATTTGGAGGGCTACTAAAAGGGGAGGGGTTTCTCTCCCCCTCTGAATGTTTTAACCTAATCCCATTATCAGTGTAGCGCACTGCCTCCCATCTCTTCCCCTCCTTATCCCTGCCCCCTCCCACCTCTCTCTCCAGCTGACCAGCTGTTCCTGCCGGGACTCACGACAATGTCCGATGTGTTCAGATCACTGAGTAAGCCCCCACCCCACACACACACACACTCACGCACACACACACACACACACTTCTTCCAATGCACACACAGATGAACAGAGTGCAGACCATGCACAACCAAAGCAATTGCCAAGCCCATTGCTGGAGCGTAGAAAGGCCTAGAAGGAGGAGGGCGTTAGGGTTGGGGGGTAGCTTTGGGTGTATGGAGGGGGGCAAGCGCAGGCCTGTCAAACCAAGAGCTCTGACTCAGGAGGCAGCCCAGCTCGGATGGCATATGGCGTCTAGCTTCATACAACATGCAAAAGTATTCTCGCCCTTCGTCCCCTCTCATCTACTCCCCCTCTCCCTGTCTCCCACTCCCGCTGCTAATGCAAAATGACTCATAGCATTACTCCTTTTTTTTTTTTTTTACCCCTCCTCCCCTCCACATTAGTTCCTCCTCCTCTTGCCACCCAGCCCGTAACAAAAGGCGTCCACTGCATGGCACCCACACCCTGAAAAACCCCGGAGGCCCTGCTCAGCCTGCACTCCAGGGCCTGGGCTTCATGGGGCCCCCCCTTTAAAAACACAGGTAGGGCAGGCGTAGAACCAGACGGCCGACAGCAGGGCCCCAGAGACCCGCCAAGGGTAGCATACACACACACACACGCACACACACACACACAGACAGACACACACACACACACGTCTGGTGTCACACTGTTGGGGCAGTTTTGTATTTTAACGTTATGGTAAATAAACTAAACTTTCTTACAGTTTTGTTGTTTTACAACTACATCTCTAACAATTAGAATATCAACTAAAGATTACTCAGTAACTCAGAGATATAGAAATGCTTTTGCACGTTTCCAGATTTAAAGTAATATAATTTAGCTTATAATTCGAACACTTTGTATAATTTCTCATAAATTTGCAAGGTTCATGATTTTTTTGTAATATTTAGTCACTGAGTTCACCATAACCTAAGACAATGTGTGGAGTATTAGACACAAGTGCACGGATAAGCCTGTTGGTCTGAAAGACTTTTGGAGTTACTTTTCTTGTATTATTAGATATATTGTATATATAAGAGAAGTCACTTTCTGTATTTCTGGAATCATTTAGGACAGTTACTTCAGTTTTATGCAAGTTTTTTTTAAAGAAACTTAAACACTTAAAATTAACCAGCCTTTGAAATAGTTTTGCATATGAAGGAATTGTTAAATGTAGATTGGAAATGTCTATCAAAGTATTGTCCGAACACGAGTTCAAATATTAATATCAACAAAAAAAAAAAAGTAAATTCAATTCCCCACCCCTAAGATACTGTAATCCCTACTAGACGCCTCAGGGTCCAGTGTGATTGGTTTGTTGTTGCTGTTTCCAGCTCAAGTGTAAAAAACCTGTCCCTCCGCTTTAAGTGATTAGCATCCAGCTAGCCATTCCATCTGTTACCCCTAGCCCTGTTTAATTAATGAACTTTCTTTTTCCACCCCACACCCAGTGAGCGCAGCACTAAAGCAAAAGCTGTTAGTCCTCTCAGGTTATCGTGTTATCCCCCTCTCCGCACCCTCCCAACCCAGTGCATTCCCATTGATTAGTTATGTTTTGTTTTCCCTCTCTTTTGTCTCAGGGTTCTTGAAGGGAGGGTTAATGAGCTTTACTGGCAAGCGGTGGTGCTTGGAATCGGGGGATAAATGGGAATAATATTTTTTTTGTAATAGATTTGGCATTGATGTCAAGCCTCGTGCCACCATGCACGCTTTTGCAAATGTGAAAGATGTGCGCTTTTGCACAAATAGCTTGGAGGTGCTTTGTATTTTATCCCTGCTTGTCTGTTGTTATTCCTATGGAAAGGCTCTTTAAACAGTCAACTGTGTCACCATTCATCTCCAGACCATCGCAGAAACACTCTTGTCCCCTTCTCTTGTAACCAGCAAGTAGTCTGTCTTTTTTCCTTTATGTCCCATCTTCCTAGCGTGTCTCCTACTACAAGGCCAGAAACAGCTCGTTGTCCAGCTAAAGCTGCCCTCTTTTGTTTGTGCGGCCCTTTTTATCCTTGTGCTAATCGCCGTGGTCGTGTGCCTTAGTTGGACCCCATATTTCACGCTCGGCTCTCCTTTGTTTGACACACCACCCCTGATAAGAATCCCAATTCTAGGGCCTCTCTGATATTGAAATCCAGCAGCGGAGTAGAAAGAGCCTTCAATCATCCATTATCTGTGCTCCAGTGATTACTATTCAATCTCACAGGGTCCAGGCTCCTCATCACTGGCCCCAGAGCTGAGGCCGGCCCCTGAAAGAACCCACATCCCTTAACGCCTGTGTCACATTCAAGCATATCCATAGATATTCCCGACGCTGTCGTGAGGCAGCCTCACATTGAATGCTGCTGGGAAATGTCAGTGAAATGTCACTCATCTCGCTCCGCTGGAATCTCTTCGTCTCTGATCTAGCACTCCGTTTTGTAAACTCTTTTTTTTTTTATGCGTTGTTACATCATCAGGCTCTTCTTTCTAAATAACCAGGACTCTGCTCTTTTATTATAAGACCGCATTGCTTTTAATGTTGTAGACTTAATTTATGGTGTTAAGAAGGAATTAGTTGATTATTCATAAGTTCCACATTAATGCCTCTTTAAATACTTCAAAGGCACTGTTTGCTTCTCGGCTGGCCTGTGGCTATTGTTTTCTTTCAGTGGACGTCCTTGTCCCTCCCAGCATTTGCATTTTTGCACTTAAATGGAATTTTTTGCATTGATGGACAAGCGCTGCAAACAAAGCAATAACAAAAACAAAAACATTTAAGTGTGCATCGCTGTGCATTGTTTGCCTCTTCTTACAGAAAGCAGCCTTTGATGTGTTAATTCTGATAGTCTGTCTTTTATTGTCAAGTGGTGGCTGTGGCTGAAAGAGAAGCATTGAGAGATGCTAGCTCAATCTTCCGACGTCCCTCCTCTGCAACAGGCTGTAATAATACTGAGTTTGATGGCGTGCTAGTCATTTTGTTCCTTCGCCATATTGCATCTTTGGTTTTGGTTGATTCATACCAACACTGCATCAATTCATGCCAACCAGTGACATATTTCAGGGTCTGTTTTTTTAATGTACCAATCGGCACCTATACGGAATGTAGTTTTCAGAATGAAATAGCAGCTTCAAGCAGACGGTCACTTGGGTATTTTGTTTGTTCATGGGTAATCATCTATCATATATATTTAGTAAATTGTTCTAAATAGGGACCAGAACCAATAAAAACCAGACATGAGACTAATACTTTAGCATGTAGTATAGTGATTTTACTGTAGTGTGTAGAAAAATATATTGTTGACCTCTATTGCTAGCAATAGTTGGCACCAAAGCAAATGGAAAATTTCGGTGTTTTCTGACTTGTAACAAGAATGCTCTCACCTCTTTTGTGATGTTATTCCCAGTTCCGTGTTGACTTTGATTACAAATTGAATGTGGTATTATTACATGGATCCAAATTTGAAGCAGGAAGTGGCTATATGTACTTATGACATTCAGTCACAGATTGGCAAACCATTGAATTGTTCCAGAGTTTGGTGTCAAGGCAATGTAACGGTATAATTCGAGAGCATTTGTTTGTTTTGTTTTTTTGTGTCATTACTGTAAAATGTGACTTTTCTAACTCGTGACTTTTAGCCTTTTTTCCCCTCTTATTGCATTAGCCTATATTTCTTAGTGGTTTGAAATGCAATAGGAGGTTGAGTTTTCCTCTTATTTAATGGTTTAATTTTAGATAACAGAACAACTCAATAGTTTTGTTTAATGTAGTGTGCACATCTTCATTAGTTATGTATAGCTCCTAATTACTATTGATGAGATGCTAGCTCATTTGGGTACAAATCTATAGCTTTTTGTTATTCTAATGATTGTTATTTATCCTCAGATCTCCAAGCCAGGGGGCTTTGGATTTTTTTTCCCCCTTTTTAAAAAGCTGAAATATCTGGAGCTGCTCTAGCTACGCACACTTGTTTTTGTATCAGGCGGCTGACAAAAATCCAGTGTCCCTCCCCCCACATCATCGCCCGTCTGCCTCTATGTATAGTACTTCCCGCTCCTCCATCTGTTTTTGTCCACCCATGAAAAGGTCCTTTATAAGCTGCAGGATGCACAGTTGACATGCTGTAAGCTATGCTTCACCCAATCAAGACAGTGCAGCAAACGTATGCCGTGAATCCAAAGGGGCCACGGGCCCTTTCCCTCCTCCCCCAAGTCCATTTCGATTATGGGGGATCTCTGTCAGAGATCTTCAGTTGAAGAAGTTTTTATAACGGACATTGTCTCCATCATCCATTTTCACTATAAAAGCCTTCAGTCTGAATGGGCCTTCATGCTTGCCCACTGGATGATGGCTGGCTCCTGATTAACCCTGGAGTGACTAGCTAATGTCATTGAAGGAGGGCCACCTGGCTGTGAGACTGTACAGTCAGCTGCCACTGAAGGGCCAGAATAGGGGACGACCAGGTGTTGGGCTGCAGCCCCCCTAATTGTTGCCATGTAATAGCCTGCTTGACTGCACAATATAGCCCAAGGGCGAGGATTAGGGAAAAGCTGTTGCCAACATAGAAGTCTATTTTCTTCTTTGCCCAAGGTTTTCTGTGTGAGTTTCTTTCTGTGTGCATACACATATACATCTCCCCTCACCGTCCTTATCCATTAATATACAGACAATGAGACGGCTTGGTCCTGCTCCTGCCTTAGTTCCAGTCCTTTATCATCACAAGACGTTGTCTACAAAATGGATCTATGTGCACAAGACAGGTGCATCTCAATTAGAATATCATGCAAAAGTGAATTAATTTCAGAAATTTTATTTAAAAAATTAAACGTATAGATCCAATTTCAAAAGTATTAACCCCACAGGGAAATTAAGTCCAGTTGTAGCTCATATTATTCAGGGTTCTTCAAAACGTTGTTGTAGATGCTGATAGCTGTAAGTAGAAAGGACCTCATGTAACAGTCTGTATTACAGCGGTCCTGACAAGCCTCTGACAGAAGACACTCTGTTGTTGTAAAGCAGTTATTCCACAGTTCCCAAAACAGAACCAGCCTTCTTTATCTGATTGTTTGGCCTTTTTATGTCTGTTTGAATTGAATTACATTAATAAATTCACTTTTAATATTACAATTTCTAAAGATGCACATATAAAGTGTGCAGTAAAATATTTTTGTTTCACTACAATAATTATTCCACAAATATAAGATTCTTAAAATCTTATGAAATCTCTCTAACCCTCCAGGAACTAAATCCTCTTAGCACTTACATTTACCACAGATGTGATCATGTGCAGCATAGCACTGATCATTATCATTCCTACTAAATGCTTGTCATTTTGCATAAGGCCAGACAGCCTAATTGGCACAATAAACCTTCCATAGACGGGAGGGACAGGAGATTTTATGTCAGCAGAGATGTTCGGCATTAATGCATCACTGTTGTTCTGTTGCACATGCCGCAAGCATCATTAAAATTGCAGAAGCTTCTGCTCATTTTGTTTTTAATATTTCATCAGTGCTTGTCTGAGTAATGTTATCGTATGGTTAAAATCAGAGTCATTTGGCATGACCTAGAGTTTGCGCTGTACTCTTGTAATTTAAGTGTCTGCCCTGTTTTCTGTATGTGTCAGATTGAAGAACAGGGGAGTTTGATGTGCGTGTGTGTGTGCTTTTAAGCAGGAGTCCTAATGTTAAGAGTTTGTTTGTAAGCTGATAATGATTGCTGTTCTATAAATTTAATCAAAAACCACCTTGTGAGCATTCAGTTGGATTTCAATCACTACCTGGGTCCAACATGCCCTTCTGTGTTTCATCAGCGACTTTTTATTAAAAGTTCAAATTGAGATCAGATAGATGCTGTTGTTCTGACGCGACTCCAAGCAAGTCAAATGTCAGGAACTGAAGGGAAAAATTACTCACATTCACCCCAGATAGCTCATATCGTGCCCACCTTTGTCCCAACCTAATAATGTTTCCATTGGGCTCCGACGTTCATGTCACTCTGGTGATCGTCACTGACAAAGGAGACCTTCAGAGACAACCGTCACCCAGCCACTCGTAGAGCTGTATCTGTTAATCTTCATCCCTATCAGCCTTTTTGTAGCTCATCTTATTATGACTTTCTGTTAACGTACCGTGGAGGCTGGTGTGACTGTCTGGCCATAATGGGTCTGTGTTTGATTAATCATGTCGACCCTTTGTGTTTCACATCTGAGCCTGCTGTATTAGGACTCATCAATGGACGCCAGAGTCCTTTGAAAAGGAGATTGGTTACAGACTTGATTCATCTAAATACATAAGACCAAGTAGGCTTTGACAGTTGCCGCATTGGGCAAGACCACGTTAGGTCACCATGATTCTTATGGCTATCCAAAGTCTCTGGTGAAAAACTGTGGCTTAGTACTTTAAGCTTTATTCCCAACAATCAGGTAACACCACTGACCTCTGTGTAGGTGCTACAACTGTGATTTGTTGTTTGGCAAAAAAAAATCAATTTTTACTGTCCCCCAGAGAAACGGTAAACTGCCAGAGACTTCAGAAAATGGGTGACTACTTTTTCTGTTGCAGCCCGTAAATTATCCGGTCAGGCTGGTTTCTAGACATCATGTTTGATCTTCAGCTTAGGCCAGCCTGCGTGAAATCACTGATGGGCAGTGATGATGTCACTGGTTGAGAGTGATGTCACGACCATAACTCCTCGTCTTGCTGTCTGAATGCCAGATGAACTGCAGAGAGGTGTGGAGGTTGGAGCGTAGAAATCTCTTGCAGTGGGAAACCGACCCCTCAGGAGGTGTCATTAACCTGGGATTACCGTTTGACCTGACTCCTTTGGTGCTCCTGCAGCTCCAGTTATCCTGGGCCCACTAATTAGACTACTTGTTAAAACTTTCTGAAAGCAGCTAGTCCTCAGGAGAATCCACTGTCGTCAAAGTCCACGCTCACCCTGAAAATGGACACACAGACACCTCCATTCATCATAATGCATTTGTGACACATTCAGACATTTTCTGTACTGCTGCTAAAGCTGTCTATACCCCAAAAAAGCTGTTTAATGAGACACCAAGAGCTGAGTAGCTGCTATATAAAATGGGACACACACATGCACTGTACAATCACCCTACTTGCTGGTTTCTGTCATACATGCTCTCACTTTATCCGTCTCAATCTGTTTTTCCTTCCCACTCTGCCATTATTCCTGCAGCCAGCTTTATTGCCACATTCACGCTCTGCCCGTGTCTATCTTTCTCCCTGTGTCTCTCCATCTAAATTTCTCTGTCTTCTTGCCCATAATCACCTCACACCTCCGAGGGCCTCTGCTGAGACGAGCTTCACACCTCAGCCCGCGCTGTGACAACAGGTACCGCTGGCACTCACTGCTCGGCCTCTCTCCAATCAACACCTGCTCGGCTTTATCTCTTTTCCTTTCCTTCCTCTTTTCCATCTTACCCCTCCCTCCTATAAGTCTCCACCCTCTTCCCCCTTTCAGTGAAATCCCTTCTTTTTATGGTTTAGCTAATGGTTTTCCCCCAACAGTTTCCTCTTTTTTCCATTTTTTTAAAACTTAAATATTGGTGCATACAGTGCTTTGCATGTAATTGTTACCACTTCAACTCTTTCACATTTTTAATATAAAAGACTTACTGGTATCTTATTAGGATTTTATGAAACAGACCAACACATAGTACATAACTGTGAAGTAGAGAATTTTGTTGACAGTATGAGCGTTTGTGTACTGTACAAGTTTGCCATTTATAGAGAAGTAATGATAAATAAAACCACAAATCCCTTTGTGGTTTGCCACAAACTATGCAGTGGATGCAGCAAACATGTGGAAGAAGTGCTATGTTCCGGTGAGACCAAGATTTTAACTTTTCGCTTACATACAAAATGCTCGGTGTGACAGAAAACTGACACTGACCATTACTCTGAACACAACATGACTGTGGTTAAACATGGTTCTTGAGTTTCCGTTTCACGTAGGGAGGAGAGATGAAACGCCTATTAAGAAAGGGAAACATCTGCTTTTTAGTCAGTTTGTACTCGCACCCCAAAGTAACCAAGCACCCCTCCACCATTACCATCAAATCTCTTCCTCTTAACAGGCCAATTACATGACCACTTGGAGTCGATGGCACTGTGAGCTACTCCTGAGGCCCTCTCCTTACCAAGGTCAAGCTGATTGGCCCAGGTTAATGGGCAGATGTGGGTTATGACAGAGGAGGGGGTCGAGCACACAGAGGAATCCTCCACCTCATCTCTCAACTGTCCCTCTTCACAACAAGAGCCCCTTTCCCTAGAAGCGCTTTGACAAACAGCATTAACCTTGGTTGCTGGTGTGGAGGCCGGAGGGCCATCGGCATGGCTTTGTCCACATGCATGAGTCAGAGTTTTAGGAAGAAATGGACATGCGCCTGTTTGCATGGTTGCTGTGGGATTTTAGTTTTTTTGTTGTTGTTTTTTTGTTTGTTTTTTTACTGTCATTGTTGGAGTAGAGTTCATTCAGGGACAAATTTTCCAAATGTATTTCCTTGAATAGGATCATTTTCAAAAAATGGATCAACCTAGAGTTGGAGTTCTGTTCCCTGAAACGATGTCATAAATCCAGGATTGATCTGGAGCCTTTATTACTTTCAAACCTGATCAGACCTCCATTTCTCCACCGTCTTCTAATATAAAAATGTTCTAATTAAGCTAAATATTCTTAGCTTTGGTGAGTGCTTTACTTAAAATTCAGCATGATTAAGGCATAAAGACAAAAGAAGAGGAAGCAGTCATTCTCCACATACCCATCATCCGACTTCTGTTGGATGAAGTCGGAGCTTACGTAGTTAAATATCAGTCTAGAGGCTCTAAAGACCCCACTACTCCTTAATCTCATCTGGATTTTTACGTCCTACTTCTTTCTATATTTCTCCATGTTTTCATTGGAGGAAATTCAATAAAATCTTTCAGTCCTTGGGCTTCGATTGAGTTATGCAGTGAAATTAGAGAAACCTTTGGAAGGTAGGCCTTTAAAGCTGATTGGTCTAACCAGCAGGTGGTGGATAAAGGTTCAAACCATGCTGTTTCCCCCCCTCATGTATTATCATGTGGAAACAAAAACAAAGATAATTTCACTTTTATTTACAGAGATAAAGAATTGTTCTGCAGCCCTTTAGAATTTTCAGATTAGCTTTGTAGCAGTGATCCGGTGGGTTCCTGGTCATTTTCTTACTGAGACCCTCATCTGTTCAGTGTGTATAAAATGTGGTGTTTAAGCAAACGTGTTTTGGCTTTCAACACACACACATACAGGACTATGTTCAGAGGCCATAATGCATAATCATCCCTGCTGGCTGTGCATGTGTGCATGAAGACTCAATTTGTTTTAGATGTGTTGAGTGTGTGTGTCAGAGGCCAGTGATGGTGTGAGGACTTTTGTCAGCAGGGAAACTGGGGAGCACAAAGAGTCAGGCTGGTCTGATTGTCAGGATGCTTCTCTCCAGAGAGACGCCAGTTCAGAGGTCACTCTGGGCTCATTTTCTTTCAACTGCTCTTATAAATGGAGGGGCTTGATGTTTCTGTATGTCTGCGTTGTGTCTGTCGACACACCCACACTGTGTGTGAGTATCTGTATGTTTCTACCTATGCTCAGTTATTTACAGTACTAGATGAATCTCAGTAGTTGAGTACTTTCATACCGTGTCTTGTTGAGAAAACTGAGCTCGTCCAAGAGGGTAGTGACTGGCTGCTGGGATCCAGCAGGGATAGGGCAGCCTTCTAATGAAGAGCCATCTGAGGCCTCTATTCACCTTGAACATGGGCCACTGCAGCTGCCCTGACCTTGGCTTTGATCCACAAAGACGTTTGACCCCCACCATTCCCCCAGAGCTACCTCCCTGCCATCTGGACAGCACACATGCATATGTAAACAAAATGTGCACACAACCCGAGATGCATATGTATGTGCACATACATTGTCCTGGACACACATGCACATAAGTTTACACAGGTATGAGTAGAGAGAATGACATTTCTGCTAAACTTAAAGAAAAAATAATAATGTCCATAAAGAGATGGTTTAAAAAATAATTTTTTTTTAAGTATGCGCATTATACTAAATGTATAGATGTTAGAGGTGTAACATTATATGCATTTTTAGACATGACAATTTAGCAGTTTTGATTAAACTATGACTTTATGCTGTTTCTATTCAAAAATGCAGAACAGGTTTCTTGTAGAGCTGCATGGTGCATTGATGGCAACATCAGTTTATGCAATATTTCAGTTGCAGAAGATCTTTTGGAAGCAATATTTCATAGCTTTATTTTTCAGAAATCATGTAGTAAAATTTAAGTGATATCAATAAGGCAACCAGTGATGAAAATCTTGGTGTATGATGATATGCATATCATACATATATGTATGCATTTTAAGTGTTTCTGATTAGTGTAGAATACTGATTACAAGATTTTGTCAGAATGTAAGAATTTATTCCAGATTTTATCAGTCTATAGTTTTCAAGAAAAGGTTAGAATATAAGAAAGTTACAGCTCTTTAATAGGGGTGTTATGAGACTGATATTAACCAATGTTAGAACATCAAAGTGAAGTCTGATTGGTGGAAAAAGTTCTCGTTTTACTTTAAGCTAATATTATGAACCCTATATATGAAGGTGAGTCCTATATCCTTAATGCCCTGTATCTGTTTGAGACTCTTGCTGCAACTGGTTAACTGTTAATCGCTGATGAACTGAACTTGCAGCCATTTTCAGTTGACTTCATTAAACTGGTCAACAATTAAATAACTACTTTCTGTCTCTGTTCATAAGAAGAATCTCAGACAGACGCAGAATGTCAAACTTAAACTTATCTGAATCTCGTAGAAGTTTAAAGTAAAAGACACAATTAGAAGATTTCACTCTGACCAGAAAAATTGTGGCATTTCGGTGTGAAGAGCTCTCAACCTAATGTCTCATTAAACTCCTTGTAAAATGTGATAATAACCAAAGATTAATTTGCATGCTGCTCTTTTTATTGCCTTCGCTTTCATCCCAATGCCAGATCCACTTACAGAGCCACCCCATTCCTAGGAAGCGATGTCCTAACCCAACTTTTTTTACAACTCCTCACACCTGGAAGATTTTTTTTTTCTTTTTTTTCCCCGCCCTCTCATTACTGTCCTTGTGCTCGCCACACTCCATAGGCATTACATTGGTTTCCCTCTCCTCCCCCTAATAGAAATGCAGCCACTTGGAACGTAGGGGTTCCTTGGAAATTCCCAAAGTGGCGCAACAGTCTTCCAGCCAGTCCAGCTGTAAATAACAGTTATGTCACGGATGACTTGAGTTGCAGTCCATCTGTGAAAATGTAGACCTGTTTGAATTTTTCCTTTTGGTTTCCCATTTGTCTATTACCCAAATGTGTTTGAGTCTTAGTGGGAGATTTCACTGGCAACATGTATTTTTCCTAAAGGGTGATAAATTTATCCCGAAGGATAATTTCCTGTTTGTTGCTATTTACCTGCCCTGCATGTTTGCTCTCACCACGTATGAATTCATGCTTCTTCAGCAAAAGTAGGTCAGAATCAGCGGGCTTGGTATCCATAGCTCGGACACAGCCTTTGCGTCACTGCTCTGGATGTGTCCCCTGATTCGGTTACTGTGAGGAGATGGCAGCAGCTGTGTATTTGCAGTGGAACAAGCTGTGCCCATGGATTAGCAATTAGGGACAAGCAAATAAAAAAAAAAGAGTGGGAGAGAGAAGACATGGTTACTACTTGATGTACATCAGGTCAAATTTCTTTGCAGGTATTTTTTTTTTGCCAACACATATCATTGAACATTAATGTGAGGGAGCATGACCATGCCCCGTGCTTTTACCCATCCTAAAATTACCTTGAATCATTCCCTGTTTTTCTCACCCACCATTGTGCATTTACTTTCTCCCATCTCTTGATTACTCTATTTTGTTAATTTTTTTGTTATTATTTTAAGTTTTTACTTTCTCTCTCTTACTCACTGTAATCCATTTGTCCAACTTACAAAGAGGGCAGCGGAAGGAAGTAGTGGAGGAGAGGCGTGTGTCAGAGTCAGAGAGCGCCTGCTCCAGCTGGAGTCAATATTTGCTTTAGGAATCTCAATAACAGGCCCACAGTCATCTGCATCTCTGATAATGGACCGCCATATGGCTCTGTTGACCCACGCTGTGCTGAGGCTCTCTCTCTGTCCCCATCCCTTCTTGTTTTTCATTTATCGGCTTCCCTGAAAGTCGTTTCATCAAGACCATTCCTTCCTTCTGTATTTTTTTTCCCCCTCTCCACTTGTCCCCTGTCTAGGTACATTTTGTTTTTTTGTTTTTTTACAAGCTTCTTTTCTTTCTGTCCATCATCCACTAAACCCTGCACATGACCCACCACACAGAGCTGTGACCTGTGTTACCATAGCAGCAGGGCCTGGGATGCCCACTCTTTGTCCAGCACAGTTTCCTGCAAGTGACAGAAAACGGTGACGTTGCATGTCTGGAAGACGGATAAAGAGCACATTAGGAAGTGCTTTTACGTGCTTAAAGTCATGCTGCTCTACTGTGAGGAACAATCAATTAGTCACACCATATTATTTGGCAGCTTTTAGACCTTTTATATAGCCAATACATACTTTTGAGTATTTCTACTGTCTTCTTCTTCCGTTTTAAAGTGTAAAATAGAAGCTTTTATTTATATGGTGTCTTAATGTTTAAATTTTATGTCTTTCTGACACTTTTCTGTGGCCCAAACCGTGTTAAAAAACATGTCTGTATGCAGGCGTTTGAGTTTTGCTTCTTAGATTTGCAAAAGTATTCATACCGCAAACGTCTACTGGAGTGTAATTGAGATTTTAGGTGATAGATCAACACAAACAAGTACATAACTGTAAAGTGGAAAGAAAGAGATGCATAATTTAGCTAAAAATTGAAAAGTGTGGCATGGATTTGTATTTAGTCCTCTTCAGTAAATACTTTGATGAACCACTTTCCACTGCAATTACATCTGCATATCTTTTGGGGCATTTGTCTTTCACGCTTGCACATGTAGACACTCACAAGTCTTTTGCAACTTATTGTTTTCATCCACAAGAATGGATTTTCCCCATCAGCTCCGACCTCCTTCGCTTTATGCCAATGGATATGAAGTCAACTGCAGAACAAATTTCTTTCAGCGTTCTACCGACAGTGGCTTTCTTCTGTTCAATTTTACATGAAAGCCATATTTATAGAGCATATAACGAATAGCTGTCCTGTCATTACATTGAGTCCTGGATCTCTGCAGCTCGTTCAGAGTCATCACAGGTTTTTAGCTGATTCTGAAAAACGGCATCCATTAGGTAGACAGATATGTGTTGGTAAGTTTTCATTTGTGCAATACTCTTTGGGTTTTGGGACAATAGATGGCTTGCCCTTCTTTAAGATGTTCAAATCCTGGAATATTGCTTTGTAATCTAACCTTGCTTTAAACAGTTAAACTTTATTTATTTAGGAATATCAAAGTAAAGAGGTTAACTTTAGTTTTGAAAATTTGTCTTTCCACTATGAAGTGAGAAGATGATTCAAGGTTGGTGTCTGATAATATCCATATAAGTAGATAAGTGTGTTTGCAAGGTACGGTGTACTTTTTGAATGAGATTATTTTTCAGGAACATGCTCTCCTACCTCATCCTTTGTCTTACTCTGCCCTCTGTCCAGTTTTTATCCGTTACCCTGAACAGCTTGGCTGTCATACCGGCTGGTGTGTCTCTGCACAGGTGCCCGTCATCTCTGCTTCGCCATGGTTCCCCTCAAAGCCATTGGTCATGGCTGCCTTGGCCCCTGCTGTGGCGGCATGTGCCCACCACAGGCTTCCTGCCCAGTGACTGTCTTGTCCTATCTATCTAACCCAGACCACAGCCCCTCGGCCCAGTCCAGCCTATCTCAGCTTAGCCTGGTTCATCCTTGGCGTCCACTTCAGCCTAGTTTCACTCTACCCAGGCAGTTATAATGAGATGGGGGAGGAGGGCATCAGTGTTCAATAACCGCAGCTTTGTCTGCTCGGGAGTTCATGCGTTTGTCAAGCAATTTGTCAGGCATTGTTTGAGAAGAAAACATGGTCACAGAGAGTAGTCCGACTCATTCTCGGATATTCGCTCACCCACACATTGTTAAATCTCAGGATACTTACTGTCATCATGGCATCAAATAGCCCTTTTTACCCCAATGGTTCCCTTCCCCATATTTTATCCCACACTTCCTTCCATTCCACAACAGACTTAGCAGGATATATCCATGATAATGATATGATAATAGCTATCAGAATGTTTTTCCACCCTCACCCAGAAGCCATTTTGGAGGCTTATTTATCTATTTATTTATTGGAGTTTCCTCCATTCCAAATCCAGCCATCCATCCTGCATGCTGGCTGCCCAGGCCTCAGTCGCTGCTTGTCACTCTGAATTTCAAATGGCTCCAATTTTCCCCCTGATGGCACGGAGAAGTGGCAGGCAGCACATCGGGGAGGGTGGTCCTAGACATGCTGCCTGCAGCAGGGGTTCTATTAGAGAGAGGAGAGGGACGAGAGTAGGAAGAGGAGAGCTTTTCAGCATCACGCCAGCATTGATGTATTCTTTTTTATGATTATTTTTGGAGACTGCATTCTCATTTGGGGCTATGTGGCATGGCTGATTGTTCCATTTCTGCTTCTGGCTGGAATGATGATGATTTGGCTGCCCGGTCCAGCTAAGCTAAATCACACCATCACGGTGTTTTATGAAGCAACTATCAGTCCGTTTAAATGGTTTAAAGAACAATAATTCAGCCCCTCTCACCGATGATCAAGATTAAATAATTACTTGTCGATAAACTTTGTCTCTGAAGAGGAAACCTTTCCTTTCACACATTAAAGAAAAGGTGAGCAGTTGTCATGGGAACAAATACCGTAATATCTTGTGGTAATTGCCTACCCATTATTTATTGACCAGAAAAAGCAAAGAAACGCAGTTTAACTAATGAGCAAGAGCAAATGTAAAACATAGCACATAATAAATGTTAACTATAAACTATTTTTGACAGAGTTACAATGGATAGAGCGTGTTTTCAGTAAGACGCTGATTAAAGCCATAAAACTTCTGAAGAGTGTTGTAGAACCTCGGATGATCATTTTACAGCATCTAAATTAAAGCTTTAGATACTTTTTATTTTCTCATCTGAGATGAAAGATTCCGATGGAAAAAATGTAGAAGCAAATGAAAATTTTACAGAGTGGATTATTTTTGGCCAACACACGAGGTAACGAGCTGACAGGACTCTCAGATCAGCCATCAGATTTTCTTCCAGATGCCAGAGAATAGCAGAAACGTGACTTTAGGAAAGAGTTTTCCTTTTTACCTAAAACATTGTTACTAAGACGGAGTAACAATGTTTTACGGAGTTGAAGAACTTCTAAATTCTTCAACTTAGAAGTTGAAGAATTTGGGATCGCAGAACCAAATTGGTGTGGTAACCTAAACCCCTGCACCTCCCACACATGCACACCATTCTGTGTCCCGACGTTCCAGTTGATCTCGAGGCTCCGAACATGCGTACACACTTTTGTCACACTTCTTTTCCCTGTGCATCCGACATCATCTGTGACCTTTAATATGGTCGGAGTCTTCTATGTGTGGTGTGAGTCTCCTGCTGTGAGATTTCATTAAAAAAAAGCTATGTAATAATTGCTTGTAAAGAGGGAAGTCTTGACACTAATGCATTGTTGCATTGACATTGTTTTTGTGAGGACAAAATATTTGCAGTATATTGAGCATATCTTTCATTTATCCGTGTCTATTATAGAAATTAATCTTTTTTTTTTCCTCTACACAGGAAATGATGCATTTATTGACTTCGGGAGTTGTTTCACGTAAATTTATGTTGAAAAAAAAACTACGCATATACCAGTTGCTTTTGTTTTTGTTTTTTCTACACATACTGTTTGTTCCTTTAACGAGTCGCCGCCAGCTACGAGGAGCGAGCACTCTACTTGGAGGCCATTGTTCAGAACCACAGAGAGGTCATGACCTTTGAAGACTTTGCTTCGCAGGTCTTCTCTCCCTCCCCTGCCTATTCTGCGAGCGGAACAGGTGAGAAATAAACAAAACTCCCCCTCGGTTCATCTCATTGCTGCATCATTTGTCTCCGTTCTTTTCTCCTCTTTCTTCGTTTGTTTTCTTAGCTCCCTTGCTACATTAGTCTCCCCTCCTTCACAACACACCTGTTTGCCCCCTTCTCCCTCCCCTCCACTCTTCTTCAACGCCTACGCTCACTGATGAATATCAAACGACAAGCCCTGGCTCTTCATGCGCTCCGACTGACTTCAAACACACTGCTTTCTCCACTTCCTCAAGCCCCACTCACACTACTTTGTTCATCCCTTTTTTTTTTTTTTCAAACTGCATCTTTCCATGCAATTACTTCCCCCATGAATATAAGCAGCCTCTTAAATGCCAGTTGGAGAGTGCCTGTTTGTGTTTATGTCTGTGTGTGTGTTTCCTCATGAGCTCAGTCACTAACACTTAAAAGATCTGACCGACAAACAGCAGCTCGCGGATGTCAGCACAGCCCTCTTATCAGTCCATGATGAATAGAATGGAAAACGTGTCTTATCTTGTTCTTCCTCCTTGTAGCAGCTCTGATCGATCTGCAGCAGCCCTGAAATCAATACAAGATTGCACTTTTCTACTCTATTGGATCCCGACACACATTCTGTTTTGACAAGGAAAGCACTTCACAATACCACACCACAGATGCCTTGTCATTTTCAGATATGTCGGGGCTTATACGTATTAATGGTGCTTTAGCGTGCATGCAATGTGTTTACTGTGAGCGTGGACAAGTGAAAATTAACTGCAGTCTATTTTCCAGTGTTTCCGCCTGTGTGTTGGACTTTAGAAAGGAGCAGGTGTGACATTCAGGCAGGCAAGAAGTTGTCAGTCACATTTCCATATTGTCGGCCGCTCCTTCCTGCAGAGGTGTTAAATCTCCTTCAGTAGCAAGAAAAAAAATACCCACACAAAACTCTACAGTGTTAAAATTTGTATATTTGTATATTTTAAAAGGATTGTTTAAAAAAGTCAGTAATTATATCATGTTTTAAATTCCCATACTTTAAAAATCAAGCATAAAATCTTATTTACACACAATCATAACAGAATAATAAAAAGTGAAATCACAAAAAGCAGATGTTAATTTAGTTATTTTTTTCTATTAAAATCACAAACTTTCAAAGTACAAAATATTTAATCAGATTTTTTTTTTCTTTTTTGATAAACTGGTACAAAGTTCTGCATATTTGTGAAATAGAAAAAGACACCTGGTTTTCAAATTGTTTTTACAAACACAATTTGAAAAGTGTGGCATGCCTTTGTTTTTTGCCCACCTAGTAGAGAACACGGTTCTGTCAATTTTGGTGTGTCGCCCACGTCCTGACACAACAAACCAGACCCAGTCTTATCACGCTACCGCCACCATTTTTAACTGTGTAGATTATTCTCTCTTTTTTG
This sequence comes from Poecilia reticulata, assembly GCF_904066995.2. NCBI lineage: Eukaryota > Metazoa > Chordata > Actinopteri > Cyprinodontiformes > Poeciliidae > Poecilia > Poecilia reticulata. Next base: position 15,719,369 of record NC_088851.1, on the reverse strand, counting down.
AAACGCTGTTAAATATATTCCTAAAAATTCCACTTTTGTCTCGCCATTTTATCAAAGTCTTGCGAATTATCGAGTTGATTTTTGGAAATGATGTAATGGACCTTTTTGTTCTTTTTCAAGAAATGATCTTCAGCACTGCAGATGCACAACATCTGCAGTGCTGAAGATCTTGTTTTGATTCTTCAGTGACCTCCTAGCATTGACACCCTCTTGGGGCATTTTTTATATTCCAGCTTTTCCTGGTTAATTTCACGTCTCTTCCATGTTTTCTCCATTTTTGCTCACTCTTTCTTTCACAGGAGCCCAAACTTTCGGACTGTCGAGGACATTCTCATTTGTTCTTGAATTTCTTTTAATCGGTCCATTATATGTTTATTTTTCAGATCTTTTAGCTGACTCAAGTGATTTGATGATTCTTCAAGTCAGACAGTAATCAGACCAGACAAAGAAATAGATTGATAATTTAATGGGGTCGGGAGGACTAACTCTTTCGTTTCACATATGGACAAGTTGTTTCTGGTAGCTTTTGCCCTTAATAAATGAGCCATCATTTTATATTAATGTTTTGACAAAAAAAAGAATAAGGAGGACTTTTGGAGGAAAATTTTGGAAACATGTAACTATTGCCAGTCAAGTTTGTATAGATTTTACACACCACCCCTACACAAGCATTGTACATGATGTACATGGAGGTAAAAACTTGGCTTAAAATTGCTCATTAATAATCTGCCTAAAATGCTTACTTCTCAGTTCTGAGGACCCTCAACACCATGCAAGGCTTATAACTTTGTATATTATTTCACCTAACCACATTAGCTGGCTGACTGCTCTCCATCTCACTCCCCTGTACAGTGCTCTCCAGTTTCTTTCATTCGCTGTGTTTATATGCAACTTTGTCCTCCCCATCTGCTTGTCTGTCCATCCTGCTACGGCTGCCATTGCTGCCACTAACATGTCATCCATCCTCCATGACAGCGTGCAGGCGTTGGCCGGGGATGGTTTGGGACATGGAGTACCCCTGGGCCAAGCTGGACTGTAAGACTGCCTGTTTCCTTCATATTTGGCATGGCGTTCAGCCCATTGACATCCCCCGTTCAGTCGTTTGATCCTGACATCATCAGATCCCTAGAAGCTGCGTTTCATTTCTGTTGATGCATCCAGGTTTTGATTCCAAGTGCAGGTCCTGCATGCTGATTTGAACATTACAAACATAACATACAGTGCCATGCAAAAGTGTTCATACCATTTGAGCTTTTTTATGTTTTTGCCACATTACAACCAAAAACTTCATTGAATTTTATAGGGGTTTTTTTTGTCATTGACCATCTAAATGTACATGTGAAGTGGAAGATAAAGAATACACAGCATTCTGATTTTTTTTCATGGATGTGTACTCGGCACCCCTGAGTCAATACTTTGTAGAACCAACAATTTGTGCACTTAGGGCCGCAAGCCTTTTGGGATCGGTCTCTACCAGCTTTGCAAAGGTTTTTAATTTTTGATTCCCGGTCAGATTGGATGGAAAGAATCTGCGAATATGAGTTTTTAGGGCCTTGACGAAGGTTCTCAATTAGAATTAAGTTTGAATGTTGACTGGGTCGTCTGAATGTGTGGACGTGGCTCCGTCATTTTATCTCTAGCTGTATGATTAGGATAATTTTCTTGCTTTAAAGTAAACCTCTTAGTTTTTTCGCAGCCTCTAACAGGCTTTATTTGAGGATTGCTCTGTGTTTTGCCCCTTTCATCTTCCCTGACCTGCCATGTTTCACTGTAGGAACGATGTGTTTAAGGTGAAGTGCAGTGATGACTTTTTCAACATGCATTTAATATTGGTTTCACTTGACCACGGCACCTACTTCCACCTCATTGCTGTACGTTTTATGTATACCAAACTTTAAACGTTCTTTTATAAAGTTTTTCTTCTTTCCGGTCCTCTGTAAAGGTCAAACCTAAATATGCGCAATTAATAATTGTCCCAATCGGTTGCACTGGATTTTATTTACAGGTGTCAATGTATATGAATATGATTTTTTTGCATAAAAGTTTTATAAAATTTAGGAGTGGCTGTAATGTGGAAAAATGTCAAAAAAGTTAAAGTAGAATGAATATTTCTGTAGACCTGAGCCCACATTCATCCTTTACTTTATCGCAGCTGCTGTTATCCTCAATGTAACTTCACTCTCACCATGCAGCTTCTCTGCAACATCATGGCGTCCTGCATGAACCGGTCCATTTCTCCCACAAACTCTCCATCAGTGTGTTACACTTTCCACTGCTTTTCTTCACTCTTTAGTGTTTTTTTTCTTTTTCTTTTTTTGTGGTCATTTGCCGTACTTCTTAAAATGATTAACGGCAGAGGAGAAATAAAGGTTCTCTCAGGATGAAACTACATAAAAGCTGCCGTGACCCTTTGAGGTGCCCCAGCATCTTTTGCTCTTTCACCCAGACTGCTTTTCTACTCGTAACATTGGTGGTAAATGTTTCTAAGTCTGTTGTTTCCATGTGAACTGCACACCGTTTGTGCACTGGCTTTCAAAATGCTCTTTTTTTTCTTCTTTTTTTTTTACCCCCCGAAATCTCTGTTATTGGGCACCATCAAACATGACGGTACCTTCTGAGAAATGCCACTTGTTCATTAACTCATTATCCAGAATTGGTTGACCCCCTCTTTCTTTAAAGCTCTGAGTTACAACTAACCACAACACCACACATGCTGCCTGAAGCTCAATCCATCTAACTCACATGAATCATTCAAATATTTGTATTTTCAGCAGCAATGTGTTGCGTTCTGTTTTTCTGGTGTTTCCACTTTTTTTTTTTTTCCTCACAAATGAATATGTACTCTGTTTTTCCTTTTTAGATTAACAAAAATATCTTAAAGGTCCAAATGCTAGATGTGGTGAAGGTAAGCCAAAGTCGGACTGGAAGCTTGTTTCGGTCCGGCTGCTTTACCTACCCTTCACTCACCCTGACTGTTTTTACCCAAGCCGCTCTTCTTTTTAAATTCAGTACTAACCAAGCTTTATTTACTGAATGCGCTTCAGAATGGGAAAAGAAAGAGAAACCGGGCTGTTTATTTGGGGGGTGTCCTACTGTTTAGGCCAGGCTGGTAATTGAGAGCGATGTACGGTGGCGACAATTAGCACCTGACTAAGTAGCAGCATGAACAATAAAGCTACACTTCTGGCCCTTGCTTCTGCATGTGGTGCGCCTTTATCTCTTCCCCCTGCAAACACTTTTCTCTTTTCTTTCTTTCCTTTTTTTTTTTTTTAACCCCCCCTCATTTCCTCCTGTTGGAGTGTGCCTGTTTGCCTGGGGCATACTCTGAGACTAACACCTGCCGCACTGGAAGACGTCTTTGTCATCTAAAGCCTTGTTTGAACTGCTGCACTGGGGACCAATGGGAGTGCAGGGCCATTTAAAGGGTCCCCTTTTTTTTATCTTTTTGCCCTTTTTTTCAATCTTTCTTCTTTCCTTCTAAAACAAACGGGACTGCAAGGATGGGGGGGGCTAAATGGGTGGGTTCAAAACAAAGAAATATATACATTCAGATAAAATTCTTCTTGATTTAGGATATTTTTGCTATAATACTGTTCACTGTAAATATAAATCTGAGACAAATGCAGCTGCAGGCATGGCTGGTATAAGATCCTTACAGTTCAGCCTGGAGTAAAAAATACCATTGCTTCTTGATATTTAACCAAAAATGTATTGCTTGTATGTAGTGAATTGTTTTATTCAAGAGAGAAAAGCATCAGGTATTCCTTCTGCTGCTAATATAATTGAATATTACAGTTACTGGTAGACTGAGGGTTTAAGAATGTGAAGTTTTAAAGATGGTAAAATTTGAAATCAGTTTCACGGGTTAAAGTCAGAGACGCCGCAAAAATCCTGGTGTGATCACAGCTTTCTCCAGAAATATAGAGCCGCAGGGGAGAAAAAAAACAGCACTACTTTTTCCCCTTTTGTTGCTGAGCACTCCCAGTCAGCTGACTGAAAGAATGTTATCTTTCCCTTTTTTTTTTCCAAACTGACAGAAAACAATGTTTGGAAATGTTTTATGTATTTCATTTTTACATTTCACACCTGCAGTTGTGAAAGAGTTAAAAAGAAAATAGTGTAGTCGTTTTCTTTCAGTCAGCTGACTGGCAGTGCACAGCATCAAATGGGGATTTGTTCAGGGCTGCATTACTTTATTCTTCATACAAAAATTGACCAGTCCATGTCCATTTTCTCTTCCATGTAAATAATGAATTTAAAGCCTTTGATGTGTTGGGAAACTTCAGCAGCTTTCAACCATAACTTTTTAAAACGCTGGTTACCAGCAACCGGTACTTGTTGAGCGTGTTCTACCTTTAACGGCTTCCTTTTATTTGGCCAGAAGGTGTCTACGGTAGATGTGTGGGTTTTTTTTTGTGTGTGTTTTTTTTTTTAATTCACTGCTGGAATGAACGCCTTCCAGTGAAGATTAGAGGAATGCAAAACTTCCCGGGCACACAGCTTCAACCAAGCTTGTCCCTCTTTTACATTTAAATGCCGAATTTTCAGAAGGCAGTTTCACCTCCCCTCCTGTAGCCCTGCACAATGCTCACACCCAGCGTTCCATCCTCAGCCCGGCCTCCTCTCCCAGCGACCTGCAGCGCTGGATGCTGCTGGTGTCCACTGTGCTGCCTGTGTCTGTTATTCCTGCCATCTGCCATCCCTTTTAGCCGCTGCAACTTGAGATGCCTCGGAAAAATGGCAGGAAATAAAAGGATAGGAAAGAAAATAGGCAAGCAGATGCCATCTCAACAAAGCAGAAAAGTTGTTTAAACGGGCGGAGGGGGGCGTTCCCCCCCTCCCCACCCCAGTAGTTCGGATTTGGTCGGGGGCGCAGCGAGGAAGTCGATGTTCACAATACTTGATTGTCCTCAAAGGCATTATTACCGTTAGTCGTCCCATAATCACTGATGGGAACTTCTTCTCTGTCGTTTTTTTTGGACAAAAAAACGACAAGGTGCCACAATGGGAAAGCTCCAATATTCACAACAAGAGTGTAATGTGTAATTTTGTTTTCATTCAGAGCATTTTGCCGTCACGCTGTGAACTGGATGCTTTCCTTTAAGCTGGAAAGGTGGCCTTTCTTTTTGCATTATATAAGCAAGCCAAGGCGGTTGAGGAGGGGACATGGGCTTCTCTTTTAGCAAGCTTTGCTTTTCAGCAGCATGTGGGGGGGAAAAAACAAAGCATGTAACTTTTATAATGGGCTGTCTAATTCCAATTAACTTGAGTTGAAATAATTCAGATCCTAACCAGTGTTTATTTTTTTTTCTTTTTGCAGCTTCGGTTGTAGCTTTGTGAATGTTGGTGAAAATCCTATGAACTTGGTTTAATGAAGAGTCAGATGCATGACACGGCATGCTGGGATGAACGTCGCGCAGACAGTTTGTGTGACGCTGCTAAACTTTTCTCTCTCTGCAAACTCTTCCTCCATCTCTGTGCTAGGATCCCTCACTGGCAGCGTGAGCCCCGAAGGTGGGAATCCGACGGCGGACTCGGCCGAGCAGGTGTCTCCCACCCTGCCCCGTTCCACCAAACAGAGAGTTTCGGGAAAACTCCGCAGATCAGCGAGCGCTATAAGCAAATCTTCAAACTAAACTCCTCAGCCTGTCACCCGTCCTCAAGAGTGAAGCCTTGAATCTGCTGTGGAAGAACCTCAAACACCCTGCCGGGACTGCAAGATTGTTTTATTTTTGTCGTTTTGTTTTTTTTTTTTTTTGTCGTATAAACATTAATTTGAGTGTGGTGTCATTGTTAATTTAAGTAGCTATTGATGATTTTTTTTTGTCTCTACATTTCAGTTTGCTTTACTGGCTTAATTGAGACAGGCACGAGACTAAAACCATGTTCATCATAGGAAGACTTAAGAGTCTTAATGCAAATCTGATCCAAGTGTGACTTTTATTCCAAGACTCTAGAGCTCTCTGAAAGCGCTAGAAAAACTGATGTTCTTACTATAGTAAGGAAATGGGAGGCTGCTGCAAGCTGTTTCATTGTCAGATAATTCAACACTTTATGTAAAGCACTGAATGACAGTTTGGGCTAAACTTGCACAGGAGATTGGTGTTAGATATTTGTCTTTTACCTCTTTTTGCACCCGCCACTGCCTTCCTACGCCAGTGACTCCACATTAGGTCAGGTCTCAAGCTCTTGTCCTCCTGTGTAGCACCAGTTCATTCAACGTTTGTGGAAGACTGATTGCATTTTCGGAAACTTTTCCCGGTGGATACGTACACCATGCACTACCACACATGGGCACATAGTCTCTGCACTGTCCGAGTTAGGTTTTTTTTTTTTTCTGTTTGTTTGTGTTTTTTTCTCCACCCCCCATCGTACAATCGATGGCATCCTTCGAACTTGAAATGAAATTTGTTTTTTGTTTTTTTTTACCATTCTCATTTTCCACTTTAAATGGATTCCAATAGATTTTGTCACCGTTTGATTTATGCAACTGCTGGAATGAGAAAAGACCACGTTTATAATCGTTATATGATGTCATTAACCTGGGCTTATGTCCGGTAATTGGATAAGTTTCCTCCTGTCTCTTTCCTCCGCCATCAGTTTGCCCTGTCCTGTGATGACACTGACATTCCAACATTCCCAACCTACCGGTGTGTTTTGCACTCGCTCATCATTAGCATTGAATGTTCCTCTTTTGCCGAGTTTGTTTGGGATTCAAGTTGCTTTCATTTGTTTATTTTTTTCTTCTGCATTTGCTAAATTGAATGAATTGATTAATCATTTTGTTGTTGTAATATGAATCCTGTGCTGTTTAGAGGAAAAAAACGCCAGACCCTCAGGTGAAACTTTACTCCATGCACTGGTGTGTGTGTGTGTGTGTGTGTGTGTGTGTGTGTGTGTGTGTGTGTGTGTGTGTGTGTGTGTGTGTGTGTGTGTGTGTATGCGTGTGTGTGTGTGTGTGCGTGTGTGTATATATATGTGTGATGTATGTGACAATTTAGTGTTTTCATGTACTCGAATCTCTCTTATGAAGCTTCTCACAATATCTGTGTAATAAGAAATGCCGATAGATCTAGAGATGCACCAACATGAGCTTTGTGGCTGATTTTATCACTTCCAGATTTTTCTTCAAGATCTATGATACAATAGCCTTCAAAGTATTTTTTCTATTCTTCCGGCTTTGACTGGTTGCTGTAAAACAGGGTTGAGGTTGAACTTCTTTTTGTTTTTTTAGAGAAAGGCCAAATGATTTATTTGACATTTAAAACTGGCTTTTCAGACTTAAATGAGCAATTAGCACAGTTGGTACGCCTAGCATTACTAAAACAGCGGACTCCGTGTATATTTCAAGAGAATGTAGATCCTTAACCCAAATTTAACAATGCAGCCAGCTTATAAGATATGATGATATACGTCTGGTTCTTGAAAATCGAATTATGTTTTAAAATATTTTTGGAAGGAAAAGCTAAAAATCCAGTTTTTTTCATTTTCATTCATTTCAAACTGTGTTTTAAAGAGTCGTTCTTTGCTATAGAATAATCCGGTTCAGGTTTGAGGAGTTGTTTATTAATAAAGTCTAGACTCCATAAAAACAGTTAAGTTGCCCTTTATTTATCACCAGAGATTATTCAAAGTAGGTTGTAGTTTTAGCTTTGCTAACGGCTAATTATTAGCTAGTCGCAGTGTTCCGTCATTCCTCTTAAATCTGTCCATCTGCCACATATTACTACCTGAGTACCTGGTCTCTTCACAGCTGGTTTAACCAAATGTTATTGGTCAGCCTGACATCTTTATTAGGCAACTCTTTTAACACTGAAGAACTACTTCCTTTTTAGCTTCAAAATTAGAACTGCAAACATATGTACTGGGGGACACTTATAGTCATTGTTATATTCTGATAGCACTTGGATAATGCTACTCGAGACTGGCTTCACTGCAAGGAGAAATAGTGTCAATTTATTGTACACAAAATCTTATTGCCCTGCTGCATATACTTTCCAAGTCACCACATCCATGACAGACAGTGGTTGAAAGCTCAAAGGTATAAAACAAGCAACTTTTCCATTTTCCATTTAGCCTTCCTGTTATTTGCTGAAAGGTTTGCACTCTTGCACGCTCTCTTAGCTTAATATAATGGAAACTACAAATCACTTATGCCTGTGCCTCCTATGACTTCATTACTAAAGAACTGACCAAGACTGAAAATGGCCAATTTTGAGTCGTCTTTGTTCAGTAACAGTATTCACACCAAAGTGTGGCGTTGCTAGATGTGACCCACTAGAAAATAAGGTTAATTTTGATGGGCTGCTTCAGCTGAAAATTTCTGGAAAAGCTCATTTCTTGGTGCTTCTCTAAATTTAAGGCTTCTTTTTCCACCGTGTTGAATATTGTCTGATCATCTCATTGGTATAATTGATCCTTCTCCTCCATCATCTCTAAACATCCATGTCTTGTGCCTCCCACAAAAACAACAGATGGATTTAGGATTTTTTTTTTTTTCCTAAGCATCTTGCTCCATCTTCATCTCAATGTAGTGTAACCAACTCCTGCTCTTTCCCATGATCCTCTCTGTCTCCATGTGTCCTCCTGAGGCCCCCGGCTGCTTAGGAGGGGGTTGAGTTTGGGTTTAGGTGGCGTACCAGAGCTGAACTCTCACCAGACCTCTTAGCAACAGCCAGGCCAGCAGCGCTAACAAACCTGCACGCTCGTGGTTGTTATGGCAGCCAGGTGTCCAACCCCCCCGCCCCCACCCCTCTCTTCCCTCCGCCCTCCAGCACTCACACTGTACACTCACACTTTCTGAGAGCTCCACCCAAGCTGCAACACTATCCCCATCTGTTGCACTACTATGCCTTACCGTCTTTCTCCAAGATCTCACCTCCTTTTGTTTGCTCATTCCTACAGCAGAATATGGGGAATCCAAACAGCTGGGGGTCTCGCAGAAATATTGTCGTGCTTTTTATTTGGTTGTCTTTATGAAGAATGTATGAACATATAGGCCTGGATCGCAACCGTGGTTTTTGTTTTTCCCCCCAAAGTCTCTCGAAGGAAAAACCCGCTGTGTGGATCTAAAGATTGTAGCTTGTAGAATAATGTGTTTTGAAGGGATGTTTTACTCCTCTTTTAGTGGCTTAGTCGCTGGAGGTGTTCGGACCAAGATTGTGTGTCTTATATTTGTGAAGAAAATGAGTTAGTTCTTAGACGTGTTATTTTCCTCTTCTCGTTTTAGAAATCCTTGTACATTGTGTCAATTTCAGGGGCCTCATTGCCCTCTTAATATAAATATATTAATGCCTGTAATATAATCTTTGTATAAGAAAGCAAAAAAAAAAAAACAAAGCTTGAAATTTTCATCATTTGTCAACATATCAAAACTGTTTTTAATGACCGAGGTCCTGCTATCTTCACTGGAAATGTGACAATTGAAACATTTCATTAAATCGTTTTTAAAATTCTACGTTTTTGCTGTGTTTCTGACTGGGAAGTTGCGAGTGTAGGTTTTTAATCTGTGATGCTGCCTGTCTCCGTGGGCTTTCTGACCCCAGCCCGGCTGTGCCATCAGCAGCAGGGGTAACCTGACCCTCCTCCCATCTGTCTCCCCTGCTGCTCAGACCTACTTAGAGGAGGCCTGCGTAATGGAACCTCACCAGGAGGTACAGGTGCAGCGGCTGCAGCACCTACAGGTGCCCCTACCTCTCCTGGGCCGCATAAAGGCACACGAGAAAGCACTTGACCATAATTGGAGCCCCGAATCTGTATGTGTGTGGGGAATAATCCTAATGTTGCCTAATTTTCACCGGGCTCGGCGCTTGTCATTGACTTTTAGATACGTTACAGCAGAACAGGCTGACACTGTGATTGCTGCCTTGTATTATTTCATGTCTTTGTGGTCCATTCTCACGTTTCAAATATCTCTCCATGTTGCCGAGGGAGATGGATGCTTGTTAAAAAAAAAAAAAGAAGTTTGCTTTGAACAGGTGTGGAATATTAATAAAACATGGTTAATTATAGTAGAAATCTGGCCAGAGGAGGTTGAGGCGATGAAAGTCTTTCTCGTATTTATATTATTTAATAATACAAATTAATATGTGTAGGCACACATTTCACTGATTTGCATTATTTATTTACTTTTGTGCATTATATTTTTAACAGTTTGTCACTTGTGCACCTACATGTCTGTAGTCTTGGATTGGGATTTTACGTGACAGACCAACACAAAATAGTTCATGCTTGTGAAGTGAAGAAACTATACGCAGGTACAAACCTTACAAAGTGCTGGTTTGTTTTGTATTTTAATCAAATCCGTTGCAGCCAGATGCTTCACAAGTCGCTTAACTTAACCACACCTAACTCTTCTGCAAAGTCATCAAAGGTTTGTTAGAAAACATTAGCGAACAAATAGCAGATTGAGGCAGGTCACTGTTAAAAATATAATACACAAAAGTTGTTGAAAGGTTTAAACCAGAGTTGGGTTATGAAGGAAGAAAAGTTCAATGTATCATCCAAAAACACAGAAAGCAGCCTGATAACTGGAGCTGCAGAGATTCACATTCACAGCTGTTTTTTTCTTGGAAGAATGACAACCAGGAAGCTGCTGTTGATGGAAAGCCACGCAGTTTGTCGTGACCCATCTAGGGAACACAGCAGACATGGAAGAAGTCGCTCTGGTTAGGTGAGGTCAATGTTGAGCTGTTTGACCTACAAGTAAAGCACATCATCCCTATAGTGAAACAGGGAGTGGCAGGAAAATGGTATTGAGGCACTAGGAAGGTAGATGGAGCTACATCCATGGCAGAAGGGTTTATGTTCATTAACCAGCAGGACTGCAGAGCTATAATAAGGCATAGATCAAAACATTCATGGCTCAGTCAAAGTGCAGACCTAAATCCACTGTAGAATCTGTCAAGACTTTAACAGATTATCTGCATCCAATCTGAAAATGCTTTTTTTTATGAAAAGAGGCAACATTTTAAGTTCAAAGCTGATAACTATATCCAAAAATACTGATCTGACAAAGTCCCGACTTGAGGGGACTGAATTACAAATCCATGCCTCACTTTGTATCCGTGTATATTTTCCTTTCGCATCATGTTCATGCTCTGCTGTGTCCTCTTTGGCTGGAAGGTGACGAAATCTGAAAACCCCTAAGGACGGGAACACATCTGCCAGACGCTCAGGAGCATTTTTAATGTCCTGAAATTTTGTCCGGCGTTTGTTTTCTGGTGCTTCAACACAACTTCAAAAACTTTGGGGGGGTTAAGTTTGAATTGACGCGTCTTACTTCGAGCTGTACGTGTCCTGCTAGTTAGATCTAAAGCCAGTTGTGGACCTGATGAATCATAAATCATCTTGCAACTCGGGGAAAAAAATCAAACCCTGGGAGTTTCTCCCTCTCTCTCTTCTTTTTTTTTCTTCAAGAAACAGACAGATGTTTTACTGCTCCAGAGGTGAGCTCTGATCCACCACCTCCTTTGTCGCGCTGTCATGTCCTGACATGGTATTAAAGGCAGGAGGGGATTTATGATAAGGCTCTAAGTGCTCCTCTCCTCTCTTGAGCCTCTGCAGCGATGATTTACAGAAAATCGCTCTGATGAACTGGGGGGTTGAATGCGGAGGTTCGGTTCCGACGTTAGTTATTCACGGGGAGAGTTTCCCGATGACAGATTAAACGTTCAAGCTTTTAAAGTGTAAAACTTACAAATGGAAATAAAATCGAACTCGTAAATGACTCGGACATAAAGGTCAGACTTGACCCTCTCTTCCTATTCGGTTTTAAGTCATTTTAACAAATAAGCTAAATAAGTTTACGAACTCTTTATTTAATCGTCCTGGTGTGCGCACATGATGGATCTATCCATTTGCTCGATTAGAATTAAAGAAAGATAAGTTAGAAATTAGGTTATGTAATTTCTAAAAGTCGGAATGGGTTTTTTTTTCTTTTCTTTTTTGCGGCATTTTCTGTTTGGATTGTTATGCTTTGAAGTGAGAGGGTACAGACACAATGAAAGCATAAAAAATATAATTTGGATTAAGTGCATTTATTCCTACAATTTCTTTTTTTCTTAAAGGGAGTAATTTGAAAAAGTTCAAGCAGCCCGCGTGTCTTTTTGAAAATATTTTTTTTATTATTTCGATAGACACCAACGATGTACACATACAATCAAAGCGCTATAAAAGCCAACATTTAAGAAAAATAACTTGTCCTTAAAAAAGATTGCATCTAAGGTAAGAGCTTTACGTTTTTCTTTATTGTTATTTTTTTTTAAAACACAAGAGCTGTGAAGATTGATGATTAAAACCCGACCCACCACAATTATCACAACTAATAAATAAAAGACAGCAACCAAAAAAATAAAATAAAAAAATAAAATAAAAAGACATTTGGCTATACGACATGTAAACTGCCAGAACGATTCACAGGGGAGGAAAAGAGAAAATAAATCACAACAATAAGTTACATAAAATAATTAGAATAAATAAATAAATATGATGGAAAAAATATTGCAACAATCTTCAATAATAATAACAACGATGATGATGATAATAATAATAAATCGAATAAAATATGTGCCAGCATTCAAAATTAAAACGATCTATGTTGACTTTTTTTAAGGCAGTTATACAGCAGGATTTGGATGTGTATGCAGGCTATTTAAGACTAGGCTTTTCTGTTTACTAAAGGCATTTGTGGTTCTACTAAACTGGGAAAATTCTTCAGTCACACTTTTTTTTTTTTCCACCAAGACAAAGTTGATAAAGTTCTGTCCTCCACAAACAAGCGTAAAGCTACAGTGATAGAGCAATCACGGTCGGTGAATTCAACAGACTTTGATGGGGAGGAAAAAAAAAGTTTTCTGAGATTCTTTTTTTTTTCTTAAGACATTTCTTAGGTCTAGAAGCTATCATTGAGCATGTGCTGTGCTAGAAAAATACCCTTTAACAGTCAAACTAACGCTTTGTATTCATTTTTCCCCTTTTGATAAACTAATTTGAGAAATAAAATCTCAAAATAGGCCTATAAGTAAATTAAATATCGAGACAAGCATTCAACAATCACTGATTGGCATGAAAAAGACACCACTTAAACATCAAACAGCCCTGCCTTTCATTGGCCTAAAGTTATGGCAGTGGGCAACTTTTTTATTTTTTTTTTATTTTTTTTTAAACCCAAAGCCACTTTTTTGTTTCTATTTTTTATTATTATTTTCTTTCTCCTTTTTTCCCTTTTTTTTGTATTTCCCCCATCAAAGGCACAAGTTCTGTGTTGTCTTCAGCAGGCAGGGCGCACCGGCATTTGCAGCAGGATCACCTGCCTGTTCTCCGAGGGGTGGCACTTGTTTATGTGCCTGGTGAGCCCCGGAGAGCTGGGGAGGGTGGCGGGGCAGTATTTGCACGGGTAGATCTGGGAGGGGTGCATGAGGCGCAGGTGTCTCTCCTGGCCGGCCCTGCTGGTGAAACTCTCCCCGCACATCGTGCACAGCAGGCAGTCCACCGGGCTCAGATTCAGGGGGCTTTGGTTTGAGGCTTCCTCTGATGATGCTGAGGAAGAGGCGGAGGAGGAGGAGGAACAAGGGGCGGACACTGGAGCTTGCTCGGCCGCTGCACGGTCGCTGGTTTGAAACCCGTGCTCTTCCAGTACCTTCTTCTGCAGGGCCTGGTGAGCTATGATGTGTTTTCTTAGGTACGCCTGCCGCTTGAACCTCTTCCCGCAGAACTGGCAGTCGTACGAGCCGTCTTCAGAGCCCGACTCGGACAACCCGGGACTCGGGGTGTCTCTGTCACTCATGTCTTTGGTTTCGTCGGAGACTGACTTGACGCCCAGCGGCTGCATTTTGGCCATGTCGGGTTTGACGCCCTGCGCGGGCGGCGCCGCCCCCGCCGGCGCCCCGGTGCTGGTCCGCGGTTTGTGCCAGCGGCGGTGAGAGGCGAGGTTGGCCGGGCAGCTGAACATCTTGTCACACTCGGGACACCGGTACTCGACCCTGACTATGCGGGAGCATTTGTGCTGAGCCAGGGAGAAGGGATCCGCGTACGCCTCTTTACACAGCTGGCACACAAACTCCCCTAAAGGTTTGGTTCCCCCGGAGGACTGCGCCCTCGGCTTCATCTCCACCGGCCCCTCTTTGATTTTCAGCCCGAGCACCGGAGAAGTGGTCACCTCGTCTTCAAAGTTGAGCTTTCGGATGGCTTTGGGTTTCTTTGAGGCGGCTTTAGGTTTTCGCTCTGCTCCCTCGGCGGCGGGTCTTTTGGTTGCGACCCGGTTGTTTGGTACTGATAGGCTGTTGCTGCTGCTGCTGCTGGTGCTGCTGGTGCTGCTGCTGGTGGTGGTGGTGGTGTTTGTGATGGCTGCGCCGCCCCGGCTGCTGTTGCTGGTGCCGATTTTCAGGTCCACCGGAGCGTACAGGAGGTGGTCCAGGCCGGAGAGCGAGGCGGCTGCGGGGAATGACTCCGCAGAAACGGGCGAGCCCAGATTGAAACTTCGCTCAAAATATCCCCTGTCGTGCTCCTTGCTGATGGGTCGGGTGGGGCTGTAGATGGCTTGGCACACCGCTTCTGGATTGCCGAACTGCTCCGGCTTTTCCAGCCTTGGCACCGGCGCGTCTGCTGCGACGAAATCTGGTGATACCGAGGCGCGGTCGGGGCTTGACGCCACGGACATCGGCGGGGAGGGGTCCGTCTGACTTGGCAAGGCAGCTGGGGTGTGTAGCTCCTGGAGATCATCCTCATCAGGTCGAGTCCTGTAGGAAACATGTGCGGATTTCTTGTTTCTTTTCACCAGGAATCCTTTGGGCATCTTGGCGAGTAACAGCGGGAAGGCACTTCGGAGAGGTGGCTGAAATCTGGAGAATCCAGGTTGGTTTAAAAAATATGGCAACACCAGAATTTGAGGGACTTTTTACTCCCCTCTATATCGATCCTTCTGTTGCTGAAATGTTTTCGTCTCCAAGGCATAGCTCCACTCTTTTTATGCCGGAATGATGCTATTGTTCTCGCCCCCCCCTGTTGCAGCATCCCCGACCAATGGGATGAAACCAAGATCCCAGTGGATTTTATTGTGGGAGGGCTCTGAGCCTGGGGTCGGTGGATTTCGTTGGAGGATGTGCAGATAGCTCAGCAGATGTACTGGCGGTTTATTACATTAATGCTGCACGCACAGCCTCCCTCCCCCGACCGAGGCACACGCCGGGACCCTCCTCTTTTTACGGTCTGATGGGCCCCTACACAAATGCACACGTGCCACTGCTTTGTGGCTCTCCTCTGGGGGGCCTCTGAGTCGCTAAAAGGGAAATGTCCATCAGTGCTAAAATCATCACGATTTAACTTTTGTTTGTTATTATTATTTAAAATCAGAAGGTTGTAAAAATGCTCGTTTCTTCAAAAAATTTCCCTGATGTGTTGGTAAAAATGTGCAGCACAAAAACAGGTTTAAAATACACGGTCTCTATACCTTTGCGCCATCTTTACGCACGACCTTTACGCACTCTTATTTGTTCACAACCGAATATAGCAACTTTCATCTTTGTCCGATTTTATTTTATAACATAAGCCCTATAGAGGAGGAGTATTTCTTTATTTTGAGGGCACGCGTCTGTCTCGGTAGTTTAACCCGACATATAAATCAGACATCTCGCTGCATACATAAGTAATAAGAAAGCCCTCTGGTCTTTGTGCACAATGGCCACGTCTGCGTGTGCGTGGATATCTTTTTTTTTTTTTCATCGTTTCAAAGGCAAATTGACCTCTTAACTGTGAAAAAGGACTCGCAGGCAATCTGGGCCACAGCGAGACGCGTGCTGGGCGGAATCAGCGCTGCAGACAAAGAGGAGGGCAGCAGCAGCCAAAGCTTGTGATGGGACATTCTGCACTGATATTTTAAACTGGTGTTGCATCTGCTTGTAGGAAATATATTGTTTTCCGGAAGCTCTAAAGTTTGTATTATTATTTCTGTAGCTGTAAAATAGGCACAAAAAAAGTTTTCAAATTTGACGAATTTCAAATGTTGCTGTAATAAAAGTGTTTAACTTAACTTATTTCTCTTCAAGTACATGCCCTCTTTGTTCTCTTCGCATTTTGCACATTTGCCTGGGTTTCCATTTCTTGCCTAATAATGCAGGCCTATATGCGACAGTGCGCCACTTGGAAGAGGGCGCATTCTTTCCCCCTCTTTCAGTGCGCAGACCAGGGAGGAATTAATCTCCATCGTCGTTCATTGTTCCCCTCATTTGCATAAAGCTGCAGTATGACCAAGTCAAATAATTACACAATCGAAGCTGAGCCGCAGGCCTGCAGCCCCCCTTTCAATAGGCCTCTATGTCCCAGAGCCTTCTCTCACCTGCTTGAAAACACACCGTTATGTTGGTTCTGTTCTAGAAAAATTACACATTTGATCTGGGCTGACTAAAAAATCTTATTTAAGAATTAGAACTTAATGCAGCTGGGGGGATACTGTATAAAAGTGGGGTGAAAAAAAGTTTTAATGCGTTGATTTAATGGGATGGATATCTTTTCTTTAAGGTTTGAAGATGTTTAACCAGTTAATAACTTCAAATAATTTGCTTTTGCTTTATTTAGCTCGTGTTGTTTGTTAAAATGCGACCTAAATTTCCTGACGCCATCTCCGCTTCCTCTGCTCTGATTCTTGTTGTTCTTCAACTCTGCTCGTCTATTAGTCGTGGTTTGTTGGGACTACAAGCTTTGATGGCATTTTAACGAGTTCCTCTTTCCCTCGAGATAATTTCTGTGCGGCGCGTGGGCCTGTGTTGCCGGCCTCGCATGCGCGTGTTTGCTCAGTGGCGCGTGCTGCCCCGCGCGGACGGGAAGCATAGGCGCCTAATTAGCATACAGCTGCAGCCGTTTGTTTTCACTGCAGACTCGACCATATTCTCCAATACCTCCTCACTTGCTTTAAGATAAGAAAAAAAAAGTTATAGTTTTATTCTAAACTTTATGTTATTCATCTTGTTAAATAGGTTTTACAAATACCTTTCAATTAATTATTGTTGAAAAGTTGTTTTACTTAAGTAATTCGATTCAAAAAGTGAAACTGATGTTTATAGTGACAGAAAATGTCATATTTAATGCGGTTACTTCCATTCTTTTAGAGGATTATGACTTCTAGTTAATGACAATTCAAAATGTATTCTTTTAATAGATAGGAACAAAACTTCAGACCAGGTTGCAAACTGTAGTATTGATACAACATGTTAATGATTGTCCAGCAAATAGTTACTGACAGCCCCCACAAGGAGGATGAACCACTAAAGGTCAGTGTCGAAGCTGGATTGTTCAGAGTGCAAACATATTCATTGAAAGTTTAGTGGAAGAAGAAAGTGTCGTTGAAAAGGCTTGAGCACAGCTTAGAGAGAAATGTTAATTAAAGCCCAAGAGGTTGGAGGCATTACCAGGCTTAGACTGGAGTTGCTGCTTTAAAGAACCCGTACACAGAGACACGGGTATTTTGCATGTATGTTAAGCCTGGAAAAAACAAATCAAGTTTTTGGACCATTGTTGCTCAGTAGTCACACGTTCCCTTTTCAAATGACTGTACATTTTTACATTTCATTTATAAAATTGAGGTTCCTGCCTGTTTGAGGTCCTCCATCATCTGCAGTTTTGTTCAACTGTGTTTTAGCAATTCCCAAGTTATGTTTCCATCATTGCCTCCATGGGATGCTGTACACGACATGGATAAACTTATCAGGAGGCCCACATTCTTGTATAATTTTTTAATGTGTTTAGCAATATTGAAATATTGACATTTTGCATTTTTATTATCTGTACGTCATAACTACTGAAATGAACAGAAATTGAATCAGTTTAGCAGTTTTTGTTTTACCAACTTAATTTCTGAAATAAAGTAAGTTTTCAATGATAATTAAAAATACATATGTATATGTTAAAAAATATATATATATATATTTTTTTTCAAGACCAGACCTACTTCTAAACCCCTGTGCAATTTTCAGATGGGGCTCATACAGTTACGGGTCCAATGCTTGAGGAACCGCCAGAGAGCAGCAGTTACTTCATTGCACCACCTACAGGAGGAAGAATTAATCTTGGGGACAACAGGAAAGTTCTCCTCCTGTGACTGGAGGCTTCCACACAAACATTTCTGCAAACACCGTGCTGTCGGCGCTGTTAAACATTAACTTCAGTGCAGCGGGGGATGCCTGTTCTTACAGGAGCACTCTCTACTTCCCACATGAGTGATTGCCTCCATGTGCTGCGCCAAACTGAGACAATTTGAAAGTGCAACAGGACATGACTGTAATTGGTGCTCACTACAGGACCACTTTCAATGCTCCGTCAATCAATTATTGTAATGGATTATCTGAGGTCCTATTCTGGCTGCTCGTAATCTGATACAAGGCTCTTTCAGCACCATGGAGAGAGCCAGCGAGGGATCCAGATTTAATCACGCTGGCTTTGAACACAGCACAGCCTCGGCCTCAGCCTTTGTCCACTCCAAAAACTGGGAGTACAAAAGAGCCAGCTAAGGAGAGACAATAGGAGTGTAGCACAAAAGCGTCGGAGTGTAATGAACCAATTGGTTTTTGAGTATAGTTTTAAAGTTCAATTAGTCTTGTTGCACCGAAGGACAACACCTCCAAATGATCTAACAAGATTTTGGAGCCAAAATGAGTCAAATTCTTTTTACTGTTTTCAGCTGTGATCAGTACATCTGTTCTTTCAGTTAGCTTGCTGTCAAATAGCATAGCTTCTTAAATCACATTTACAAAGCCCCGCAAAAGTATTCGCTGCCTTGAGCATCTTGACATTTTGTCATTTTAAAACCACAAATCATATTGCCTTTTATTGGGATTTGAAATGATAAACCAACATGAAGCGGTGTGTTTTTATAAAGCGGAAGGAAAATGAAACAGGTTTTCAAAAGTTATTTAAAGTAAGAATGGGGATGGGGAAGACTGTCCAGCTGGTACTATGTCAGTATAAATCCACGTTCTTTGTAGAACTCAGGAGTTTGTTAGAGAAAATTAGTAAACAAATTGCAAAGTTTAAAGCAGTATTAGGTTATATAACCATATTCTAAAATCTCAACGAGAACTCTTGAATCTATTGCCTGAAAATAAAAATAAAAAATAATAAAAAAAAAAAAAAATATATATATGGTTTATCTAAAAACCGGCAAACACATGGCCACCCAAACTGACAATCTGAAGAAGGAGAACCTGAAAAAGCCCAGAGAGAGGAACGGCCAAGAGGCCTCTGGTAAGACGGGAGGATCTGCAGACATACACAGACCCACAAGAAGAAAATCTTTTGTGTATCACTGATGAAACATGATGGCGGCAGCATCATACTGGGGCTGATCTTTTTCGTCAACAGGGGAAGCCGGTTAGAGTTCACTGGATGAACGAGCAAAAGTTTCAGTCTCTAGATATGACTGGAAATTTATTCCAAAAGACTTGCAGGCGTTACTGGTTCAAAATGTGGCTCTAATTATTGACTCTGGGGAACTCAACAAATCAATTAGATTATGATCTTTAATGAGTAAATAAAAGTTATGTTTCCTTCTATTTTCCTACACTGTTATGTGCTCCTTTTTTCTTTGTCAAATATATAAAGTCCCTATAAAACAAGTTGTAGCTGTAGCATGATAAAATGTCAGATATGATCACTCATATGATCATAAATTCACATAAAGCTTCTCCACAGACCATTACTTCCCACTTACTCTTCTGTTGGTCTTTGCAGGCCGTTCACGTCAGTTAACTGGAAGTTTGGGTCACACTTTTCCCCTGATTTTTCCAAAGGCCACGGAAGCCATCTGTGGGCAAACTATGGGCCTCCAAAGTATTAAAATACATTCTAACTTCAGCTTCAAATAAAAGAAAAGGCAGCACTTGTAAGAGGTTTGCTGCGGCACCAAAAAAAAGATCAATGGGAAAATTGCCTGTTTGGCCATCAGAGCAACACAGAGGTCACTGTCTAGACTTTAAAGTGTACTTTAGAAGGTTGCCCATGAGACCTGGTTGCTGTGAAAAGCTCTGCAAAGTGCTACACCTCTGAGCTTAAGGCTAATGGACCACATGGACTTGACTTGACTGGGAATGTCCCTGATGTGGTTGGTACTTCTGACAATTATGCAGATCACTCTTCGCAGACAAGGACATGTTTTTTTTTTTTTTTTTTTTCATGCTTTAAGGACATTTCTGCAAAAGTACCGTGCCGCTCTTTTGGCCTTTTGGCAAAATGATCAACATCTGAACTATAAACTGAAGTGTTCTCCCCCCCCCCACCCGCTAACAGAATATGGAAAATGTGCGTGCACGTTCGCCTGAACAAATGCTTCAAAGGAACAACAATAGACCATCCTTTATTCTAAGAAGCCTCTTATTGGGGGAAGAAAAAAAGAAAAAGAAACGGATCTTCCTGCAGACCGGGCATATCAGTCGCTTGAGTCCCAGGGGCATGTTTAGCCCTAATTTCCTCATCAGAAACAGCGGCGTGTCTCTCGGTAATCTCTGCAGTCCACTGGTTGTTTGGGGTGGAGTCCCCTGTCAGAAAGCATGCCCTGGAATGTTAAACGCTAATTCACCTCTGAGCTGTGGAGGTGGATAAAGTGATTGTTCTATCTGGGAGCTGATTAAAACAGGCTCTGGCCCATCTCCCCCCGCTGCGCTCACCTCTGACGTCCATCACATTCATTTCTGTATTCATGAGTGGATGAGAAAGCACAGGCAGAGCGGCTGCCGTATTACGGATAATAAGGCCAGCGGGCACCACATTCACTGCCACAGGTCCCCCCCTCCCTGCCGCCGCCTCCTCCTCCTCCTCTCCCCACCCGGCCTCGGCTCATTCAATTACTTCACAAGAGTTCTCCGAGGCACAGCTGCACTATGGGGGTAAAGAGGAGCAAATTGAGGTACATTCATGTAGACACACACACAGTACACACCTTCCAGATACAAAGACATGGAGGAGGCATGCACGCTGGATCAAGAGCAGCCTGCATATAAAGGATCTCACTGACAGGCATTTGCTTAGTAGTCAATACACTTCTCACACAAGTAAACAACAAAAAAGAAGGTCCATCTTCTGTTTCTCTGTGGCTGGTAAGAGAAATGAAATCAAGCCCATTGCTCATGGGCTCCGTATATGAGGTTGCCATTATCGTGATGAAAGTGTGGACAGCAGCTGGATCATTGAGGAGCATGAAAGATGGACTCTGGCAGACCTAATGGGCCTTATCCTTTATCTGTTGACTAGTATCCGTTCATCTAAAGATGCATTAGGCCCATGTGAAAACCTCTGTTGAATTCACGACTATCTGCTGTTTGAATTATTCATAAAGTTATATGTTAAACAAAGCCTCAAAATGTGTTTGTGTTTCCTGGCTGCTGGCCATGGTGCTGAAGTTCTGCCAAGCTGACTATGGCATCCTCCCTCACACACACACACACACACACACATATATATGCTCATATACATTTTCTTAAACAGTCTAATAAAATGGAAAAAATGATTGCTTGTATGATATCCCTGACACGGTTCTAAAAAAGCTGCCACAAATGGATTCAAAATGCATGCAGTTTGCTGAAGCAATGTGTTATAATGACGATGCTTTCTAAGCAGACTTTGGATGAAACTGTCATCAAAAGTCTACAGAAACGTGGCGTCGAATGTTAATGTAAAAAAAAAAAAAAAGTGAAAGTTCAAAGTCCCTTCAAACACATTAACATTCTGTGAGAATTGCTAATGATTAGCATAAATTGATGACATATGTCTTTTCAAGATTTGTCCTGTTTGTCTCTGTGTTGCCCTGCGACAGACTGGCGACCTGTCCAGGGTGACCCCGCATCTCGCCTGGAACGTTAGCTGGAGATAGGCACCAGCAACCTTCCCAACACCACTAAGGGACAAGAAAATGGATGGATGGATGTCTTGTCAATGACTCTCAGCTCTCTGACTTTGACTGAGCCATTTAACTCACCAATATGCTGTGATTTAAACCATGGTAACTCTGGCTGCATGTTTAGGATTGTTTTCTTGCTGGAAGGTGAACCTCCAGTCCTTATTTACCACCAACATCCGTCATCTATTCATCTTGCCAAATCTCTCCCCCAAAGTTTCCCCATATCATGGCGGTGCCACAAGTTAGTTTTTCCATCCCACATGTTATTCTACATGTCAAGTTAAATTTTGGTGTTTTATTTTGTGTTTGCTATGTGCCCCTTCATGGCTTGTGGGAAACTGAACAAGACTTTTTTAAATGGTTTTCCTGTCAACATTGGGTATCTAAATGTGTAAAAATGCAAAATGCAGATATTTTTACTATGTAAGTGCAACCATAAAACACGTACACAAAGAGGAGAGCCTTGTCTTCGCATTTGGTTTGGGAATGCAGGATTTTCCAAACAAAGAATTCCCAAAAATTGGCACACTCCTTCATTAGATGGCATAATTTGCATTCTCTTATAATTGTGCTGCTTCCTTGATTATTAAATGATCACCCTAATTAGGGAGCATAATAGGGTTAATCAGACTCTGCTCATCACACTTATTATTATTCCTGAAAAAAAAAAAAAACGAAGGGAAAAGATACAGTACTTGATTAATTATATCAGCCTTTTCATCCGTTGGGCTACCACTCCTCCCTCCCCCCCCAGCTCTCAAATTAATATCATGTTGTAAATGGAAGGAAGGAGCTGGCCGGACACAGACAGATGAAAGATTTCACTCAAATTAATTAAGCACTAATTATGCGGCGGGAGTTGGGAGCAGTTTGCATAATGAGGCCTATCAAAAGAGATCAGTCATGGAGAGGAGCTGTAGAGTTTCTATACAGCCTTCAGATGACGCGCAGACGCCACTGCAGTGCATGAAGAGGGCTGGCGGAGAAGTGGGAAGAGGGTTAAAGGACTTTGAGGAGTGTTTTTGTTGGTTTGTCAACATGCTGCCAGCCTGAATCCTCCTCGCTGGTGCCACGAACATGGATTATTCCACTCCTCATCTGCCCCGAGGCCTGTGGGTGTATATATATATATATATTTTTCCCCTCTCAGCTTAAGAATCAGATAATGAATTCCCCTGTCCAGCAAGAGGCAATAAGGACACAATGTACCTTTAAGTTCAGGCTAATCACAAACAACCTGCCTCCACACTCCAGGGAGCTTTAAAGGCCCTAATCACCTCCCACTCTAATTCTTGTGGTGTCCAGTTATTGTAGATCTGGGACTACACTCCGGCTATCTCTTTAGACAATGGGAAAAGGGATTAGACAGAAACTCTCTCTGCCTTAATCACCTGTTTAATCATTGCCACTGTGTCGTCGGCTGAGTTACTTGAACTGATTTGTGCCGTAGCTGCAGCAATCATGCGTTGGCTAATCAGGGAGCGCGGCCCTGCACTGCCCTTAAAGGTCCCAGAGTGGAATTACAAAGACTATGATTAGTTAATCAAATGAAGAACCCAATGTCCTTTCTTTATTTGTGTATACACCTTATCTAAATGGAAATTGTATATCCGAGGCACTTCCAGAAGGACACATCTACATGTGAATGATCCTCCTTGAGGCCCAGGCGGTGAATACCAAATGAGATCTTTCGCTTCCAATCATGGTGTTATGGCATTGTGGAGACTTTTGCATGTCTGAATGATATTTGTTGTCAGTGCTCATGTGAATGATGCAATCACTCGGCCCGTTGTGAAGTAAATCAGGAGGCACCAGGCAGCAACTCTTCAAATGGGCACAATGGTCTGCAGAACAATGTCAAGATTGTATTATTCCGAGTGAGGAGAAAAGAGCTCAAAGCCAGAGCACAGTAGGCACATACAATATGCAAAATACTGCTTGTATCATAGTTAAAGTGATATTTTGCTGTCTCTTTTTTTGTTGGTTCACACAGAGCTGGTTAGAGCATCCAGAGATTGTACTGAAGTAAAAGTAGCACTGCTTCAATATTTTTACTCGAGTAAAAGTAATGAAGGAGGTTACTCAAGTACTGAGTAACTGATAATAACGTCTGTTTTAATATTTTATTGGAAAGTATAATGTTATGTGCAAATTCTGGAATTTTAAAGACTAAAGAGAAAAGAAATAAAACAAAAAGGTAATTATGTGTACGCTTTAACAAGGTACAGATAGAAAACAACAAAGCTTTTTGTGCAAACAAGAAGTCTCACTTTAACCTAACTGCTGGTTTGTGTCTGCATCTGGTGGATGTTTAAATTTGAAATCATTGGAGAAGGGGACCTCGCAAAACATGAGTCATGTAAATATGCCGGACAGGCGGGTAATTTTCCTCTGTAGTCCCATTTTGATTAAAATATATTTGTTCTTCATTCAGTGGGTAGAGGATGCAGACATGTTGCTAAAATTACTGTAGCAATACTTCATAGTAATATTATTTAAGTAAAAGTAAAAAAAGTATTGTGTAGTAAAGTTACATCCAAAAGTATTTTTTTTTCTAAAACCTATGAAAGTAAATGTACCAAAGTAAACCACCGACATTTTTGTTAGAATAGATATATGACACCGTTAAATTCTGTTAAAGAGAATTAGAGAATTTCACTGCTGTTAATTTACTTATTTACTTGTTTCATCTTTTAAACTTAGTTAACAGGATTACCATTACTCATTTGGTGCATCTGAATAAATTAGAATATTATTGCATCTTTTTTTTATTTTAGAAAGGCAATTGAAGGAGTTAGATTAATGACATCCATTCTTTCCTTTGAATGATTATGGGCGACGGCGTAATCATTCAGTTTCTCCGAAAATTAGAATGTCACGTAATATGTATATACATGTAATTTATTAAAAGCTCTTGTGTGAAATTTGTAATTTTCAGAACAGTCATCTGATTTATCTGAAATTGATTTTTTTTCTCCATAAACTAACTTAAAATACATATTAACATCAATAAAAACAACCTGCTTTAAGATAATTTAATGTTTTCTGTACGGATACTTTTACCCAACATATTTAGCATATGTTACAAATGAGAACACTTCCTTTCATTACCATCTGACTGAAAATTAGATTGATTTAAATTGATTTTATATATATATATATATTTTTTTCTGCATAGCCACCGCTTCTCTCCTTTCAGTCAGACATGCTGTTAGACATTGTTCCTAAAGAGAAAAAAATATCCCCCCATTCCTTTGTGGCAACTTCCTTGTAAGGCCAGCAGACTTGACCCGCTGACTCCTCCTGGAATCACCTATTATTCGTCAGTGACAGCAGCCCCTTGAAGGGTGGGTGGGTTCCCTGGAAGGTACAGGGTCGTGGACGTCCCAATCCATCTTTGTCTGCCAAGCGATTGATTGTGATTTAGCGCACAGGAGCAGGAGATGGTGGGGTTCCATTCTGATGAGCGATAGGTGGGAACCCTTTGACTCCCAGCACATGGCAAGCAGAGTCAGGGCTATGATGAGGGGTCAGAGGCAGCTGGTGGGGGGGGATCTGGGGATGAGATGGAAGAAACATGGGGGTTGCATTGATCACAATATAGAAGGTGTCAGGGATCTGGGACAAAGCCCCCAGACCAACCAGCAGAGTCTATCAGATACCCTATCTATCATCTGCCCAGCTTTGTGGTTAGCACAACGGTTGTTAGCTAATTGTTTCATCTTCAGGGGATCCATCATCAGGGAAGAAGACAGTGCACCACCAGTAAAAGGACACATGAGCAAGCTTTACTCCAGCTGGAGCAAATAAGGCTGCATTTTCCCCTGTAGATCTTCAACTAAATGATTAAGTGCATTTGTGTTCAGCATGTTGCTTTAAATCAAATGTTTTCGTCTAAGGATTGCGGGCTACATGACGGCAGTGAGGATATTACATTCATCAGACTCGCATTTTACCCCACATCTTTCTCGCAGATCCCTAAAGAAACAGTTTACTGAGCAAACGTTAGGCGTTGTAATGCGAGAGATTGCGCAAAAAAGTTCAAGGTGCATGAATGCTTTTTCAGTGCTCAGTATGTAATATTTATCTTATTCCTCACAAAGTCATCTCCTCGGCGTAGACAAAAGATTTCCCTTTAAGGACGTTAGGTCCAGAAGCAGCCTTACTGCACTGGGTCACTCTGTCAATCTAACTCCATCATCATCCTAAGTCCACTCTGTTTCAAGGCATTTTTATTCAATGAGTTGGTTATCATCTATTTACTCCATGCCACCCAACCAGCCATCCATTAGCTGTTCTCGCTTATCCTTTTAGAGGGTCGTAGGATGGGGAGGGTGCTGAGATCCACACACAAAGCCCTCTGCTGACCTCTTTGTTGTGAGCTGCATTTTTTTCCCTTTTTTTTATTTATTTATTTTTTTTATCATAATGTACCAAAAGGTTGTACACTTAGAAAACATATTGTACCCAGACGTATCTTGAAATCTCCTGCTTATGTCATAATTCGACATGTGGCAGTGCGAGTGCCGGCGTTGCCAGTCACAGGAAGTGGTGTCAGCCAGGTGGATGAGGGGCCTGTAACCCGATCTGCTGTTGACAGAACGGGGACAGGTGCTCCCGGCTAAACTAATCCACATATGCATGCTCGACACAGGTCATCCATTAAGGCAGATTGATTCAAAGCTTTAAGGGGCCGTTCCTCAACAATCCCCGGCCCGGCCTTACCTTTGCTGTTGCCATGATACCAAATTGCAGTAATTCAGGATGGCCTGGATTGGAAAAAAAAAGAAAAAATAGAAAAAAAAAGGAAAGGAATGTCCACTCTGTTTGTGCAGCGATAGCGATGGAAACATTTTGTCACACAGGACATGAGGGAACATTTGGGGAGCAATTTATCTCTAAACTTCATGAAACGAAAATTAAATGACTGAGTGGGTTTTCAGTGTTAGATACCCGTGATGATACTCAAGCTTCACTCAACCCAAGCTGCTCACTGGGAAAATAATGACACCCAGGGGAGGATTGAGTGAGGCAACATGCGTGACGGTGCCACATAAAAACCTCATATGTGGGAAAAAAAAAAAAAAAAAGAAAAGCACATAAACCAGAAATCACTTTGATTCAGTGTTATTATCAAACGCACTCCCGGTGAGGAGGGACTCAAATGCCAAATAAAGGTTTACAGGCAGAGGCCAGGCAGCTGCTGCTCTCTGATTGGCTGAAAAGCCCAGCAGCAATCTCACCTGTTATCCACAGCCCAGTGCATGGTAAACACCCTGAGTGAGACCTGTGGGGGGAAGGAGCCCATCTGGTCAGCAGCATTAACAACCATCTCTTTAACAAAGGCCTCCTGCAAAAAGACAGAAATAAATAAAAAAAAGTAAGGAGAAGGGCACAACAGGGCACATTAGCCAATAAAAACAGGCAATGCGTGACATTTAGCGCCTGATGCAAGGCTTAGAGGAATACAGGTTACTCTCTGTCTGCCTTTGCAGCAGCAGCCCCTGGCAATAAAAACAAAAAGGCAATCTCACAGAGCGAGAGGGATGCTGTGCATAAAGCTGCCCGCCTCAGTTGATGATTCCATAATTTCTCTATAAAGTTAAAATGCAAGAAGGAAACAGCCAGAGTCTCCAAGCCATCCGCATACAGTTGTTTTCCATTTTGCCGGACATCAAATTTAGAGAGTGTCATTATGCAGGAGGAGGAAGGACTCTGACAGCTAATTTACTCTGAAGAAGAATGGCCTGTAAACGCAGGAAAACATGAGGCAGATCAGAGGAGAGGCAGCCACAGAAGACCAAACAGTGCCACCTTGTGTTGAAGACTTCCGATTCACAAAACTTTCCTTTTTTTTGTTCCTTCCCTAAAATGAGATTTTTTGACTAACTTTTAAAGATCAGTGAGAATCCTTTGGTCTCACCATTACAGATGATGATCTGGTTCAGGTCTGTTATTTTTACGCGTCTGAGTAAATTAGAACATCAATTAGTTTATTTAAAAAAATGAAATAATTCATTACACAGAAAGGGATTCATTTCAAGCCTTCTGTTGTTTAGTTGTCATATTCACAGCTAATGAAAACTCAAATGTATTCATTTCTTAAATTAGAAAATTATATCAGACAACTGAATGATTTTTAAATGTCAATACAAAAATGACAGACCAGGTGCTTATAGAAAAATTATTTGGCATCAACACAAAGCTTTTCAACTGGTGAGGGGAGTAAGAAGTGGTCTAAAAGCTCCTTGTAGATTGTTGTGCTGACTTTAGACTTAATAAAGTGAACCAATACCACCAGATGACACTGACTGTGGGAACTTCTCACTAGACTTAAAGCGATGTGAGATCTGTGCCTCTCCACTCCTCCTCCAGATTTCCAAAAGAAATACAAAATGTTCTTTCATCTCCAAAAACAAAAGGAAATCCTGTTTCTCCTTGGCCCAGATGAGATGCTTCTGACTTTGTCTCTGGGTGGTTATGTGTGGATAAACAAAGGAGACCAGACAGCTGCTCTGCATATCTGTGTAGTTTCCATAACCTTTATATATTTTTCTACCACATTTTGTCCTTGCACTAAACTTTTCTTTAGCACACTTTCTGAGAACAAACAAGTTTCTTTACCAGTAACCCTTTATGGCTTATACTACTTGTTGCACTCCTGTTGAACAACTGTCAGGCCAAAGCACAATATTTTCATTTTAGAAATTATTCTTTATTAACCTGATGTGACATTCTAATGTTCTGTTAAACCAGGTTGTGGGTTCTCTTTTACTTTAAGCCCCAAAGATTAAAACTAACTCACACAAATCACTCGATGTGCAGTAAAACTACGTCGTATTTCGGTTTTGATTTTTGGATCGAATTACCGACATAACTGAGCGGTATTCATAATATTGAAACTCATTTAGATGCACCTGTAGCTGGTCGATTGCTTCTATTTTTACAACTAGAGGGATAACGACAAAGTCTCTAAATGAGATCTGGAGAGGACAAAGACTGGTTTTGAAGACGGAAAGGTTTGGGGTGGAGTTTGAACAGCGAGCAATGGGCTCTCTACAGCTGCTGGCACTAATGAGGATAATTACCCGTGTAATAACATTAGCCT
The DNA here is from genome assembly GCF_904066995.2 of Poecilia reticulata. NCBI lineage: Eukaryota > Metazoa > Chordata > Actinopteri > Cyprinodontiformes > Poeciliidae > Poecilia > Poecilia reticulata. The sequence goes on along the minus strand of NC_088851.1, from coordinate 15,690,381 downwards.
ATCTGAGGGAATGGAGGGGAAGGACAAGTGGTTGTGTTTGTGTGTGTGTGTGTGGGTAGCAGTGCGCGCGCGTGGACCGTGCACGTGGCTCGCCTTCTATCTCACTTGTGGTCTCTCCCTCATTCCCTGAATCTCAATATCTCTTTGTTAGCCCACAATAATTGTATTTGGGCCTCATATCCGCCATATCAGATTCGAGTTTGTACAAGGTAATTAGCAGAGGAAGGGAAGCCTCCACACCAGGAGGACAAATGCCCCCATGACATCATTCTGGCTCCACTCAGGAGGGGAAGGTTTCTTTCTTTCTTTTTCTCTTTCTTTCTTTCTTTCTTTCTTTCTTTCTTTCTTTCTTTCTTTCTTTCTTTCTTTCTTTCTTTCTTTCTTTCTTTCTTTCTTTCTTTCTTTCTTTCTTTCTTTCTTTCTTTCTTTCTTTCTCCCCATTTACTCATCTTCATCTGCCTCTCCATTCAGCTGCTGAGAAAGAGTAGTGATGGAGGGCAAAAAAAAAATGTGAGCAAAAGTTGATGACACCGAAAAGGAGGAGAGCCAGGATTAAGAAGATAAAGAAACGAGGAGAGGTGGGAGAGATAAAGCAGAGAGAGGAGATTTGAGATGAGATGGAGGGCTGTGTTTCTGCAGCAGGCCGTAATCTCCAATCAGCTTTTACTAACAGACAGCGGGGGAAAGTTCCTCAGTGCTAATGCAGGCTGCCACTCGGAAGGAGCCGGTGTATCCAGCTGGGAGTCCAAGGGATGAGGAGTGGGGTGGGGGGCTGGATTAACTGGCACTCAGGTGGAGAGAGATAAAGAGAATCAGATGGAGACCCTGTGGACGGTCACGCCCTCTTTCACTCCATCCATCACATTTTCTCCCTTCATTTTCAAAGAACAAATGTACATCGGCGCTCTGTGCTTTCTGGGTGGAGTAGTGACAGCAGGGGGAAATGATGGTGGCTTAATTCAGGGGTGACTTATGTCCAATTGGATTTGAGTCGAGACTTTCTCTTCTTCTTTTGTGAATGAGTTTATGACACGTGTTAAGGAGCCAAAAATGATTTCACTCTATGATTTGACAAGGCTTAGACATAACATCTAATTAAGCTATGTTTTCTTACCATTTCTTAGGAGAGAGTTATGTTTAAGGTGTCAAATATGTGCATTAATTTAAGAGCTTTTCCCCTTTTTTTATTGTACAATTAATTCAGAATAAAGGCACATTTTGCAAGCATGCCTAAATGCATCCCCTAAATATAAAGCTTCATTCCATTGCAATGATTTTTCTGCTCTAACTGCATTTTTTCTTTTTCACTTATTGTTTGCTGAATCAAGTGTCGGTCTCAGCTGTTGCAAAATATCTCATTTCTCTACTCCCTATCCTGTTTTTTCTTTTGTTTGTTTGTGTTTTTTTTTGTGATGCTCAGGGCAATCAAACTTGCTGTGCTTGACTAGATGAAATCTGAAGCACATCAGCATAAACCAATATGCTTCAGATTTCATCTAGTTGCTTCTGACGTTTCAGTGCTGTGAAAAGCATTTTGCTTCCAACATATTTCTTGTTTTTGGCTGTTCTGTTTTGTTTCAGATCATCAAATAGTTCTTCACATCAAACCTAGATCACCTACATTAATCCTATCCAAACCAACCTGGCCCTACATGAAAAGGTCCAGGGAGGATTTCTGGCTCATTGCTCCTTTAGCAACAACAACTTCTGTCAAGTGTTTGTAAAACAGGCGATGAGTCTTATGACACTCTGCAGGAATGTCTTTGCAGAACTGTTTGACTTTAGCTACAGAGTTTTTGAAATCCTTCCTGAGCAGCCTGTGAAATAAAATCCAATTCTGAACTGACAGAAAGAAACAAAGACAAAAAAAAACGTAATCAAAAAAGAGTAATAAATAAAACAATCATCGTGTAATGAGACCCTGAGGAATTTGTGTTCATTTTATTCTGTACAGAGAATGAGTCAGTAACATTCAAATGAAAAAATCTCATTCTAGTGACAATTATGATGCATCTAAAAAGTAAAACATGACCAAGTTCTTCTCGTGAACTGAGAAGCTGTGTTATATGCCTTTAAAAATAACCTCTGACTCAATTCTCTTGGTTGAAGCATTTAGTTCTGACCCATTCTTGCCATGGGCTTTTATAAAATAATTAAATTAATGGCAGCTAATCTCCAAAAGCCAGCTGAGGGTCACTTCCATCTTCCTCTCACAAAAATGAGTCTCTATCCTTTTAAATAGCAGGTTATCTAATTCGTTGGTCTTGACAAAACAAATTCAGTTCAATAGTAGTGCATGACAAAAATCTGTTTCTTGTTTATATATGTATACATATATAAAAAATTGTTAGAATATGAAATATTATTTTTGGCATTATGGCTTAACATTGTGCTTGTTCTAATTTATCCTACACCACCTTTATGTTTGTCCAGCACATCCCATAAATGCTTTATTGAATTAAGGTCTGGAAAATATCGAGGCCAAATCAACACCTCAAACTCAATGTTGTGCTTCTCAAACAGTTCCTCCGCCATATTTACTTTGTGGCAGTCTGTATTATCCTCTTAAAAGAAGTTATGGCCATTATGGTATTCTGCTTGCATGAAAGGATGACTGTAGTTCACATTGTTGTCAGGAAACATCACAGTCCTAGCACCTGTCCAAACAACAAACAACAAAGAGCTTAGAGCTGTGTTCTTTTTTCCACCTTTTCCATATTTTGCATATTGAACGCCAAACTGTTCACTCACCTGCCATATAATTCAGTTGGGATATTTTAACCCCTTCTATCGCCAAAGGTGTGTAAAATCTGTCACTTATGCATGGAAGTTGATCTAAAAGCATAGAGGACTGTCTTTGCTTCAGGAGCAGCTGCGTCCGAGCTTTACACCAGACATACAGAGTGTCAGAGTCCAGCAGAACAAAGCACACCTCCACTGGACTGAAGAGCAGTGAAGATGTACTCTGTGGAGTGGTGAATTATTCCTCCCTGTTTGACAATCAAATAGATGGGTTTTAGAGATTTGCATGGATAATGTCATTTGCCTGACTGTATTAGTGCAGAAATTTTAAGTTCTGCTCTAATGTAAAATTTAGTTCAGAGTGAATTACGGTATGAGACTCCTTTTAAAGGTGTTGGACTCTGCCACTTATGTGCCATGTAAGAACTAAAGAGGCTTAACATTTTGAAAATGTCATTTAATTTTTTTTAGCTTGCATCAAAATGTGTACAAACCCATTTCTTGCCAATGATTTGCAATACATAACAACTATATTCAAAACAAATCTTGTTTAAAAAAGCAGAAGTATTCCTAAATAAATGCTCTTGATTGGTAATCAGTTATTTTTTCTTCTCTTAGTTTTCTTCTTTTCTTCTTGCCGCATCTGTCCTCTTTTAAATAGTCAAATTGCTTTCTGCTCTTATTCCTCTGTATCAGTACTGAATCATATTACCATTTTGTTTTCCCTCTTGACCTTTCTCATCTGTCCCGCATTCCTCAATAACAAAGAAAAGCCATTTCTTAGAAACTAACTTCGCCTCCCAGGCATCTGCTTATCTCTTCATTTTCTTTCTTCCCATTCCTACTGCATCTTTTTTTCAAATGCCAATATCTCTGGGTTTGCCAGGACCGTCAGTGGTTTAAGAAATGTAGCACAGTCTGCTGAATCTGTGTTTACTAGCGCGGCAACCTGAACACAATGCAAAATGTGGTGGTGGCAGCATTATGCTAGGGGAACAATATCCTTGGTGGTCAGACAACTTCTACCAATGTGTCAGTCACTGTTATCTGTTTCACTGTATGCAAAGAGAGAATCCAAATACCAAGTGATGCTGACTTTTCCTAAAAAGAAAAATTTTGATAGCTCAATTATTGTTTTAAAAGTAAACTATCTGGTTTGAAGTTTGCAAGTGAACATTTAAACAACCTTTATATGACTCAGAAACAAGTCCTACGTCCCAATAGTTACGTCATAAAAAGAAACAAAAACACATTTCCCTTTTAGTCATCCGTCCAAGCAAGAGACGAGCATCACTCTCTCTCAAACAGGAAGTTAAATCCCAAAAGAAAGTGAGCATGACTTTTGCCTAAAAAAAGTCACAAGTTTGATTCACCCAAATGAGAACTGAAAGATGCTTGGCTGCAGCAGAACGTGTTTAGTAAGACGTACAAAAAGGGGATGTTGGGAAATTTTTAATTCAAGGAGTTTCCTCATGTTCTTTTTTTAAACAAGACAAGAATTATTTCTAAATAGTTTCATAATTTAATAAAGGAAAAATGATTAATCCACCGATAGTTTTATGTATCTTCATACTTTCTTAAATTTTCATTGTATGGTTTTGTGCCTGCATGAAAACTGGTGAAAGTTTGTTATTATTGTGAAAGTCTGCAATGAAAAGATCATATTAGGTAATAAATATCAGCAAATGAGAGACAGTTATAAATAGGATACAGTTTTCTGAGAACATATGTCATAATGACATGCCTCAAAAGTAAGGAATATGTGTGGCAACTTTATAGATTGCTTTGTCGTGGTTAATGGCAAGTAATAAACTTCCATCACATTATTCATTGTACTGAATCAAGATGTAGTTCATTAAATCATCAGTGTTTAGTGATGAAGTCACAAGAAAGGGAGTAAACAGACTGTACGTCCTAGGAAGCTTTGGTCCTTTTGAGTTTGCAGCAAGATGTTTCAGATCTTCTGTACGTCATTTGTAGATAGTCTGATTTCTTTTCCCATCATCTGTTGGGGTAGCGGCATCAGAACTGAGGACTTAACAAGCCGATATAGAAGGGTGGTTCTGTTTAGTTTTACAATTTAGCAATAAAACAAATTAACCCCTTTTCTAATTTTTGTACCCAAAAAATAAAACTGATCAATATTGCAGCTGATTTTTGATATTACCAATTTACATATGTGGGACTGGAGAATAATCAACTTTAATTTTAACTTCTAACACTGGAATTGAAGCTGTAAAGTTTTTCATACACACATTTGGAGCATGTGGAACAATTCCCTCCAAAAAAAAAAAACTGGCATCTAAAAGGTTAAAAATACACGAATAATACATGGTGAGGGTTGGCATAATATGTTTTTTTGTGAAGGAGTGAAGGATGTATTACCTGCAGTAAGTGGCCGTATGTTTACATTTGCTGCTGACCTAATTTGGCAGCAAGGGTTCCTACTAACGTGGCACTCTTTAATTTGCCCTCTGTGGTGGGTGCTCTGCACAAACACTTCCCTGTATCGCTGAGAAGAGGCGTGGTATCATCATGATACTCTTTGACGCAACTCCACGTACGAGGGGGCGTTCACGTACCACGGGGAATCACGTGTACGGTTCTGTTGTGGCTAAATCCGTGATGCCCTCCAAAATAAAATCTATGAAAGTGTATTTAAAAATCATAATACAAGTCTGCCTGAAATTAATGGTATTGTGAATTGTGTTTTACATTACTGCTTAATTTCTAAGAGGGTTTCAACGTAAAATTATGGCTTAAATTTCAAATATTCACATACACTTTCTTATTTTGAAAACTAATACCCTTTACGTTGCCAGTTATTCAAGTACTTAACTCTTCTCCACGTTTACCAGGAAGTAAAGACTTTATGTGTCAAGTAAAGTCTTTTTAAATGGGCAGACTGATTTAAACGCCTCATTTTAAGTCTGTTCTGACCAGATTTACAAAGAAACATTACCTGGAGCGACCGTCTTCCAACCACACAGAAAGATTAGGTGAGTATTTTACAAACAGCTCATGTTGTGTTGTAAAATATAATTCAGTTTTAGTCCAATTGTGGCAATAATATGTAATTTGGCTGCTTAAGCAGGAATTCAGAGCTTTATTTGTCAGTTTTTGTTCAGTCATGTGCAGTTTGGATTTTGACCTTCTGTGTAACTTGAAAACAAACTGCTAATGCAAATAAAAGGCTATAAATTGTGTTTCTATCAATTCTGAATATCTTTTTTCCGTTTTGTGGCAATTAATAAAAAAAAAAAAAACATGCTTTATATGTAAGCACATGAAATGTTTTTTTTTTTTTTTACAAATTTAGTAGAGAAATTTATTTTTAGGCGAGGAATGTTCCAAAATAAAATACCTGCTTCTGCTGACGTTAATGCCTTCTATAGTTCAATATTGTGTCCTGCAGTCAGACAGGGTTAACCTGCTGACGTGGGACAATACAGGTGAGTCACACAGCTTTTAATAGGCTCCAACAAACGCTTGAGGTGTGTTCAGAAGAAATTAGGTAGATTGGCATCCTCTGAAGAATGCATCCTCTTCTTGACTTGCTGCATGATGTCACAGACCCACAGGATGGCGGAGAAGGTGTTGGTCACAGGTGGAGCCGGCTACATCGGGAGCCACTGCGTGGTGGAGCTGATCGAGGCAGGCTACCAGCCGGTGGTGGTGGATAACTACAGCAATGCTGTCCGAGGTGAGCTCCAGTTCCTTCGGGAAGGGTTAAAAAACTATTATTAAATGAAGCTCATTGATTATTAAGATCCGTGTGTGTCCCTGTGTTTTGATGGAGGAGAGGGGAATGTGGCAGAGAGCATTCGAAGGATAGAGAAGCTCCTCAACACCAGCATTGAATTTCATGAGCTAGACCTTCTGGATCGACCTGCACTGGAAAAACTCTTCAAAAAGGTCAGAATTTTGTTTGACATGATAATTAGTTCCTGCTAAGTCGGTATCTGTTATGTTTTCTTCACATTTTAAATACCAGAAGTTTGCTTTTCTTTTGGGGAGGGGGTGTTAAATGATTTCATAAAAATGTGGTAACACTTAATTTGAAGGGGTGTGCTGACATGACACTGTTATAAACATGACATAACACCTGTCATGAATGTTTATGACAGTTGTCATGAAGTGTCATTCAGTAAATAATGACACTTTTAATGCAAAGTTGCTCTAAAAGTTTCATTAAGAGTCCATTAAAAATGCCAACTTTGCATGATTTTGTAAATTATGATAATTTAATGCAAAGTTGGCATTTTTAATGGACTCTTAATGAAACTTTTAGAGCAACTTTGCATTAAAAGTGTCATTATTTACCGAATGACACTTCTTGACAACTGTCAAACATTCATAAAGACTTCTTTATGTTCATGACAGATGTTATGTCATGTTTATAACAGTGTCATGTCAGTCTTATGCACACCCCTTCAAATAAAGTGTTACCGAAAAGGTAATTGTGACACTATTGCTGAAAATTGCAGTTAGGAAATTGATTAGAATTAATCAATTCTAATCAATCTCTGGACACATTTGTTTCTTCACCATCATGCAATGATCCCACCACAAATAAATTACTGATGAGCATATCCAAATATGCTCCATATGATCCATACTAGATTTGAGTAAGTCAACCTGAGATTTCTAATTACTCTTGCACATAAAGAAAAACATTTTACAGTTACATTAACTGCTGCTAACAAGTTTTCCAATGCATTCACTTGAATTTCATTCTGCTTCATCTGTTGTGCAGCACTCTTTCAGTGCTGTGATGCACTTTGCCGGCCTGAAAGCAGTCGGGGAGTCGGTGGAGCAGCCGCTGCGTTACTACAGAGTCAACCTCACTGCCTCCATGAATCTGGTGGAGGTCAGTTTCATCTTACACAACCAGCCTCCGTTCAGTCTGCACAACTCTGTCTTCATCCTGCTCTAAGCTCAGCTGTATTTGCACAATTCCTCACCTTTGTTTGTCGAGTTCACAACATCTGCCACTGCATGCACAGTCTCTTACCAAAGTATTCGCATCTCTTGCCACAGTTTGTCACCAAATGTATTTTATTAGGAAATATGCGAGAGCTTAAAAACCCCTTAACCTTCACCCCCGGAAAATACAATGAAAAAACGGCAAAGGGGCGTGCTGTTGCAGCTTAAGGGGACATAGAACATACTGCATAATTTTGATGGAGAAAGAAAACAATACGTTCAATATGCAAGCTGTGGATGGAAACGGCACCTCCGCCATTAAAAAGGAAGCTGGTTATTGTTCACAGCACAAAATGCAGAGAAATCAGGAGAATCCTGCAAGAAAACATTTTAAATGCCTCTGAAGAAGGTTCACCTTCCATCAGGTGTTTGGATGGCCTAGTTAAAGTCCAAATCACAATTACAAAGTGAGTCATTTTGAGGCTAAGTTTGACCTTTTTAGAAGAATACTTTGGTTTAATAAAAAGCATTGCATTGATTAGTGTAGATTTTTAAAGCTCCTTGTTATATTTAATAAATTTTAATTGCAACAAATTGTATTTCTGCATATTATTGACTTAAGGGGGCTGGATATAAATGCAAACCACATCCACATATGATATTTTCATTTGTAAAAAAAAAAAAAAAAAAATTCTGTTGGAATATGAAATGCCTTAATATTTCTCTGCTAGATCAGGCTTTCTGCTTATTCTCAGTTTACTGCGGCTAACTGTATGTGTTGCTATCTTTGTGTGCATCGTCATGTGTCTCAGGTGATGCAGGCTCACAACGTGCACAATCTGGTCTTCAGCAGCTCCGCCACGGTGTACGGAGACCCCCAGCACCTCCCCATAGACGAGCGGCACCCTGTGGGCGCGTGCACCAACCCCTACGGCAAGACTAAGTACTTCATAGAAGAGATGATCAAGGATCACTGTAAATCTGAGAAGGTACCCATTCGGAGCACTTAAAGAATCTCAGAGACGTGCACCGTTGCTCCTCACCGGAGGATAACTGTTGCTTCTTGTGTGCAGGACTGGAATGCTGTGCTGCTGCGCTATTTCAACCCTATCGGAGCTCATTCCTCAGGTCAGATTGGAGAGGACCCTCAGGGCATCCCGAATAACTTGATGCCTTACGTAGCTCAGGTAAAAGCACGGCAGCATCTACAGGACTCTGTGGGTGTAAATTCTACCGTCATCTCACCGAATCTGTTGCCTTTTTGTGATCTACGTAGGTCGCGGTTGGGAGGAGACCATTTCTCAATGTATTTGGAAATGACTATGAAACAGTCGATGGAACAGGCAAGGACAGAGGCATTTTCTTTTTAGCTTTAAAAGTACCAATTAAATATTCAGAATGATGCAACTTTTTCCTTGTCTGTTGTAGGAGTTCGGGATTATATCCATGTAGTAGACCTGGCAAAGGGACATATAGCAGCTCTGAAGAAACTGAAGGTCAACTGTGGATGCCAGGTATTTTTCAGAGTTATATTTTGGCCATATATGTTGACCCGATATAGTTAGTTCTGCTATATTATCTGTGTTTTATTTATTTTTGTGTTTAGGTTTACAATCTTGGCACAGGAAAGGGCTACTCTGTGCTCCAGATGGTGAAAGCGATGGAGAAGGCTTCAGGAAAAGAGGCAAGTCATAAAAGTCCCACAAGCACAAAATCATGGTTTTGTTTTGCATCCCTGTTGGAAGATGTAATTACTAATATGCAGTACATTAAAGAATATGATAACTTCTGTCTTCAAGTTTTGTTTTATATACACTGCTCAAACAAATAAAGGGAACACTTAAACAGCACAATATAACTCCAAGTAAATCAAACTTCTGTGAAATCAAACTGTCCACTTAGGAAGCAACACTGATTGACCCGACGAGGGTCCCTGTTGTCAATCAGTGTTGCTTCCTAAGTGGCAGTTTGATTTCACAGAAGTTTGATTTACTTGGAGTTATATTGTGTTGTTTAAGTGTTCCCTTTATTTTTTTGAGCAGTGTATATATATATATATATATATATATATTTTTTTTTTTTTTTTTATCTTTCCTTGAATAGATTAAATACAAGATTGCACCTCGTAGAGAAGGGGATATAGCGTCCTGCTATGCGGACCCCACACTAGCTGAGAAAGAGCTTGGCTGGACAGCTGCCTTTGACTTGGAAAGAATGTGTAAGTGAGCCATACGTCACCATCTGATGAATTTAGTAAAAATATATATTTTTACTAATGCTTTTGTTTAACAAAAGCATTTCAGAAACTGTAACACATTTTGTCACACTACAGCCACAAGCTTCAATGTGTTTTATTTGAATTTTATGTGAAACAGGTAGACTTATTTTCATTTATTGAAACATAAAAATCTTTGAAATACAAATGTGGCCTCCGAGAGCTTCATCCTTCCGTTTTCAGATAAGATTGAACAGTCTTTTCAAACAGCTGCACTGATACTGATGTTAAATTACTGAGAGGTGGATTTTGACTTCAGAAAAAGTTGGTTGCACTGGAGGTCATCTGAGTAAAAGAGGTGAAGAAACCAAATGCACACCGCACTTTTCAGATTTTTTTTTTTTTTTTTTTTTTTTTTTTTTTCCCCCCCCCAAGAAATTTAAAACGTGTTAATTTTTCTTCCACACTCACAGGTTTGCACTATATATTGATCCATCAAATAAAACACATTGACACATCTCATTTTTTTTAAAGTGACAAAATAAAGAAAACTGCCTCTAGATGTCATCCACAATAATATCCTAATGTTTCTGCATCCTGTATTGTGTAGGTGAAGACCTGTGGCGCTGGCAATCCATGAACCCCACTGGATTCACCAATGGCGTACCCTCTTGATGCATCTGCAGCTTCTTCTTTGGAAATCACCCACAGAAAACTGTGGCTGTAAACTATAAACTGTTTCAAGATATTTTATACAAGAGGAAACGTGTGTAAATCAAAGTTTTTTTTTCTCCTTGCAATTCAGGTTTAATAAGGGATTCTTACAAATGGGAAACATAAATAAATGTTCCTACAGAATAAATCACTTTCACTGTCTCAGTTCATTTTGAGTTTGATTTATATCCCATCCAAAATCTATGATGTCCTATTAAAGTTTAAATGTGTTGTGAGGTTAATATAGAAGGCTTCAGTGAAGCAAATTAGAACAATGCTGGTTTCAATATGCACCCTTCTGCATTTATAATAAGGTTCAAATGAGCTCAGCTCATCACAGACTCCTGAAAACTGTGTAAATATTGCACTATTCACTTGTTCATTTTAAAAGGGTCGCTGGGGCTTTAAATGGCTCCTTGAACCTTCGGGCACCCAGTTAATAAACACCCACGTCAGCACAGAGCTCCAGTCGCTCCGACCGGGTTTCGGTCTTTAGGGCTGAGCAGGAAGTGTCTGCCTGTGGACCCTGGACGAGGGGGAAAGAAAGCAGAGGGGGGTGACGCGGCGAGGTAAAATAAGATAAAATGGATATGGTGGCAGATTTGGGGGCGAGCAGGCTCTATCGGGCGCCGGGTGAATCCAGCCACCAGTGAGTATTGATGGTGTTCTTTTTTTTTTTTTTTTTTTTCCAAAGGGGGGCAAATCAGGATTTGGGGCGTAAGCGGGTCTCGGCGACACCTCTCGCCTGAGAACGAGCCGCTCGATCTGGGCAGCAGGCGAATCCTCCCCCGCTGCTCGTCGCGCTCCGGACCTCCAGCGCGGAGTGGAGTGGGGCGGGATGGGGAGGGGGTGGCCTTGTGGATATAAAAAACGGGCGTTTTTAGCGCATCATATCTTAACGGTGTCAGTGCATTTATTGCTCTGCACCCAGGACGGTCGCCTGTCTGTTTTCTCCATTGTGTGCTTGGCTGGAGCCTGAAGTGGGCGTCGCTCCAGGACAGGCTGGGCTGCTCCGGTGCGGCGCTGCCCGCTTTTCTCTTGCAGGACTGCAGCACTGTCGTGTCGTTTTGTAGGTCGAATGGTGTCTCGGTGAAAGGATAATGGCTCAGCTCAGATATTTCCTTTGGATTTGAGTGTGGAATAAATGGCCACAGAGTACTGCGGGTGTTTCACCGTGGGTTTATCGGGCGCTGCCGAGCCTTTCAGATGGCACGGCGGTGCAATTTACATACGAAAGCTTTAAGAATCAGATTTCTCATGCCTCAGAAAAAACAGGCACCATTCTTCAAATGAGGTTGAGAGAGATTTATTATTTCTTTTCCTTTGGGCTGCATGTCCAGCTGTAGTCTTTTTTAGATCATTTTCTACTAGTCGGATGTGTTTCATCATCAGGGGCTCCTTAAACTCTTTGAACTCGGCATACGGGAATGTTTAAAAGGTTTGTCACCCGAACCTCTGACTGGAGTCGGGCGTAACCCATTAAAAGGGCTTGCTTTGACTGAAGGATCTCTTAGCCAATCACAGTGCAGAAAGAAATCATGTAGGCGGGGTCGTCTAGTGCAGACAAAGATACATTAAATTAGAGGTTGATCTGAAGTGTATTTAGTATCTTTTATTTTGATTTTGCCCACATGAATATTACAATTAACATTGAAATCATTTTTTGGGTTTAAAGCATAATTAAAATAAAAGACACCAATGTCCAGGTAAATCAATGTAAGCCCGCCCTGACATATTGATTTAGGTCTGGCCTGTTAATTTTTTGCTTTTATCAATGCCTGTCTCCTATTTAATTGAGGTAAATGTGATTATATGCATTAGTACATGATACAAATTTAGTTTCCTCCTACAGTTAAAAAAAAATGTTGGGTTAACTGATTCCTCTAAATTGCCTTTAGATGTTATGTGAGTGTATGTAGGGACATTAGATATACGTCTGTGATGAACTGGCAACTTTTAATGTTCCCCACTTCTCACCAAATGACTGCTGGAGAAAGACATCTGCAACCTGAAAAGGATTAAGCTGGTGTAAAAAATGGTTGCAAACAGTTAGCAGGTGCTGGCTCTATTATAGACTTAGTTCCAATAACTACATTGTTATGTTAATGTGAATTTACCGTGCAAAACAAAAATGCAACTAGAGATTTTATTGGGATTGGTACTGGATAGGGTTATGGACCCTAACCACGCATGCAGAGCTACACTGGAATAGCTTAGATGAAAATATAAGGGTATTAGAAAGCCAGACCTAAATCAATTTAAAACCTGTGGCAAGACTTGAAAAATCACTCTTCATTGATGCTTTGCATCCAATCAAACTGAGTTTGACTTTTTTTGCAAAGAAAAATGGCTAAAACCTTTTGATGTCCAAAGCAGGTGACATACTCAAATCTGTTTGAGTATGTCAAATCTGTTTGAGTACGTCAAATCTGTTTGACATACTCAAACAGATTTGCCTGTATTTTTGCAGTGACTAATAGTTCTGCACATTATTCACTCCGTGGGACAGAATACAAGTGCATGTCACACTATAAAAATTTGTATCCACGAACAACTTTGAAAATAAATGATCAGTCCACTTTCTCTTCACATTTATGCACTACTTTGTTTTAGTCTATTCCATAATTTCCTTATATAGTACCTGTTTATTTGTGGCAGCAACATGACAACATGGGAAAAAGTTCAGGGGATATTGATTGTAATTTAAGTGGTTGTAAATATAAAACTCTTGCTTTGATAATATTTTGTTGAGACAAATGCAGTCAGTTTGTCTTTTTTTGTTTACAGGTTCTGGTAATGCTGTCGCTTTTGTCTCCTGCAGGCAACCTCAGAGGTGGTTCAACACGGCCGACATCACTGCATCCCACCAGAGCAACCTTTTGAAGCAGCTAAACGAGCAGCGCCGGCAGGAGCTTTTTTGCGACTGCAGTGTGTTGGTCGAGGGCCAGCTCTTTAGGGCCCACCGGAACGTCCTGTTTGCCAGCAGCGGTTACTTCCGGATGCTGCTGTCCCGGGGGCCAGACGGGCTGCCAGAAACTGTCAACGCAACCTTCGACGTCTTCAGCCCAGAGACTTTCACCGTCATCTTGGATTTTATCTACTCCGGGCAGCTGGATCTGTCCAGTCACAATGTGATCGAGGTCATGTCCGCGGCCAGCTACTTGCAGATGAACAGTGTCATCACATACTGCAAAAACTTCATCAAATCTTCCCTGGACATTAGTGTAAAGGACGAAGACAGTGACCGCTGCCACAGCCTGTCTGAGACCTGTTCTTTCACCAGCGGAGCAGGAGAAGAGTCTACAGAGCATCCGCAGCAAGGCCCCCGCTCTGTCAGCCCACCGCCTGCACTCTGGACCCGGGACAACTCCAGGTCCCAGTCCAGTTTTATGGGGAAGGAGCCGGAGCAGGAAGTTGCAGTCTCAGCCCTTAAGACTGACCCAAGTAGCCCTGCTAATGAGCTCAGTGCAGAGACAGATGACCTGCATGACCCTCAGGACCCTCTGTACACACTGCCAGGATCAGAGCGCCGACGTGGGAAAGCAGGGACCAAAAGGAGAGCTCCCAACAGCATTCGTTCTGGCCAGCATGAAGACCTGGATATTCAGGAGGCGAGAACCATAAAGGCTGAGAAAGCAGAGGAGCTTTACGCCACACTACCTCCAATCGTTGGCGTTATTGGCCACTTTAATAAAGGTGTGTTTGTCTGTACAGACCATCAATAGCTTTGCTAGTCTGTCCACGTTACTGATGGACAGACTTGAATGACGTGAGTCTTATTTGGTAAGACAAATATTTCAGCCATATCTTCTCATTTTTTGCAGATTCCAACCCTGTTATGCGCTTTAAATGCCCATTTTGCACACACACCGTGAAAAGGAAGGCAGACCTGAAGCGTCACCTGCGCTGTCACACCGGAGAGAGACCGTACCCATGTCAGGCCTGCAATAAGCGCTTCACCCGCCTGGAGCACCTACGTAGCCACTTTGAGACAGTAGGTCTTCTCAGAGTCTGAAGCTAACATTCAGCTGTGCTTTTTTTATTTAACATCACATAAAATATAGTAAAATAGTTAGTATAGCTTTGTTAATACAAAATTCAGTGGATAACATTTAAAAAGAAGCTACATACTGTTCAGTTTAGCTTGATTCTTATACCCCACTTTACAGTGTGGAGGAAACAAATGCATCAGACAGTCACTTGGATTCTGTTTCTCATTCTGAGCAGGCGTTAAGTAAAATGAACAGGTGAACCATCCCTTTAATCAAGAAGAAACGTATAAAAGAACCAGATTTAGGAAGGATGACTATCTGCCTCGGATGACTGGGGGTGGCATGACAGGAAAGAGAGACTTAATAGGGAATACCCATCTTTGGGTATTCCCTAAGATACCCAAAGATGGGTATCTTAGGGTATCTTACCAACAAACTGTTTTAAAAAGGAATGTTTTTTTGGGATGGCAACACAAAGGTAGGGGAATACCTTTGTGTTGCCTCGAGGTAAAAGTACTGATCTATTTTTTTTTTCCTTCATCACTCTGGGACAGGGTGTTCTACTTTTATGTGCATATAGGGTTATAGGTCTTTTATGTGGGTTATAGGTCATGTTGAGGTTTTATACTATCCAGATGTACCAAATGTTACAACATTTTATTGAAAACATTTAGGTTAGAAGAAAACACCATCATCAGTAAATATGCATGTGGAACCCCAAACTAAAAACTTGACCCACAGTGGAACCTCCAACTATGGGCCTCATTTAACAATGCCCTAGTGGGATCGTGATGAGCCTCCTATTTCTGTGAAGCTGGATATTAGTTTAAACTATTGGACAAACATTGGTGGATTTGGTTAGTACATAAGTGGGAGACCCAATTTTTAAATATGGGCAAAATGTTGCCCATCATTGATGTCACAGGGGGCTTTCTGGGCTGAGAGTGGGAAGCCCACCCTTTGCGCAAGTTTGTTGAGACTCCACAGTCCCCACCACTCACATAATCATCTACTGAATCTCCAGAAGAAGCCTGTGGGTAAGAGAAGTCGTCATAGTCTGAAAGATTTGGAGAACTTATGGAAGAGTGGGAAAATATTGCCAAGTGGTCTCTGCTGGTAGACTCCAACCAATATTAACCACTTTTATGAGCATATATAAATGACTCAAATCTGGAATTAATTATAAAAGAAAAACAGAATTGCATTTTAACTGTTTTGTGGCTTTCCGCAGATTCATCAAGCCAGGAAACTGGTGTGCAGGAAGTGCAAATGTCAGGTGACAGAGGAAACCGGGCATGTGGTGTGTGAGGGCACACGCCGCTACCGCATCTGCACCACCTGTATCCAGGAAGTGGGCTGTGACGACATACCCATGGACGGTCTGCAGACGCCCAACGAGGAGCCAGCGCTGTTATTAGGTGTGGACGGTGAGGAGGAGGGAGACACCAAGAGAAACTGGATGGTGAATGACGAAGATGATCTCGCTGAAGACTCGGGTGCAGATCTCATCATCCAGCAAGTGGATGACAGCGACGAGGAGCTGCAGTGAAGAAGGACCAAACTACGTGCACATATATTGGCAGTGTGCATCTCTGTGTTAAAGCAATGCAAAAAAAACAAACAAACAAACAAACAAAAAAAAACTAGTCTGGAGATGTAAGCTCTCAGTTTATTGGGTGTATCCAACACAGGAATCATTCTTTTTGAGACTGTGGGGAAAACAAAAACTGCTTTTGGTAAATGTTGCTAAAGTTATGCAGTATCCAAAGCATGCATATTCATTTCTATTGTTTTGATTGAGTTGTTGTGTTACAATGATTTTAATAAGTGTTTCTTCATTTGAATGCATGAAAAGACACTCTGTCTTTTCAGAGATTTGGGACTTTTTGTTAGCAATGAACCCAAAATGTTGATCCAGACTAAATGGCAGCTTTTAAGGATTTTTCAAGTTTAAGGAGACATAATTTTGTTTAAAGTGTTTTTTTGCAAGCTCTCTGATTTCTTGTTTATTATATGCACTATGGTATAATCAATTGTAATTTATTTATTACTTTTTATTTTTACTTTCTGACACATTAAAGATATTTTTATACACCTGTACCTGATTTATCATTAGATGTGAGTTGTAACTAAGCTACTATATCTCTACCAGTTATTCATTTGTGCATTATACTTTCAAAAAGAACCTAGCTTTGATATTCTGAAATATGAAGATCATCAAGTTGAAAAACTAGACAAAGTATTTGCGAAAACAATTTTAAGAAAAATTTGTGACTCAAATGAACGAAGTGTCATAGCATATTTTGAGATCCAATTAACACAATATCATTTTTGTGAAGCCTACTTTGAAAAAACTAGAGTACTTACACTCCAGAAAACTTTTTCTCTTTTTTAAACCATAAAATGTAAAATAATGCTTAATTTTGTTTGATCAAGGAGAAAATATGTGTACTTTCTTTACATGAGTGAAGTTGTCTGACAAGGAATCAGAACTACAGTCAATAGAAATGAACCACAACACTCAGTCTTCAGGAAATAAAATTATTTTCATGTTATATTTGAGCGGTTTTCTACTTCCCTTCTTCAAATTGAATTTACACCTAAACTATTAAGTGAAATAAACTGGTGCTGTGTGGTTGGTGTATGAAATGGGTTTGTTTTCAGGTACAGAATTTAAGTAAGTTAGGACAAAATATCAACACTGTCCAAAACGGGGATATGAATGTGTGAAGAGGTGATCTGGCCCAGCTTATATTTATTTATTTATTTATTTATTTATTTATTTATTTATTTATTTATTTATTTATTTATTTATTTATTTATTTATTTTTGATATTTTACTTTGCTATACTGACACTTCTAGGGTTCCGTTTTTACCTAGTGTTTAAAGAGACCTCGACGTCTTCTGGAAAGCTGACATACAATTGCACAAGATATAAGAACTACAAGGCCAGATAAATATTTTATATTCTGTGTGGTGACTAAAAGAATGTGCAATAAATAAATGTGATTTTTGTTCTATATCCTATCGCTTCTTATTCACTACCTAATTATTGCCAGTAGATGGCGCCTATGCATTTTTTTTTTTAAGAAAACGTCACAACTCGCGTTTCCAGGAAGTATGACGTCAGGCTGCTGTTAGCTAGCTAGTGATGGCTGCTACAATGAGGCTTGTCAACAGAACAACTTTAAGATTAAGAATGGGTCAGCAATATATGTCGTTCAGCTCCGCACCAAAGGAGAAGACGGTTAGTTCTGGGTTTTTATTTCCCCGTTGTTTGAACTAAACGTTTATAGTTGGTGCCGTAAAGAACATCGGTCTCCAAATATCCATTAGCCTCAACTTGAAGCTGGTTGTGTTTGGTGACTCTTGAGGAGACGCTACAATTCAGCTTTAACTCTATTTTTATTTGACTGTTGGTAGTTATATGTGTGTGTTTTGCCTTTAGACATGTGTAAAAGCTGCTCATGCTCTCCCACAAACTGTGAAAATAGTGGAAGTTGGACCCAGAGACGGTCTTCAAAATGAAAAGGTACACTTGTATAAATAAATAAATTATGTTTTTTGTGTGTGTTTATAGTTTTGTTTGGTTTTATGTGATTTTCAAGCCATAAGATTAACCAAATGAAGGTTAATCACTATTTACAACTAAATGTTTATCCAAGGGGAGCAGGTGCTTTCTTGTGTCAGGAATTTCAGTGAAGTACATAATATAGACATTTATTTATTTATTTATCTTTAGCTTTAAAAAAAAATCACAATTACAACAAAAACATTTTTGTTGTAAAAAATAGACAAAAAATAAAAAATGGTGGCTTTTTCCAAGGTTATATCATCCTCAGTTTCCAAAATTAAGCAAAAATAAAATGTGGTTTGATTTAACCGCTCTAAAAATTGTTGCTAAATATTGTTTTCTGTATTGGTGCCTTACGTAAAATCTGTTATTCTTAAGAGCACTTGTCTTTTAAATGAATGCTTTTGTCAGTATTATAATTGCAATAATACTGTGCAGTTATATTATTAAATAGTTTTTATATTATCGTGTTTTTGAATAATTGTCAGTACAGGCATTACAGCATATTAATTTTGAATTTACAAGCATACAATTCTTTCATTTTTACTTGTGCAACTATAATTATGTAATACAGCGAAGATGTTTTAAACCTAACATGTTGGCTGTTTTTGTTTCTGTTTTGTTACGATGCTGATTTTTTTATAAGATACTACCTTTCAAAAAAAAAAAAGCAAAATAATTTTAAATATAAAGTTAAATAGTTGCCCTAGTGGTTCAGTGAGCAAAAGAATAGGTGTGGCAATCTTGTTCAATCTGGTGAAATTACGTGAGTCATGCCTAGTTGGCATTATTTATCAGCTGTTCTTCATTTTTGTGTTTTATTATTCTATCCCTTAGACTATCGTTCCAACAGAGGCAAAAATCAATTTAATTAACATGTTGTCAGAGTCTGGACTTCCAGTCATCGAGGCCACCAGCTTTGTGTCCCCTAAATGGGTTCCTCAGGTAAGCATTTTAGAACAAAACCCACTCTGACCTCAGCATGTAAGAATGAATTGAGCTTTGTTTTTTTTTTGTACTGATTGGCTTCTATTGTTTAATTATCAGATGGCAGATCAGGTGGAGGTGATGAAAGGTATCCGTAAGAAACCAGGAGTGTCTTATCCAGTCCTCACGCCAAACCTGAAAGGTTTTCAAGCTGCTGTGAGTGCTGCACATTCCTGTATTTCTGCTTCAGCCCTGAATAGGTACTGAATGTTCAGGTTTTAATACTGCAGGTGATAGCTCTAAAACATGTTTTGATTTCTTGCACTGTAGCTAAAGGCCGGAGCTTCAGAGGTGGCCATATTTGGTGCTGCATCTGAGCTGTTTAGCAAGAAGAACATAAACTGCTCTGTGGAGGAGAGTTTGCAGCGCTTCGAGGAGGTCATGAAGGCAGCTAAAGAAGCTGCTGTGCCAGTTCGGGGGTATAATTACCAGCATCCTCGCCACTCTCAGTAAACCTTTAAATCATTCGGACTTGCTCTCAAACTCTTTCATCCATGTTTCTCGTCACTGCAGTTATGTCTCGTGCGTTGTGGGATGTCCGTATGAGGGCCAGGTGGCGCCTGAGAAAGTTGCACATGTGAGTTATGGCTCAAAAGATGTTGAGTTTGTTCAGCAAATAAGTCGTTCATCATCTTTTGTAAAACAGCCAGACGCAAAGCACTTATGATTTGTTTCTGTGTCACAGGTGGCGAAGCGCCTGTACTCTATGGGCTGTTACGAGATTTCTCTAGGTGACACTATTGGAGTGGGGACTCCTGGAAGTATGACTAAAATGTTGGAAGCTGTGACCAAAGAGGTGCCAGTGAGCGCTTTAGCTGTTCACTGCCACGACACTTATGGCCAGGCTCTGGCTAACATCCTCATAGCCTTGCAGGTCAGGCTGAGTTCATGTTTCTGAATCTAAAAGCTTTCCCTGAAACAATCTAGGGTATTATTATAAAAGTGAAGTTTTTTTCATTTTGTTTTGTTTCCTTTTCTCAGATGGGAATCAGCGTGGTAGACTCATCAGTAGCTGGACTGGGCGGCTGTCCATACGCTCAGGGGGCTTCTGGGAATGTTGCAACTGAAGATGTTGTTTATATGCTGCATGGACTTGGAATTGAAACGGTAAGAGATCAACTTTTTATCTGCTTGACTTTGCTTTGGAGTCGGCTAGGAGGGAAAAGAAAACCAGTTGTTAATTACACTTCTGGTAAATTTACATATCGCTTATCAACAGCAGTTATTTCATTAATTATTAGTTTATAATGCCTCAGCTGATCCATTTTCTGTCTCCGGATGAAACGGTCACATATTAAATGACTTGTACATTTTCTTAAAAACCAGAATTGAATGTTACAGTACTCTGTAAAACAATATTTTCCAGTATTTTTTAAAATAACATTGGAGTTAAATTTTCACCTTTGATCAATCGAGAATAATTTCATTCTGTTCCTGTTTTCTGTCAGTCTGCTTATGCTGTTGCTGCTCTTCTTGTAAACTTTAAAAATAGATGAATTACTTATGTTTTACTTGAACTTTTCCTCAAATCATTTAAGCTGTGACTCTGTGTTCTCACGTCAGGGAGTGGACCTCTCAAAGCTGATGGATGCTGGAGCTTTTATCTGTCGAACCATCAACAGGAAGACCAGCTCCAAAGTGGCACAAGCCACCTGCAAACTGTAGACAAAAAATAAAAAATGGTGGCTTTTTCCAAGGTTATATCATCCTCAGTTTCCAAAATTAAGCAAAAATAAAATGTGGTTTGATTTAACCGCTCTAAAAATTGTTGCTAAATATTGTTTTCTGTATTGGTGCCTTATGTAAAATCTGTTATTCTTAAGAGCAATTGTCTTTTAAATGAATGCTTTTGTCAATTTGTGGTCAGTGGATGAAGAATGGACTTAACTAAGTTTCTAATGACACACGGTCCTGTAAATACAGATTAAATCACTAATATCACAGCAGAAGATTTAGTTCAGGATGTACCTGTGGAAACCATCATGCCTTTGAAGTTTGGACAATATAATGGTTAGTGAAACTGTTTATTTTTTTTAACATAGTGCTTAAGGTTATTTATTTAAATTATCTCTTTAAATCTGATATGTACATATTTATGAAAGTTGAAAGTTTCAAAAATAAAAATATTTTGCATTGTAATTTGTGATTGCGTTTGTCTACTGATGAATATTGCTAGGATGTAATATTTGTTTTAGCATCATCTCATACTGGAAACCTTTGAGAAATCCTGCTTTTAAGTATTTGTGTAATGTGTGACCAGGGAATCCCAGCTTAGACATAAAGTATAGTTACAGTATGTTGCTTCTGCAAAAATATGTTTTTTGCACATTTGTTAAAACTCACCATATTGTGACAGTGTAATGTGAGACGGATAATCTGTGAAAAGATCGAGCGCCTCCACTACCTCCCGGTGTTTCTATTGCTATTTGAAGGAATGCACTACTCCTGGTCAAAAACAACCAACCAGAGGCAGAAGGAGTATCTCAGCAGTGTCAATCAATCTCTGTACGTGCCGCTAAACCTGCGGTGAAGAAACAACTTATCATTACAGGAAAACCATTTATCCGCCATCATCGGTGGCCATGCTAACTAACCTTAGATTCAGAGCAGGTCATGTTGTGATGAGCCAGCTACAGTTTAGCAGAGAGATAGGGGGAGGTTCTGAGTGGGGTATACACAAGAGTGAATGACAGCACTAAGACTCTCTTCCTGGCTCTGATTGGTTGTTTCTGACAGCACAGGACGTTAGGTAGAAGGCAAAGGACCTTGATTTTTTTTTCACAGTTTGTGTTTCAAACTGTCTCAACATAGTAATAGTTTTGACAAATGTGTAAAAAAACTTTTTTTATTTTTTTTATAGAAGTTGCATATGGCTGTTTTAAGTCCTCAAGTGCCAGGGTCCTGCAAGTTTTAGATGCGCAGATCAAATAGTTTAAGCTCATCATTCAATCATGTTCCAGATAAATATCTGAAGCACCTGAATCAAATAGCCTCACTATTAATTTGAGTCGGGTCTGCTTGAGAAGGAATCCATCAAAAGGTTCCAGGATATTATCTTTTGAGGACCAGACCATGCACACACACACTCACACCTAGGGGCAATTTAGACAGACCAATTAACCTGACAGTCATGTTTTTGAACTGTGGGAGGAAACTGGAGTACCCGGAGAAAACCCACGCATGCACAGGGAGAACATGCAAACTCCATGCAGAAAGACCGGGAATTGAACCCAGAACCTTCTTGCTGCAAGGCAACAGCTCTACCAACTGCGCCACTGTGCAGCCCCAGAGGACTGCAGATTTTGTCAAATCTTTGTTGATTTGACAAAATGTTTTAGACCATTAACCTGCAAAATGGATTACATTTTTTTTAGTTTCTGACAGTGGCCACAAGATTTTTCTTTAAAATTAAAAAATGTGACTCAGGGAGTTCCACAGGCCTCTTAGCAAATGGAAATTTTCCACACATTCCTTTGTTTGCCTGTTTTCCTGTTGGTATTTGTGAGTTATAAAGAGCAACACACATGGGGCGAGAGTAGTTCAGCAAGTAGTTCCTGTAACTAGGATGTTAGCCAACACAACTGACTTCTGTCAGTCTGCTGTCAGCTCACCGCCTTAAATGTGTTATTGATTTGACTGCGTCTAGTTTAAAGCATTTTTGAGTTGTCTGACTTGATAAAACACATTGAAAATGCATTGCAATATCATTTCTCTGCCTCACTTGAATGGAATGCTCTCTAATCGTTTCTATTTTGATGGGAAACTAAGTGAAGCTTCTCCTTACTCCGTTATCTAAAGAAAACAATCTGTGGCATGTTACGTCAATTTGGATGATTGTTTTTAGATTTGATTGTCCACAGCTCGGCTTCAGTTCTTGCCTGTTTCACACACTTACTTAACAAGGGCAACAGTTGGAAGAGTAGCTGTCATCCCCTGCTGCATGTCTGAGTGCCTCTGGGCAAGGCACATTGGGTTGCCTGCAGAGATAAAACTACTTGGAATGCAAGCCGTTTCACCGGTTTTTGCTTCTTACACAACTCTTTGCTGCATTTGTGGAAAATAACCCCTAAAGCCCAACTTGGAAAGTGGTTTGTACTTGAATTCCAATCATAGCTTCAAGACTCCCAAAAGATATTGAGATATGAAATTTTGCGGGACACTGATGAAAAATGAAAGCCATGGATTATAATTTTGTTTCACTTGCATCCCTTCACAAAAATGGCTAATGTGGCAGCTGTGAAGTCAAAAACATGTCCCCCCTCCAGCTAATAAATGTTTTAAAATGAAAGGCTGCCTCTCTCACAATGTTTTAGGGTTACATTGTCCAATAAAAGAATAATTTATATTCAGGTTTTTCACAACCCCACCATTGGGTACCAGGAACAGTAGAGGGCGTCACATGCACCTTTTTATGCTTTTATACTTCTTCAGGAAGAAGCATATTTTGAGCCATTAATCACCATCCAAGGAACTATTGTGAGTAGATTTCTTATTGTCTCTGTGGGAAATTTCCAGTTCTAAGAAAACATCCAGGACTAAACAAAGTATTTCAGCTGATGCAAGTAAAAGAAACCTGAAGGACAAGTAAAACAGGCAACCTGAGGTTGTTACGTAATCCAAGAAACACCTGGAAAAGCACTTGACAGTTATTGGAAACAATTTTAAACGGTACATAATTATGACTCAGTATATTCAGATGCATGTCTGGCACAAATTTATGCCGACGTCAGGATTCATCATAAAACAATGACCAGCTCCTCAGATGAAAATTGTCAGGATCCACATGCATAATTAAAATCTATATTTATAGCATGTTTTCTCTTATAAAAGTTGCTTGTATCTAATAATGAATCTCAATTCAAAAACAGCAAAGACACACATTGTTTTCATACATTTAGACTTTTACAAAAAGGACAAATATTAACAGCACCTGCACTTTCCCACATGACTTCCAGATTGGACTGTTACAGTTCCACAAGCCGCATCCGGGTCTGTCCAGTTTTCATTCAACATGATTCAGCATTAAAAGACAGAATTAAACAGCAGTATCCCCTTGAGGCTTACTTGAATCAACAGTGGTCTTGGATCGCGTGAGGTTGTGCACAAGCATGTCAAAACACAAGGAGTCTAAGCAGCACAAACCTGACAGAGAGAGCAAGGATTTCAAAAACATGAAATGCAAAACAGATGCATTTGATACTGTCTGTGAGAATAAAACAGCTCATCTCTAGTCACCTTTTATACAAGATCTGAAGCACCTATATTCCCATGATGAATGGTGTCCTTTTCTTTGAATTTACATGAAATCATGAAGCTAAAACCATAATCTGAGTGTAAACTAAATTGTAAAAATTCTTTTTTAGTGGCTAACCTGTAGATTACGACATCAGTTCCTGACACACCACTGTAGACACTGGCCGGGATGGTGAATACCTCTACCAGGTGTGTCTTTGCTTTTGTGGCACTTATGTCCCTTCCCCCCAGTGCCAAAACTACTCAAAAGTAAAGCTGATAGAACTTTCACTGGCTTATTTTAAAAAAGTAGAAGAGCTGAAATGGCAGAGATATTTATAGTATCCAAGAAGGACAACCACGTATCACCAACAAATCAAATTTAACAGTTGACTTGTAAATATTGTGAATGTTGACTTGGAGACCGAAGTTCAAACAATTCCTCGAGAGTTTTAGATGCGGACACAAAGTCTCAATGAATCCAGTACCAATGAGCCAGCTCTGAAACATTCTGCAATTTGACTCATGGGTCTGCATCTGTATTTTCTTTTTAAGGTTTGCAAACCTTAAATTCCAGCCAAAGCAGTTTTCAGCTCTTGAGCCTTGGCCTGACTTCCATCATGACCATGATAGAGTCAAGTTGGGAGCAGAGGCCCGTATCTTTGGATCTGGCCCGAGTACTTCCAGCCGGTTTGGTGCTTTGCAGACGTTCTTGAAGGATGGAGGCTTGTCATCCATATCTCTCTTTGGCAAAGCCATGTTGTAGTTGTGGAAGTTGTCGTTGTTGTAGTCGTCATGTTGCACAGCCATGTGGCGATTGTGCCTTTTGCACTTGTTTATGATCCGTGCAATTCTCTTGGAGATGAGATAGATGATCTCGCATATGTTCAGGATGATACAGAGGGCCGAAGCCCCAACCATGAAATAAGTGAAGACCTTCTTCTCTGTTGGGTGACCGATATAGCAATCAACCATGTTGGGACAAGGTGACTCCTCACACTTGTAGAGCCTCGGTAAGTCGAAACTGTCGTAGATGTGGTGAAGGATATAAAGGAAGGCAATCTCAATACCTGTTTTTGCAAAAAGGCTGATTAGGTAGGTCCACCACAGCCCACCGTGTTTCTTGCCAGTGTTGGTGTACAGCTTGCTGTCGTCACCGAATTTGGCCCTGTGCTTTCGCTCGCGTTCATCGCGGTACGCTACGTGCATCACCACCATGAACGAAGGGCAGGTGACGAAGATGAGCTGCAGGGCCCACAGGCGGATGTGGGAGATGGGGAAGATGTGATCGTAGCAGACATTGGGACAGCCAGGCTGCTTGGTGTTGCAGTCGAATTCCTTCTGGTCATCCCCCCACACCCGCTCAGCTGCCACCACGTACACCATCACCCTGAACACAAACACCACCGACAGCCATACCCGTCCAAACGCAGTGGAGTATTTGTTCACTCCACTGAGGAGGGCTTGGAAGGTCTTCCAGTCCATGTTGCTGACGTGTAGTCAAATATCTGTTGTCTGAAATTCTTCTCTCTATGGTTACCGTTTCTCCTTTCACCTGGAAGTGGAAATGTAAAAGAAAAAAAAAGGGTCACGAACACCATGTTTTCAGAGCCAGTTGAGTTTCAGCCAATAGACATTTCAGAAAGTCTGTTCAGACCTGATTGGAAATAAAAAAAAAAAACATCTCCAACTTTCGAAGTCTTAATCATATCAAAAGGGCGATTGTAAAATCACAGCCATGTAAAGGCCCGTGACTAAACTGCCAACAAAGAAGACAGACAAGCTGAAGCAACTTTTTTTTTCTTTTTTCTTTTTTACACACCCACAAACTGTTTATTCAGTTTTTTCTTTAGGGTGTTTTAGGCAAATAGTCACCTTCGAAACGAGGTGAGAGCATGCCAGTCTACTTTTGTGAGTATTTTCACGTTGAAGAAAATCTAATGTTGAGTCTTAAAGCGTCTTAAAGCTTGGGTACATTTTAAAAAAACGACTTTTACGCACTAATTGTCCGCGTTCTCTGGAAATATTTTTCGTGGGAAGAATCGCTCTGAGTCAGTATTCTGACATTCTAAATCACAGATAATCGGTTACAAATGAGTAGGTCTGCTCAGTGCGGACTCAGGACTTGATCTCTGTCTGAAACGCGATCACGAACATTGCCAAATCCTTCTAAGACATTTTCAAAATAGTTTACTTTCACTTACTTTGAGATGTTCAATCCATATCTCACTAAAAGAACCACCGGCTTATTCATTTCCCCTTTATTCCGTCTCAGTACAACTTCGTACCGATCTTTTTTACGCACAGATTTGACTCCCGTTTACAGGTACAGGAGAGCAGAGGAGAAATGTGGCCGTGGGTGTGGTTAAAAAAAAAATGAAGAAACCCTAGAACTGCCCCCAGATGTTCCTCTCCACCCTCCTTCTCGTCTCTCTCAAAGAACTGATTTATATTATGAATCTGAAAAGGCACTGGTAAGATTCGAGCTGCTTGCGTTTTACCACCAATACTTTACCAAAAGAAACTTTAAAAAGATCTCACAACTGGAGTTTTTTTCCCCCCCCGTTTTCGATGAATCTGAAAAAACAAAAAAAAACGAACCCACAAACCACTGACAATAATAGAGGCTTTTAACAGAACCGCCCTTATTTTTAAACCATCTTGAGCTGAGCTGGACTTTTAATTAGCATTCCACTCTTTTGCCTTTAGTCTTCCTTTTGTTTTCTTCATTTCTCTGTTTACTTGAATCCTTGTTTCCATCACAAAATTCATCTGAACGTCTTGTACTCCAAAGTAATGTGTAATGCAACGTTGCTTCAACTTTTGTCTTAGTGGATGTCAGTGAACCACTGGTAACACTTTATTTGAAGGGGTGTGCATAAGACACTGTTATAAACATAACAACTGTCATGAACATAAAGAATCTTTGCATGAAATTATCATAATTTACAAAATCATGCAAAGTTGGCACTTTTAATGGACTTTTAAAGCAACTTTTAGAGCAACTTTGCATTAAAAGTTACCGAATGACACTTCATGACAACCGTCATAAACATTCATAAAGACTTCTTTATGTTCATGACAGGCGTTATGTCATGTTTATAACAGTGTCATGTCAGTCTTGTGCACACCCCTTCAAATAAAGTGTTACCGAACCACCCAGCCCACGAGTTAGGAGAAAAATCCACATGAACTTTACTCAGAGTATGCAAAATCCAATCTGGTTGCGTAGTAAGATCTGTAATAGATATTCACAATATTAGCTCAGATTTCATCGAAGTTCACAACACATCTAGGACACTGTGAGTCCCACATTCCACCCAGAGTTGTCCAGACGGAGTCTTATACAGACAATTCACATCAGACAGTTGCTTTATGTAAGACAGTGTTATCTGGATTTCTAGATGTGTTATTTCCAAACACTGCAGCAACGTGTCGACTAGAAGAACATCGTGTACAAATATACTGTGTGTATGTGAGAGAGACCCTGTGCTGTTGAAGTAGAAATCATCAAAACTCCAAATAAAGCTGTTTTTTTATATATCATATACTGGTGGACAAATTGAATTTCAGGTGAGAAACGTGCGACTTTTCTTCTTCAGATTTAAACTCTAGGGGTTCTTTTTCTTTTTTGTCATCTTCCTCCTCTGGCTCAGTCAAAATCATCTTTTTCAATGAATGTATTCACTTAAATTTGCCAAGAGTGGAGGAATCTTGTCATCTAGCTGTGAAGATGGTCCTGTACTGGATAAAATCTACACAGGAAATTGACTGGGGCAAAACTGTAATTACATAGTCTATTTACAGACCCCTCCTTTTCTTAGCCTGGTTCCTGTCACCATCTGTAACAATTACTTGTTTCTTAGAAGTCTTTAGCTATGTTCTGATTCTAAAAAGTAGTGGGATGAAATAGATGTTGGCTTTAAGATGTGGTACAATGTATTTCTATCCATTGTGTTCTTTCAGAACACAGAAGCAACATCTCTACCGAAGGAAATTAAATTGTATCGTGTGTGACTGATTTAACGATGTAGAAATATTTATAGGTGCAAAGTTTTATTCTCATTTTTATTCAGTTACCTGTAGGTTTGCTAACAGGGCAGTCATATCAAACTTTGAGATCAGAGTGATGAAAAACTTCTGACTTTTTGAAACACATTATATATATAAACTAAACACAAAGTCATGTTTTAATGCCTTAATTTCTGTGAACTATACTGATTTTATTCTGACAGTTTACATTACAATAGAATAATACATCAGATCAATAAAAAAACATTGTTAAAACCTGTTGAAATTGTGATTTTTCTTTAATCTGAAAAAATAACCTTATCAACGCATACTCTAAATTGTAACACTTGACATGTTTGAGATCTTTGCTTCACCTTTAATGCATTAACAATATCAAAGTTACCATTTGTGAGAGGAAAAATGAAAGGTAAAACCAAATAATGACATGAATAATTTATTAGATTTTTCTCATTTTGAAGCATTCAGTGCTTTTTGTAGTCAAAGTTTGTACCTAGCAGGTGTGCTGTCTTTGTTTTTAAGGGTAAACACTCAGTCTTATTGTTGCCATGTTTTAAGTTTCCAGGAACAGGATTCTCTCCTTGTCTGAACATGTGTGACGGTTCTGGACAGCGCACGCAAGAGACACACCTCAACATGAATGCATATTTTTGTTGTTGTGCATATCCTTTGACTTGTACATATTCGTTGCTTGGGGGAGGTCTTACTTAGAGATTTGCTCTGGGCTTGAAAAAAAAAACCCAAACAAAACACTTTTTACGTGCTCTTTTATGGAGATTTATATCATAATACTATTTTAAAAATGAGCATTGTGTGCCTTATAATGTTTTAACTTTACTCTGCTCAAATAACAGCTCAACCATTCACCTCCTCCCAAAGGGTCTCGGTATCATTCACCTTCTGAAATTATGTAAGGTGTAGCTTTTGTGTCTTTTCTTTAGTCTGTGTGCTAAAATCCATGGGGCTGTGCCAGAGCAAGCTAGTTCTTGCAAACGTGTTCCTGCTCAGAACAATAACATTCTCTATCTACATAGCAGAGGATAAAAAAATAAAAAAACATGTATTTTCATTTGGTTCCAAGGTTCAGTTTGAATAATTTAGCCAATGTGTTCAAGGAACAGAACAAAAAACCTTTAGTTTCTAAGAAGTCAGTTCTCAAAGGCGACAAACAGAAAAAAAATGAAGAACGAGGAAAATGTGGCGTGAAATGCAATCATCATTTTTTATGTAAGCAGTCAGCTCTTGCATGTTAGAAATGGAGAATGAACTGGTAGATTGTTCGGACAAAGCCTCTCGATATCGCTTTTTTTTCCACTGCTGTTTGTTGTGCTTTCAGGAAAAAAGAAAAAAGTCATGTTTTCCAAAGCTGCTTCAACATCTGCGTTTTTATCATTTTAGTGGACAATAATCCCTTTCAGGCTGGGAGGAGGGGTGCACGTGATTTTTCTAGACACTAAATGAAGAACTGGTTCCAGTCTGGATAGAACACACCCGAAGAAATTTATAGTGTGACTCAACCTCCTGCCAGCGACAAGTCCCAACAAGAAGGACACAACAGACTGAAAGACATAGCTTTCAACTGCTGGCTCTGAAAAAGGAAGGAAGCCAATAAATTGTGTGAGAAGGTCTTTCCATAAGACCCTTGAGGTTCCCATCGCGAGAGGGAGGGCAGGATTGTTTACAGAGACACACAGTCTGACTGGAGAAACAGGATAATGGCCAAAGGCAATCACACGTGTAACATCGTAGCAACTCTGAGTTGCTACTACGTCAACAAGGAACAAAATCTTGAAGGACGTTTTCCAGTACCTCCTGTGAATGGTTTAATTCAGGGAAAACTATTTATTTACTTCCTTATACAAACGGGAATATCAA
This sequence comes from Poecilia reticulata, assembly GCF_904066995.2. Classification (NCBI taxonomy): domain Eukaryota; kingdom Metazoa; phylum Chordata; class Actinopteri; order Cyprinodontiformes; family Poeciliidae; genus Poecilia; species Poecilia reticulata. The sequence goes on along the minus strand of NC_088851.1, from coordinate 15,660,094 downwards.
TCATAGAAAAGTATTTTGATGCATTTAGGCATCTAGAAAATGACTTGCAGAAGTTTAAAACAAGAATCAGACAGGAAAGGACATGAGATTGAAGTTGTATTGAATTGTGAATGGTTTTAGTGGTTGAATATTTCAGAAACTGCTATCATGCTGTGATGCTAATGGACTACCATGTCTTGGTTTTACAGAGAATGTAACGAAAAAGAAAAAGTAATTAAAAGATTGGGGAACTGGTTTGACAAGATGGAAAGGAAACCGTTGCTCAATTAGCTGGGTCCTTCAACAATGCTCTCGTGTCGAAGTCTTAACAGTTCAACGAAAGAGAGGCAGGGTGTACCGTGTCTCTCTTTCCATCACAGGATAAAACAGGAACAAACAAGATCAACCACACGCACTCTCATATGTAAAGGCATTTTAGGATGGTTGATTAATTGAACACATATTGTTTTTGGAAGGAAGCCGGAGTAACCCAGACAGAATATGGGGAGAACATTAAAACTAAGTTCACAAAGTCCCCAACTAGCATCAAAAACCAGGATGTTCTGATGGCAAGAAAGTCTTGCATGCAGCCTTGGCATCATGTCATAAAGCACAATGAGTTTAGAGTCTCCAGATCTCAATCCAACAGACCACCTGCAAGATGTGGTGGAACTGTAGATGCGCAGCGAATAATTATGAAGCAACTCTGAGTTGCTACTGTGTTAACAGGGACCAAAATCTTGAAGGAAGTTTTCCAATACCTTCCTGGAATTTATGGTATGAATTATCAAGTCACTGTGATGGAAAAAGTGGCTCCAAACTCAGCATCTGGTCTTGAAACGCTTTAGTAAAACATCAAAGTTCTTATGCCCTGAAATATTCAAAATTCCTCCTAAAAGTGAAATAGAGATCTATATATTGAAATTAAGATAGTTGTCCCAGAGATTGGCGATTCTTAGCAACTTTTTTACATTACTATACAAAGATCATGTCCTTCATAACTCCTGTTTTTTAGAGTTGATTAGTTCAAAACAGTGATTAGATTAACTTTATCCCAGAAGGACAGATCAACCAGTTTCCATCTAAAAGGGCAAACATGGGAGAAGGAGGTCATTAGGACCAGGAAGAAGGATGAATTCACTGAAGAATGAAAAGATCTGAAGACAACAAAAGAGCTTGGCATCATCATCATCAGTCAGCAACTAACCAATGCAATGATGACATACTTTAGTCATTCTAATTTGGATTTAGGTCAAAACGTTTTCCAAATTAGTTGAAAAAGCAGGTCACAGGTAAAAACAACTAAGTGACCAACTTGACAGACACGTGCATCAAGGAAACATCCATTGTGAAACTTCAGGGTGTGAAGATGAATCAGCTAAACTCAAAAAACTGAATTTACAGTCAGACTCAACTGAAGGTGACCAGAACCAGAACGTCAGTGTCTCTCTCTTTTTTTTTTTTTAATAATCTGGATTTTTGATATCATCTAATCTCTTAGTAGAAGAGATTCATTTTTGTCTATTTGTCTTTTCTGCATGGGGAAAATATATTTTAGCAATCAATTGTTTCATCAACAATAACAAGTTAACTTGATATCCCAAACAAAGGTCACAAACTATGATACTCCCAGTGTCTTTCTTCAGAGATAAGATAAAACTAAAGGATGTCATAGATCTCCACTTTCCACTCCACACTTTTACAATCCAGCTCTTTGTTTTATATCCAGACAATAGAACCAGATCTGTGTTGGGGGCTTGAGAGGCACCCAAAACTTGCCTCTCACCCAAGTTTTGGGCGAGAGGCAGAGTACACCAAACAACCACATGCACATACCCAAGAGCAATTCAGAGAGACCAAATGACCAAACAGTCAGGTTTTTAGGATATGGAAAGAAGCTGCTTACTGAAAGAGAATTCCACAGACCTGTGGGGTCTTTCTGCAGGCTAACTCCATGCAGAAAGACCCCAGGCTGGGATTTCAGCTGCTCCACCTTGCAGTCAAAATGTATACTCTGTTTTTCTCATTAACTACACACCACACTTGTCTAGACTTTCATTGATGCAATTTTTTTTCTCAAATTGTGTGTATTTTATATTTTATTGTTGTATGTTTTCTTACATGTTATTGTTGTCCAGCGTAGATGGAGTTCAAATGCATCAACCCACGAAATCATTTGTTCATGTGTTAGGCATATTTTTTTTATTGACAGTATTATCCCCATGATGCTGTTCTTTAACTTTAAACAAAAATAAGGTAATTTAGCAAACTTACTGCCTGAGAAAATAAGGGAAAGGTTTGTTCTTGTTAAAAAGTCTGAATACAAAGAGGTTCAAACGTCAATCTTCCATCTACCTGCTGAAGTCCTTTAGAAATTACAAAGTTTCTGAAGACTGTGTTAGTTGGATGACTGCCTTAAAATCCCTTCATAAGTTTCCAGTGAACTACTGATGCCTGCAGTTTATCCAGTCCTTGTTAGCAGAGCTTCATTTGGCTGGTTTACTTTTGTACATACCACTCTGTCACTGGGGGTTCTGCCAAGGTGAATGTAAACAACTGCATTTCAAAACCTTAGCAAGGCAAATAAGGAGAGTTGCAAATGCCCCTTAATTCTGACTACATCACTGCTTTGGCACGTTGCAGAGAAGCTACAGTAATCAGCCGTATAAAAAAGAAAAAGAAAAAAAAAGGCAACATAAACATGGATTCCTCTACTGGGTGGGGTCCCTCTTCAGAGGAGATGAATCAAACCATGGAGTGGGTGACTCCGCCTCAGTGTACCAATGTACCCAAACAATGATCCTGGCAACAGGATAATCAGCCTGGCCAATGGGGTGCAAGGCTTTTTACGAAACAAATAAAAAAGTAGGAATAAGACAGGAAGGAAGGCTGAGATCTTTGCTCAGCCACAAGGCTTGTGCAGAGTCAACAAATCCTTTTCTGTAGAGAGGGTGGATGGTTTACACTGCTCTTAAACACGTTCCCCTCTCTTCCACCCGCCATGTTAGTTAAAAAAAATTGAAACAAGGCTTTTAAAACATAAAATAACATTTATTACAAAATATTAACACATATGCAGTGAGGTCGAATGTAAATTATTCACATCCTGATCAGCTGTGTTTATGAAAACCACATTCTTGCCCCCAGCATAAACACAGAAAGCAGGAAAACACAACAACACTAATAGAAAAAACAAGTAATATCCATGAAAAGTGTCCAATGTCAGGCTCTGAGGGAAAGGGGAGGACTCTCAGCAGGCTGAACATTTGAGGTTGGGCAGAAGCACGGGGAAAATCTTACACAGAAGAACCACATGTGGTGGTAAAACTTGCCAAACCAAGGAGTGACTCACACTTCTGGTCCCAAGCCTAAATCAGACAAAGCGACATATGGGATTTTTTTGTTTTTTTTTTCTTTAAAACAGCAGTAGAGCTTTTTCAGTTAAAATACACTGTATTTACTAACAGCATGACACATAAAATGATCCAGAAATGAAAACTCTGTACAAAAATTCAGTCTTTGAGGAGCTTTATACCAACAAGTCTTTATCAGGCAGCAAGGAGTGCCAGCTTTGCTTCCTCGCCGTCTTTGTGCGTTTTCAGAAAGTCTTCGCTCTCGTGTCTCACGATACAGCTACGCTGTACGAGGGTGCGGGCGTTTCGGGTGTTTTTTTCCCCGTATGTTTAATCGATTCCATCAGACTGGATCCGTTGGACAGCGTGTTGGTCATGCGATTTGAGTGATGGTCCCCGGTGACACACTCGTGGAGGCGTTTTCCCACCAGGTAGACGATCTCGAAGATGGAGAGCAGGACGCAGACCAGGCTGGTGACCACCATGAAGAGGGTGAAGATTTTCTTCTCAGTCGGCCGAGAGATGAAGCAGTCCACTGTGTTGGGACACGGCACCTCTTTGCACTTGATTAGAGAGGGGAAGTCGTACCCCTCGTAGATGTGGTAGAGAAGGTAGACGAAGGTCACGTCCACCCCTATTTTGAAAAGCAGCGTGAGGACGTAGGTCCACCACAGACCCCCGCGTTTCTTCCCAGTGTTCATGTAGATTCGGCGGCAGTTTTCGCCATACTTTTCCCTGTGCTTTTTCTCCCTGTCCTCCCTGTAGGCCACATGCATCACCACCAGGAACGAGGGGCAGGTGACGAAGATGAGCTGCAGGGCCCACAGCCTGACATGGGACACTGGGAAGAAGTGGTCGTAGCAGACGTTGTGGCATCCTGGCTGAGCCGTGTTGCATTTGAAGTCCTTCTGCTCGTCTCCCCACACCTTCTCAGCCGCCACCACAAACACCATGATCCTGAAGAGGAACACAATGGACAGCCACACTCTACCAAAGGCTGTGGAGTACTTGTTCACGCCACTGAGCAAGCCTTGGAGGAATGCCCAGTTCATGATGGAGTTTGTTCACAGACTGTCTCTTCCTGCTGATCGAAGGTAGACTAAAAGGCTTTCCTCTGGGCTTAAATATCACAGATACGGAATCTGCAACAAACGAAAGCTGAAGTCAATATATGAGAAAGCAACAAACACAAAGAAATGTCAGTAACTTTGTGTTCTGGTAGTTTAAACAGTATTTAATCACCCCAAAGACCGCTAAAATACACATTGTTCTTGTTTATCTAGCTAGATCTCATTTACATGAGCGTCCATTTCATTTTTACAGTGTGGCAACTCTCGCTAAATCCAGCTAGTTACTTCCTATCCCTGCGCGGAAGATTTCAGAGTTTCTGTGCGTAATTGCGCTCTGACACGAGTTCCCACATGAAACACATTAAAACAGCATCACATCACAGTCTGATCTAGTATGTTCGCTCGTATCTGTTTTAAGTTACTCACAGTTTAAAGCTCAAAAACAGTCGCGGCGCCTCAGAGTCGGAGCAGAGCAGCAGTCCGTGGATCAACAACCCCGACGAGAATCTCGGCAGATTCCCGGGACTAGAATGGAGCTAAAAGTTGGGGTGGAGCTGCTATCCTGGTAAAGCGACTTCCCACCGCGCTGACCTGTACAGGTGTGGCTCCACAACCTCAAAACTTGTTCGACCAATGAAAGGTACTCTTAAAAGACTCCACTCTTATGTAAAACACGACCCAAACAAGCTCTGCAAAGTTTTTTTTTTGTTTTGTTTTGTTTAAAAAAAAAAGAAAGACAAAAAAACTTTAAAAAAAAAACACGAAAATAAAAATAAAATAGATACCTTTCCAAAAAATATTTATAAGGCGTCTCAATTGATTAAAATCTATAAATATTTTTGATATTTATAAAATATAAGTTGATTTACTGAAATATTTCTGCTCAAAAAGTGAAGCTCGAATAAATTTTTCACACATTGAGTTTATTGTACTTATACCACAGTTTTATTTCGGTCAACTTGGATAAATAAAACACCAAACTTCACCAAGAAAAGAAAATATTAAATAATACAAATGAAAACCATTTTTATACATAAATGTTTAATTATTATTGACACAGACAGGCAAGCTACAAAAAGTCAATGCTAAAGAAAGTTGTTCAGAATGTTGTATCAAAGCACATTACAGGAAGGTTTAGTGGAAGGAAGAAGTGCTATAGAAAAGTGAAAACCATTGCATTGACTGGACTGTTGCCCAGTGGTCCAAAGTTCTCAATTAAAATTTAAGTCATAAAAATACATTCGATGTAGAAATAAAGGTCACAGAATTTGGAGGAAGTGTAGAAAGGCACTGCATTGAAATCCAGCGTAAAGCTTCCACAGACAGACACGATCCATTTTGATTCAAAGCTAAGTGTCTTAATTTATCAGCTGGACCCAATGCAGGCACCTGATTAACTCACTTTGCAAGCAAACTCTCCTGACCTAACCCCTCAAAGAAAACTGTGCTTACTAGTGGTGCACCGATTTATCGGCCAGCAGATTTATCGGTGCCGATTTCCGATATCTCCTTTGGGAGATCAGCTGATTTTTACATTTGAAGCCAATCTTTACAAAATCAGAATCTATAAGTTAAGCATTTTAAAAGATTGGTAATCAGTGATCAGCCAGAAAACTCCGATTGGTACACCCCTAGTGTTTACCTAATACCTAATCAGTGCTATAATTTCTTTTTGTACAACAAACTGATTTCTTGGATTTGATTTGCTGTTAGCCAAAGTAGTCAAAAGTAGCAGAAATAAACACTTGAAATATACCCATTAGTGTGTGATAACCATTTGAGTTTGGCTTTTTGAATTTAATGACTGAAATAAATTACCTTTTCAATGACATTCTACTTTTTTTAAAATGCACCCATTCCGGTTCATCAGTTTGCATCTGAATAGGTCTCATCGTCATATCAACATCATCTCAAAACTCAGCGTAAAAGAATGTTGTAAGGGTGCTGCCAGGGTGTGCTGGTTTTTATTTTCTTGGAAAGTCCAATCTCTGCTGGGTCCAGTTCACAAGCCCAGTGGTATTATTCAGACAAGATCGTTACAGGTGAACCAGACGTCACTCCAACGTACACACTCCAACGTACGTTGTACATACACGTACAACTGTGTACGTACAGTTGTATGTTAATAGTGTTAAAAGAAATGGACTGAACACACAACTTTGAGAGTGCATAATGAAACTGGAGAGATTCACTATGCTGAATCTCTCTGGAGAAATTCACTATGCCGAATCTCTCCAGCATGAAATTCAGAATCCAGAGACAGGCGGCATTATGCTGGCTTAGCAACATAAGTCCATTCATTTAGTCTCTGTGGAATGATTGTAAATGAACAAGTTCTTGGTTCGTATCCACAATTTGGATTATAGGCAGCTGGTAACTAGTGATGCAAGCCAGTTAAAACATTTTATTAACGAGTCAGTGCTATAAGATGATAATCATTTATAGAGGACAGTGGAGAAGTTTTTAAGTAGCCAGACTTTATGTGGGTCTTTCAAAGTTTTTCTTCAAACTTTGTATGATCCGTCACTCAACTTCTTACCAGTTCTTGTGTCTTAAATATGGCAGTTTTGTGTTTAATGACCAAAAGGGAAGGCAAAGATAAGGACAAAAGAAAATAATTCAGAGCTAAAAATATATGCTAGCAGGAGATCGGTATTTGGAAATCAAGTCTTAAGAGGGCAAAGGAATCAATTAAAGAGTTTTAATGTCAAATTATCCTGATTCGTGTTTTTTGATATACTGATCTAAAGAAACAGGAACATATTGTATTTTTGTGACAGGTTGGATAAATGTTAAGATCTCTCTACTTGCAATTAAAATATTTTTAAAAAATTAGTTTTAACGCCTTTTGCACAGTTTATATGTAACTCAGACATAAAAAGATGACAGCAATTATTGAAAAATGCTTACCAACCTGAGATTAGTTATAAAAATGAGTTTATTGAAATATTTACATAACAGAAGTGGATTTCAGTTAAAAAAAACTATTGGTTTTAGACAAACATCAGCCATCAGACACAGACAAATACTTTTTTTTTTTTTACTCATTCATTCATATTCTCCACAGTCTGAGATGATCACTTTCTGTTTTGGCTTGCCATCCTTCGTTCCCTGAGCCTGGAGGAATAAAGCAAAGTCAGGTTACATTAAAATCCATCTAATTTTTAAAAGATGACCAACTCCTTAAAAACAGGATTTTACGCTGGATTAGAAACCTGCATTTCAGTGAAATAAACAGATTGTGGCTTGATTTCTTACTTCCATTGCACGCAGCACATCCATGCCCTCCACCAGATCTCCAAACACAACATGTTTCCCATCCAGCCAGTCTGTTTTGTCTGTGGTGATGAAGAACTGAGAGCCGTTTGTGTTTGGCCCAGAGTTGGCCATGGAGAGCTGCCCTGTGTGAGCGAGCGCACAACTTTAGCCAAACGTAGTCAGGATCAGAAAACAAACAATCCGCTTACTGCTAGATTACTTACCTGGAGCTGTGTGCTTGAGGACAAAGTTCTCGTCATCAAACTTTCTGCCGAAGATGGTCTTCCCGCCGGTGCCGTTGTGATTGGTGAAGTCTCCTCCTTGGCACATGAACTGAGGGATAATGCGATGGAAGCTGCTGCCTTTGTAGCCAAACCCCTTTTCATGTGTGCACAAGCAGCGGAAGTTCTCTATTGAATTTAAAAACAGTGTAAAGTTTTAGATAAACATTATATTAAATCTGTAGTTTCATTTTAAAGCTGTAGAAAACTGGTTTGTGTTTTTTTCCCCCCTATTTCTTTGATGCATCCGAGAGATTTCCAGCAGGTTGGAGTCATATTTCACAAGTTGCTGCTAGAATTTGGAGGCATCTAAAAGCCCACCTTCATCCTGACGTTTGGGCCTAAAATGTTGAGATGGCAACACTAACTGCACATTACTGTGAAATGTTGTAAGATCATTTTATTTATATAGCACATTTTCAGCAACAAGACAATTCAAAGTGCTTTGCATTACTAGTGTAGTATGAGTAGTTTCTCTGGATTCTAAGTTTGTTCTAATTCCTGACGTATATAAACTAAATGTCCCTTTTCTGTGAGTAGCTTCTCTGGAAACCACTGCAGATACGATGCTAAAAAAACTTATTTTGTCTTTTTGTGTCAATTAGAAACTTAAAACAAAAAATAAATAAACCTACACAACATAATCCCACCACACAAAAAAACAGGACATCTGTTGGCCAAGCAAGAAAGAATGTTCATCCTTACAGATCTGTCAATCCTACAACAACATGTTTAAGGAGTTTGTACAGACCTACTGTCATCGGAACGATGTCGGCCCGGAGGAGGAAGCGCAGTCTCCCTGCTGGCTTGTTACCGATCTTTATATCCATGTAGACCTGTGGATTCACTCTGCCCTTCTTAGCTGGAGGCTCACCCTGCAAAATAATACATTCAATTATTAAATTCCAGTTAATTTAGAAAAAAAAAAGCCAAAGCACATTCAGCAGCGAAGGCGGTGACTGACAAAGAAACTCACTTATCAGACATGTAAACTATTAAGATAAGGAAATGCCTCTTACTTCCTGTGTTGCGGTGGTTGCTTCTCCAGATGCTGCCTCTGCTTCAGCTTCCTCTGCCGTTTTCCCTGAGAACTTCTTCAGCCAGTCGTCATCCGACCACACTAGTGGGAGGGGAAAAAAATTACAGAATGAAGTAAAATTAAAAAAAATGTAAAAAGTCCCGAGTGGAGTATAGTTTTCATTACCTGGTCGAGAAGAACCCTCTTTGATTCTCATTGGCTTTGCAATGTTGACACGGATGGTCCGTCCAAAGAGCTCGGACTCATTCTGATTAGCAAAAAGCAAAGAAGCAGCACGTCAGCTATTACTCTCAAGGCCACCAGAGAGTAATGGCACACTTTTACCTCTTACCATGTTATCGATAGCTGCGGCTCCATCCTGCACAAGAAAAAAATACTCATCAGTCACCTTATAGAGAAACACGCTTTAAACCTCTACATTTCCATTCCTTCACACACCTCTGCCAGCTCAAACTCAATGAATGCAAATCCTCTGTGCTTTTCTGAAAATTTAACACAACACACAGTAATTAGGCCTGGATCCACTGGCATTTTTAGTAAATGTAACAATAAGTGTGTGGGTTTACCTGTTTCATAGTCTAGTGGTATCTGGATGTCTATGATGTCTCCAAAGGGAATAAAAGCTGCATGCAACACCTTTTCATCCACCTCCTCAGCCAAGCCACCTCAGAGAAAACACACAATACAGACACTCAGCTTATACACAATAATAAGATGATGTTTTTATTGTGTATGTTAGATGTTTGCCAAGATTCAGAGGTGAATGCCAGTCTTTAGTCTTTATATCATAACTAGTATCGTTAATAATACTACATTAAAGTTAGGAGATATTAAAAGATTGCAGCATTTGGTAGATTAGTGCACATTTTCTAATCTACTAAAGGAACAAATACCGTCTTTGCGCTCTGTTATTACTTTTATGAACACAATTATAAGTGGAGTAGAACAATATTCCTAAAATACATAAACCATAAATCATATAATTCACTTTTAAAGTAAAAAAAATCTAAAAGACTCACCGACATACAGAACTCGTTTGTTGGCCGCCATATTAGACGTAACCTTTCAACTATGACTGCTTCCGCTGATTGGTGGGCTGAAAAGTAAAGACCGCCTCCACGATGGGCTTGGCTACAGCGCCTCTCAGTGGTCATCCCTGGAACTACTACTCACGTTTATTATCTTTTTTCAGTTTGATTGATCGACGTAAGTAGTCCTTCAAAGTTGAAGCTAAACATAATTTTTATTATTAAAGACTACTAATAAAATTTGTTTGGATATAAAATAGTGTACTTCTTTGTGCAAAAGCGGAAACATTAAGTCCCTCGTAATTAATCTCCACTGCGTTAACTGTTTGCAATACTTGTTTTGCTAAATTGCTCTCCTGTTTTTCTTTGTCTCCTCTAAGTAAATGAAATTTGAAATTATTTACACAACAATATTTACATTATGATCACTTTCACTATCATTTTGTCAATACTTCAGCATAATATTAAAGTAATAAAATAACTGGTTATTCTGACTTTTATAATCATATGGCCATTATCATATTACATTTAATTAAATTGCACGTTTTTTCGTACATTATGATGATTATTAAACAATATATTTATTTTTAAAATGACCATTTCCCTCAAAATATTAACTTAAAAGTGTAAGCTAACTAGCACAGTAAAATACACACTATATTAGATTATATGTTTTTTGTAAGTATAAAAAACATTTTTAAAAATCTCTGAAACTCTTAAAAACAAGTGTTAGACATAAGATCTATAATGATAATAATTAATTAATAGGATTCCTATTAATGCTATTAATGTAGCATTAATATGGATATTAATGCTACATTTCTTTATGACCACATTGAAACTTTTAAAAATTTGTTAAATTAAAAAATGAAAGGTCTTGAACATTAATAAACACTAAGACTTTGAAGGTTTAATTTATTTGTTTATAGTTTCTTTGCAATTATAAACAAATAGTTTATAGTCACAGGAATTATTTTTGCTGCTCCAAAAAAAAATTGAAAATCAGTAATTTGCAAAAATTACCTTCTCTTGTTGTAAAGAAATTCCATCCACTTATCAGCACCTAAACCTGTCACAGCAGCACATCCTATTCAATATGAGTCATGATCCTTTACTTTATTCCCATTCAAAATACCTGAAGTCAAACTTGACTCAATAAAACACCAAGAGACTTATGTTTGTTTATCATCCCTTTATTGATAATTCCACACGCCCATGATAACATGAGATGGCTAAGAAGCCGATCATTTTAAAATCAAAGTGAAGCCTTCAAGCAAAAATAAAGAACAAGATTCATGTTGGTTTTGGAAAAAGGTTTCTGGTCTTTTCTGCTAAAATGTGTCCTGTGTTCACAACTATTTCGCATTAACGTAGTGTGCAGTTTAAAAGTGTGTTGCAACTAGAAACTGAATTCTCTTGAACGGATTTTAAGAAAAAAATAAGATTTTTTTCTTAATTGTATTTTTATTTTTTCCTGATATTTTTGTATAAGTTATTGAAGGTACTGTAGTGTTTCTGTCCATCCTGACTTTGATTTCTCAGTCCTGGAACAACACAATGAACTCATTAGTACCACAATGTAAATAATTTGAAATGATCAAATATGATTAGTTTTACTATTTTTCTTACCAAGTTAATACAGTATCCGGTTTTTAGGATGTAGCAGCAGCAGTCGTCGCTATGCCACCTACTTTCTGAGTAGCATCCTTCTTTGCTTGATGGGCCTGCAGCACTGCAACAGCTTCCTCCACCTGAACCAATCAAACAGGAAAGAAACAGTTTAGTGACTTCATGGGGAACATTCTTTGTTCCAGGTAGGATTAATAAGGTACCTTTGAACGGAGAGACTCGTGCGACTCCAGCATGTGCAGCAGCTCCGAGTTGTCGATTTCCAGCAACATGCCAGTGATCTTTCCCGCCAGGTTGGCATGCATGGCCTGAATCAGCGGGAACAAACGCTCCCCTGTTTTAAAATGATAACAAATTAGTCGAAAGAAAGTCAAAAGTTGGTACAGTTTGTTCCCAGCAGAACAGGGTCATACCTAGCATCTGTTTCTGTTCCTGAGGCGGCGCAGCAGCCAGCATGGAGGCCGTGAGCGGCTCCTGGCCCTGAACATGCACAGCTGGCTGAGTCTATAAATGGGATGGATGAGGTATTTCAGAAAAGAGTGTTTATAGATATGCATGCTTATTCTGACAGGGAGCTAAAAAATAATACCTGCTGTATGGCAATAGGTTGCACCACTTGGGGATTGGGGTTACGGACACTAGTGGCATATTTGTAAGGAGGCATGGCCCTGGGCCCGGGAACTCCCATCGACTGACGAGGACCCATGGTCTGACCGGCACCTAACAGGAGAGAGATAAAATAAAGACGAAAAAGTACAAATTTAAATAGCAGACACACTGATAATGGTCACTTTTCATAGCAAAGCAGACCTCGTGGGCCCTGTGCACCGCTGCTGGGAGTCATGTGTCTGAGATTGGCCCGGGGTCCAGGCTGACGCAGCGAGTTAGGCATTCCTTGGAAACCGCCTGGGATCAACACAAGCAAAGCATTTCTACACTATGTTGAATGTTTACTTGGATGTTACAGAGGCACTATATGCTCACCTTGACCTCTACCACCTTGTTGCTGCCACCGTGGGTTGGGCCGCATCTGAGCCAGCTGGTTCGGTGCATAGTATGTGGTCCTGTTCTGGGCCTAATAGGGGCAAGAAGGGAATTAAGGCACCAGTTATTGGGGGTACGTCTCTACTGGGTTCTTGCACCTAGAGACTGAAATGTTAGACAATTCCTATAGTAAAGTAGCTTAGTCATATCCACATTGGACGGAGAGAGTCTGTGAACATGAACTGTCAACTCTTGAAATAGATTTTCAGGTGGATTAATGTGGATTTGACTGGTTTATTCTAACACACAGACATCCTCTGATCTAAGCATGTTTGTGCATGTTGGGTTGTTTTCCTTCTAGAATGAAATCTTCCTTCCCAGTCTCAAGTCTTCAGCAACCTCAAAGATATCGTCTTCCAGTCTTGCCCTGTATTTAACTCCATCCAACTCTTAAATCCAACCAGCTTTCCTGTCCCTGTGCAACAATAAACATCCCAACAGCTTTGTACTGCTGCCTCCATATTTCTCTTTGGGGACAGTGCGTTCAGGGTGATGTGCAATGTTATTACTATATATATTTTCTAAATGATCACAAGATTATATTTAGGTGTTATATAGCTAAAGAATTTTCTTGCACAATGCACGTGTTGTTTCTGCTTTCACCAGTGGCAGACGGCAAACAGGAGGTTTTAATACTTTTTCCTTTGAGAAAAACTCTTCCATAAAGTCTTTAATTTGTGAAGTGTACGACTAATAACTGTACTGTTAACATATTGTTACACCTGAACTGTGAATGTCTGCCTCTTCTCCACCAAGCTAAGGACCTCTACTTCTTCTTCCGGTCAAACGGGACATGTCTCACTATTTTTGATGCAAAAACATCCAACTTTAATTTGCATTCTAATGCAATGCTTAGCAAAAAAAAAAAAAGAAACATGTAAGGAATTTTCATATTTAACCACAATACATGCAAAATACTATTTTGAAACTTTTATTTGTTGCCAGATTTTCTAAAGTAGTACTGCAATTTTTCCCTACATCAAATCGGCTCATTCTCCTTTAATTTACTAGTTGGTCAGTTTATCAATTCAGAAAGTGATTCCTTCACCTGGGGCACAGCGGGCATGAAGTAGCCACTTGTGGGTTGGAACTGATTGATGATGGCGTTAGCCGGCATGGCCCTCATGCCAGCAATGCGCTGCATGTACTGGTTGGTGAGGTGAGCTTTGCGCTCCTCTTTGCGCTGAGCAAGAGCGACGTACAGAGGTTTAGAGCCAACGATACGTCCGTTCATCTCTGTCACAGCCTTGGTGGCCTCCTCGGGAGAAGAGAAGCAGACGAAGCCGAAGCCCTTTGAACGGCCTTCTTCTAACATCACCTAATGAATAAACAAAGGTCCTAAACACACATGCGCAATGACAGTGCAATGCAGATTCGTTTTAGATAAGCTGTAATGATCTGTTTAGATTTTTTTTTATCACCTTTGCACTTGTAATGGAGCCAAATGGAGAAAACTCCTTACGCAATTTTTCATCATCAATTGTGTCGTCAAGGTTCTTGATGTAAAGATTGACTCCCTGATGAAAGAAGTTCCCATTTCAGTTTCAGATTTTTGAATGTAAAGTCAGTAAAAGGAACATAGGCATCAATTTACCTGATACCGACTGATTCGTTCTTGTTTGAGCTGCTCAAACTTCCTCTTCAGCTCCGCCTGCCGCTCCATCTTCTTCTGAGCTCTGCCCACAAAGACGGTCTTACCATTCAGCTCGGTGCCATTCATTTCCTCCACAGCCTTTTGGATGAACAGACATTTGTGTGAGAACATTTCCAAAATCAAGCATAGCCTCTACAGATCCCTGGTAATTTAAAAATACCTTGTTAGCATCCTCGTGTTTCTCGAAGCTAACAAACCCAAAACCCCTAGATTTTCCCGAGGAGTCTGCCATCACCTTCACACTCAGGGTTTTACCTGCAAATGTGGAAAAGAGGTGGTGAAAATAATTGTATTGTCTTTTTGTGGCATTTAGCATGATGTGCAACATAAAGTAGCATTTAGCATGATGTGCAACATAAAGTAGCACACGGTGAGGAAATATCTCACATTGGTATTTTAATTTTTGCAAACTGTCTGAAAATGTGGTGGGCATCTGTTTTACAGCCGTCTAATCCAGAACATTTTGAACACACCTTTTGTGCAATAACATACCTCTACCACAAAGACTGGATTTGTAAAGTGCACAACTAATAGTTTTCCTGTCAACAGATTCTCCCACCTTTACTTGAAAATAAAATGCACCATCCTCCTTCCATTTCATAGTCGTATCACTTCGTGTTGGTTTATCATGTTTAATCTCAGTAGAATACAAGGACATGTTTGGGTGTAACCTGACAACAGTTAACATAAAACACCTTGCAAAGCACTTGTATGTGTCAATTTACCATATTTTTCAAAAAGCTCCTTCAGTCGTTCGTCGTCCATGTCATCACCAAAGTTCTTGATGTAAACATTGGTAAACTCCTTGGCTTTGGCACCGAGTTCAGCCTCCCGCTCTTTTCGAGATTTAAAACGACCCACAAACCTGAACGAGCAGCATGAGAAGCCAAACACACTTTTGTGAAATAGTCTCAACAATCCTGAGACATACACCAGGCCCCATCTTTTATTCACATAAACACGGACAACATCCATTGGACAAACTGAAACCAAGATTTTATTGTGTGACTCTTCATTCTCAGGCTTGACTGTGAAAAAAAAAAAAGAAAATAAAACACATCCAGCATCCAAAGGCAAGCATAAATGATGGCATGCTAGACATAACCATGTCAGGGTCTTGGTCCGAAACGTGATGAGAAGGTGGATGGAGAGAGCTGGAGGAAAACTCTCACAAGTTTAAAGGGAAATCAGATGCAGACTAAACGATCTTATCTACCTGGTTATGAGGACCTCTCCCCTTCTGCCATCCTGTATTGCATATCTGCATTCGATCCATCACTAAAACACACAAGCATTGTCACGCAGACACACACACACTCACACACTCTAAGATGAATGACCAGCAAGTGGACAGTAAGGGAACAAAGAACGTCTCTGGTGGGAAAGAGCTTTTAGATGGTTATTTCTAAGGTATGCGTGGAATAAATGATGAGTATATTAGTCAATATATTTTCACACAAACTCACCAACTCAAACAAAAAAAAAAAGCATATCAGGTCAGTTCACTCATGTTTAGAAATACAGGAATAAAAAACAATGCCCTGTAAATGCATTCATAACCACTGAACATTTCCATATTTTGTTAGGCAACAAACTCAAACTTCAATGGATCTCATCGGGATCTACACCAACACAATGTGGTGCAAAGCTACACTGTGAAAAGAAAATGAGCTTATCTCAATTATGTTTTTTTTCTTATTTTCTTTACAAACAATAATGTAAAAAAAAAAGAGTCATGAATTTATATTCATCATGGGACTGCCATCACTGCCAGTGGTGAAGTGTACTTAGATAAGAAAGGAAAGAGCTGTAATTGTTGAGGAAGCATCTATCCTTTAGGGTTTGCTTCAAGAAGCTGCAGCTCTTCTATAAGTCTGCTGTGGAGAGTACAATCTGTTCTACCATCAGCATCAGAGTTAGAGACTTAAAGAAGCTCAACAAACTGAAAAAAAAAGGCTAAGTTGTCTTTGGGAAATGCTCAGGGGCCTCTAGAAAGAACTGCACAGAGAATGGTGCTTTGTAAAAGAAACAACAAAATGAATAACCTAGAGTACCCATAACAAGCCTTGCAGTCCAAAAATTTGACCTTTATGGAGGAGTTGTGTGAAAAACACTATTTCCGAAAAAGAAAACATAAAAAGTCCCATTTGCAGTTTGCAAAAAGCCACAAACATGTGAAAGAAGATACTCTGGTTTTTGATATACATGCAAAGTGCTATGTGTGGTGGAAATATAACACCTCACGTCATCCAGAACACCAAAAGTATGTAGTGGCAGCATCATGTTGTGTGGCATGTTGCTTCTGTTTAGCAGGAGTCGATGAGATGGATGAACAATTGGAGCGGAACACAAGGCAGTCTTGGAGGAAAGCTTGCTAAAGGCTCATAAAGACATGAAGATGGGGTGGAGATTCACCACAAGGCAGAACAACAATCCTAAACACTCAGCTGCAGCAATAGCCTGGCTGATATCAAAGCGTATTCATTTGTTTGATTGGACCAGTCAAATTCCAGATCTTACTCTAATTGAGAATTAGAATCCTGCAATCCATGTGAAGACATTTCCAAAAACACCTGCAGCTATTAACCTCAGGTGAGGTTAATACACCTATATTACATGTTTCAGACTTTCATCTGTAAATAAAATTAGAAAACCATGTATTATTTGCTTCATGTTGGTAGATCACAAGCAATCTGAATAACGTACATTGAAGTTTGAGTTTGATTCAGCATGACAAATGCAATGACATTCAATAACTATGAACTTCTGCAAGGCAAAGTGAATAACAGTCTCCACATGACGTCAACACAAACAAAACTCTTGACACCTGGATCTCTAATTAGGGTTGATAACATGTATAATTCACTTAGACAAACTCACGGTAATGGTTTAAAAAAACTAAAGGGAATATACTTAAAGAGAATGATCAGACACTCACACCTTGCGGTCATTCAGAAGCATGCCGTTCATCTTGTCAATGGCGCGATCTGCTGCGTCCTGCGTCTCGAAGTGGACAAATGCGTAGCCCTTTGATCCGTTTTCATCACACACCACCTTGGAAAGGTGGACAGGGGTATAATGTCTTCAGGAATGCAGACAGCTCTCAAGCACAGACTGAAGAATTTGGAAGGATAATTGTATGAGATGCTCAAGCTACAGTCAGTTAGCACTAAGAGGAGTGCTAGAACAGTAAGCGTGGTTTTTTACAATTTACATACACTGTGACCGCTTTGAAAAAATCAAAGTCTTTATGTGCAGGCTTGGAGGTTTTATGAGTGCTCTCATTTGTAGTCTTTGTTTTTTTAGACTCTCTATTAGTCCTTCAGTCTTGGACTGTTTTTGTTTTGCTACAGTACAACGTTAATGTAACAATTTTTACTTTGTGTCCATATTTTCTCATTATGTGACACCAGTTATATTTGGCATGCTGCTTTTTCACTGAGCTTAAAGAAAAATATTTTTTTAAACTAGATTTCCATATTCTTTGTTTCAAATTTCCTTTCAGAAAGATGTAGTTTGTTCCAACGTCTCTTGTTGATGCTAAGAAAAATATTATAAAATATTATTAAACAAATAACCAGAGAACTAAATAGCCAATAGATGAAATTTAGAGTAGAGCAAAAGTGAAGGATGACAAATGTTTCCAGATTTGTGCGAAGTTCTGGATGTAGATGGCATTGCAGGTCTTTCATTCTCCACTTTACCTCTTCCCTTATTTTTAAGTATCCAATTGTCTACATTGCATAAACCCAACACTGACTGACTTAATCCGAATACAGATAATAAATAAATATTTACTTTTATAAAGACTCTACCTTGCACGATAAGATGTTGCCAAAGGCAGAGAAGGTGTCGTACAGGGCTTTGTTGTCGATGGACTTGTCAAGGTTCTTGATGAAAACATTGCCCACGCCGGACTTCCTGAGGGAGGGATCTCTCTGCGACCACATGATCCTGATTGGCTTCCCTTTCACCACGTCAAAGTTCATGGTGTCTAGGGCTCTCTCCGCTAGAAAGAAGTGAAGGGAAAGGTCAAGTTTTGCTACTTTTTACATGGACATTCACTCAGAAAATATACTGGAACATTGTGGAACTGAACAGTTTGTTTTTGTCCCATACTCTTTCCATTTCCAGACAATACTTGAAACTTTTTCCATGAGTTGTCAAAAGCTTAGCAAGTTGCATCTAACCATGCTTTTAACATCTTTACAACATTATCCTTCAAGACTCTCTCTAACAAGCCTCTTCAAAGAAAAAATTGTAGTTTAAGGCTGAAAACATGTGAAAACCTGCAAAGGTTCATGGGTTATGAGTACTTTTGGAAGGCACAGTATGGACAATATGAACTGAATGCACCGCTACTATTGTACCAGTGATTTGGTGCAACAATAATCATAAAGTTATAATTTAAAACCATTTTGAACGTCTTTTCTTTCACTGCGGAGAATCCCGGCTGCAAGCCTGCTGAAAAAGCGCATGCTAAAACACAGCAGTGAAGCATGCGCCTCATGAGTTATCTGCCAGCAGCTGGGACGAGTGTGGGGCAGCTGCAGTCGGAAAGCTCGCAGCACATGTCTTTCTTTTTGGACAAACCACATGCCTTGAAGTCAAAACAAGACTTTCGGCTCATATGAACAAATATGTTTCCATTTAGATTTCTCTTAGTGCAGTCATCGACCATTGCTCTGTCCGCCCAGCTACATCAATCTGTAGCTATCTTTTGCTTCACCTCCCATGTCAATGTGGGCTCCCGTGCTAAACATCCCCTTTTGTTCAAATGCTACACACACACACACACAGGCATACACACGCATACACACACAGGGGCTCTCCAGCTGAAAGTGTCTGGTAAACAAAACGGAGCTCCCTTGCGTCTGCTGGCATCAGCAGTTTGGCTCACAATTGTACTTCCCAGCCAGTGTGCTCACAGAAGGTGGCATCACAGGGACTTCTGGAAGATTCTGAATGGAAATTGTAGACCAAGAGCTCCCCCCTAAAATGGCTAATGTGTTAATTTAGTCAGTCAGTAGGTGTAATAATCAACGTTGTCTTTAATAACCAGTAACTGTTTGTCTCAAGTGTTATACGGCAGGCACACTTTGGGCTGCTCAGATGTAAGAGCTATATTTAGAGAGGGGTCCTGTGTGGCATGTGTGCTGGCATGGAGTGGGAGTAGAGCGTTCTTCGCCATTGATGAGGAAGACAAACATTCGGCAACACCACTCAGATGAGAAACGGCACAAGTGAGAAAAAAAAAAACAACAAAAAAACAGAAATTACATCTACTACTTTTTTGATTGCCAATATTCTCCTAAATCAGCTGGTTCTGAACAGGAATATCAGCCCTGTTGTTCACATTCACACAAACAAATCCTGAAATCTATTTACACACCCAGCAGATACAACCTGGAGCATATCTCATTCGGGGTTTGCTCGCTGCCAAGCACCTTCCAGGAAACAAGTCTGTCGTCATCCATCTCTGCTGGGCTCGAGTCACAAACTCAAGCGTGGATAAGCTGTCACAGGTGTTTTGTGTTGATACAACAGGAGAAAAGTTCACACAATGTAGACAGTGTCACCAAGACCCCAACGGCAACCGCAACACCTGCTACCTTTCCTCTCCGTGTCTGATACAATCTAATCCTATAGACTGTGAAAACATTTGCCGATACAGTTGCTTATACAGACAATTTTACTTACCTCCTCAAATCATAAAATGCTAAACTTGTTGTAAGGGTATTTTCTTAATTATGTCAGTTTGGGGATTTCAATACTCCAGTGGCACCACAAAAAGAGAGGGGCGGTTGTCACGGCCAGGCGGTATCATATAAAAAAATTTTTAACTAGCTTTAAGATAGCAGAGTCAATGTTTCAGTAAGTTACAATAATCATGTATGTATGTATTTATATCTTTTTGTATTTATTTATTCCTAAAGTGTGACCATTGTGATTATCCATCACATGGTTCGAATCCTGATACTACCACCACCCCAAACGCTCTTAATGTATAAATCATAAAACGCCTGAAATTAACTCCTGTTTTTGGGTTTTGGTGCGCTACATTACCCCATCCTGCCTCCTACCACTTGTCCATATTTTTGAGACCGTGTTATATTTTTGCCCCAATATTCAGAGACGAAGCTATATCATACTTTCTCACTAAAAACGAAATGAATGTTCCTAAAATTGACATGCTCAATAATTAACTGTAAACAAGAAATGTCATCTTGAAAACACGCAGTCTCTTTATCTTCTTAACCTCAATGAGTAATTGTCCATCTCCTAATTGAGATTTTTCTATAATTTATTATCCATTGATGTTGTACTATAATTCCAAACCAAATTTCCTGAATAATCATCACAAAATCTTTATCACATAGCAGTGCATGTTTTTCAGGGCTTCTGACGTATTTGCGAATTTTGAATTTCTAAAATTTAGCAAGTACTTTCTGGATATTTCAAACACATAACATCTATGTTTTAGGACCACACCTGGTAAGTTTAGAGAAAGTAAATGCCAGTTTGTGAGTTCCAGAAAGTAAATGTCACATTTCAGGAAAGTACCAGGTATACCTCTGAATCCTGAGAAGTATCAGATAGGTTGTTTATAAATGCAACCTATTATAACTTTATAATGCACCCATTGTAGGATACATACTTTATAAAGTATGAACTTTGTAAAGATCATACTATATATAATACTGTAGTGCCATCAAGCCTCTTTAAAAAGATTTTATCCAAACAGAATAAACAATCTCTACAATAAAAGGCAAATCGACAGATTCAAAGGGGAGAGGGAGGTTCTGCTGTGCTTTTAGCTTTTTCTGCCTGCTTAGAGAAGATGTCCATTTAAATAGCCAATTGCTTGGTGTAAAGATAATGTCCCTTTTTGCCAGCTTTTAAGAATAATTAAAACATTTGGAAAAAATTTTCTTGGGTTATTTTACAAAAACATGCAAGAACCTGAGGCGAAAAGCCCCAATTAAGAGTGCAACGAATTACCTTTAAATTAAAAAATAAATCATTTACATTCATTATGAGCATCAAGTGAAAACATGCAGAAGTTGTTTTTTTTTTCTTCTTCTTCTTTTTTTGCTTTTTCAAGTCATGCTCACACTGCACTGAGTTGCTGCAAGTCACTCCTTACCGTCAGCGGGCTGCGAGAAGTTCACATAAGCATATCCGAGGGAGCGCCGGGTGATCATGTCTCTGCAGACCCGAATGGAGAGCACCGGTCCGGCGGGGCTGAACTTCTCGTACAGCATAGCCTCCGTTATGTCTGGGTGCAGGTCGCCAACGTAGAGAGAAGCCATCGGATAACTCCCCGTCGCAGTGTTCATTTCTTAGAGCTTCCCCGAGTACAAATATATACGCAATTAGTGAAATTGTCCCGAAACAGTAAAGAACCCGGTTCTTAATCGTACCTCAGTTTCCCCCGATTATTATAAGAGCTTCCGCAAATCCAGCTTCTTAGAATAAACCTTGAGAACTTCTTTAAAATCCCACCTCTATTTGTATATATTTTTTTTAATTTTGCTATTTTTTTTAAAGGTTTGTGTTTAAGTATTTCTGCGTTTGTTTTTATTTAGATTTTGAAGATTTTATATTTTTTATGCGTTTTTATTTTAAGTTTTTTTTTTTTTTTCCTATAACGGTGAGTTGGACACTCACGGTCGTTTTGCGGCCGGGGAAAGAGACTGCGTGAGGAAAGCATGGACACTTTATAGAGAGTAGCGGTGCGGAGGAAATAGTGGTCAGGGTCAAACCTGGGATAGGAAAAACTCACAGAGCATGCGTAGTAAAAGGGAGAGTGCACAGTGTAACTGCCCCAACAGAGCCCAGCTCCCCACAGCGACGCCTGGGTTGGAATACAAACAAAAACTTAATAAAGGGAGAACCCAGCCGAGGGGGAGTTCATTCTGCATGCGTCATAAATAAAAAAATGTATGAATGAATATACGGGAAATACCATAAAATGCTCCGTTTCATACCTTATATCTAAAATTTCAGTAATTCAAATACAGAAAATAGTTTATTTTTCATAATGGCATTCTAATATTCTAGATACAAATGGATTACATATACTTTGCATTCAATTCCTTTTGCATGACTGGTTAGTGAGCAGAATGTGATGGAGGTAGTTTTGGACTTCAGCTGCATTTTCTTAACATCCTACAGGTTCTCCATGGAGCTTTGATTAGGTGCTGTAAAGCAAGCATCATGCACCAATACTTTCGTCCTTTGAATCAAGAGTTTCAGTGCAAATGGTGCAGCACTCTGCCAGTCTGCTGCTTGTGCACAAACTAAATGCAACCAGCATCTTTGGCAGTTGTCCTCCTTCATGAAAGCCATGAGAAATTATTCTCAAATTTGACTTAATGAAATTCCACAGCAGGAGGGGGTCCGTATGCAGTGTTAGTCTTTTTAACGTGAAGTACATGGGTCTTTCACAAAACCTATAAACTGTGTTGATCTGAGTGTGTCTTTGAAGTTATACAATTTTCTACATTTAGAGTTTACAATGGAGGGAAAAAAAGCATGTGTGTGGTCTGATTTACTATGATTTAGAATGACTGAATGTCTCAGACTAACCTGGGGTTCAGGAGACACCGAGACAAAGAAGTCTGGTTTCAGTAGAAACCTGCAATCAACAGGCCTCTTTTGTAGATTTTTTTTAAGGTTTTGTTGGCTCTAGTGGCCTTTATTAGAAACTAGTTTGACAGGAAAGAGGGGGAAGACATGTGGCAAACGTCACCAGGCCAGGAATCAAACCTGCGACCACTGGCATGAGGGCTAAGGCCTCAATACATGGGTTGTGCTTTGTCCCTGTGCCACCACAGCACCCACCTCTTTTGTAGATGTTTGACTCTGCCATTTGTGTCCAGGATGCTGCAGGAGAAACATTTGCATTTCCTTCAACCAATCAGGATTTTAATCTTTAATCTACTCTCTATTAGGTTCATGGCCTCAATGTTAAATCTCTTTACAGTTGAAGACAGTTGGGAGACACAGTTTGGACATGTAAAAAGTCTGAGGGGAGGAAAAAAACTGGGGGGGGGGGTTAGGTCCATTTCATGAGCAGGTACAAATTGTGCACAGCACACCTCTTTGGAATGCAGGAGATGTGAATTGTTGGTGAATGAGTTGAATGAGTTGGTGAATGCCTCCAAATCATTATGGAGCTGCAAGACAGTACAACCTTAGCATCTTTTAGTAGCTATAACAACTAAAAGCAAAAGCACATAACTAACCACAGTTATTGTTCCACATTGGTCCAAGTTATAAATAAAAACAAGATGATTCAGTTGCTCTTTGTTGCTGTAGCAGCCATTCCCCAATTGCAGTTCTGCACTCAATGTGAGGCCAAACACTTTCTTGTCGACCAGCAAAGTTAGTTTTGTTTCATCTCAAAACACCTGGACTCTGGGAACATTCATGGGAGGAAAATCAGTCAGCATGGGGAGGTCAGGGCTCCATGTCTGCCAAGAGTTGAAGATAGTATCAAATGATGGCAAATCAAAGTTCCCTTCAAATGGAAAAAGGCAATTATCATCAAGAATGCCTGAACAATCTTGAGGAAATGTGGCAGCTTGAGGCGACAGAAAAGACAGAACAGCCATAATGTGGCACCAAAAAAATCCAAAGACTTTGCTTTACTGTACCCATTGTGAGCCTACTACTGTGCCAGCAACTCTTTGTGTCTTCAGGCCAGCAGGACATTAATAGAGTGATGATCCAGCAGAGGCAGGTGTCAGCAGTCAAGCCAATGAGACTCCAAGACTGCTTTTTCTTGCATAACTGTCGTCCTTTGTATTTTCATTACTTATTTTGTAGCAAGGATAATTTCAGTCTGGTCATTCCTATACAGTCTTCTCATATTATGCAATTACACTGATTTCTAATCAGTCTCAATATGAATGGGAAAACAGTTTGATTCAGAATACTATAGTATTTCCAAAATATATAAACTAAAAAAAAATCTAACCAAAGAAATAAACTGATTTCATCAAACTTTCCATTCCTCATTCTGATCATACAAAATATGGCTGTTTAAGACATTTTTAATCAGGAGTAACTTCTATCTGAACCAACCAACATTAAAAAGATAAAACATATCAAAGTGTGATGTCTGTAAATATAGCGGCTCTTTGAACAGTTTCTTCTTAGTTACAAAAATGTATAGAACCACTGATCCAGTTAAATGTTGTGTCTGCTGTTCTTATCTCTCTACCCGCAGCTGTAGCGTTGTTTAGCTGTTGTGGGCGGAGCCTCAGCTCAGGTAGGCGGTCGGGATCACCTGTTTGTTTTCAGGTAGCTTTCAGTCACGGAAGTCAAAGATCCACTGTCCCAGAACTGTGGAAAGCGCGTCGTCAGAAATGATTTTACCACAACTTTCCTAATAGCAGCTGTGATCTGAAGGGACGTAGAATCCACCATGGTTCACTCAGGTATGTAAGCGAAGCTGGTGGGTGAAATTCTTTTCCGACCTCCGAGGTTTGATCGGTTTCGGTGTGAAATGTTTAGGCGTGGTCTTTGCATTTGGAGGCAGTTGAAACGGCTGAAATCCAAATTCTCCCTTTTTCTCCTTCGGTTGATGGCTTCTAACTGTAAACGTGTTAACTTTTAAAGCGCCACCTGTGTGAGAGTGAAGGTGTTTCTGTAGATTGAGGGAAGATGATATTGATTCTTTCGTCTGGTGCCTCTGCAACAAACATTTGGAGTGTCTGTTATGGTTCCTTTTTCAGGCATCTTTGATTTCACAATTACATCACTTTGAGTAATAGTCATTGTTGTGTTGTGTGTGTGTGTGTGTGTGCGTGTGTGTAAATTTATTATTTCAAAATTTTTCATTAGGATTTGATAACATTTTGCTTTACTCTACATGACACCATGTTAGGGTTCTATTTCAAGATTTTTATGCCTTTCCGATTCTCTTATTTTGTTCTCAAACTGGTCAGGTACTGAGTTGTAAAGCACACACACACAGAAAGAGTTGTTTAAGATTTGTGTGTTTATATCTATAAAGCTATTTATAAGTTAATATCAGATATAGGACACTGACTAGCCTTCCATCAAACCACTGGCAGGCCAAATAAAATCCCATCCGTCATCTTATTTCTGCAGCTTTTCACAGAGAATATTGTTCATTGCATTAAATAACTGACCTATTATCAATCTAGCTACATCAGCTTTGACGTAAAAGCTATGAATATTTACTGTTTTAGTGAGATGCCAAACATTATTATGACCAAAAACATTGCTTGTATTTTCACAGCATTCACTCTCGAACGGAAAACCTGAGTATCTATCCGACACCAACTGACCCTTCAGGTCTTGTAAATGTGGTGGTGGGTGTTTGAATCCCCCACACCCAAGGCAGAGTGTTTTGTTCATGCTAACGATGTTGAAACCACAGAAACCTGCTCACAGCAGAGCTGTTGACATGGGTTTATTTTTTATGTTACGTACGCCTGATGTTTTCAGTCCAAGCATTGATTAAGGATAGTTGTGCATTGCTTTTATAGGTTACTCTGGTAATGTAAACGGTACCACTATTTATTTTAAAGTAGCTGACATCAAATGGGTTTTTTGTGCAACACACTGGTTTACTGTTGAAATATTCCGCTTTTAAGTGATACTTAAAAAACAAAAAGAATTCAGGAAAGCAATAAGTGAGAGACTGGCTAGTTTTGTTTCTTCTGAATGTACTCGATAAGCATTCAAATATTGAATTTTATTATGTGCTAAAGATAGATTTGTTTTAAGGACTTTCTTTTTTTTTTCTTTTTTACAAAATCAAACATATTTTGCGTGTATAAAAGTTACTTCCGCTTCCTTCAGGAATATGCTGCGCCAACCTCAAAGACAACAGGGCCCTGATGAAGATGGGGTTGACGCTGGTGCTGGTGGGCCACGTCAACTTTCTTCTGGGAGCCCTGGTCCACGGCGTCGTCCTCAGATACTTCATTGTGCAGGTTAAGCTCCGGACTCTTATATTCGCTGTGTTTAACGTCACTGCCATCGTGGAAGGCCTGATTGTAAGTTTTTGTCATTAAATCTTTTGCCGCTGGAGGTAAATTAGTGGTTTTCACATGTCAGGAATGATGTTTCTGCTTCCTTTCCTTCAGGGTATTATCAACGGGATAGTTGCTATTGTCCTGTCCAAGAACAAGAAAAACAAGACCCTGGTAAGTACTTTTCCCCTCAGTTTGCCCCCACCTTCTCCCACCTCCTTCAGCCCACAAATGTTACACACAGGGACACAATTGTTGACACTCCTCTGTTAAAGCTGCAGTAGGTAACTTTTTACAATATTTAATACAATACAGATAATCTGTGAACAAATGGAGCTCCTCTGCCTTCATGTAATTCTGCCATTTGCAGAAATACTCATACACCACTTTGTCAGAAACAACCAGTCAGACAAAGGAGGAAGAGCTTCACACTGCAAATCACTCTTGTGTACGTGCTGCTTGCACCCCATCTCACTCTGCAGTGTCCTTCCGTAGAGTGGAGCCTACTATGAAGGCTAGTGAGCATGGCCATAGTGATGCTGGATTAAAGGTTTTCATTTATCATTACGCTGCCTCTTTGTCATTAGCACAGCTGCAGCAAACCAAGTAGTGCATACACAGGCATGATTGGCAGTGCTAAGACCTACCTCCTGTCTCTAATTGGTTGTTTCTCAATGGTGCATTTCTGCAAATGCTGGTAGGACCACAAGGAGGAGGCAGAAGAGCTTAATGTTTTTTTTCACAGATTTCCTTTAAAAAAGGCCAAATATGATTTTCATTGGTTAAATTTATGTTTATATTTATTACTTTTGTCAGTTTCAAGTTATTTCAGTCATTAAAGGGGGTGGGGGGGGGTGCCAAAAATCTTGTCTGTCTGCTCCTGTTAGAACCTGTATGTGTTTGGAGGTACAAAAGCGGTTTAAAGATTAAAGTGTCGGTACTACATGCTAATCTTTTACAGAACAAAAACTCATTTGTCAATCTCTTACATTGCCTTTAAATATGAAGGTTTATGGCTAACAAATGCCCTTCTGTTTCTGTTCCTCTGACAGATGTGGGTTCTGTTGGTCTTCAGCTTCCTGGCAGGTTTCCTAGGACTTGCTGCTGCCTTGGGATTGTCATATTCTTTAGTTAGAGCCATCATCCTCAGGAAAGAGCGTGTGCTAAAGAATTACTGCAAGTTCTTTGATGAAGCCCCCGACCCTGCCACCGTCACAAACGAATGCCCCTTCGATCCGACTCGTATCTATGTAGGTGCAATATTCATCCATGTTTGATCAGCAACCCTTTATATTTAGATGACATGGGTGTGAAAGAAATGTTTTGTGTGTAAATTTAGGCAACCAGCATCATTCTTTGGATGCCTCTCATCATAATGTGCATCGTGGAATCGGTGTTCACCTTTCGCTGCTTTGCTGCCTGCACTTCCTTCCTGTACCTTTGCCCGTGCAGGAAGAAGCCGGTCCAGGCAAGGAGGGTAAGGTCCTGTCAGGTGTTCTGCATTTACTGCAGAAATCTGTGTCAATGCTATAATACTGTTTATTTGATGCTGCATTAAAGACTCCAGATATGGGCAGGATTGGACTTTTTTCACTTTTTTGACTTGCTTACCTGCATAATTTCAATGTGTAACGTTTTAGGTGCGTCTCTAATTCACTTTCTTTAGTGAAAGCGTTGCTACATTTTATTTATTTTCAATCTGGAAATAAAGAATCAGGAATAGAATGTCAATTGTTCCCTATACACTTGTATAGAATCAAATTAAAACTCAAATTTGAGCTCTTCTTTGTGTTCCTGTAATTAAAGTACAAGCATCAGTATTGTGTATTTCAGATGAACACACAATGACCAGCTTACACATTTTCTGCCCTGTCATTTTTTTCTCTGGCATATGTGAAAATTAAATGAAGTTATCAACTCATAAAAATAAGGAATTACTGAATCAGATCATTAATTCATGCAAATTTAACTTTTTTTTCTTATACTTTCAGGTTAAAATCCAGAGTAGGGATGAAGCCCCACCGCCGTTTCTAGAGGAAGGAGCTGAAGAGCAGCCTGCAGAGCAGGATGAGCAGCAGCCTGCAGAGCAGGATGAACTGCTGCACGACAGTGAGACGCTGAGTGACTGGGTCTAAACCAGCAAAAACATTTTTCATCCAACTGAACAGGATGAAAAACTGAACAGAGAATCTGTTACAATTCAAATATTTTGATATATCTGGACTTAAGTTGAAGCCGTTGCATTTTACTATTTATGCCCATTAGTGGCATTTGTTTTTATGATTTGATGGGATGCTGTTATGGTTCAAATGTTTTTTTATTTTTTATCATTTTTGTACCATTTTAAAATCTGCCTTATGTACCTTCAGTTTAAATCTCCGTTTTATTGTAAAAAGAAAACTCTTATTTTCTATTGTTTTATAGTAAGATTTTAATACAGTTGAAACCTCTGACAGGTTTTGTTCAATCAAAATGTTTTCAGAATACAAATATATACACAAATCAATTGAGACATCTGGCTTTCCTTTTCGGTGAACTTTTAAGTCGTCCACAGACAAGTTTGTTTAAAGAAACTTGTTCAAAATGTGATCTCTTTAGTTTCTGAAAAATCCCTAAAGTTATTATGCAACTTAAAAGCACACACTAATTTAAGATGATCTGTAAAATATGTATAGAAATATACATCTTGAAATTTTGGTGGACAAGACGAGTTGCATGTTTTCTAGAAAAGGGACATTTTTCTACATTATTCTGCTACAACTCCAAAGGCACACGACACAAGGGGGTCAAATGACAAAAAAAATATATATAGCCAAAATTAGTTAAATTACATCCAGGTATATAAAATAGGCACATGCTAAGCCATTTTTACAGATTTTCACAACTGGAAAAGCAAATATAGTAAATGAAAGAAATTCATACAAAAAAATACGTTTTCTGTCCAAACACGGAAATGTTGAAAAGATTAAGAACAAATGAAAAACCACTTCATCTCCACTGTCTTAAAATATACAGTTCTTTACCAGCTTTCACTGCAACAGTCATTAAAAAAACAATTTTATAATCAGCTCTGATCTGATGTACTGTTGTCACAGGAAGTTCGGGACCTCAAGGTGTCTTGGGTTCTTCATTTGGCCTAAAGGATCCAGAAGGAAGGAAATGATTAACACCTTCTGTTAGCCGCCTCCTGGCCATCATGGTCAATGTGATTGTGCTGTGTTTTCTCACTTTGATGTGTCCATTTTTTCCTCCTCTGGTACCTTCTCTTCTTCTTTTACTTCTGTGAAAGATTTGAAACGACTCACTCAATGATTTGATTATTACTTAACAGGATAACAGGATGTGAGGACAACTACCTTTTGGTTCCTCTGTACTTTTCTTCTTCTCCTCCGTCTCCTTCTCTCCTTCGGTCTTGGTCCTTTTGGCTTTCTTGTAGCTGGCTGCATTCCTGCGACCTCCTTCGCCTTCATCCTCCGAGTCAGAGAACTCTTCCTCGCACGCTATCCTTTTGTCGTGAGCACGGACTGGACGTTTATCAGGGGGGAGATGTGCATTAGAAGATGCTGCTGCTTCTCCACAACAACTGCCTGAGAGCTGATGCAGAATAAATGTGGAAAAAACTGAGTAATGATTTTACTAGATATGCGTTTGTTTGGATCATCCTCTTCGTCGCCGCTGTCCTCCTGCACGGCGTCCTCAGGGATGGCTTGCATCTGGACTCCCGGGGCGTGAGGCAACATGCGCAGGTTCTCAAACAAGCGCTGCCTGTAGGGGGCGACGCAGGAATACTTCAGCTCTAAGAAGTTCTCTGTTCTCTCAGGCCAAAAGCAAACAACAAATACTCTAAATGTGAAACGTGTTTCATGAACTCACTTGATCTTCTCCAGGTAGTCGTTTGTGTTCTGATTGGTCATGTTGGAGGGGCTGATGTGCAACTTGAAGTCTGGTCCAAAGTACTCGAAGTAGTCATTGTATGGGAGCTCTGTCAGTTTGGGAGAAAATATTTACATAATATTTTATTACGTCATCTGGGCACGAGCATCTGATTGGTTCATTCACAACATCTGAGTTGAATATTTTTAAGGGCCAATGTGAAACACACTGATTCCTAGTGTGCCTTTATGGGAAAACACTGAAATGCATCAGGGAAAAATAAAGCCTTACAGATTATTGTCTTATTGCATACTCATTTATTTTACATCTCCTCACACATACCTGGCATGTTTTGACACCGACATAACGAGTTCCACTGATATATCACGTAAAAAAAATTGGAAGCAAAGAATTTCTAACAGGAAAACAAAATGCATACCATTGGGGATGGAGCTGTCGAGGGCCACAGCAGTCTCAAACGTCCAGCAACGAGCCACGTTCCGGATCGTATAGCCGCCTCCTCCCAGCATCAGCAGCGGCAGGTTGAAGCTCTTAATGTACTCCACACACTTGGCATGGCCTAAGCAGACATGGTTTAAGAATATATTAAAAAAAAAAACATTCAAATGAGACTCTGCGTGTCTCATCTGAGTTCCATAATCTTGCCTTTAATGGTGAGGTTGAAGCAGCCCAGTCTGTCCCCTGACAGAGAGTCCGCTCCACACTGGAGGACCACAGCACTGGGCTGGTACATCTCCATCACCTTCGCCATGATCTGCAGAAGAAAAAAAATGCAACGGCGACAATTATTAATGTTAACTTTTGTTGTTTTTTTTATTTGCATCGAAGAACATCTACATTATGAATTTAACAGGACTTTATTAACTCACAGGTTTGAAAATGGCTTCATAGGACTCATCATCAATCCCATCTCTCAGTGGATAATTTACAGCATAATATTTACCCTTTCCAGCACCAATATCCTTAAGAGAACAAGAAAAGCAGCATTTTATTATTGCAGCTCTCTGACATGTTTACAAGCACAGTTGTTAAAGTCATACCCTGAGGTCACCGGTGCCAGGGAAGTACTCCCCATACTTGTGGAAGGACACAGTCATGACACGATCTGTGGTGTAGAAAGCCTCCTCCACACCGTCTCCGTGGTGGATGTCAATATCTATATACAGAACTCTCTGATGGTATCTACGAATGAGAAATGTTATTTAATTCCAACTGTTTTTATACATGTTCTGTGGCATCAGAGGCCGGAAATGTCATTATTACACATACTGAGCATCAACCTCTCTGTCACACTCACTTCAGTAACTCCAGGATAGCCAGTACGATGTCGTTGACGTAGCAAAACCCAGAGGCTTCGGACTTTTTGGCGTGATGAAGCCCTCCGGCCCAGTTGATCGCGATGTCTGTCTGCTGTTTGTTCAACTTCACGGCACCGGCTGAAACACAGTGAGAAAGTGAGAATTTAAAACTTCTCCAAAACAAAGGGCTACCGGACTTCTTCAGAGAAGATGGTCTTACCGACGGAGCCCCCTGCTGAGAGCTGGCAGAACTCGAACAAGCCATCGAAGACCGGACAGTCCTCACCCACATTGACTGCAAAACACAAACGTCAGAGACATCCGTATTGTTCAGACCCGGCACAGCATTGGTCCTGAACGATCCAATCGCACTAAATATGCAATTAAAATGTTTCTTTTGAGGATGGTTTGCTTTAAAAGCAGCTTCACAGGTGGCGTGCGATGCTTGTTACTTAATTTAGCAGCATGAACACAATCCATCCTCAGACACTCTGAAGAATCACCCACATGACTTGGAAGCATTTTTTTTCTGTTACAATTTTTGATCCGTTTCTTTACTTAGTAATCTTACATCTCTCTAAATATTCTAAAGAATAACTTGTGTTTCTTTACAATATTTTAATTTGTTTGATTATTTAGAATTGCATGTATTTTAACCAAATAGTCATGAGAAAATCTAGAAAATCCTGAGCAAACAATTTATTCTCACAAATTAGTTGCTGATAAAAAAAAACAGGCTTCCTGATTTAGGGGCATTAAAATAATTTCTCATCTCTGGCCGGACTACATGTTTTTTTTCCCAATTGCTCGGAAAAGGTTGTATGCAAGGCATAAATGGCTTTGTAAGAGCTACTTTCTCTAAATCAGTCAAGATGCATGTAAAAACAATAATGGAATAGAAAGATTTTTGTTAGGTTTTCAGACGAAACTTACATCTCTGCATCTGTTTGCTGTATTCTGACATGTTGTCCGGCCTGATGGAGCGCAAGAACCGGATGTAGTCATCACTGTGATACTTAGTCATCTCTTCTCCGCTGGCTTTGTGTGGACGCTGCAACAACAAAAATAAAGTCATTGATTATGTCCTGGGACAGAACCTGTCTTGCACAACCAAGTAGCATAAGCCCAGGTTGCTTAATTTCACATACATAGATCTCCATCTTTCTGTAGAGCCCATAGTTGAGCAGCAGGTTGTGGGTCATGCGGATTCGGTGAGGCTTCATGGGATGGCCCTGACCATAGTAGTAATTTCCAACATCACCTGAAATGAGAAAAAGCACAGAATCTATCAGTAAATAAACATCTGTTGAGGTCTGCTCACTATCCTATCGGCGATACTAGAAATAGAGGGGTGGGAGGGGGGTGACCTAAAGTTACCTACTGGCTTTTTAACATCAGTTGACGTTGATTTGAGCATTTCCAACAACAAACGCCAAACTTTCGAAGGTAATAAAATTAGTCTTTTCCCAGTACAAAGTAATTTTACTGACAATAACCGTGCATCATGTGTTAGCGCGCTAGCTGATTGTCTGGGTTTTTCTTTTTTTTGTTTTTATTTTTTATCAAAGTATAAAAGCCGTTTCAAAAATGCACTGAGTTGTATTTGAAGAGCTATCTTTGGCTATGGCCAAATCACCTTTTTAGAGTTTAAGCACACCAACATCTCAAAACTGAGGTGAGGAGATCAAGCTGCGTCTCAAGCTAGCTACGTTAGCTTAGGTTAGCAAGAGGTAAAATTGATAGATGCAAACTCTGTCGGATTTTATCAGTTATCGAGTCTTCTTATGAAACTGCAACTATGAGAGTACTTACCATCATAGTAGTAGCAAACTTTTTTCTTTGTGCCTTGCGAGGTAAATGCCATTTTAGTCTTATTTTTTGGATGGTTTTACCCACAGTGCAGGAGAGGAGACAACAGCGACACGTTTGGTCAATGGGATGTCAGCAGCTGCCCATAGGGGGCGACAGAGTGACACAAAAGGGTTTGAAGAAGAGATGACTACGTTTACTACATGCACTAATAGTCTCTGCTTTCTACCTCCACTTGCATCTAACAGATAGCATTGCATCTTGTACTGTTTGCATTTCTTAACCTAAAAAAAGTTGAGGTATGCTAGGCACATATCAGAGTCCTGGGAGAAGCTCTGATTACAACCCACAAAGAAATATTTGTGGGTTCTGTGCAATGCTCTTACACCTCATAATCTAGTACATAATTTGCCACTTTCAGGCAAAGTAGCAAAATATGTCAAGTCATAGATCATTTTAGTACACTCAAAATTGCTGCTTTTTCTGTAATTTTTTAAATAGTTACTTTTGATCACTGTAAGCATGTCTTTCCTGCAAACTTGATGCAATTACTTATTTACTCAAATTATGTTTCTCCATCTGATGACATCATTAGTTACTCAGTATTTAAGTAGCCTTTTATACAAAATACATTTTTATTTCTGCTTGAGTCATTTAGTGGATTACTACTTTTTATTGAGTAAAAATATATTGAAGTAGTTTGACTCTTAACTTGATTACAATTTCTGGGTTCTTTGCTTAACAATTTTGTCTCATAAAAACCACTTTACCTCTGCCTTTTTACCTAATTTCAATTACTCTTCCTCTTTTGACGTAGCTTGTACATCGAGTAAAACTATTTAAGGGTCTTTTTTAATCAAAGCTCATTATTATATTGATCAAAATTACATCTGAAGGTAAAAGGGGGAAGTTTCAAAGCCTGAGAAGCTTCACAAAACAGATAGCATCAATAGGAAAACGCTTCTGACTTAGAAAATAAAAAATTTTCTCTCAATTCTGGCAACAAGAAAATAGAAAAATGTGCTACTCTTAACTTATCCTAATTCTTTCTTAATTAACAGGACAAATCTATCTCAATATGCAATGAAAAAAATGATGTGCCTTTCTAAGCAGCGTAGGTACAGTATATGTTTGGGTTGAAAACGTTATTTTGTACATTGAGCTCTACATTTTTTACAATCTGTCACCATATTCATCCATCCATCCATCCATTTTCTTGCACCCTTTTTCCCTCGGTGGGGTCGGGAGGGGTGCTGGTGCCCATCTCCGGCCAACATTTCGGGCGAGAGGCAGGGTACACCCTGGACAGGTCGCCAGTCTGTCGCAGGGCAACACAGAGACACACAACCATGCACACACACACTCACACTCACACCTAGGGGCAATTTAGAGAGACCAATTAACCTGACAGTCATGTTTTTGGATTGTGGGAGGAAACCGGAGTACCCGGAGAAAACCCACGCATGCACAGGGAGGACATGCAAACTCCATGCAGAAGGACCCCAGGCTGGGAATCGAACCCAGAACCTTCTTGCTGCAAGGCAACAGCTCTACCAACTGCGCCACTGTGCAGCCCTCACCATATTAAAGTACACTTTATTTATTTATGTATTTATTAAATATGTATCTTGCCTGAGTTTACTCAAAGCTTGCTGTCAATGGGTTGTTGGTACTATAAAAGGTAACAGACATAAATATGTCAATTTTGGCTGAAAAAAGAAACAGAAAACAAATGAAGATGTATTTACAGGAACTTTAAAACAGTATCTGATGCTCACTAATCATCACACTTACAGAAATACTTCTTTTCCTATTTATACATTAGACATTCATTCTCTATAATAATAATAATAAAAAAACATCCATATTGTACCTTTTTTATAGTCAATATGCTTCACAACAATATTCTTCTCAACTGGCTTATTTTATGCAACAATACACAGCATTCACAAGAAGTTTGTTACCGTAAATAAAACTGTTATACATACTGTGGAGGTAAAATTAAACTGAAGCAGTTATTTACATGTCACTGTAAAAGCACCAGGAGTGCAGCTGTTTATTCAGCCCAGTACTGAGTCTCCCGTTTACTTAGTCACGATTGATCATCAGCAGGATCATCACCATCCTCTCCCCGGCTCGCACATTTCCATCAGAGATCATGGCAAATGTTTTCCAGGTTAGTTTGATGCAGAAACAAAGCACCACTATGTCGATCGTCCCAGCTCCTACTCTTTAGCAAACAGTTAAAAATCCAGCATTGGCTGTCAGCGGTCACGCTGTTAGTTTGATTATACATGCATGTGTCTCTGTATGTCTTTTTTCTGCCCATTGCAGCTACTCTTGGTACTGCCTCTCTGTTGCAGTGAAGAAATCTTCCAGGAGGTGCTTCAGGAAGTCGAACGTGGGTCTGTCCTCTGGTCTCTCCCTCCAACACTCCTTCATGATGTCATAAAGCTCCTCAGGGCAGTTTTCTGGCGCCGGCATCCTGTATCCACGCTCCAAGTTCTGGATCACTTCTGGGTTGGACATACCTGAACAGGAAATTAAATTATGATCAGTTGAAAAAATAATAATAATAATAATAAAAAAAAAAAAAAAAATAGTAATTTGTTGATTTCCACCTGACGACATGTAAATTTGTCCTCTGTAGTGCACATTTGCCACTACTATATACCATTTAGTTAACTCATTTCAGTCGACAGAGAACATTTTTCTAGATATCTCATTCTTGATTGTTTCTAAGGTCGAAATTAGTTATTTCATCTTAGGATGACAGCTGGGTCTTTCTTCAGACTCTAGAAAAAATTGGGACTCTAGCAAAATTGTGACACGTCTAAATAACTTGTAAAGTTGTTGTTTTTTGTAAAGACTCCAAAGGCTTTACAAAACTTTGTAAATCTACAATTCAAAACTTAGCTCAAAGAGCGTCCAGTTAATCCAACGGTAAACAAATCACTTTATTCTGAAAACAAAAACTAGCAGCTGCAATGAATAATGACACTTAACAGCTAATAAGATTAAGAGGTTTAAAGCCTTCAACATCACTTAAAGTATTTAAGGAGATTAATGTTTAGTTACACCTAAAACACAGCAAATTGTTGTTACATAATGGTTCAACTCCAATGGTTCAAGTAAATTATTAGTGCCAAAAATGAATATGAAATGAAGGCCTGAACTCAATACATAAATAACTGTTGTTATTTTCTATGTGAGTCAGTTGTCATCCTCTGGGTTAGTCTCTTTTGTGTACTGTTCCTTTTTGTCATTGCCGAGAACACACCATGTCAAAAAACACATAAATAAAAAATCAAAAAATTAAGTGTGCTTGGTAGGATTACCTACCTGGGTAAGGAATACGCCCGTATGTCACTATTTCTGTGAGAAGAATCCCAAATGACCACACATCAGATTTTATGGAGAAAGTGCCGTAGTTTATAGCTTCTGGAGCGGTCCATTTAATGGGGAACTTTGCACCTGTTAATACATTTAAAAATATAAACATATATTATGAAAAAAGTAAACACGTTCACAAAACAACAGTAATTTCGAGCAAGTCTTTAATAACGTTAAACGATAAGTCTTGAGGGTCCTCCTCCTACCTTCTCTGGCTGTGTATTCATTGTCCTCTATCAATCTTGCGAGGCCAAAATCTGCGATTTTACAGATGAGTTCATGGGAAACTAAAATGTTGGCAGCCCGCAGGTCTCGATGAATGTAATTCTTTCGCTCGATGAACGCCATGCCGTCAGCCACCTGCAGAGGGCAGCACATCATTTACACGTGCCCTTAGAGAGCGTCTTTGTCCGTGTTGAAGTGTGAAATAAATGTCTGTGAAGGATCTGTGTTTATGTTGGCACTCCAGCAGGACAGATGCACCAAAACCAGGGAGTTTACCACTTCCCCTGGTCACTTGCTTTCACCCTTTTACCTTTTTTTTGTGCTCTGACGTACTCCACCCAGGTGCAAAGCCGCGCAACTTACGCAACTCAATCTTACGGGAAAAAAAGCTGCAGCCCTACTTTAGACCTAACTATTCAGTGACTGAGTTTCTGTTTCAGTCATAGACTACATGACTCATTATTAAACATAGGACGCTGATGACATCTGACTCTACACTCGATGACAGGATATTCTTGCATGAGGTGTCTCAATTAAAATTTTTACAATTCCAAAGACCTCACCTCCTACAGTTTCTGAACAACTGGACCATTTTCTGCCTATCAGTCGAGGCTTTAAACTGTGAGGATTTGTTTTGAGGAAAGGTGTGCATCACAGAAGCTGCAATGTGTCACATAGGTGTCAGGGCAGGCAGTGTTTTTCTCAGAAACCTGAGATGTACACCTCATACTGAACTCACGTTTGGGTGAATTAAACTGGGTTATTCTAGAAGGCGAAGGAAAATGGTAAAAGTTTGTATAATTGTTTGTAATCTGAAAAATGGGGTGTGTATTTATATCCATCCAATGTGACACTTCTAAATAAAACCCAGAGCAACAAAAGGTCTGCAGAAGTTCCCTCCCTAATTTAGAAAATTTATCTGAACTGTCCAACTACAAACATACTGAGACATGACCATCCACCTAATCTGACAGGCGCCATGCAAGGAGAGTATCAATCAGAGAAGACGCCACAAGGCCTGTGGTAACTCTGGAGGTGCTGCAGAGATCTGATGCTCAGGTGGGGGGGATCTTTTGACATGACAACTTTTAGTGTGGTATAAATCTGGCCCATAAGAGAATCCATCAAGAAAAATCAATATGGAAAGATCACCATAGATGTTCTGCGGTCCGTTTGTCAGAGATAGCAAACATGTGGAAAATGGTGCTTCGGTAAGACAAGACTGAAATTGATTTTGGTAAATACGCAAACGACATGCAGCACAAAATTGACACTTCACACCACACCGAATATACCATCCATACAGTGAAACCTGGTGGCAGCAGCATTGTGCTGCGGGAATGCTTTCCTTAAGGGGGAGGAAGAATATGGATGGAGGTAAATACAGTACCAATCTTTTCAATAAAAACAGGAATCTTATTGTTTTTATTTAAAGTAGCATGGATTTTTCTATGTTAGATATATCCAGGATAGATATCAACTTTCCAGGATAGCCTTAAACATAGAGCCAGACAGAGGACAAATCTAAATCAATTTTAGAATCTGTGGCACGACATGAAAATTGACGTTCACAGCGTGTACGCATTTAATCAGACAGACTTTCAGCAGTTTTGGAAACAAGAATGGGCAAAAACTTCAGTTTTTAAACGTACAAATCTGACAGACACATATCCCATCAGAAAGGAGATGCTGCAACGTATTGACTCATGGGGACTGAAAACAAAGGCACACCACATTTTTCAGATTTTCATCTATAAAACAATCTAAAATTATGTCGGCTTTCATTTTCTCTTCATATTTATGAAGTTATTTGGTGGGGAGGGGTCTATCACACAAAAATGTTTTGAAATTTGAGGTCATAATGAAAGAAATTGAAGGGGTATTATGCTATCGTAATATCCACTTCAGACCTGTTAGCATCTAGCTGCCCTTTGTTGATAACTAACAAGACTTCAGTCAGTTTTTTTTACATGTTCCAAGATTATCTTCTTTATACTATATACTTTTGCACATTACTAAAAGAAAATGTCAGATTCTTGCCAAAATAACACTTAACCATCCACCACCGCATGATGCCGAGAAGCCATGTTACCACAAAATGTTGTCGGCGTATGATGGCTTGGCATGAAAGCATTGTTCGCTGTAAAACCTTCACCACACCGCTCTTCATGAAGCGTAGATCTTTGCACCGAGTTCTGACACGTCTAAGAGTTTGCCTTCTTCAGATGAAGCCGTTTGCCGTGTAAGACTTTGAAACTTCAGGCTGTCTTTCTGTGGTTGACTTTGTCATTCCCACACCCACCATACCCCATAAAACTGAGGTTTTTCAAGGGCAAGTAACATTTTGAAATTCCTTAAGATTAATCCTGCATAAAAGAAAATACTTTTTGAATTGAACTTTTCTCTGATTTCTGTTTTAAATTGTTTCAGGTTAGAATAAAGTCTGGTTGGCAAAGGAAAAGAGCTTGACTAAACTCTGAAACTCATGAGCCTTCCCACACCTTGAAGCACACATCCTGTTCACATGTTGAGAGCTTACTACATCATAATATTATCACTTTAAATGCACTTCCTGTTTAACAATCTAGTTGAACATAAGATATCAGTAAGCTTAAAGAGATTCAGAGAAACTAATCTGCATCATAGTTTCGGGTTCTGTCATTGTGGAGTGATCTCCATATTTTAGCTTAGTTGCCAGCCTTGATAAATTAAAAGTGAGAGTACAAAATAAGTTGTAGTTTCAGCCGGTTTGTCCACTCCAAATCCTGTTTATTAGTGCGAAGAATGGTTTTATTTGTGTCACAGCGTCTAGACTTGTAATAACGATTACATGCACGCCTTTCTGCACGCATACCCACCCAAGTCTGCACATAGTATTACAAGATTAGCGTGGAATTCAAGCCTCATTAAGACAGTTGCTGATTTATTGCCCAGTAGGATCACGCTACGCGTGAGGAATTGGAAGTACAAACAAGAGGTAATCATGTAAATTAATTGGAAGGTTAAATTATTTTTCAAAGAAAAGAATGATAAAGGCAGACGTATCTCACCTGTGATGACATGTCTATCAGTGTGTTGGTGGGTAAATTGCTCCCCTCCTGTGTTTTCAGGTAGTCTACCAAGCTTCCTGCAAATGAAAATA
Source organism: Poecilia reticulata (assembly GCF_904066995.2). NCBI lineage: Eukaryota > Metazoa > Chordata > Actinopteri > Cyprinodontiformes > Poeciliidae > Poecilia > Poecilia reticulata. Next base: position 15,619,984 of record NC_088851.1, on the reverse strand, counting down.
TTCAACAAATTTTTAAACTGAAGCTTGGACATACTGTTTCAAAATAGGATTATGACCACATTGTATATTGCATTTCAAATGAATAAATCATAATATGTTTGGAAATAACTAAGAGTTAACAAGGTGTGTACATTCAAACATTTCTGACAAACATCAGGACATTTCTCTGTGCCTTCAAAAATTATTAAAAAGGCAGATTTTAGCACTTTTCAAATATTTTCAGTAAAATGTAGGTTAAAAAAGGAAATATTTGCTTTTGATTCATTTTCTGTTTTGCTGAACAGGCCCATCCTCTTAACATCTCAGGCTTTAATATCTCTGCAAATCTAAAGTTCTGATAATTAAATTTTTTCATCTAATGAATCTAATGTGTGGGTTCTATAAACTAATCTTTAAAATTGAGTGTAGCAGGCATCTTAGGTGTGACATCCTACTTCTGGTGTCTTTGAGATAGTCACACATCCTGCTACTCTGTTTTTTCTTATGTCTAAAATGTGCTTTCCGCCATTTTTAAAAAGTATGAAATTTTAGAATATTTGGGGGCCTAGCAGTGATCTTAGCCTACAACATTTTTCATAAAGAGAAAATGGGAAATAAATGATCCTGTTTAGTGTTATGTTTTCTCTTGATCGAATCAGCCGGTCAAACGCAGCTCATTCAAAAATGTATGTACGCAGAAATCTGGTATTGTCAAACTCCTGATAGAATCGAACAGGAAGTGAATTTATTTTGAAGAATTGTGCAAACTCAAAGAGCTATTTGACACCTTTTGAGCATTGTCTTCAAAATATCACTATGTAGTGTTGTATATAGTCATGTTGCTGTTTTTATTTTTATTTCCTATGACTTGGACCTGCTATCATATCACTGTCACCCAATTACTTGCGAATCTCACATCCTCTTCAAAGTAAAACTTGTTGATAACTTTCAAAACAGTTTGAACATTTTTAGGGCATTTTTCCATTTTATTTTGTCAATGTGTTAGTGATATAGTTAATACTATTACTCTGAAAAAGTAGTTCTCATTAATGGAGAATAACCATGAGAGTGCTTCAATGTAATCTCTTTAATGTTTGAGTGGAATTACCTATGAACAATGCTTAAAAGCTTTTACATCGTAACACTGAGATCTCAAGAAGAGGAATAAAAATGTAAAAAATGTTAACTTCATGTCAAAGACGAAAATGTAAAACGATAAAAATAATATGCTGCATTTGGATGACAAATGACATTTTGGAATTTATTATTCCTCACGGAAATAAATAAATAGCACAGGACCGGAATAACAGCAGAAATCAACAGAAACAACATTTCAAGGAAGTGTGGTGTAATCTGTCAAGTTGATGTGCATTTTCTGATAACTAACACAGAACAATATCTCCGTTTGAAGGTCGGCTGAATAAGACCAAAGGAAATACTTTTGAGAAGAATGACTGTGCCTGGAAAGAAGAGACATTTACTCCTCTGCTTGAGTCTGGAAGGCTGCTTTTGAAGTTTAAAAGCGAGAGCAACCCTCTTTATCAAGGCCACAAAGGGCAGCCGGAATGACGCGCCTGGTATTTTTCCTTCCTTATTGTGCTCAATAATGCAAAAAAAATACGGGACAAACTGTATAAAGATGGGAACCTCGACGGCAGAGGAGACAATTGTCCACACATGGCTCCCGGACAAAGAGCTGGCCTTATGTGGAAACACTGCTGCTGGTTTACAAATGATAACACAAAGGCACTCCTTTCACTTCAGCTCTGAGGCTGTTGTGTTTGTGAAAGCATCTCTCAGTGCATTTTGGCGCCGTCACTCACAACAAAAAGAATCACAAAGACTTTCGAGGTTAAGGGGAAAAAGATCCGCGATTGCTATCATCTGAATGCAGATTCTGGTCATGTGAAACCAGCAGACTGCTGTCATGCCCTTATTTTATCTGTCTTTGGAGCTCATGGTTAGCTTAAATGAGATATCTGATATGAGGAGGAAAAGAAGGAAGGCCCACAGACAGGATGCTGATCACACGCCTGCCGTGAAATCTACTGCCGGATTGTTTATGGCACCAGCGTGCATGATGAAAACCTCTCACGTCAGAAACTTCCCCTCCGCATGTAAACACAATTAACCTTCCAGGACAGGTCCGGAAAAGAAGACGGGAAAGTTCATGTTTGCTTGGAAACATTTTAACACCTTAGCAGTGAACACAAGCGAGCCTAATGAGGAGAAACTAAAAATAGCCAGCATAAACAAGCTGGAGCTCCTGCACTCCAGCTTCATGCTCAATCGCTGGTGATGAATGCACTTTACCTTTCCAGTATGTCTGACCTCATGCACAAACAAGATATTCTAAAAAGAACAGATCCACTGACGTTAAGTTGATTCAACAGACTCGCTGGAGTGAAGTATTTATGTGAAAACATTGTGACTCATTAAAGGGCTGAAGCTTCCAGTCCTGCCTGGTCTTTTGTTCAAACATGTGTTCCCACCCTGAGTCCGATAACAGATCAACATGTTTAATCCTGAACATCTCTGACACCGGGCTAATGCCACTCCTTTGTCTTCGTTCCTAGATCCTAGATCACTCTTTCTAACTCTGTCTTTATGGTAACGAGGCAGGAGATTAAGAAGATGATTAATTCAGACAGGCTGAAACATATTTTAGTTGACTAAACCTTCTTGGAAGGAGCTTGCATGACTATCCGAGTACTTATTTTCTATTCATCTTTAATATAAAAACACTCCAAAGGAAGGTTAATCTCCTGTCGTAATGCTATTTGAGAGGACTTACCATTTTCCATGTACTCTGTGACAATATATATAGGCTCCTGGGTAACAACGGCGAAGAGACGGACAAGACGAGGGTGCTGCAGGTTCTTCATCATGTTGGCTTCTGCCATGAAGGCCTCCACTGACATGGTGCCCATTTTCAGATTCTTTATTGCCACATTCCTGTCGTTGTTGTAGACACCTGGAAAAGGACATCAAGATATGAACAGATGTATTAAAAAAAAACAACCTAAAACCTAAGATTTCTATACAGGTACCTATATAGAATTGTCCCTTTAATTTTACTACAAAACAAATTCTAACAAAATGTAATGAGATCGGTTAATGTGGCTAGGTCTACGACAAGACATGGGTCAACATCAAGGTATAACGTTTTTACATAGTGAAAGTTTCAAAATCTCAAAAAATAGTCATCTTCTCTCTTGTAAGGGTTAAAGTTCTTGTAATGAGAGGATGGTAAACTAGCCCTCCCCCCTCTACGAGTCCCATTCAACTGCGCCCCTACTCCACTTGTTGCTGTTGGCTCAATGAAACCTGCATAAACTTTCTCCTTTCTCACAAGGCTCATTTTCATTCATTAAAAAACTCCATGAGGACTACGTCTGTTAGCCAACCGACTACCTCCCAGCAACATTAGCACATAGCCAGATTTATTAACCAGCTAACATTATGTTGTCATTCTTGCATATTACGTAATATATAATATTATGCAAAGTAAGAAATAGAAAAAGATAACTTAATTTAGCAAATGTTTGGTCTATATTTTTGACTGTAGAAAATACAAAGCAAAACAAATGTTACTGATGACGTTATTACTTCTGCATACTCAATATGGCTGTGGTTTAGCAGCAGTAGTAGTAATTGCAAAGTTTCTCTTTTACAACAATAGCCATTTTTACATTATGGTATTAAAATTTTAAAAAGTGTAATTTTACAAGAAAATTATGATTTTAAAAATTAATTAATTAATTAATTATTAATAACAAATAAGTTGCTTTGGATGACAGTAATAATATAATACTTCATCAGTAATAATAATAATAATAATAATTTTCTATTATCCGCTGTGATTCACACACATGAAATTGATGTACTACTAAAAGCATTTACTCAGCCAGTGATGCCGGCTGTAAACCATCGCTTGGTTCAAATGTGTGCTGCTTTAAAAACAGCTTCACTTGACTCTCATGACGACAAGCTCTCACCAACATGTACTCAACCAAAGCCGTGACCATCCAGTTTGTTCTTTCTTTCACATAAAACACTTTCCCGCACGCCAAGCGTGAAGCGTATAGCGATGAGGGAACAAATCTTTATCCACTAGTGAAAGCATTCCTCTTTCGCTTTCTTCTTCTTTTGGTAATGCACTGATGGTTATCACGTACAGTGCCTTAGTACGCAATACTTACTGAACTTTTAGTACAAGGATTTCAACATTTTTTTTTTTTTTTTTACATAATCTGAAAAGTGTGGCATACATTTTTACAAATTTGCAGAACCACCATGTACTGAAAATGCAGTTGCAAATCTCTTGCTGTGTGTGTTTCTACCAGGATGCCTGATGCCTCTAGAGCAATGTGTGTATTTGTTGTTTTTTTTTTTTAGTAGCTCAAGCTCAGTCTGATTGGTCAATGAGAGTTTGTGAACATCAATTTTCAAGCTCTGCCAAAAAAGTTTAGTCAGATTCATGTTTAGGTCATTCTAACCGATGAATGTCCTCTGCTCTAAATCACATAGTAGTTCTGCCTTACGAATAAAAAAAAAATCGTAATTTTTCTTACACTTCAGAAATACGTATTACTGCGTGTTGATCTGTAACATAAAATCCCAATACGTTTTTTGTTTGACAAAATGTGCATAAGCTGAATCGAGGTACATAGTAGCTCTCATGTTTGCTGGCGTCAGTAAACATTTCATTTTGGATGGGGTGGACAGACAAAAAGCCCAGATTTCAAGCCGTACAATGATGCGGAAAAAAAAAAGTGGCAGTGAAATGAGGGCAAGTTCCATGGTTAGTAATGTTTAGCTTTTGTTCAGTGCTGTGTTTTGGAGGTTAAATGGTGCTGGCAAATGAGGACGGAAAATAGCGGGGAAATTATCCCTTCAATTGAATGATAATGAGGTTGTGGCCTAACCGATGTGCTCGTGATCAAAACGTTTAGCCCCTCTTGTTTAATTTAACGCTGCATAATCAGATCCAAAGTGTTGTTGGGAGACAAATCTTAAAGAGCCATGAACTCATCAAAAGGTTAGATAAGCGTATTTGGAGAAATGATGCACAACAGGGTCAATACCACACATCATTCTTTCGCTAAACAGCTCAAACAAGCCTACAATTAGGACTAAGCTGAAGGAAACTCTTCTGCACACACTGCAGAAAAACTCTGGCTCCTGGCAGGCACGCAGTCTCGCTCCCAACCAGACCAGGCATTTCACATCTGATGTATCTGCGCTACATTCTTTTTTTTTTTTTTTTCTGAGCACACAAGTTAAATCTCACGCAAAAGGAAAACAGCTCACCCATCCAGACTTCTCCGAACTGTCCAGCTCCGAGCCTGCGCTCCAGCTTCAGGGACTCTCGGGGGATCTCCCACTCGTCCTGCCACCAGGGTTTCTGCGGCGCCCTGGACTGACAGGGCTTCACCAGGACTGTGCACAAGCCATCTGATTCACCTGAAAAACAGCAACAAATACAGCTTTCCAACTCCTCAGTAATCAGGAATGTAGACTGGATCCCTCAGGAGGCACACATACGGGAGTAATGCTGGACGAGCTCCTTCAGGGAGCTGAAAGATATCTTGGTTGTGATGTAGAAGCCTCCGTCGTCCATGTTGCGGATCCTGTAGTGCTTCACGCCTTCCCCTGTGTTGTGGTCCAAATCGCGGACTGATAACGAATATGACCCTGGAGCAGCATTAAAAATGAATAGTGAGAAAGCTACAAAAACATGCTTTGACCAGAACAAGCAGAAGCAGTAGAATAACACACTTAGACAACGATGCCAGCAGGTTTAAACATTTAGTTTACTTTCAACATCATTTTTTTTTTGACTGGTGTGTAAAGACAGGTAAAAAAAACTTTCTAGACATTTTCTATAAAATTAATTTTACAAAAAAAAAAAGATTGTATTAATAAAGATTTTCAGTGTTCATTTCAACCCCAGGTGTTATTAAACATTTAGATCAGTGATTTCCATAAACGTGATCATTAAGTCCCAACAATATTTCCTGCAAATCTGATGAATCACCACGTACTTCTTGAAATGCGTCCCAAGAGGACAGACATTTAATGAGCCTAATTGAGCTAATTGGGATCAAACTCGAGCTAAAACATAAAATGTAGAACCAAAATCTGCTACAAAGTATTTGTTTACCACAGTAAACAATCAGATCAGCTAAAGCCAGATGATAATAGACCTCTTGTGATGTCATCGACCCAAATGTACTCAAAGCAGATTTAGAAGCTCGTTTTCTAAGAGATTAGGGGTCATCCTAAAATTGCTTGTTATGAAGTCAGTGTAAATTCCCAATTCAATACCTTGGTGTCAGTTCACATCTCTGAAAGGTGTTTTTAACCTGGGACAGAGTGCGAGTTGGTTTGTTTGTGGGTAACCCTACAAAACTGTGGCCAACCTACGTCCGTTTACATGAGACCAGTTTGTAGGCCACTCGTGAATCAAGTTATCTATAGATAAGCGTCCTTTCTCGTAGCTCTGTTTAAACCACCTCCAAGTTATTAGCATTTTTCTTCAGTTAGATTATCTCATGGTATTTTAATTTGATTGTGATTGTACAGCAATTTCGGAGAAAATGAGGGATGTGAAGGACAAAAAGGATGCACCAAAGACACAAGACCTGAGAGAAGCATGAGTCAAGTTTTTATCTATAATATCAGTTTGCAGCTCATGCTGTTGGCGCTAAGATGCTGATTTTTTTGTTTGTCTAGCTGTGTCGTATTTAATATTTTTACTAGGTTCATAAAAAAATCTAAACCAACAAGAAAATAGTTTTTTTTTTAACAAAAGCTGAATTAATATTATTTAATATCTGGTCAACTGAAAGCAAATTTGAAAAAATGAGGAGGTAAAAGGAAGTCTCAGGGGTAATTTGGGTCTTTAACAAGAAAGCAAAACTGAAATCAAATAAATAAACCCAATAAGCAAACAGGAAGTGGGGTATGAAAAATTCAGCCCCAGGGATGGGGAGAGTCTGAGTCATGCAACATGATTTGTTTCTCGATCTATTTATTAAGATCTCTGCTAATTTATGAAAAGAAGATTAAAACAAGAGCACTTCACCTTTGGAAGTCTCGCTTTCTCGAATCAGGAAGGAGCCCTGCGTGTTCCCTGGAGCCAGGAGGAGCCTCATAGCATCGTTTCGAGAGATGTTCCTGAAGAACCACCTGCAACACAAACGTACTTTGAGCTAACCACTTCCTCTCCCCCAGAGACCCGGCATGCATCACACGAGTTAAGATCGAGCCAGATGAGATGGTGCCGAGAGTCGTGACATTATGCTTCTTCCTCTGTGACGTACGATTCAGTCTCCACTGTGGTCATCGCGATGAAGTTGTGGGGAATGTAGCCCTGCTGGCCTGTGGTGAGCGACTCGGCCAGGTACCACTCCTCGTCGTCCCTGGAAGGCAGAACAGATGCTAGCTGTTAACAGCGCACAAGATTTGGTTGTTTTGAATTGAGCGGCAACAAACACTCTTAGTGAACTGCTATAGACTCGTGGATTTTTTGCAGCATTTATAATTGCAGAGTGAAAAGGACCACAACATGTTTTGCATGCAAAATATGATTTATGCACAGAAAAAGGCTCACTATTTGTTTTTAATCTTCCCCACTGTGAGCACAGCTTGTTTAAAGCCTTGCAGTAAAAAAATGTTTTGACAAAATCTAATATTAGTCAGGCTATTTCACATTAAACATGGCCCCCTTTATCAGACTCAGCACTTTCAAACACTTTCTTCAAATTCATTTACTTATTATCATCCAACCTTTCTAATAATTTTATATTTTACCACAAAATATATAAATCTACTCTCAGGTGTAACATTTTCAGATTTCGTTTCCGTCATTTCTTGTATTTTTTTCACCTATTACACGCCGCAGGCTGATTTTAACTTCATTACATCAAAAAAATGACTTTCAACGGTAGAAAGAATGGCCGAAATATTCTGTCATGTCTTAAAATTATTCTCTGTTTATGACAAAAATTGAGTTTGTTAGAAAAATAATGAACCGGTCTTTAACCAATCCCACTGAAACCTCTACAGTGAAACTGATTTGTGTCCTTGTATTGTTTTGCTGACAACATCAATTATTCAGATTAAGTGGCAGCTCGAAATCTAACTTTTTACCGCAAAAGTCAACTGAACGTTAGAACGTTGCAATAGCGAATGTATTACACTGTCAAATTCAGCAATAGATTTTGAATCGATTTTCTAAAACTCTTAAAGCACTCAAGTTGTTTCTTTAAGTTATCAAACATCAAGTGATCAAAAATATTCTTCTGTGCTATATGAATTTTGAAATCACTCAACACTAAATAAGAACTGTTTACTCTGGGAATGCGTAATAAGTAGAAAAATAATTAACAATAAACTAAAAATTGAGAATTTTTACACTATTTTTTGCAATTTACAAGACAAATTCTCAAGATTTAAAAGTCACTTCTGCGATGTTCAGAACTTCACACGAGAGGAAGTCTTTCATAAACCAGAAAGCATACATATGCAAATCTTAAGGGCAATTATCTGCGTTTATACATGTCTTATGCTCGTTCAAAGAAAGCAACTTGTTTTTAATTATGTAAATATACAAAGAATCTGCAACAGATGTGACTTTTCATTGCTTTTCTTGACTGCTATTTTGCCCATGAGAGTTTGGGTGTCTTCTTTGAGCTTTGTATTCGAAGCACATTTTTAAAACCATTTTTTGCATCTATTAAACTTTCTACATTTTAGGGTGACTGGAAACTTTGGCTGAGCTCATGTTTTCACAGCATCCTTGCTCGGGAAACACACCGGAAACATGTTGAGTTCACTATCTGTTCTCAGAACCACAATGACACCAAAACCAACAGCAGGAGACTTTTATATGTCATTTATATGACTTTTGGTGTCACAAGTTGTTAAATATTCTTCAAATCAAATTTTTGTCACATCCATCTACACTGAGTTTTGTTCTCAGGGGGGGAGATTGTAGCTTTAACTGCATTGTTGTTTGGCGTTGGATGCATTTTTCCACTTGCGAGTTTTGTCTGTATGGATTTAAAAGCAGCTCACTTGTTGATGATCTTGAGTTTGTCTCCTTTATCAAAGCCCAGGTCTCCTTCATGTTTGGGGTCATAGCTGTAAATGGCCACCCCGATGTTATCTGCAAGAAAAAGCATTCATAGTTTTAGTCCTATGGCCAGTGTTCAGAGCACTGCACATCTTTGAACGGTTCTCTGATTGGTTTTCTACAAACACAGCAGTGATGGCAAAGCTGAATCTCAGCCTCCTTGACCCATGAAGCATAACAGTTCTGTCATGAAATGTCTTAAAAGTATCACGGTTTCCTTTTGGAACAGAATTTTTAAGGTACGACGTATTTTGGACCAGTTAGAAATATATTTGGTTCTTCGCTATGTTTAAACATATTTTAGAGGAAGGCAGTTCTTGTTTTTTTGGAAATTTTCTCTGATGACCCGGCTCCTATACTCTTTTATTAAGCATGTCATCAATATAAATACATAAATAGAAAATATTTATTTTACAACTAAACAAATTAAAATACACATCTTTAGTAACAAAATGAAGTTTATTGTTTCACGTTCTGGTAAATGCAAAAACCGAAGCACTGAAGTTGAGTTCAATAATTCAGATAATCAATATTTTAAAACTAAAAAGAATATATAGCTAAATTCAACTTTTTTATATATGAAGTACATGACAAAATGTTTATATTTTCTATCAAAGGATATATTTGGAAAAATAATTTACACCTTATGCCCAAGTAGGCTGGACCATTGTGATGACCATCCTCGCTGGATTTTCAAAATTCATTATGTACACACCACAGTTATGCAAAACATTGTTGGCTACATTCTCAAAGGTGCGAAGAAGACAAAATTTAGTATGACTACTATTTTATTAAGGGTCCAGTTTTCAGACTCTTGTACTGGTTGCTTGTTATAAGTTTCAAGTTTTAAACCTATTTACTTGCGGAGGAGCCACTAGATTGCCTCGTTCTTCAGTATACAGGAGATACGTTGACTTTTGTATTAACCGGATCACTCCGGTCCAAAAGCAACAATAACTTAGTTATTACGTATAGAATTGCATTTAGTTGTCCCCAAAATGGGGCAAATAATTGGGGAAATGCAGGAGGCTGACATGGGACATGTGGAATACGAGACGTCGGAAGGATGCATAAGGTAAAATAAATTCTCTTCATAAAATGTTTGAAACTTTGCATATATTTGTTTGCCAATACTTGGACTGACTGAAATAAAGTACATTTGACTTGTAAACTACATTTCATTTCAAACTTAAATCCCCAGGAAGTTGAATATTTCCAAGCGTCAACATGGTAATCGAGCAGTCGGCTAGATCCGTAGCTTTCATTTTAAAGAAAACGGAGAAAGGAAACTTGCGTGGACAGAACAAGGTTGGAGGAAAGTGGAAAATGCCGAGTAAACAGATTCTGAAATGAGAATAATAATCAGAACCATCGTCCTTTCAGAATGAGAACAGTACTAGACAGGACGAAAAAGCATGTTCAACAAACTCATTGAACGTTATGTTTGCAGTGTTTCCCCCCTATCAGACGAATAAATTGATACATTTAATTAAACATGCAAAGAGTTGTTTAACTTAACTTTTTCAAACACAAATAACACAAGAGAAGCTTTAATATGCTGCAAAGAGACAAAGTCAGGAGACATACCTGGTAAAGGTGACATCGGGGGCGTATACTGTGATGGATATGGAATCACCTGATCTGTGTACTGAAGGGACAAAGAAATAAGAGACATTATTGGACAAACAAAGAAAACAATGTAAAACTTAAGCAGACACTTGTATGTTTCTGGTTTGGGTAACCAGCTCTTAGCGGTAATTGTCATCCGTTTTATTTGTTTTTTGTGTTTTTTTTTCTCTGCAAACCAAACGTCTCTGTGTTGTGTCACACGCAGGTGGTTTCCTCCTTAACTCCTAATCTAATGGGACATCTCAGTCACAGCGAGGAAAGAAAAACACTGAGGGAATATTTGTGCTCCTGCTTAATCACACGCACAAAAGACAGCTTCCCTTGCAGTTATGTAAGTTATTCAACTCTGTTGTACCGAAGCGGATTGAAACACATTGTACTGTATCATGTTTACTCAAACGGACTGAATGGTGGGAGCCCATGTAAAGTGAACACCTCCTGGCTTCAGTTCGCGTGCGGTCATTCAAATTCAGCCATTTGTGCATTTTAAGAGCAAACATGACCTCTGCGTCCACTTACTGGATTGCAGGCCTGGGGAGGAATTGGACAGTTGCAGTGTTCGCAAATTTCGTCCAAGTTCTCCATCCACTCGCTGTCTGAGTCCGAACTGCAGGCGCATCCCATCTTTTCTGAAATTTCAAACGGACACGTTACTTCTTCAGAGAAATATTTATGCTCACTAAACAATTACTAATGCTTCATTGTTCAAAAAATAAACATAGCAATTACAACATATTATTAGTATTATTGTTATTGCAACTAAGAAGGCTCCACTATCCGAAATCGTACGTTTTTAGGACAACTCTGGCCGGTAAGAGGAAATGTTTTGACACAAAATGGAGGATGACAGCGTTGAACGCTGAAACTTTTGCGCTTTTGACTCGTTTAAACACATGCTAGTTCGGAGCCCTCCAAATCCCTTCAAAAAACAATTTTCCTCAAGGCTCTAATGGGTTTTCTTTTAGAAACTCGCAGCAATGTTAATCTCGCATAATCTGTCGCCCGCATGTGCTACGTCTCCTATTTTCACACTAATGCGCCGAATAAACCAGCTTTCTCAAGCCCGCTCTACTCCCGTATTTGGCCGCTCATGGAAAAAGGGTCAGCGGACTAATCACAGCCGACGTCTGTCCCAGAGGCTTAAAGCCGTGAGAAATCTGCAAAGGTCTAAATAACAACCCACCATTTGCAGCAAAGAGGTCCTTAGGATGAATCACAAGGGGGGTCACCACCATCTGAAGGCGTTCTTTTATTATCAGCTCTCCTAGGCTTTCTGGCCCACACTTGGGGAGTCACACAAGTCAGTATTTTCCACTGAGGGGGCTACCCTCTGTCTTTTTTTTTTTTTTTTCTTATCATTACAAGCAGCTGAAGGCCTTTTCCAAACAAACTGCTGAATGTTAACAGGATATAGCAGATATGAACACAACAAGCATCCAAGATCTCCATGTCGAGGACTTTCAAATCAACTTTTGTAACATTAAGAGCCAAACTGAGACCGGAGGTTCGTTTTATGCTACCTTTGTTCAAATGATCTCTAAAATAAAATACCTTTAATTCAGTTGAGAAGTTTATTTTTCTGTTTAACAGAAAAAGCACGTTTGGTGGTTTACTACATAGAAAATGGACAGATAAATAAAGACTACACGGTAGAAAGGTTTTTATATTGATAATTTAGAGCAATACTTGTGTGTGATGATGTCATCAGCCTTTCTGAAACTTCTGCTTTAGCCTTATAATAGAGTAAATAGACAGAAATAAGAGACGGAACACAGCTACTTGGATAAAATAATTTCTTATGTCATTTTCCAGTTGGCTAAAGATTAAATATATATATATTTTTTAAAAACAAAGCAAGTACATATTTATGTCAATTTTACGCAGTCTTTGCTGGTAACAGCATGTTTAATTAAACTCAAACTTTGAAGGTTGACACCATCACAAGTCTTTTACTCACCTGTTAAATTAATTGAATCTATCCTCAAACGTCCAATAATGTCAGATTTCAGATGCCGCCATCAAGATTCCCTTTGTTCAGACCTGAATTTATTCTGCCGAGCTATATGTCGAGAGAGCAACTTTTTTACACACCAAGAGCTTGGGTGTGAAGATGTCATCATCCGCCTCTCTTATTATAACTAAGCCTGCAAACAGACTTGATGCGGTGTCTCGTACACACACGCACACACACACACACACACACACACACACACACACACGCATACACACACACACACACACACACATATGGAGGAGCGACCCAGAGAGTTTCCTGTCGTTGAAACTTTGAGGGTTGCTCTGCAGTCTTTTTAACAGGTGCTGAACGTGCAGCTGTGTGAAAGCAAAGGGGAACGTTATGGGCTCTAAGACGAAAAAAAAAAGGGGGTCAGGACAACGCATTTATCCAGAAAATGAGAATGTTCCAATACAGTTAGAACAGGAGGGCTTTGTAGGATGGTGGTGACGCCACGCTTGTGTATTTTTGTCTTGGTTCTCACCATGTGATGATGTGGGAGTCGCTGGCCTTCGCAAGGTGCCCCACCAGCATGCAGCTGACACGGTAATCCCTGATTGATCAACGCAAACAAAAATTTTAAATCACACAAGACCTTAATGAAACAGATCACATTTGCCCCCAAAGTGATACCACATTAGCATATTTGCAGCAGCTGCGCTTCCTCTGTTGTGGGTTAAAACTCTTTCTGGTTTAGTATCACGAACACATGACTGCAAAAATATGGTTTCTCATTTAATGTCAATTAAAAAAAATAGCTTTGCCCTGACTTTTTATTTATTTATTTATTTTAATCTGAAGTCCAATCGAATCAAACTTGGCAAAACTGATTTTATGTATCACATCACCAAAACATCACTTTCCTTTAAAATAAAAATAAAAATAAAATAAACTTTGCATAACATGGATTTGTGAGGTCTCTCTCTCTCTGCCCCTGCATCTACACTTCTGAACACCTCAGGCTGCAGGCCACATTTCTTCTCTTGTGGTGAACGGATGCTGCTGTAGAGCTTGCACCGGCAGGAAGTCAGTCCAAGCATCACAGATAGTGCACAGAAATATGTGCTCTGAAGACTGCCACAGCTTAGATTGAGTCTCGCTCGCGACCAAAACCACCCGAATTCTCTCCTTTTTTTCCGTTAGAGTGAAATTCTGCAAAAACGTACTGAGGGTGTTTAAGTTTCCCACATCATGATACACTCCAGAGACATTCTGGTAGTTGTTTTGACTAAAACATCTAATATATATGTGTAAACAATAGCAGAAATCCTCAAATCGGAGGGCTCGGCCAGCTCAGGGTGTTCCTGCTCCACATTTGTCACTGCTTCCAAACGTGGTTGGAAATCACATTCTGTTACGCAATCAAACTTAGATGCTATCGACGCACAAAAAGTTTTCCAATCCTCCTACAGCCCGCTTTGTGATGCAGGTGCAGTCTTCTTTCATGCTGCCGATGCTTACTACTCGCACACACCGTATCAGCTTGAGCTGAGAGCCATGCATGCTTTATTTACTCCATGATATCAGCTTTAAAGGATGTGCTATCATTAGGTATGCTGAAGAAAGGTCAAGGGAGAATATCTGACGGGCAAACACAAAGGTAAAGAAAAAGGCTATTGAAGGTGCGATACTCAGGCTTCTGTCCAACTTCTTTCATTTGATATTCACCTTCACGTCTGGTTGTTCTGATTACAAGTCACACATGAGGTCATGTGTCCTGCAGCACTCCACAGTATGAAGACTGTGTCTGCTCATTTGCCTCGGTAACAACAATCTGCCAAGGAATATTTTGTTTCATGTTCTACAAGTTGTATCTTACAGTGTGTATGGTTCAGCACAACCCTGCAGGAAGTGAGCAACAAGACATGAAAGAAAGAAGCAGGACACTTGTGTGCATAATCTGTTTTTAGGCCAGATGATAGGGTTGGGGTCTGTGGTGATCTTTACTTTAAATAACTTTCAGGTTTTGCGCTGTGCAAGGTTCTTGAGTCATCTCTGATTTGTTTATCTTATTTCTAGGGAACAATAACAGATTAATAAAGCCTGGAAAACCTGGGAAATCTGGTTAGTGCAAGTAAGATATTGAAAATGATGGGTGGTTTAAACTTTATTGTGAGCTTGAATGTTAGTGGGGGGAATGTAATACCACTTACAGGATTTCATTACAGTCTGGGAAAGTCTGGAATAATAAGCATTTTCCTGGTCAGGATAAGCATGGAAAAAGAATATAGAGTGTGGAAAACATTGTATGTCCGTTAGATTCCCGTCCATCCATCCATCCATCCATCCATCCATCCATCCATCCATCCATCCATCCATCCATCCATCCATCCATCCATCCATCCATCCATCCATCCATCCATCCATCCATCCATCCATCCGGGAATTTAAGTTACTCTTATCATTATTAAACACTTTTGTCCAAGAAAGAAAGAAAGCAATCCAGCCAAGGTATTTTCTTTTATACTCACACTCATAGTAGATACATTTACATCAGTACTTAACAAAAAATCTGCATAGAACTCAATGTTATACTTTTAACTAAAATACATCAACATACAAGGAACAAACGTAATTAGCCGTGCATTTGTAATAAACCAAATCATTCATCTTGGGTGGGAGTGTGTGCTCAAGGGGGAAAAAGCAACACTTGGTCAGCTTTATACAGTCAGTGCTCTGCAGCATC
This sequence comes from Poecilia reticulata, assembly GCF_904066995.2. Lineage (NCBI taxonomy): Eukaryota > Metazoa > Chordata > Actinopteri > Cyprinodontiformes > Poeciliidae > Poecilia > Poecilia reticulata. Next base: position 15,604,534 of record NC_088851.1, on the reverse strand, counting down.
TCAACATGTCACTGGGAAACAAAACAGCCTCCTGGCTCTTGTCACAGCCGTGCTGAGGTTGAAGGGATATTTTTGGTCCCTGAGGGAGAGGTGTAAAACAAATCATGAGGGTGACCTCCTGCTTTCTGGTGGAAAGTGATGAAGGCTTAAAGAGTGCTGCTGTGAGAGGGGACGTTGTTTAGCATAGAAACTCACTGAGTTCCACCAGGCCCAACAAATACACACCGGCTCTGAGCTCTTTGATTTCATTAAAGCATGTGACAGCCTGAAAGGATCCAACTTGTTAGCGCCTCGTCCCTCAACCAGCTCAGACAAAGTTTGTCCTTTTCTCTTTAATCTCACTTTCATCGCTTTGATGGCCAAATTCCTTTTTTGCTTCACGAATTATATTTTACCTTTCTGTTTGAAGATTCTGTCACAATAATTGGTCCCTGGGTCTTTGAGAAAATAAACAAAAAATGTCTCTGGTGGGTCACGTTTCAGATAAATAACTTGATACAATGTGTTGCCAAAAGTATTCAGATGCTCACCATGACGTTTACGTCAATTTAAATAGTTCCCCCACGCATGTAAGATCTAACGACCAACTCCTCTAGAAACTATTCCCACAAGGTTTAAGAGTGTGTTTATGGAAATATTTGACCTTTATTTCAAGAGAACATTTCTGAGGTCATTCCCAATGGTCTGCTTCTCGGTCTTCACTCTAATTCATTTCCAAATGAGCTCTATCAGGTTTAAGTCAATGCTCTTTTCAGGCCAGTCAAGTACCTCTACACCAAACTCACTAATGTACATGGATCTTATTTTTGCTTTGGTGGCGGTGAAACTGGAATGGGAAAGCATTCAAATATGCTTGTATTCTGCAGCACGGAGAGGACCTTCAATGGACCTAATGGGGTTGTTCCTCAGCCCCATTCCTGAGGAACAACCACACACCATAATACCCCCACCACCAATATTTATACATGGCACAAAGCAAGCAAGTACCATTCTCTTAGCAACTGGCAAACCCAAACTCATCCAATGGCAAAGAAACCTTCTAGATCTTCCCCACTCAGACCATCTCCTAGGATCAATTCCAGATTTAACAAACACAATTTTCACTTGGGTTATTTTGAATACAGACCCACACACATCAGATCCTTCCTATTTATTCTGCAGGGCATCCTAAAAGGAAACACAAAGTTGAAGGAATCCTCTCTTTTCTTGTACAGCTTTTCAACAAACTGGGATTCTTGAAGTGTCTGGTCTGCTTTGGCCTTTTGGATGTGTGTGTGTTGCAGATCTGAACTTCAGATTTACGGAGGTTCAGATTTACAGTGTGGCAAATCTGGGTGGTGACTTCACATCCAGGTCCAGCAATGTGCTGGAAGGCATGTAAATATGATTAATAGAGCAAATTAGCCACTGTCAAGCAGAGATTTTCCAGTCCATCAGCTGCATGCTTTACACCACTACATCCGAAGGTTTTACTATGTACTTGGACAGAGGTTCTCATCCACGGAAACCCATTCCTTGAAAGCGTCTAAACACTGTTCTTGAGCTACTCTGAAGGGCCCACGAAGCCTAGAGGAAGAGATTGACTCTTCAAGATAGGTGGCAACTTGTACACACTATGAGCCTGATTTTATGATTTTATGTTGTCTCCTCAAAACTGTTCCCACTTTGTTCTGATGCCCCAAACAACTGACTTTTGCACAAGCAGGATTCTATCGCTGTACTACACTTAACTTCACAGACATCCTGAGACTGCTCTAGAAATATTTGCACATGCAGTCAGCTGCCTCGGTGTGGCCATGGAGGTGTTTGGAACAAATGAAATCAAGGACTTGGAGGTTTGTCTTAATGCTTTTGGCAATATAGTGAATTCATTCAAAGTTTTTTTTATTTATTTCTGTGACAAGTCTGTGGTATAAAAAAGCAGAATCAGACGCGGACCAACAGGGAGTTCTGGCAGTAGTAGAGGTGTGCATGCCTTCTGCAGGTGAGTACATAAATACTTCCTCATTCATGTCATACCCTGACACAAATCAGTCAAGGCAGACATTTTCATTTTCTCTGCTGGCAACAATTGCTGCCTGCCACTCACCAGCCCGCCTTGGAAAGGAAGTAACTCTAGTGACGTGCCTTGTACAAACACAGAGAAGAGATACGGGAACATCTGTTGCTGTGTGGGCAAAATTTGACCCTTTTCAACACAGTGAGAAACGTCGGGAGTTGATGTTCATTTTGGTGAGGCCTAGGTGTTTCAGAGGCGTGGAGAGAGCAAAGGCGGCCTTCATGGGGATGTCGCACAGTAGGTCCGACTCCTCCTCGCACTCCTCCAACTCGTAAGTGGCATCATCCAGCATCTCCTTGTGACGGTGGCACACCTGCTCCACTTTCAGCCGGTGGATCTCCCCACGAAGGCGGATCAGCTGCCGGGCCAGTCGGTTGTCTTGGACTTGCATCTCCCTCTGGGCAGTGAGGAAAAAAAAGTGGGAAAGTGGGGTGAGACGTAAGAAATCAGTAGTTTTATCTCTGTAGAAAGAGTGTAGGGTAAAATGTTTTTGATAAAAAAAGGGTATTTTTTTGTATTCATTAACCACCAATAACTCTGATAGTGTGTGACAGCTAGTCACTGTAGTTATAAACTTAGTTTCATTCTAAAATATTTTTTCTCATATAAGAAACATAAATGCCTTCAGAAATGTTGGTATATTTCGCAGATTGTTGCAAATAGTCAATGCTAAAAAACATAAATAAAAAACTGAGGGCAGACTCCACATTTGATCACTTATTTAAAACTCATATGTTCACTTGTGCCAAACTGAAATTATTTGCATTTGGATGGTTCCAGGTAAGGGCTGTGAGAAAACAGGCATCATATTGTTTCACAAGGTGTTTGTTTAAACAGAGTTAAACATGTCATCATTCATGCTTTCCTTGAAATGAGAAAGGCATTCATGCAGACACCGAGGAGATGATCATCTACCTTACAGTGAAGCTTTCCTCCTCTCTCCTGACTTGATCAGATTTTGGTTTTACAGGGCTGAGAATTAGCTGGAAATCATTCATGTCAAGTTGCAATAAGTTAGTTAAACATAAACCCAACTCACCAGCTCTTTTCTCAGAAACTCCAGCGCATCATCAATGGTGTCGAAGCCGCATATGTTGCGCACAACAAGCTCTGAGTTGTCGTTTCTCAAAATCGCGGGCATGGAAACGTCTCCTTCGGCGGAGTCCGGACAGTCCGCGGGGCTCCTGTCCGTCCAAGGGCGACTCTGCAGCCGTTCCTGCCACTCCAGATAGGACGGTCTGCGCGTCTGCAGCTTCAGCTTCTCCGTCAGCGCCTTGACGCTGTCCAGATCCTCCGTCTCTCCCTCCGAGCAATCAGCTCCAAGCTCTTTGAAATCCATTCATGCAACGGGGCAAGCAAAACTTTCTGAACTCGGTTTGACAACGGCTCTCCGGAGGGTGCGGAGAGCGCAACAGGTCCATACCTCCTTTATAGGGAGAAGTCGCACAGTGGCCGCCCATCCCGCAGAGGACGGGAGGGGTGGATAATTTATTAGCTGCTTTATGAAAGGGGAAGTCGGACCTTAAGTCCTTAGCAGAGAGTTTTAGTTCAAGAAAAAAAACTTCAGAGCAGATTTAATTTCGGTAAACCAAGACCACCATGCATAAAAAGATAGCGAAGATATCTTATATGCACAACCCCATTCTTACACAAATGTAAGTGTAAAAAGTAACAGTTCCTCACGAAATATATGTAAAAAAAAAAAAAAAAAAAAAAAAAAAAAGCAGAGTAGTCTCTGTGTATTTTGATGCTCAGATTTTACTGAGGGCCCAAAGTGCATCAAGAAAATATAACCCATAACATAGCGGCACCACCAGTCCGAACAGTTTGTCAGATCCATGCATATGCGTTGTTCATGCGATAAATCTTGCAGCTGAAGTCAAGGTTAATCGGGTCAGGCTTAAATCTAGCACTCTGTAATTTTAGTAATTTTAGTGAGCTTGTAGAAACTGTGAATTCAATTTCCTGTTCTGAACTAACAGGGGCTGCACCCGATGTGGTTTTCGGGTGCTGTAGTTCATCTGCTTAAAGATTTGTGTATTTCGAGATTATATTATATTATATTATATGCTTAGTTACATGTGTTCACTTGAGCTGTTGTCGCCCCTTCATCATCTCAAACCAGCCCCCCCCCCTCTTCCTCCTGTCCACAGATATCAATTAGGGGGGTTAATTTCCTCTTTTCCTGACAAGAGAAATAGTTGAGATATGGATGAAAATCTCAGTAAACTGTCAATTTCTGAAACACAAACACTGTGTCACATTCAGAGTCACTTAGTTCCCCTCTCCTCCACGTCTTGTTCTTTGGTTTGAACTTTAATAGCTTATCTCCAGAAGACTAAGCCTGTTCAGTTGCTGTCATGTGACTGGCTCATTGTGTTAACAAGCCATTGAAAGGGTGCATCCAATAAAAGGCCAATGAATGTAAAATGGCAGGTACTTTTCAAATATTGTCAAGTAATAACCACAAACCTCACATCTTACATAAGATTTTATGTGATACTCCAACACAATGAAGACTTGTACGGCATGAAAGATAAAAGGGTTTTTTAAGAGAGCACCAGGAGAAGACCAAGCACTTTAGATGTCTGAAGATCTAAATCAGTGATGATCTGTAAGGTAAAAGGTAAATGGATCTTAGCATGGACTAACTAATCTTTCTGTAGCATCAGGAGAGAAATAGTTACTCTAGTATTCCAGTCTCTCCCGGCCTCAAGCAGAGACCTCTAGCATCAAAGTCCCAGCAAATGATGAGCAAAACAAAACATTGCCTTTTATTTTCTTTGCAGACAAAAAAAAAGCTGAGGCAAACAGATGGCTCACCACATTCCCATGCATCATTAGCATTGCAATATAATGTAACGCATTGTAATAATTAATCTTCACGGGAAAAGGTTTTGCAATAAGTTATAAGTAGTCATTTCAACCAGCCAAGATTCCACCCTATTATTCATATAATAAATCTTACTAATGTTAATAAAAGTTGTATGTTTTTTTTTATCTTGACTTTCCAAACGGATTTAGTGCTAAGATATTTGTGCTTGCACGTAAAACTCTCAGGATTTATAGAGTTGGTTGACTAAAAATTGTGTGGCGCAGACAGTGGGAAAACCTGGAGGCCATTTATATAGCTGCATCTGTTATAACAACAAATGTGTTGTTTTATTTATTTATGAAAGGATGAAACAAAATACCAGTCTTGTGTTTTTTATCATATTTTAGAGCTTATTGTATAGTAATGAAATACATCACATGTGTAGTGGTTTTGCATATAACATCCCTGTGTTTTACACAAAATAGTATAAAATAAGGCTGGGTTGTGTATTTGGGATATTAGCTAAAATGTTCTACTTCTATATCTGTCCTATGTCTGTAAAACTAAATAGAGTCATGCGCGTACTTTCAGCATTTACCATTGTATTTTAATTTTGTTTTCATTCTTTTATGTTAAATAATTCTTTATTTATTTTCTGTATATGGGGAAGTTATTTTCTTACTTTAAATCGATGCATGATGAGACAAAAAACAATTTTAATTGACTTTGCACAAAAAATAGAAATCCATCCATCCATTCATATTTATATACTTCAAGAAGTCAAATTTGTACACATGAGGTTTGGTGGGGAAAACAAACACTATTTGAGTTCTTCTGTTTAACACTGCAAAATCAGGTTGAAACTGAAAAAAATCTTGCATTTGTTATGATAAATGAAAATATTGGCAATTGTGTTCACAATAGGGGAAATATATAGCAGTTGATATACATTATGTCTGAAATCTTTAAAAGAAAGCAAGTCCCAGGGAACCAGGGAAAATAACAAGATGTTTTGTGACTTTTGCAGGTCCAGACAAGCTTTATTTTGAAAAGCTAGAGCAAAATCATTCTAATCCTCTAATCTAATCTAATCATTGTAAAAGTCTTAAACTCTTGACCAAAAGCAAAGATCTGTAATCTGAGGATCCAGAGACACAAGTGGCTCCTTGGACCTTCCACAATGGCTCCTAATATGTTTGGCTAAAACTGACAACTATCTTTTTTTTTTTTTTTTGAATAGATAGAATAAATACTTTTTTTTAACAGTGTTTCAGATTTTGTATCATGGAATAACTGACGTAAATTTAATAGTTTTCCACAAATATCAACATTCCATGTAATAAAATGAATCCATCCTAATTTTGAATGAAAAGATTGATGTTTTTCTCTATTTTTAGTTTATTTCAGAAACTAAAAATAGAAAAAAAAAGTGCTTCACAAATTTCCTACTGTCAATATTTATTAACAATTGTCTTTTTTTTTGTGAGTGTGTTATGACCGTGTAACATTTGCTCTTACGTTTTATTTGACTGAGGGCAAAATTGCCTCTGGGTCAGATTGCAAAACCCTGACCTACAGCTAACTTTTGTTGCCTTGTGGTGCCACATGGTGGCCGTTTAATGTATTGCATTCGCACCTCCGCTGCCTCTCAGTTCGAAACTGAACTGAGTTTAACTTAAATGTCACATCATACTGGGTCGCTTTTTTGTCTCAGGAAACGCGCACTTCCGTCTTTTGTTGCCTCAAGCAACTCATTTTCCATTTCCACACTAGAAACCAGCTTAACAAGAAGTTACAGTAAAAAGTGAACCCGCATTTGGTTCAGCTATGTTCAGGCAAATATGAAGTTTCTTCTATTTTTAGACGCCTTATCGTCAAACCAGCAGCGCAACTGCAAGACAGCCCAGTTAGCTCTGGGTGCAGAAGAGGAAGCTTGCTTTCATTTTTTCTTAAACAGAAACGAGTAGGTGATTTGAAGTGAAGTGCGGGGGGAGTAGAAAGAAGAAAAGTTCGTTTCTGTGAGGGTTTTTCCTGAAGTCTGAGGAGACTGATGGAGTTTTCTGACCACATCAAGACGGCCAACGTGGAGGATGTTGTGCTCCGTCAGCCGCTGCACCCACCGAGCAGAGGGACCCTGTGCATCACCGGTCACCACCTGCTCTTCTCGGACAGGGAGGAGGGAAGCTCCAGGCAGATTCTGCTTCTGCTCAGGAATATCGATGCCATTGAGAAAAGGTGAGATTGAGGAAAGCGTCCAGAACAGCGAGACGTTACCGATTAAAGACAACATTTCTCATCACCTACATGACTTATTAGAATAAGGATTTGAAACAAGCATGTTGGTTTCATCTATTCTTCATTCCTTGCAACTTGAATCAGACTGTTAAATTCCTCTAATATACCAACTGATCACCATGCCGTCGACTTGGGGTGGCATTCAGAGTTACTGACTTTTACACTGCCAAGCTGATGAATGAACTAAACATAACCCTGTCATTTAATCCCACTATTTCTAATTCGCTTCCTTAAATCTGTCCAACCAGTGTGGAAAACCTTTTGGGCTATTCCGGCTTCCTCTCAAAAGCAGCCCACAGTGACAGGTTGGAAATTGTTGGTGTTGCCATGTGCCTGCTGTATTCTGCCTCTGCTGAAAAAGGAAATTTCCTAACAAAATTGCAGCCTCTCTATGCAACTTGCTGCTGGCCACATGCTTCACTGTCTCCTGTGCCTCCTGCTGAAGCTTGATTTCAATGCCTTGTGAAAGTATTTCTGAAACCACTTGAAACTATTATGGTTCACTGACTAAGAGAAGCACACCTTCAGAACAACCATTGTTGTTTCCTCTTCTGCTGCAAGTCGGGCAAGGAATCCTTGCATTCGTGGAAGCAAAAGCATCCACCATCCATACAGCGTCTGTATGAAAAACATGTGTGTACTTACTTTTACATGCACAGGACGCCTGGATCCTCCGGGACAATCACCATCAAGTGCAAAGATCTGCGCGTGCTTCAGCTGGACATTCCAGGCATGGAGCAGTGCCTCAACATTGCACACTCGATTGAGGTATCTTACAGTAATACCTTAACAAAAGCAAAGGATCAGTATATTTTGCCCTGAATTGTTACGTGCTTGGATTCCAACATTTAGCAGCCAACTCTCTTTTTTTCCTGCAGACCCTGTCCTGTCTGGACAATGTGTCGGAGATGTATCCTTTCTTTTACAGGCCCAATGACCTCAGCCTGCGGGAGCAGTGGGGTCTCTCAACCCCTGAAAAACACTACACTCAAATTAAGGAACTTGTAAGAAACTATAAAGCTTTTTATATTTTCCTAACAAAAGTTAAGTAATAAAGCATGACACAAAAGCTGTAAAAAGTCACCTTTTTTTTTTTCAACAACAATCCAGGAGGCATATGACAGGAAAATGCCAGGGAGGGTGGACGTAAAGGTCACTTTTCAGGATATCCCTGTTGCTTAGCTGTCATTTGTTTTCCCCTAACGTCAGAATGTGCAAACACACAGCTTGAGTTCATGTCTTTCTTTGGGAATAGCATGTCGCCATGACGAAGGGTTGGGTAATAATGATTTTTAATTGTTGGAAGTGTTTAATGAGCACATGATTCTTCAAGTAGGTGGAATGTATGTATCAGGGTGGCCTGGTTACTGGGAGGAACTTACTGGAATTTGCATGTCAAGGCATTTCTTTTTCAGTTTATTCTTGTTTTGTTTTTCTGTTCATTGTTTGAAGCCTTTCTGCAACACATTCCAAATAATAAAATTTACTGTTATCTATATATCTTGGCCACGTTAAAGACCATATATATTGTTTAACCACATTCTGGCTGACTTTTGTTAAGGTTTTTTTATAAGGCCTCCCAATGAAATGCAGTGTTTTCCAATGTGCTACTTTGTCCAAGATAGCCTCTACCTTAACTTGTCAAGCTTTTTCATCATTGAGTTGTTAGATGCAACATAATAACTTACTATATTGAGCAACAGTCTTTTTCTGTTCAAACTTCCTGTAGCATAATTTAATTGAAGATGGTCTTGAGCCGCCCTTCTATAGGCATTCTAGCAGATTTACGGTTTATTCAGCACTTTCTGACCATGTACTGTCATCTTTCTTTATTTTCAGCATAAGAAATGGAGGTTGAGCAGCGTGAACAAAACCTACTCTGTGTGCCCTTCCTATCCTCCAGTAGTCATTGTTCCAAACAGCATCGACGATGAAACGCTGAAGAAAGTGGCCAAATTTAGGCAGGGTGGACGCTTCCCTGTCCTGTGCTACTATCATCGAAAGAATGGCATGGTAAGGGGATCGTGCTTTCAAGATTATCCGACCCTCTTGAACTTTCTTACAATTTTCTTCCATTTAAAGGACAAACTTCAATTTATTTTATTCAGATTTCATGCGACAGACAGTGTAATTAACGATTGTGGAGCGGAAAGAAAAACAGATAGTGTTATATAACAACATGAATCCGGTGTACATTTGGATTCATCTTAGTATAATTCCAAATGTTCTGCAGAGGCCTTAGAGAGGTGTTGGAGAGCAAAATCATGCAAACCAAGGAACACAACAGACAGGTCACAGGGAGAAATGTGTGGAGAGGTTTTAGTTTGTGAAATATTAGTCTAAAGTTTCAACCTCTCACAGATCACTGTTCAAATCAAAATCCAGAAATGGAAATAGTATGGCAAATTTGCAAACATACCGAGGCATGACCAGCCAAGTAAACTAAAAGACAACTGTTAGGTGAGTAGATAAATCTGTTCTTTATGAAAAATTGGCAAGAAGAAAGTCATTGTGTTCTATAGAGGAAATAGGGAAGACCTGATGTAAGGTTTTCCAATTTCAGCTTTTATGTGTGCAGATCTGGTAGAGACAGTGTCCAACTCGTAGGGGGTTAAACAAAACCAAGTGTCACTTCTCAGATTTTTATCTGTAAATAAAGCATGAAAACTATCACACAAAATCCCAATAAAACAAAGTAAAGATTGGGATTGTAACCTGTCAAAATGTGGAAAAGTTCACGGAGTATGAACACTGTACAAGCACCATTTTATTTCTAACCTGCGTTCTGTATTCACTCAGGTGATCATGCGCAGCAGCCAGCCGCTGACGGGTGCCAACAAGAAACGCTGCAAGGAAGACGAACTCCTCCTTCAGGTTGTGATTGAGGACTCAGATAAAGGTTTCATTATTGACACTCGTTCAAGTCAGCAGGTTCAGCAGGCTCGGATGACAGGCGGCGGCTTTGAGTCCAAATCGTGCTACAGCCGCTGGAAGAGGCTTCACAAACAGATGGAAAGGTTTGTGTGTTAGTATGTTAGTAACTTTGCAGATATTTCTCCCAGAGCTAGCTTCTCAGTCTTCCTTGCCTCTGTGTGTTCAGGGGTAAGGCTCTGCAGGAGAGCCTGATTAAACTGGTGGAAGCCTGCGGAGATGAGTCCCACAACGTGGACCGCTGGCTCAGTAAGCTGGAGAATTCAAAATGGCTCTCTCACGTCCAGACTGCTCTGTCCGCAGCTGGCCTGCTGGTAGAGTGTGTGGAGAGGTAAGAGCAACACCCATAGTACATTTCTGTGACGAGATTACACCGGGTGGCCATATAAATTTGCATAATTACAACTTAATAAACTTCAGTTTAATAAGCATTTAGTAGAGTAAACAAGCATGGCAACTGGGCAACGATAAAAAGCAGAATAAATGTAAAAAGATGAAACTTCAAAATTTTTGTTATTGCTAAAGTACTGAAGAAAGATGAAATTTGTCATTTCCATTAGCAGATATTATTAAAAAATAAAAGCACTAAGTCAAATAAAAGGAGCCAAAATCACACAAAGATTTTGGAAAAAAATTATAATGAAGGAAGGATATATGTGTCTTGTACCCAAACTTCCAACACATGCAACATTAAGGAATGAACGCATATGACTCTTTTTAATAGACTGTATTGTTTTTGTCCAGGGATGGTCATTCAGCGCTGGTCCACGGCTATGAAGGTACAGACTGCACTTTACTCATCTGCACTCTGGCCCAACTCATCATGGACCCGAGCTGCCGCACGCTGGAGGGTTTCCTGGCTCTCCTGGACAGGGAGTGGCTGCAGGTGGGGCTACAGTGTGTATGAGAGAAGAAAGGGGGTTCAGAGCTTTGTTTCCTTTTTTTTTCCAGTGAAGTGAAGCGTTGAACCAAAAAAAAAAAAAAAAATCCCATTACTATTGTTGAGATTTTACCAACTAGTACAAAATTGTGAAGTGGGAAGAAAATTATTCTTGGTTTTAGTTTTTTTTTTTTTTTTTTTATTGTTGCATTTCATCCCCAACCTATTGTCTCAATGTAAAACTTTGCAGAAGTGGTTTAACTGCAGTTCCAGCTACAAGTCATGTGGGGGTGGAGGAATCTCTGAAAATTTTTATCTCTTCTCAAACCATGATAAACAATCTTGTACCTGGTGAAGAAAAGCATCCCCTCTGCATTATGCTGCCACCCCCATATATTGCCGTGGTATATTGGAATATTGTTTTCTGGCATACAGTATTTTACATGGTGTACTTAAAGTTAAATTGTAGTCCTGTCTGATCAGAGCACCTTCTTTGACATATTTCCCGACTCACTAATATGGCCAATAACTTCTTATGGCTTTCTCTCAACAATAACTGTCTTCTTGCCAGTCTTCCACTGTTATGCCAGTTTTGTGAAGTATAAAACTAACAGTTATCCTGTCAGCTGATTCTCTCCATTGAGCTGTAAATATGCCAGAGTTACTATGGCCCTCTGGTGGCTTCTCTGATTAATGATCTCCTTTCCTAGTCTAAAAAGGCTTTCCGATGCCAAGTTGTGTGAAGCTTTTTCCAATTGCAGATGATAGATTGAACAGTACTCCTGGAGATGTTTAGAATACCATTTAATGACCCAACCCTAACTGAAACATTTCACCAGCTTCAAACTCGAGCTGTCTGCTTTGTTCCTTTGCACTTCATGATGCTGTCTGTTCAATCATTTTCTCTCAAAAACCTGTGAACTGTACATAGCACAGCTTACGTCGAGACAAAAATTTCTGGGGTTTGCAAGACATCATGTTTTCCTGTTCAATTGAGTGCGTGGCCCATCCTGCAGGCAGGACATCCATTCCAGCAGCGGTGTGCCCATTCAGCCTACTCCCACGCTCGCCTCCAGCAGGAGTCTCCAATCTTCCTGCTGCTGCTGGACTGCGTTTGGCAGCTGTGGCGTCAGTTCCCCCTGGCGCTGGGTTTCTCTGAGGCGCTGCTCCTCAGACTGGCAAACGAGGTCTACGCTTCAGACTACGGCACGTTTCTGTGCAACAATGACCAGGAAAGGTCAGTTATATAGGCACCGACGGGTTTCTCACTCAGTACAGGTTGCAATGCAGAGTTCATCAGTGTTGATCATTGAAACTAACAATCACTTTCAGGTGTGCCCTAGAAGTGAAGGACAGGACTCACTGTTTGTTCCAGGCCTTGCTGAGGCCGCCTGAGCGGGATTACTACTCAAACCCTCTGTATGAACCCAACGAGCTGGCAATCTGGCCCTCTGTTCACCCACAGTCCCTGCAGCTCTGGAGAGGTGAGCTGCAGTCCGATTAATCACACCACTTTAGTATTGCAGATTCTGGTACGTATTACATGACGGTGATGCTTTGATTTGACCCCCAGGCTTTTTCCTGAGGTGGACGCAGCAGGCGCGACATCTTGAGGCAGTTCAGGAGGAAATAAGGAGCATGGTCATTGAGTGGCACAGGGTGACACAGAGGTGACACCTCTACAAAGAAATTAGGATTTGAAAGAGAAAATTATTTCACAAAGCCATATTTGAATTTTTTCCATGTTTAAATGTACTGTATTTTTTTCCCGCCTTCATAAATCCTTTTTTATGAATCCTTTTTTTCTAAGAATTGAGTGTTGTCGTCATTTATATATTTTTTTCCTTAGAATTTATTTATTTTTTTAAAATACAGATCATTAGTATGGATTGTTATGAGACAGTATTGGATTAAAGCATCTGGGAATTATTAATACCTGCCTTAGTACAATGTAAGAGCAAATAAATTTATTAAACCTTAATCAAACCTTCACTTAATGGGTTTTTAGTGTTTTAAGACCTGAGATTTGAGTGTTTTCCTTTTAATAGCAGCTTATGACCAGCTTAACAAGGTAGTTATTACATTAAAATATCTCCTTCATGCCTTGTGGTTCCTAGAGTGGACAGCTATTTCCATATGTATATGTGTGGGTGACGGTAAATTTGCATATAAACAATTTAATTGGACTCTAGTGTGCTGTTCCATATTCTGGCATCAACTGGTGAACTTGTGTGGTTTTATGACTAAACATATATGTAACACAAATTAACAACAAAGGAGTAAACATTAATTGTTAGGTTTTGACCCTATGTTGGTATTAGATTTTAATTAATCATCTTCATGTTAAAGTGCATATTATCAATTGCTGGTAATGTTGCACGTAAGACTATAGCAATTGTAGTGACAATAATGGTCTTGAACAGACATTAGTAGTGTTCTGCAACAATTAGCAGAACATGTTTAGTGCCAGCTTAATTATGGTACTAAACATGTTTATATATATAAAAGACATGTTTTACTTATATGACTTAAATGCTTAGTAACATTGAAATTAATGCTACATATCAGACTGTAAAATAACCTAGAAGTGAATTAAAGCTGAATTAAAAGTAACAACAGTGGAACGTAAGAAATGTGGTGATTTGTATTATTTTAGAGTTCTTCTATGCCTTAATAAAACTTTAAACTTTTCTAAATTCATGTTATGAACTTAGGTGGACATGAAGAGCCAGTTGGAAACATGCATAATAAATAACACTAAATTTATTGCACTTTTCTTATCCCTAAAGACAACTAATAAAAAATAGGGAGAGAAACGTAAGTGAGGTTATCACACTTCCTTCATAAAAAGGATATATAACCACACACGTTATATAGCAGAAGGATATATGAGAGACACACCTCGCAGTCCTGTTAAGCTCAGCTAAACAGTCTTCACAATGCAAATCCCTGTGCGCAGCAAGTCAGCATGTTTGTCCACACGGAGCTTTGCAGGCTGGAGACTGTAGTCCAGTGCAGTCGGGAGGCACAGGCTGCTGTGATTACACAAAGGTGGGCCAGAACCACATCGCCCAGCATGTCTCCCCTCACCTGCACGCTTACCCAGTGGTTACTAGGAGATTTTAAAACCGATATTCTAGAACACACAAATGCAGTCTTGTAATCTTTCGATTTTTAGTTTTGTTGTGAGGAACTGTTGTGGATTTACCGAGTTGCATCAGCTGATTTTGAAATCAAAAGTCATCTGTCGGGGATTTCTGAGTTTATCTCCATAAAGGTAATTTTTGTCTTCTGTTTCTGATGTGTAAGTAACTTAACTATGATCATCACAGTAATGAATTTAACCTGTTTGGTATTTTAACTTTCCTAAGGACTGCTACTGGACATGCAGCCTGGCCTTCAGGTGTGTATGCCCACCACTGGGTTGCTGGGCCTGCTGTGCCGAGGCTGCCTCAGCAGGGCGCAGAGTCGACCCAGTCGCAACTTCAGCTCTCTGCCCAGAAAGATGACTAGATGGAACAGTCAGGAGTCCTGCAATGCTGATACACCTCAGGAAAACCCTCGTGTGCTCATCACAGGTGAAGACGATTTTCAGCCTTTATTTGCTCAGAATTATTTATATCTGGTGGACATTGAACATTTCTGAATTTAAATATGTTTTGTACACCATTCCACTGTCTTCTGTCGTTGGACATGAGTTGTTACAGTGAGACCAGAGAGCTTGTGCTGATGAGCAGATAGCGAACGAAGCAAAAGGAAGAATTCCCCAGATCTTTTCTAAGCAAATTCGAGCAGTCACGTGAAGAATTGTGGCGGTTTAAGGATGAAGGGCTGGTGTTGTTGAGTGATTGTTGTCAAAAGCAGAACACGAGAGACATGTGGACTTTGTTTTCAATCTGCGCTTGCAGCAGGACCCTGTTTTGACTCATCACAAAAGAGTGGAAACAGACAGTGTTTGTGAGATGAAAGGGAGGAGAATAATAGGCTTGGGTGACTTTTTGTTCTGTAACAAAGCCTTGGGACAAACAAAACCCTTTTTTTGCCATCGGTTCTTGTGTTTCTTCTAAATGCATTTACAGCCAATTGATCATCGATGTACCAATATCTCTATATGTTTGTTATTTTTTTTCTTGAAGAAGTAAAATATACAAATATCTCTGTGCAGGTGGTTTGGGGCAATTGGGAGTGGGGCTTGCTCAAATGCTTAGGTAAGTTCTCCACAAACATTTTGTATCTCAAAATTAGAATGTTTGAAATTTCACAAGGAGTGTATTAATATCCAGGAACCAGTATGGGCCGGAGAGTGTGATCTTGTCTGACATCAAGAAGCCCCCGGCTCATGTTTACACCAGTGGTAAGGAAAAAATAATTCAGTTTTCCCCTTTTTCTGATACGTTTTTATCCTTGACTTGTTTCTTAGTTTCCACTTTCTGATTAATTTTTTAGGGCCATTTGTGTATGCCGATGTGCTGGACTACAATCACCTCAGAGAACTGATCATAAATAACCGCATTACTTGGCTGGTTCACTACAGCGCTTTGCTTAGCGCTGTGGGTGAGGCTAACGTAGCGTTAGCACGAAAGATTAACATCACAGGTCGGTTTTGATGTCCGTGGTTTTCCGTCTCTCCAGGTTTTAAGCTACCCCTGTCTGAGTTTCTGTTGCCCTGTCCAGGTCTACACAACATTCTGGATTTGGCCCAGGAGAACTGCCTTCGCCTCTTCGTCCCCAGTACCATTGGGGCATTTGGTCCTTCTTCTCCCCGTGACCCCGCCCCTGACCTTTGTGTACAGCGTCCTAGAACCATCTACGGTGTCTCTAAAGTGCATGGCGAACTGATGGGGGAGGTAAGGTTTAAAAACACAGGCATAAATTGAACCTCATAGTGAGGAAATACAGAGTCTTGCGTAAGCATTTATGCTGATACAACTTTTTCACATTTTGTCACGTTGATGTTTCTGTGAAACACCACCAAAAAGTAATGCATCACCATGACATGGTAAGAAAATGATGTAATAGTGTAAGACTTTTGCGAATAAAAATTTTAAACAGGTGCTGTGCATTTGTATTCAGCCCATTTTATTTTAAGACCCCCAAATATAATTGAGTGTGCAACCAATTGCCTTTAGTTACCTCTTAAATAAGGTATGTCATTTAATATCAGTATGAATATAACTGTTTGTGAAGGCTTAGTGAACAAACAGTATCATGAAGATCAACGAACCCCACTGACACAGAAAGGATGAGGTTGTTGAGAGCAAGGTTAGATTATTTAACAATATCTAAAGCATCAGATACCTCATAGAGCTCTGTTTAGTCCGTCATCTATAAATGGAAAGTGTTAGGCATACATTTTTGTTTCTAGATGAAACTGGCAGACAGAAATCTCTAAAGATTCTAGTGGTTCTACAAGGTAGAACCACTACCTTGTAGAGGTAGTGGTTCTACAACCACTACCTTGTAGTGGGCAGAATACAAATGCATGCCGCACTTCTCAAAATGTTTTAGGTAACAGAATGGTTTACAATTTTTTACATTGCAAATGTATATATAATTTTCTTATGCACTACTTTTTGTTGATCTATCACTTAAGATTCCAGTGAGATTGGAGTTTTTGGCTGTATTACAACAAGAGGTGGAAACGTTCAAGATGTCTGAATACTTGTACAACCCGCTTATGGTAAAAACCCACTAACGCATTATTTTTCTCAAGTATCTCCATCATAAATATGGCTTGGACTTTCGTTGCCTGCGTTATCCTGGTGTAATATCAGTCAACACTCCTCCTGGTGGAGGAACAACAGGTATAACTCACCTCACAAGAAGTCGTATTCAATGCAGTTCCACGGCGATAAGCTAGATGTGGTTGACTAAAACCTTTGAGCTTATGTTATTACAGACTACGCAGTTCAGATCTTCCACGACGCTCTCAGCACAGGTCACCATGAATGCTACTTGCGACCTGACACCCGTCTTCCCATGATGCATATCTCTGACTGCCACCGCGCCACTGTAGAGTTTATGCAAACTCCAGAGTGCCAGCTGTCTCTGCGCACTTACAACATAGCCGCCATGAGCTTCACACCGGAGGAGGTGGCCCAAGAAATTCGCAAACATCTCCCACACCTTAAAGTCACCTACAATCCAGACTCAGTGCGCCAAACAATTGGTATGATTTCTTTTTACTGCTATACAAACATAATGTCACATAGAAAGGTAGTTTTTGTATTTATATTGCAGACAAAAAGTAATTTGTGTAACTCATCGATGTGTTGATTCAATTTATTTTTGACAAGCTATGTTAAGTGAATCACAATACATGCCACAACAAATGCCATTTCCAGGCATTAGCAGGTACTAATCCTGGGGAAGCATACAAAGAACCACAATGCCAAATGCTAGAAGGTGCACAAAGTTAATGGCACCAACAGCTCCATTAAACAAGATCTGCTATGAGATAAGAGAAACAAAGCAAGAAGGTTAAATTGTTTATTGCATTCCAGGTGATGTGTTAACTAGTGTGACGGTTTCTGAACCAACAGGTTTTTCAGTCCTGGATAGCACTTAATTTTATTTAAACCTTCTCCCAAGCTCTGTGAAGTTAAAGAGTGAACTCCTACTGCTAACATATTTTTACTGATGAAATCATTTTGTGTAACTTTTGCAGCTGACAGCTGGCCTGTGAGATTTGACGACTCCAACGCCAGGAGGGATTGGGGCTGGGCACCAGCCTTCGGGCTCGAGGAGCTGGTGAAAGACATGCTGCGCTGCGTCAGAGACAAGAGTACCAGAGAGGGATTTCCTGTCAGCTAGCAGTTCCTTTTTGGCAGCTGATAGACAAACGCTTCACCACTGGCTTTTTCAATCTGCATTTATCAACAACTTTCTTTTACTTCACTGCGACAGAGCATCAGTGAACTCTTTTAGTCAGAACCTTTTAGTTTATAGTGAAACTTGCTCAGTCTACTTCAGGGAATCATACACTGTTGAAGCTTTTTCACATTTGTTTTTTGTCTTGTCATAAGCATCACTTTACACATCAGAAAGTTGCCATAAATAACAGGAAAAAAAACACACACATGCGTTGTTATTTTTAAGGAACAAAGATCTCTAAATGTTATGTTTTCTGCATGCAACAACACAATATTCTATTTCAGTATATTTTTTACAATAGACCAGAGGCAACCTTTAGAGTTACAAAACTGTTGTTTGCCAGAATATTCTGGTATGGCTCTCACCTAACTCTGGACTGCTTACCACATTGTTCATTCTGGCTGCCTTTAAAACACTCTTTTATGATATCAAAAATAAAGCTACTTGATGTAGAATCTGACAGGAGGTCGTTATTTATTTATTAGATTTTTCGCCAGAGTTGTTCTTGAATGACCATCATCAACCTTTAATCACTTTGGAGAATAGTGCATGGAAATGTGGTGTACGCTGAACAGTTACCATAGCATGGACGGATAATCAAAATGTTTTTCTGCCAAAATTGTTTTACTCTATCTATAAAAATGAGAATTATGCTTTATATTGAAATGTAAATTATATAAAAAAAATAAAATTTTTAACATTTGAATTTGTCAACTCTTCAAAATCCAAATAATATATATGTTATTCTAAGATAACATAAGAGGGATCTAGGTTTTCTCACAGAAATGCTCTGTTTTTAGCTCCACCTATCTTTCCATCAACTCTGGCAAGCTTCACCGTCCGTGATAAACAAAAATATCCCCACATTATTAGGCTGCTACTACCACGTTTTAGAGTCGGAAAAGTGTGTTTATATATATAAATATATACATATATATAAAAGGTCCCACAAAGGTGCTATGTGATCAGGTTCCTAATATAAGATTCTTGTTGTCTTACTGTTAAATGATACCCGTAGTAAAACAGTGTACATTTATGTAGATTTGCTTCCGCAACTTTCGTTCTCCAAAACCATTTGACAGGAACTACTCCTCCAGCTGCAGTACCGGTTCCTTCCTCATGGGACGCACGTTTCATCCGGTTTCCCACTGAAGAGTTTAACCGGGCCGACGCACGTCCTTCTCCACTGCGCCTGAAACAATCATATTTCAACAAAAATGGACGCGGGATTTTTCCGCGTAAGTGCTTTAAGCAAATAGCTAATGCGTTATCGCCGTTTTGGTTGGTTGCATGTTCATATATTGTTGATATTTGTCGTGAATATGGCGTGTGTGTTTAGGTAGGAGGCCATACTGTTAGAAGCAGTGCGGTCGTGGCTTCGTCTATCAACTGATGTCAAATAATTTGGGATTTCGTTATGGGGTTTCTTTGAACTGAGGCATTTTAGGAATGAATTAGTGTTTATATAAGAAGTTTTTATTCTAGTACTTTATCATTAAATGTTACTTTGCCGGTTTAAAATGTTTTTAGGCTATTTGTAGGTAATATTGCAGGAATTAGACCAGACCTTGGCTTAAGATGGCGCCTGGCCGGTGCGTCGCTAATGTTTCGACCAGCTATTCGCGAACACGTTTGCGCCGATGTTAATTAGAAATGTTACACACGGGCTTGTTGACTTCTTGCTTACTAATGTCCCCTAATGTTCCTATCTTATTTTTAATGTGGCGACTACTACGAAACCATTATCTTCCTGCTGGTGACTTAGCAACTGATCATCATGCGTGACCCAGATTGACTGAAAAATGTTTGCCTGTTTTTATTTTATTATTTTAGGGCACGAGTGCGGAGCAAGACAACCGTTTCAGCAACAAGCAGAAAAAATTGCTGAAGCAGCTGAAATTTGCAGAATGTCTCGACAAGAAGGTGGGCTATGTCTGACAACGAGCTTTATTATTAACATGGATGTTTTATATTCTAAAAGACAAACTTGTTGCATTAAAATTCCTCAAGTATTGGTTACACGAAAATTATTAAACCGAAGTTACTTCTGGAAACACGTGCATACTTGACTTCCTTGTCCAGTATGCATAAGGTTCCATTATAAATCAGTATATGCATAATTTCAGAACATTAACGTAGTTTACTAAAGGCATTTAATCATAAGCTTGTGTTGCTTTTGAGTCAGTTTGGCTGAAATAATACTCCAAATTTTGTACACGGTCTTCCCATTTTGTTTGTTCCTACTTCCAAATTGTGCAGATAAACCATTTTTCACCTCTTTACTTAATTTTTATGTAATTTAAAGACTGAGATAAAAAAAAAAAATTATATTTTATGGTGAATAAATTGCATGTTATCTTTTTTTGGTACAGTTTTTTTTTTTATTGCGGCACTTGTGGCCCATATAAACAAGTTGATGTTTAAAAAAATATGAGCAATTTTGACCTCTAATCAGCCCAAAATAACTCTTTGAGTGGCCTGCTGCTGCCAAGTCTTAAAAGTTGCATAGCCAAATTTCCTTATAGGAGACCGTTGTAGGACTGTAGAAGTGGGCAAAAATCTCGTCTTGTTACGTTTTCGGTACAAGTAAATTAAAAATATTTACATATATATTTTTTCACTTTGTTCTGCACTAAGCAAATAATCTTTTTCAGGTTTTAAACTTAGATTTTCTGTTCTAAACCTTCAGAATGGAAAAGCTTAGAACTGACTGGAAATTAACCAATTGAAAACAATTATTGTTAAATTTAAGACATTTTTAAAAGTAACTGCCCATATTTGATAATTAAATATGTTTAAATGGCTTTTTAACATATTTAGAGTAGGGTTGGACAATAATTCAATTACAATCTAATTTGCGATAGACATGTGATCAATATAGATCTGATAGAATATTCACTGAACTCCAATCCAGAACTATACAGATGCCACCAATACAACCCATTAGCAAGGTTGGTGGCATCAGCTAACTCACTCTTTGGTTACGTAGCAACAACCTGTTGAGTAACTTGCAGTTTCAGGTTTCACCACTTTGCCTCATAACTGCTTATAATAAAATAAAACACGGTATGGATTGAAAACTGAATAAAACAGGAATGGTCCCACCACCAATTTGGAAGTATTTCAGATATTTAAAACAGAAATCAACAATTATTGATGTTGACTGATGTGAAACACTTGCATATTAGGTTTTTCAGCCATATCTCCCAGCCCTACTTTGAAGTTAATATTTAAGCTGGGACATCCTAGTGTCCCAGCTGTACCTGAAGGCAGCATGTGCAGTTTTTGGAAAAAATCCCTAATCATCAATGAGATTCCTCCAAGTTGGATTTTATAACATGTAGAGATGTGTGCATGCCATTTGGAGATCAGCTGAATTTATCTGTTATGCTTACATTCACTTGAACATTGGTTCAAATGAGTTATTTTGTGAAATAACTCATTTAGCTCATATAGTATTTATATATTTTATTAACATATTTGCTGTATGTTTACATTTCCACAACTGTTGCTTGTTCTTTCCGTAGGTGGACATGACCAAAGTGAACCTAGAAGTCATCAAACCATGGATCACTCAACGTGTGACTGAGATTCTGGGATTTGAGGATGATGTGGTCATAGAGTTCATATTCAACCAACTTGAAGAGAAGGTAAAGTCATTGTCTTAATGTTTTGTTGTTTTTTATTAAAAGAACTGTTGTTAATTTGAGGGTATTGTTAAGCCAGTAAGAAGGGACATGAACAAATATTTGCAGATCCTAGTGACACTGAAATTGAATGGGTAAAGTAAAAATTGGTTTAAATCTAACTTGTGTTAAATTTCCATGTTTTGCTGTTTTGTGACAACATGCCTTTATTCAGCAGTCTTCTAATGATGATGTGATTTATGATTTAAAAGGCCTGAACCAATATGGATGTTATACCTTGCATCAGAAGTATAGCACCAACATCTAATTAGCTCTCTCCTGAGCCCAAAGTCTCTGAGCCCAACTCTCCCTTCATGATGCAGTGTGTGTTTTGAGGTGAGTTGTATATAGGGATCATCCATATCATGCCAGTGAAAGACAAAACTGAACAGTACCATAATCATACTGTCCGTATTTATACATATAGTTTACAATTAGGCTGCTAAGGCTATATTTAACAATGCTACAGATGATAAAAGATAAAACAGAAAAAGGTAAAAAAAAAATATAAAATAAAATTGTAGCTTGTTTCTTGGTATAAGTAATATTTATTTCCTTACTTATCGAATCCGAAACTGAAAAGTATTGTCTCACTGACCCCCCTGATTGCAAGTTTCACCTTTAGCTTTTTAGGGTGGGGTCTGAAGTTACACTTTTACCTACACCCTGCCGTAGCTTTGTTTCTAATTGTGAAAAAGAACATAGGCTTTTAAAAGTTGCTAAATAAAGTGTGAATCACTGTTGCTAGGGCCAATAGGAATCACAGCCATAAGTTGTTAAAAACTATACATCAGTGTTAAGGGAGGAAAAAAAACAGATCTTCTCACCTTAGTCATTAATTGGAGAAAAAGTGAAACTGTTTGTAATGGTGTGTAAAGGCCATAGTAACCATTGACAAACTGGTGCCTTAAATTTTTTTTCTAGCTCAAATTTTTTACTAAAACCTTTACTACCGATTCAAGCTTATTTGCTTTCCTTTTTTAAGTTCTTGATTTTTTTTTTTTATTGATCAAATTCTCTTTTTTCAATGAACTTTTTATTGCACATCTTTAAATCCCAAAACTCTCCTTGTTTATAGATACAAGGAGAGTGTTGTACATTTGAGAGTTGATAACTTCAACCACTGGAGGTCAGCAAAAAAAACCAAACAATTTGAACTACTAGAAACAATACTTTTCAGCTACAAATCATCTTACCAATGCACACACATTTGTTAAAAACTGTTTATCTGTTCCATAACAAACTTTAGTGTAAGAAGTTTAATCTGAAATAACCTGATTTGCACTCCTGTCAGAATAAGCTATCTTTTATTCCCCTCGTACGTTTTTTATCCAAAACAAGGAAATAAAATAGACAAGGTTTTTTTTTTCGTATAACACACAAATCTCTTGTGATGTCTACTATTGGCTGGTTATCATTGCACACACATTTGTTTTTAGTAATAGAAGGCCAGTGTGAAGCAGAAACTCAAGTCATTACATAAAAAATCCTAAATAATATTTTTTATTACACCATGGGATACCCTTTGCAAGCATCTCTGGATACTGGCCATGGTTAGGACCTTGATTTTTCTACTGCGTTCAAATTCTTAGGTATTTATTTCACATGATGTTTGTTTTGACAGCAATATAGCTTTCAGCTAATGTTCTACTTTAAATTTTAGCTTGCCCTAGTTTTTTTTTATTCGCAGGGTTTGTGCTAAAAGCTAACTGTAAGATAATTACTTTTGCATTGTGAAAAGAAATTGTACTGTAATAGAGTTGAGATTATGATATGTCTCAATTTTATCTAGTTTGAATAAAAATATATTTTTTTTGTGTAACTGTGTACTCATTATTGCTTGTTCGTCTCTTGCAATTTAGATAAATGATATAACATTATGCTCAAGGTGGTTGAGTCTCAAGCAGTAGGGAGGCGGAAGCCAGCCAATGGAGCTCCGTGCCCACTGATCCCACGGGACTCACTGAAGACACCGGAACTGTACTTGCTGTGTTGGGTTTTGATGCACTCTGTATTGTGCTTACTTGTTTAACCTCAGAACTATAGACTGTGGGGAGACTGGAAGAACTGGGGATGGTTAGTGGCACAGGGATGAAAAGTAGCGGGGTAGCTCTGAGGAATGCAAATAATCTCTCAAAAGATTGCGATAGGTTTTACTGGGATGTAACTGGGATTTAAAAAAAAAAAAATTTTTGCATGCATTTTTATTACTAGATATGTCTCCCCTCAGCTAACTCACATTGTCAGTTCCAAGAGATTGAGTACAATACAGTATCTGAATTAATCTTAGTTTTTTTGTGTACAATTCTAATAGTGAAACCCTGAGATGTTAAGTTTTGCTTTCAGAGCTGTACATGATTTTGATAAGGCTAATTATAACTCAGGATTAGCTTAGACAGGGTTAGAAGGTAGGTCACCCCATTTCTGGGGCCCTGCCTCCCTCTAGATGTTTTCTTTTCAATTATTTAAATGGCCATATTTGTTTCTTTCTCCCCTTCATGTTTGTGTTGCAGCACCCCGATAGCAAGATGATGCAGATCAACCTGACGGGGTTCCTGAATGGGAAGAATGCCCGGGAATTCATGAGGGACCTTTGGCCCCTGCTGCTGAGCGCGCAGGAGAACATCGCTGGCATCCCCTCTGCTTTTCTGGAGCAGAAGAAAGAAGAAATCCGACAGAGACAGGTGATAATCTTCACAACAGAACAGCTCGGTGTTGTGGGGAATCTCAAATTTGAATATCTTAACACGTCACATTAAAGCTAGTTTTTTTATGTTGCGTTTATGTGATTAAAACATTCCTGTAGAAATCTGGACAGAGGTGATCCAGTTTACCTCAGTATTTTACGCTGACAATATTATTAAAAATCTTGTACATTGTTTTACATGTGATTCATATCTGGCAGATTGAACAGGAGAAGCTTGCTTCCTTGAAAAAGGTTGACCAGGATAAGAAGGACAAGGACACAAGAGAACGGACTCGATCAAAGAGCCCAAGAAGGTATGTGTTTTCTCTTTTGCTTCTTTTGCTTTGTGTGTGAATTTGCACAGTTTTTTGTTGTTGTAATGAAAGTTAACTGAATTTAAACATGGGGATTTGTCTCTGTATTGAATCTAACATTACTGCGTGTCTGATAAGGTGGAAGATGAGGTCACCAGGGAAGCGTGAAAGGAAGCGTAGTCCATCGCGATCTCCAGTGCGCAAACCCAGCCCAGTTGTTGGAGACTCCCCCCCTCCACCTCTGATGCAGTCCAACACTAAAATGTCTCAGCAGCAGCCTGAGGAGCCAGACACGTCAGGAACAGGCCTGCCAGAAACCGTTATCCAAGAAGCTTCGTCTACTGGATTAATGTAAAACTCCCTGTTCTGTGTCAACTAGATTTTGCTTTGTTCTTCTTGCATACTTAAAATGTATTGATTCATTTCTTTTTTTTTTTTATAGTGACACAGTTGTAGAGTCAGTTAAAGCAGACTCTGTGACCGAAGTCAAAGAACCGACCCCAGAGAAATCCCTCAAAAAAGAGGAAAGACCGAGGTCTCGTGAAAGAGAAAAGGAAACGAGGAGGGAAAGACCCCACCACCGTTCTCGCTCACGCTCTCACTCTCGTTCTCGCAGGCGACGCTCCCGGTCTAGGTGATGCTTTCTCTTTTTTTGCAAAAATATTACAGAAACAAATGTCGAAAACGTGTAATAAAATTGTGTTCCCTCTACTATATCAGATCCTACTCCCCTCGTAGAAGACAAAGTCCCAGAAGGAGAATGTCTCCCCGTCGGAGGAGTCCCCCTAGACGTGGCCCCACCGGCTCCAGGCACAGACACCGGCGGTCTCCTGTTCGCAGGTCAGTCGTAACTTCACAGACACATCAGATATTTAAAGTCCCCGAAGATTAACTTAATTAGATTTCATTTCATTTGATTAGGTTTCCCTAAATTACTGGAAATATGTTAATTTTAGGAGGCGTTCCCGTTCTGCTTCATCTTCTGGTAGCAGCTCCTCAGGGTCACGTTCACCTAAGAAACCTGTGAAGAGAATATCTACCACGCCACCCCGGAAACAGCTCCATCGTCCTGATGCTTCTGTAAGCCCAGTCGGGAAGGACAAACGCTCGCCGTCTCCCCGAGCTAGGAGAGGCCGGGGCTCCGCTTCCCCGCCAAGATCATCAGGTAAGACCTTCACCTCTTGTTCTGCTGAGCAAACTTTCTTTACTACAGTCAGAATATTTCACCTACACATCTTCAGGTTTCAGTCACAATGAATGCATGTTGAGTTTTGAATCTGTCACTTTAGGAGTAAAGCGGAAACCTGGCGGAAGGGGAGATTCTCCATCTGATTTTGTAAAGGCCAGAACCTCTGAGGGGTCTGAGTCAGGTAAGAGTTTGTATTCTTTAAGAAAAATAATAATGACCAGCCCTGGACTTTAAATGGGTTTTTAAGAAAGGACTGGTGTGGAAAGCCATTGAGTATATATATTTTTTACATGTCTGTTTAGTAAATTGCTGATCTTCTGACAGTTCTACTAAACAAGTGTTCTTGCAAACATATTGTGTAATTTATGAATATTTTTTTATTTCTATTGAAGCCCAGTGATTTTCATCTTAAATTAGAGTGAATGCTAAATTTAATATTGGTTCCAAAAGATGGTGCTAAAAACATTTTGGATTGGTTCTTCGTTTCTATGACTACACCTCTAGCTTCTAACACAAATAGTGGTACTGAGATATCACTAGGAATAATTTAACACTGGAATCGGTTTGTGGGGAAAAAATACTATTTGTCTAAAAATGGCAAACATGCTATGTTACCTTTATTTAATGTACACCACTACTGCTGTTTACCTCAATAAGAAATCATGATAAAGTACAATAATACAGTTTGAAAAAGTGAGTTGTGAAAATGCTGTATAAAGTTGCAAATCGTCATCAGTAGAGAACATAAATGACAATTGTCAAACCAAAGAAACTGTCCAGGTGTTGGAGAACTTTAGGTCCAAAAAATATAAAATATATAGCAGAAGGTTTAGTAAAGCTTTACTTAAGAATATTTTTGTAAAGTTTTAATTTGCTAACTTGATCCAAGTTTTGTTGTGAGTGTACAGAAATGTTGAAGTTTTAATACATCTTGACCTTTTTCCTATTTTGCAACCACAATCTTCTGGGTTTTTTTGTTGTTGTTTTGGTTGGGATAAACAAAGGCAGAGCAGGGCAGTATTGTAAAGAAAAAAAATAATGATTCATAATCTTCAGTTTTTATAAATATAGATACAAAAAGTTTAGTGTGTATTAATATTCATCCCTCATCTTTACTCAGGTATTCTTATTTACATCTAAATAGACTACACAAGTGTGATATTTGATCTCTTTTTAGATGTAGAAATTTAAAATTAAGTTAGATTATAAAATAATATTCCAAGCTCTGAGCATCTCATAAAGCACTATTTAAATGGAATGGATTATTGCCCAGCTTTAAGACGGTGAGAGAAGGGGTGTGTGGTATGGATCTTTTGTTTTTCATTGAATGCTCTCATGGAGAAACGAGAAATTAAAAATTGTCAGTGGCAATAAATTATCCAAAAAGGTCCTTGGTAATTCTGGAGGACCTGCAGAGATTAATGACTGGTGAAAACAATTCTTAACT
This sequence comes from Poecilia reticulata, assembly GCF_904066995.2. NCBI lineage: Eukaryota > Metazoa > Chordata > Actinopteri > Cyprinodontiformes > Poeciliidae > Poecilia > Poecilia reticulata. The sequence goes on along the minus strand of NC_088851.1, from coordinate 15,577,359 downwards.
AACTTATGTGTCATAAAATCCCTCAGTTTCTGGTTGTAGTGTGTCAAAATGGGGAAAAGGTCAAGGAGTATGAACACTTTTGCAAAGCAGTGAATTTACAAAGTTACAAAGTCGGTTTATTGAACAAAAATAGAACCAGTCATACAGTATAACTCCATAAAGGAGTCCAGCACCTCCCATATTGTTATATTGCACCATATTCTGACGAAGCCAACTGTGAACGCTGTTAAGTACTTTCTGTAACTCTTCCTTGGCACTCTGTCCATGGCCTTGCTCACACTGATCAGACGCTCAATGCTTTACATTTCAGAGGAGGATAAAAATGAAAAAGGGGCAACAGCAGATTCGGTGCAGCAGCGACGTCAGTATCGCAGGCAGAATCAACAGTCCTCTTCAGGTTAAGAAGCGTTTTTGTTTTTCCACGTAATTTTTTTCACCCTTCTTTCTAACCGAGTCTCCTTCTGTCATCTTGCCTCCATCGTCTCATGGACTTTAGAAGCTGTGTCCTTGTCCCAACCTTGGTGTTGTTGTTTTTGTCTTTTCAGCAAAGCGTAAAGCCATAAGAAAAAAAAAAGTTAGATTTTTGTTTTTTCTTTCAGATTCAGGATCTTCCTCCTCAGAAGATGAAGGACCTAAGAGGTCAGCAGCAGGGCCAGGCGCCAGAAACGGTGAAGTAAGGAGGAAACGCAGCCGTACGCCTTCACCTCGTAGGCGACATAGAGATCCCTCCCCAAGGTCGGACAACTTGATTTTTAAACAGCTAGATTATTTGATAGTGATTTGTTCCGCATATAATTTTCATATTTTTCCTAATGTGAAGTAAGAAAAAGAAAAATTGTTTGACGCTTGTACCTTCAGGAGGAGACGTTCTCCATCTCCTGGACGCAGACGTCGCTCTCCTTCTCCCCCTCGACGTCGTAGATCTCCCTCCCCTCCCAGACGCAGGTATAATCTTGCTACTGATGAAGAACATGAGCATTTAATATTTGAAAAACTGGTTTGTTTTATAAATGCGTTTCTTCCCAGGTCTCCTTCCCCTCCTCCCCGCCGTCGCTCTCTGTCCCCCAGACGATATTCTCCCCCTATCCAGCGCCGCTACAGCCCCTCACCTTTGCCTCCACAGAAGAGGAAGCTGTCCAGTTCTCCCACGAAGCGCTTTTCTCCAGGCCCTAAGCGACGCTCCTCCAGATCACCTAAACGTAGAAGCTCTCCCGCTCAGCGGAGACGCTCGCCTCCTTCCTCCTCGTCTCCCCCGAGACATAGAAGGAGCCCGCTGTCTGCCAGGCCGAACAGGGACACTCGATCCCCTGTCATGTCTGCTAGACGCCTCTCCCCCTCCCCCGCTAACCGAGGTCGCCCTGTTCGGCGGTCCACTAGTCCCCAGAGACGCTTCGATTCGTCCAGCACGTCCCCCTCTGCCCAGCGAAGACAGCAGTCCCCTCCACACAGCAGTAAGCTCATCCGTAGGGTGTCTCGCACCCCAGAGCTGCGTAACAAAAGGTGACTTTAGGACATGTTTCCATCAGATGCAGATTTAATGTTGCTTTGAATATTTAGCCTCTAAATTTCTTTCTGTTCTTTTTTAAAATTTTTTTTTATAGAATCTCTCCCAGTCCAAAGCCTATAAGAAGAGCTTCGTCCAGATCCCGATCGCTTTCCCCTCAACCGGCAGCTCAGAAACGTCCGGCCCCAGCCCTGGCTTTGGCCCCGGCCTCAGCTTCTCCGTCACCTTCCCGCTCCGCCAGCGGGTCTCCACCTCCTCCTCCCCTGGCCAAAAAGGCTACCAGTGGTTCTGGCAGTCAGTCTCCCAGCAAGGTTTGTCCAGTACAATTGCTTCTCAATAAACTAGAATATCATCAAAGCTAATTTATTTTAGTTATTTAGGTAATAAAGGAAACACAAGTAGGTGCATTTTATGCAGCATCATAAATGCGGCATGTGTATTTCTAGTCATTTTGATTAACAGCTAATGAAAAGTTTTTAGAAGTATGAAGATCAATTTCTTAAAATTAAATTGAGAGGCTCCGAATTTGAGCTGCTTGATGAGAAATGTTAATCCTCCACAGTTTGTTCTGATTTAAGGAGCCATATCATCTGCTGGTATTTGTCTGAATTCTTTGATCAAAACCACAATGGCACCAACCAAAATATTAAAAGGGCTTCATGCCTCTCTGCTTAGTTTTGTGAGGATTCTGATTTCATTCTCCAGCAGGAACTGGAGTCCTGATTCCTGCTTTAATGACTGTGATGTCATCTAGCTTAATTTTTCAGCCTTCTGTTCTGAATTAAACACCATAGAGAGTTTACCAAGTCTTAAAAAGAAGATTAGACACCAGAGTTAGTGATGCGGATGAACTGAAGGCCAGTATTGAATACGGTTGTCACAAAATTTGATACTCCTCCATTTTAGGTACCGAAGTAACCTTTTCTGAAGGATTCTTTCTAATAAAGAGCAAAGGATTGTAAACTGTTACTTAAGATGTGTAACAATATGCTTACTGTGCTACTAATACACTGTAATTATTTTATCTAGGAAATATATTTTTTTCCCTTTTACAATGTAGACCTCAGACAAAATACTTCAAATCAGTAATCTCCAGATAAACTCGACATGTTAGTGGATTTTTAAACTTCACATTTAAACTGATTGTTTGGATGAGCCTCTGCAAATGGCGGCAGGGTTTAGTTGTCTGTTTAGCCAAGTTTGTATCAATTTTGTTGAAAAATTTGTGTCTACAAAGAATTTACAATTTTAGTAGCATTTGTATCAAAATATAATTTATTTTGGCAAGTGTATCATCAAAGCAACGTGAACCTCAACAAGTCAGCAGAGCCAGAGGCTGTTTTTCCTCTATGGGGTCTTTTTCCATGCGAAAGAAACCCCAACCAAGCACTGAGTGTATATACTGTGCAATACAAGGACTTTCCAGTTGGTCAGCACTTCTACATCAGATTTATTTTATTTTTTTGGTCTTTCATATCTAATTTTTTGTGTAAGAATTCAGTTTTTAAATACTAAAATAATTTCACATTTTGATTATACTTTGTAATTTTCTCAGATGCACCTGTCCTTAAATTTATGACAGAAAAAGGAGCTCATGACTTTGACAAAGTTCAATTCTATGACGTATGCGAGGTTACGTTTACATTAATCATAATGTAAACATCGATTTGTTTTTTCAGAATTCAGATGTTGATGGGGGTGGAAAGAAAAAGAAGAAGAAGAAGGAAAAGAAACACAAGAAAGATAAGAAGCACAAAAAGCACAAGAAGCATAAGAAGGAGAAAAGCAGTGCTGCTGCGACCGGCGACGTCCAAGAGAGTCGACCTGCAGAGGAAGACGGCGACGGCGATTCGAGGAAGGTAAAGGATTCTTTTGTAGTTTTTTGCACTGATGAGGGCATGATATCAAAATTATTTGATTGCTAAATTTAAAAAAAGATGTATTAATCTTTGTGCAGGAATCGGAGAGTGAAGTCGATGACGCCTTAGACGATCTGGAAAAGCACCTCCGAGAAAAGGCACTGCGCTCTATGAGGAAGGCCCAGATGTCTCCTTCAGAGATGTCCTGAAATATGAAGCTTTTGAGTTTTCCTTTCACTTTTGATGTTTGTCATCATCCTAGGTTCAGCTTTAGAATGTACAAATTGTTGATTCTTGAATCTTGTTTCTTTTTACAGGTTTGGTACATTCTGGAAAGTGAGTTTCTTTAAAAAAAAAAAAATTGATCCATTAGATAGTTTATCTAAACTGTAAAACTTGTGTTGTCAATACTTTGAGATTGTTAAACAGGAGAAATTTTTAATTTCATAGGTTTGAGTTGGGCAGGTTAATGATATGTCGATGTACAGTAGATCATTTAAGAAGCGATTGCATGTTCAGTGATTACCTCTGATGTGCATGGACCACTGACCATATGAAGAGCGTAGGGAAATAACACCATACAATAAGAAACTGTTACTAATGTCTTTTCCCAGTGGAAGCTGCATCAACTTCATGTGCAGCTGAAGAGGCTTTAACAAAATATCCTGTTTCATATTCTAACTTAACTGAGGTGTTGGATCATTTAACCTGCTTTATTCTGACTTTGAAATTGTCTTATTTGAAATTGAAAGCAATTTGATGTGAAACATGCTTTATTTTTTTTTTCTAAACTGATTGATATGCAATTTATGTTGATGCCCCCGACCTGTGCTAATTTCTGTGGGACTGCTATAGTGTATGATTTGTATTTAGTAACCTTTTCTCTCGTCATCCTGTCATCCTTTCAGAATTAAACCTTTTTTTAAGACACAGCGTAAACCTTTCTGTTTAAAACAGAATTTTGTCACTCATGTTTATCTACTAAAGAAGTATGATTGTCAAAGTGTAAAGCAAAGCACAGCTCCAAAAGTTTTGAAAAGTTATGGCACAAAGATGTTGAACGTGGCATGGCGCCCAGCAGGGTGATTCATGGAGTGGCCATGCGGTCATCACAGTGCACGTTTCTTTTCTTTTTTAATTTGCTCACTTTTGATCAAATGTAAGTAAAACTATATACCATCTTTCAAGAGAAACATTGCAAAATGCTTCTCAAGATAGTACAACAGCTTGAGCCAACATTGCATAAAACAAGTCTTTTGTAAAATTATATTTAAAAAGTTTGCAACAGGGAAGAAGAAGGGAAGAGAGCTCCAGAGTCTGGAGGTCACTAAACGGAATGATCTGTTTTTCAGATTAGTCTGGGGGATCATTCAGCAGCAGTCCCTGATTTGATGCAGTAGTCCTCAGATACCCTAGTCCTTGTCCACAAATAGCTCTTTAAGTCGGTAAAAAGCATTTTGAACAAATTACATCCGTTCATGGAAGGTTTTGGTTCTCGGGTGATAAAAACTTGTCAGCAAGGTTTCATTGCTGTAATGCCAATAAAGCTTTTTCTACTGATTGTAATTGACATGCCGTTTAAAAAATTTGACTTAATTTTTCAGAAAGTAATTTAAAGTCAAAATGTCAGGGATATGGGGAATTCTGGACTTAGCTTTTCCCAGGGTTTAATGTAATACGAACAACTATTATGTCGTAAATTAGCTTGCCATACCCATCGTTCCTCTGCAGTCAGCCACCAAGCGGCTCCGAGGGATCACCATCTTCAGCACAAGCTTCACCTCCCACATTTCTGAATGACATCACGCTGCTAAGTATTCCCGTTGCTTCTTCCCACCCTGAGCCATCACCGTTCTCCTCACAAGACCAGCAGTGATAGCTTCGCGCTTTAACGATAGTTTAGTAGCTACGCTAGCTTAGTGGACATTGAAACAGTTGTACTTGGTAGAACCCGCTGCCCTTTTTCTCCTCGTTCGCTTTTGTCTGCTTCTAACTGCCGCTCCTCCTCGGAGGGGAAGAAAATATCCACGAGGTTTTGGTGCTAAAATTACCAAAAAAGAAGTGGTGGGGGGAAAGAACCGAACTGATTCGGGCGTGGTAACTAGGGGGAAAAAAGTCATTTTTGCCCTGAAACTTAAGAGAAGCAGCCACAATGTCGTTATCCGTGCCACAGAACGGAGTAAAGGCGGACAACGAACCCGTTATCGAGCTTTTTGTCAAGGTAAGACTGCAGTACAAGTCGTAGGAAGTTTTTTTTTATTGCAAAGACTCATTGCTACAGTAATTTCAGTGAGCACTTTGATTATTTAAGTCTCATTAACGCCTTTGGAAGCAAAAATCGTACTAATACATTCAAGTGTTGTTTGTTTTTTTGTAGTTTAAAGGTTTTATTTTAGCTACGCCTCGGTTGGAGGACTTTTTGTTGTTGTGATATGCCAAGTGTTTTTGCCTCTTAAATACATATTCATATTAAATAACTGGAACCAGGTGGAGTCTGCAGAGTGTTAGCCAGGGTGGATGTAGGTTTTACCCGCAAAGGTGGGGTGATAAATTGGGAACGGGTCGCTAACAAAGGCTCACTGCGGTCAGTCTGGGTTGATCAAACAATGGGAATTATGCTTTGTACTATTTTCATTGTACCATTTTCATTGTGCTGCGTTTGTTCCTGAAAGGTGTCGTGTTCTAAAGCAGCTGATTGTCTTGGAAATCAGTTTTGTTAATTTAATGTTTTGGATTGTGGGCGTCAGGTAGTCTGTGAAGTCCCCAGCTTGTTTTGTTTCAAGGTATGCTGGTTTTGTTTCAACACAAAATTGGTGAAATTGTGTGTTTTTGTTTCAAGGCAGCCTGTCTAATTGAATACACATTTTCTATATTATACTATTCTAGTTGTTCGGGCCTACTGCGTTTAGGCCAGATCATGCAGCTCTGCCTCATCAATGACCATGATGATGGTGAGGACTTGTGAATGGCTGTTTTCTTTCTTTAGCATGTGTTCCTTTCCAGGGCGGGAAAATAGTAAATGGGGGGGATAGAAGGGGGAAGGGTAGTGGGAGGTGGTCCTGCATTGAGGGAGAGGTTGTTGGTTTGAGAGCACAAATATTTGGAAGGGATGGACATACCAAAAGGTTTGCAGCTTTAGGAAATCTCCTGTTAAAGTGGTTCTTTTTATTTAGTTTTTGCAGCATTGCAACTCTTGTACCAACCACATGCAGGGTGAACGTAAAGCATCAAATAAACAAATAGCTTTACATGAGAAATATTTTCTGCTTCAAATAAAGGCTAATCAATATAGAAATGTATTCACCCATCCATTTTCTTACGCTCATTTATGTGTGGGTTGAGGGTTAACAGTTCCCAGCCACCTCCATCACACACTCCAGTTCATTCTGGGGGATTGCTGGCATTCCCAGCTCAGAAAGAATAAGTGTTCTCTTCAGCATCTGTAAAACCTCCAAAAGGGAGGTGCCCATAATAATCTTCCAAGCGTGCAATGGGAAATATTTAAACTGAAACTTATTACAATGACCTAAGAATATGATCACAACATGCCATCAAATCCAAATTGACCAAATTGTTGATTCTTCTCAGATGCTTACTGTGAATGTTCTGCATCCATCAATTCATGTTGCTTTGACAACATGAATTGATGGATGGATTTTTTTTTTTGTCTGAATGACAAAGCAGTTCAAGTTGGAAAAAGTCCAAGCATGTTTGAAAAACCTGCCGTATGTCGATACTTTTAAGCATTAGTGTTTACTGAGGTGGCAGACTTCCATGGCAACATTGTGGAAAAACTGTCTAAAGACAAGTCTGTGTTATTGGAACTAAGCAACAAGCTCAAGCCTCTTTTTATTTCTGATTTCACATCTTGCAGTAGAGGTTGCATCATCCCCTGGTCTCAAAGGTTTAGAACTGTGGCCAACTTTTCTCCCTTATTGCTCCACGCAGTCCAAACATTTTTTTGTGCAATGTGTATCTTTTTTTGTTTGTTTGTTTTTCGGAGCTGCAGTGGCTCACATGTATTATTGATGTCGTTGTTCTCAGTTTGCTACATTTAACCCAGTAATGGGAGACAGTAGCAGAGACACACAGGTTGTCATAGGCACATTACTGTGAGGTGGGGTTCAGTAAGTTCTCCACGCAGTGCGATGTCATATCTGTCAGATTACTGTGAAATTTCCAAACTGACTAATAATCTTTCCAGAAAAAAGACTCACCACAAACTCTTTTACCTTTTAGAAGAAGCTGACAGCCCCAGATTTGAGATATTTTGATGATCTCGTATTTCTTTCTACCTGCCCTTGTTTATAGCAACAATGTTCACATTGCCATGGCAGCATTTCACTGTTCTCATAATTGCTTGTTTTTATAGCTTTGAATTGCACATGGCTATGATATAATGGCTTTGTAAGTGGGACGGTCTGATGTTGACCTCATCAAAAGATTAGATAACATTTTGTTTTCAGTAGTATCCTGCTGCTGGACGTTGACTTCCTGTCGTCCGCTTGTCTGTTTTACTTGGCACCTCCACTCATCGAAACGTCAAGTAGATAACCTTCATCAAGTGTCACTTTATGTGGTGATAGTCTCCATGTGTTAAATGTAGCATGTGTCTAATGTGGTCCTGTTACAACTATAAACTTCAAAATGTTTGGCTTTTTTTTTTTCTTTTTTTACTGTTCCCCTTTGCCCAGCCTTTCAGTTTATGTGGATGGATACGACTTGGATATGGATTCAGAGAAACTACACACAGGTGGACGATATTTACTGATTATATGACTTGTGGTGAAGTTTTTTTTATTTATCAGTATTGATTTAAGACACTAGGTGAATGACACGCTTCCCAGTTTTTATAAAACCGTGGATAATTCCCCCTCCCCCCCAATTTATGTGCTATTTTGTCTGTCTGTCACGTGCAACCCTAATGATATAGATAAAAGTTTGTAATGGAACAAAATGTGTATTTAAAAGAGAAAAGTTCAAAGGGTACAGTAGGCATATTTTTATCAGTTACTGTCGCCAGTTTAGAAGCGCTCTCCGCCTCCATCTGACCTGACTGAATGGAAATTAGCAGGAATACTGATGAGTCTGGGAAACAGGCAGTCCTTATCTCCGTCTGCACGCCGAGACGGTGCCAGGGTCACACATTAGGGTTGCAAAGCCTTCTGCTTCTGCCTCCAGGCTTCCAGCCTGCTGCCAGTAAATGTGCTCTAAGAAGAGCTTTTAGGTCTGGATGGCAGAAGAGCCCATCTGTGTTTGTGCGTGTCCTCCGGGACGGTCGCATGGGAACCATTGAAGCCGACAACAGCTTAGCGTTTCTGTTTCCGTCGACTGAGACGGGGCTCCCAGTCGGGGTTTATTTTATCGTCTCTATTCATGAACCTCATGGTAAACATTAATGCTCGCACAATCCCTGTCCTGTGAGATTTACTGTGAGACCCGAGGGACAGTTACTCCAGTGGTGTGCTATCTGTTGCAGCATGTGACGGTCAGACGTGCCTTGTGATTTGCCTGTTTTATGGAAACACAAAGATCTTCTTCTTCCGTGAGACATCCAAGGCCGAATGGTGTCTTATTTTTCTGTTTTAAGCTGTTCTTCATCTTCTTCTGAGCAACCATTTCTACTTATTAGTAAATAAATAAAGTGGTTGATTCATCTGTCAGCATTATGAGTTAGAGGACAAAGGCTAATGTCTTGTCTCACAGGTTAGCCGCAGAGTTTTGCTGTGTGTTGTTTACGCTTTGTGAATTTGCTTCTGCCGCCCTGAGCTGCTGCTTCTGTCTGGTTGACTGAGTCTCTGGCTGCTGGCCTAATCGATCTGCTGGTGTGTTATTACACCAACTTGAACAGGTGCTGCAGAAGCAAGTCCCTTTAATTTCTATTAGACCAAAACTAATTTCTGTCCATTTCCTTAAAAATAAAACGCCTCTCCTTGACCACATCAACAAGCTTAGTAATTCTGCCTGTGAAATAAGATCTGGTGTTGTTTGGAGGACAAGAGATTGTCTTAATAGACAATAGATGTGCAATATCTATACAGTTTCGCTTCATTGTACGAAGTATTTGGATCTACCATTCTGTTTATTATTTAATGTGTGATGCAGCCAGTTTGATGCATGAGTTTTGTCAAGATTTTTCATAAACTTTTCAAACATATACGTATAAAAATTAAGTCAAACCATAATCAATTTTGAAGCTTTTAAGTTTAAAACTTATTTCCATCCTTTTACATTTCATCGGTTATTCTGAGGATGAGTGGCTCTGTCCAAGCCACTCGGCCTTTCTTAAGGAAACAAATGTGGCCTCTCCTTTTCTGATCAGAATTTGTTGGCAGTTTTTTGTTGGTTTTTAGCTGGACCCTATTTTCACAGGGTGAGAGAGTAACTTCTAATCCCAAAGATGCTCCAACTCACTCTTTTGCAGTAGAAAGTGACAGAGTTAGACTGGGACATGGCTGACTGCTTAGTTTGGTCTCAGAAGAAAAAAAACTTCCATTTCATTTATTTCATGCAAAGTTGCTCTGTGCTTATTTTGTTGTGTATGATTGGACAGAATTTCATCATCCTTGTCACACGACATAAAAATTGGTACATGGCAGGCAATAAAGAATATTTTAATCATGTGGTAATAAGGTGCTGTTGGTGGGTTTTCCTGCCTCCTATATAGCACAAGATGCAATATAGGAGGCAACAGGGATTAGTTGTAGATCCCACTTCAGCCTTAGTTATTACTTTATGGCCATTTTCTGTGGTAGTAAAACACAGAGGAAAACCACAGATATGTGGACGAGAAACAAAAATTACCAAAGCGCAAACTTTTAGCCTGCATTTTTGTAAGTTCGGAGGTAAAACATTTAGGATCAGAGCATTCTCGTATTCACAATTCATCTGCTTAAAAGAAATGGGGTTAAAAAAGGAATTCATATATGTGTCTTTTTGTTGGTTTTTTTTTTAGCAAAGAATGTTGATCATATAGACAAGTAACTTAAGACTGAAGTTATACTCTCTTGTGTTTCATGTGGTGTTTGCTGACTCCTCTGAATATGTAACCTGAACACATATTCAGTGTACTACTAATAATAGTACATTGATTGGTTGTTTATTGCCATTTTTATTAAACTTTTCAATTTTCACTTCTGCAAGATAATTTTTTAAAATGAAAGTTATCCTTATTAAAGACAACATTCATACCTTTGAGACCTTTTGATAGACTTGAAATGAAGTATTTTCATACTGTATGGAAATTAGAAATACAACACTGGTTGAAAGGAAAGGGCAGTAAGATGCATACAAATAGTCTATGTACTATTCAAACTCGCAGACTGGAGCATGAGCTGCTGCTTTGCATATTTGATTATTTATAGTGTTGTAGGGAAAAGCAAGATGTAGCAGACGACCTGGGAGGCAAATCTTTGGCATGTCAGTTTGGCCTCTGTCTGTTCAGCAGGGCTGATAAAACCAGGGTTTCTGTGACATTGATCAGCACGCCAGCACTGGAATTAGGGACTGGTTTCTAGCTGTAAAGGTGAAACATTTACCTCCTGTTTTACCTTTTATCTTCCCTTCGTTTCTGCTCAGAGACTTTTTTTTTTTAGCCTTCAGGGTCAAAGTTTCCACACTAATCCACTGGTTTTCATGGACTAATCCAGCACAGTAGTCAGACAACTGACTGGAAGGATCTGAGTTTTCCACAGAGTGACGGCAGCCTGAGTCAGAGCCGGACTAAAGATGTGTTGGTTTTCCCATATTCCAGCTGAAAATGACTCCTCTGTACACTCATCTTTCTGACTGTGGTCAGGACTCTCATTACCCACCAGGTCCAGTCTGAGTCATTCACTCATAAGGCCAAACCTCACTTTTTTACCCTTGAAGAATAATTTTATTTTATTTATTTTTTAGCTTTTTTTTGGTCTTTAATGTCTTGAAAAAAAGTAGGCACAGCCCTTAAACGTTTTCAGATTTTCTTACACTGTAATCAGAAACTTACATGTATTTCAGTTTTATGATAAGTCAGTTAAAATTAGAATGTTATTCTAATGTGGAACAGTTTTTAGGCAACAAATCTGAAGTGTATGTAGCTTTCTGCCATTAAAATAATTCAAAATAAAATATCTACAGCACAGGTGGGAGAATCTGTTAACACATGGGAGCAGCATAGTGACCCTAACATGCATTACGTTATGTTGGTGTATCATATAAAATCCCATCTTCACAAAGTATGAAAACATTCAAAGAGGTGTGCATAACTTTGCAAGGCGCCGAATGATAAAAAAATATGGCCCATGAGTAATTATTACACTTAGTTTTTTTTTTCTATCTATAAAGTGAACAAAATTCCAGTACAAGCTCTGTAATTATGTCAGAGTTGTTCATTTCATATGTAGTCAGGGTTTATTTTAGTCACCCACCAACTCTAGAGACTTTTCCAGAAAGCCTCGAGAGGCGTTGCCCTTCAGGTTTCCATGGCTGCATTCCTACTGTGTGAAAGCATCAGGAGGGAAGCTGTGGCGTTCGTTACATCGCCAGTTCCTTATTCGGTCAAGTGCGGCTTGAACCTTCAGAGCAGTCCGACCAATTTAGAAAAAGAAGTGTGTCGGGGAGGGGAGCTGCACGGGCCGTCACGTTACTAAAATTGGCTTTCTATACCAGAGGCTGAGAGGACTGCCCTGCATGAACAGGATTCATTATTGTAGAGAATTGTCGCGTCACCGTTCCAGAAACGGAATGTCGAGCTTGTGTCTAATGCTTGTAAAATGTTATGGGCTTGGACTTAGTGCCTGGGAGTGCATACCCAGCCACATCCTGAATACTTTTGTTTGGCCTCACTGTCCGGGTCATCGTCTCCTAGATACATCACACTCACACCCTCCACTGCAACGGTGTGTGTGTGTGTTTGGAGTCTGTTGATTTTTCTTTCTGCTGTTTGCAAAAGTCAGCTAGCGGATGCTTACTTCCTGTTTCAGATATTATTACAAAAAAATTCCAAATGAGTTAAATATGTGTGCAGCTGCAGTACATTTCTAATACTGGGGAAAAGAAATGAGTACAGTTGTCACTAGTAAATGTTTCTACATGCTTTAAGGAATCGGTTGAATTAATTGGAAATGGAACTGAAATGATTAATCGGGATGAATTGATTAATGAAATACTCAGCAACAAATTTAGTAATAGATTAATCATTAACTGGAGCATACAGACTGAAAATGCCAATTTGCTTAAAAAAAAACACACACACACAGCAACAGCTAAAGCAAAACTGTTCAAAAAACGTATACATTTAAGAAAAAAAACATTTAACTGTCTTCTGTGAACTCCTCTAATGGCATAGTTTTAGCCTTACCCAGTTCAAACTCTGTAAAAAAATAAAATTTTCTATTAAGCACCTACTGCTATCCAATTATTTATCAGTTAATCCAAAACATAATCTACAGATAAGATCTACACTGTACTGATGTCAAGTCCAACAGAAAGGGCTGAGCTTTTCACATATTGATGTTAATATTTTTTTAGCTGCAGAAGTGTACACTAAATGAATGCTGTTAATACATTTTAGGCAATCAAATGCTCATATAAAGTAGCAATGCATGTATTTATTTACATGTTTAGTGTATTTCTAATATTGCATAACAAGTAAAAAATCTGCATAATATGCTTTTTTTTTTTTTCCCTAATAATTATCAGAATAACGGCCCTATTTGGAAAAGCTACACTTTTGCCAACTCATGTGTTTTGCCTTTTATGGGTACATAGCTTGTTCTTGTGCATGAGTTTTATTTGTGTTTTATTTTTTTACCTTCCTCTTGCTAAAATATGACCTAAAACTTGACAAACAAGCCGTGCTTTGTGCTGGTGTGTTACAGACGTTTCTCCAAAAACCTTCTCCTAAATGTCAAACTCTGGAAAGTGTTAGTAGGACGAAGGCGGACCCTGTTTACGCCGCTGTCCCAAACCTCTTCTGGGTTATGAATTTTCACCTTTTAATGGCAACGCTGAGGACAATATCATTCTGCTGTCCTGTACAGTAAAACTCTTCTCTCCCAGCATCACCTCCTAAACTAAGGAAGGCATCCTGGTTGGGGGGGTGTAACAGGACATTTCTGGAATAGTTTCTCCCTTCTTTCCAAATGCCCAACCCCCCCCACCCCCAACTCCACAGAGGGGCCCAGGATGAGGGGAGAAGGGATTAAAAGGGAAGAGAAGGAGGAAGAAGAGGGCTGTAAGCCAAAGAGCACATTGCTTGTAGAGCTTGATATCTAACCTCTTCCTTTCATTCCCACTTAAGGCATCCATTACCTCTCACACTCCTTCATGTTTATCAAAACATTTGATCCTTATTTTCCTCCTAGCTTCCTGTAACGTCTCTGGCTCTCGTCATGCTGCCGATCTCTCCTGGCAGAGAGCTGCTGTCTGCCACTTCTCTGGGAACTAGGAAGAAAACGGTGACCTCTTTCTCGATCACAGTGGCTCATATGAACTCTATTTCAAAGCTGCTCTCTATCTTGAATTACAGTAAACCCTCTTGATTTACAAATGCCATTTTGTCATGTGATTTGCATTTTATCACCGCTGACAGAGAGCGTGCTTCAGACACTTCACCTGCGTTATTCTTCCTCTGCATGGTGGAAGCTCTTCTTTCCATGTCATACGTTCCAGCCATTGCTATGGGAACGGTTGCTGTGTCGCGTTTCCACCCTTGATCTAGACCTGAATGCTCCTCTTTAGGTGCTGCGCTGGGAAATAATCATCCCGCTGATGTCCTTCTGATCCTGACGCAGGTCCGACTGCCCCCAGGCCGGAGCTTTATTCTGGAGCTGATCATGCAATCGCTTGAGGGGAATTTCATTTACCAAATAATGGCTGTGGGATTTAATCCCAGCGTTTCAGATATTGAGTTCAAAAGAGGGAAAGGGAGAGGACAGCCGCTGTACAATGGGAGCCAGCAGACAGATCAAACAGAGCCATCCCACAGGGCGTCACACAGAGGACAACAGCAGCAAGTCTGTCCACATGAGCAAGAAAATGCTGGGTTTGGTTGGAACAAAGTCCTCTATTGTCCACAGATCAGACCTGCATCTCTGATAGGAAAGTGTTTATCTAAGATGTCAACTGATTTTAATCTGTCACAATGCTCGCTCCAAATCTGTCCTATAGTAACTATGAGTCTTATCTCTCGGCCCACTTTGCATGATCTGTGCAGTTTCTTGAAAACGTGAAACCGCCTTAAGGAGAACTGCAGAGAGAGAGAGGAATGCAGAGTTCTGCAGCTCTACCGTAATGAATATATTCCAGGGCATCAGCATTCAAATGACCTCAGCTTGTGTACGTTGTACTTGGTTCTGCCAGATTTACTTTATCAGTTCGGCCTGATTTGGAGCTGATTTCGCTGTGGCTCAGCTGAGGCGTTCAGGAAGATCAGGCTGCTCTTATAGCTCTCCCAGCTTGTCAGCATTGTTGAGTGTAGCGCCTTATGTTCCTCTCCACAATGCTCTATGGATTTCCTGTGTCTCGTTTAAATCAGAGAAATTTTCTTGTCGAACAAGAACCGTGATGAGACGATCATTAACGCAGGTATTCAGCAGTGTGAGTCCTGCTGTAAAAGGAAATCTGCTTTTATGTTGTGCAGAAAACCTTCAAAGTGCTTATTAAGACTCATCTTCCTTGACTTCCAATTGAAATGCACAATTTACATTCATCTGAATAGAGTTTGAACCGCCAAGCAAGAACTAGATCCTTTTTTCTCCTCTGATCATGTAAGACTGTTCTGATGAGGCCTCTGGTCCAGGTGTGGCTTAACATGTGACCGGTCAAGCCCATGTCCAACATCAAACTATGTGCTCTCTTGAAGAACTGACTGCTTAAAAGTGCATCTTTTCCCACCACTTTTCTTCCTTCCACTTAACTTTCCATTGACATGCTTGAATGCAGCACTCTGAAAAGAGCAATGGTGGTCTGTTGTTTACCCTCCTTGTAGAGAGAGTCATCAGTCTTCCTCGTGAATATTTAGGCTCGCATTTTTGCATTAAAAACCTTTTTTAGATTACTATTTTTTTATTGTTCTGGAGTACGTTTTTTTTAAGACTAATGTAATTTCAGGCTGTTAAATTTGATATTGGTATTTATCTAAATGTGCATATTAGAAGATTTTATTAGGATACCTCAGGTAAAGCTCTTTCTGCTCTGACGGTTTGTCTATTTGTGATTATTGTTCGGTGTGAAGGAGAAAACAAATCACTGCTTTTAACTTTTCTCTTTTGTAGGGCGGATCACTCACAGACATTTATTTCAAAGAAAACAAACTCTTTGTGACTGGCTAGCTTTGATTTTCTCAAGCCCCCGGTTTGTTTTGATCCCGTCGTTAAACAGTATTCATCAGACTGGAAGATTTTGTGTCGATTAATGATTCACCCTGCTCAGCTTGTTTGTGCAGGCTTACTTAAGAAAAGTCTTGTTCTTAAGTTTCCCGTTACTCTGAAGTGTTTTTGCAGATTGATGAAGAGGAAAATGTGCTGAAGTCTTTAGGACTTAAGAGTCGGTGTCCCGCGTTTCACTCCTACTTATCTTTTTTGAGGCGGAGAGCCTGAAAGAGTCATTGTCTGAAACAGACCCTCACTTGGGGAGCGAAGTGAAAAGCTGTGAACTTTGTAAAGGTTGTGTAACAGAGATATGATCTCTACTTGTTGAATTATTGCAGCCCTAAAATGCAAGCCGAGTGCATTCAGAAATGTTTAGATCTTAATTGCTGGGGTTTCGATGGTTCTAGTGATTAAATCAGTTTTTTTTGTTTGTTTTGTTTTTTTTACCCATTTTGTCCTCTTGTTTCTAAAGAAAGGTACAATTTCACATACCTTTCTTCTGCTTCTGTAACTCTCACTCTGTTTGTTGAAGGCGGGAAGCGATGGCGAGAGCATCGGAAACTGCCCCTTCTCTCAGAGGCTCTTCATGATACTCTGGCTTAAAGGAGTCGTCTTTAACGTCACCACAGTGGACCTGAAAAGGTGAGGCCTGCTTGTTTTTAAACCTTGCTTAATTTCAGACAAAATGCGTTCTTCCATCTTTTTTATTTCTTCCTGGGTGGAGCTGTGCTGTAGCCCTTTGATCCAGCTCCACCATTTAACACTCTCGCTGCTTCCCCCACTCCTTGTTTGGTTTTCCCATGACCCCTTCCCAAGCTGTAGAAAACGAGAGAAAAATAAACATACAGGCTCCAGAGAAGCTATTTAAAGCTCCTTGACTCGACTCCCTTCCTGTTTGGTGCGGAACATGTTTTCCAACCAATTGGATAAGAAAACTGTGATCTTCAGAATTTTTCTTTAGTTTTGCCTCCCAGTTTCAGGAACATGTACTTTTTCCAGGGGCCCGATGATCCATCCAGGGTTCTGATGGATGATTTATGTCTTCTATGTATTTTCTGCACCCTTGTTTTGAAATATTGTTTGCTTATATGGCAATAGAAAAAAGAAAAACCCAAAAAACAACAATGTAACATTCCACTTGCTTCCTAAACAAATCTATCCATTCTTTACACCCATCCCAGTATCTGTCTGTTCAGATTGTTAATTCATTCCTCCACCTTTCCATCAATTTATTCTTTATTCTTCCATTCATCCACCGTTTCATCATTCATATAATTTAACTCAAAAGTTCAACCATAACCTCTGGAATTTGAGTCTCAGAAAGTGTGCTGGAAGTTAAAGCCATGCCTTTTGGCTAGTTGTCAGGCTTTACTCGCATGCCTGCATATTCATAATTAGTTCAGAGGTTTAGATATATTTGCATATATTTCCCTTTGTGTCTCCTGCAGGGATGCTATAAAATCCAGCTGTGTAAAGCAGTGGATGTTGCTCACTATTTTTATTTATTTTTTTACCTTCTTCCCCCCTTCCATCCAGTTGTATTTCTTGTTGCTATATTTTTGTTTTTAGAATGATTAACTTATAGATGTGACTTTTTCTTTGTCATTTGGAGCTAACATGAAATGCTTGTTTTTGTTTATGGTGGTTTTACTGTAGAATTTAACCAGAAGTGGAGGACGTGTTGAGCTTGTTTCCCTGGAAAAACATGTTTTACATTTATTAATAATAATTCTTTGGAATTTCTTAATCTTCTGATTGGTTGACATGTTTTTGCTCTCCTGGCCTGTGAGGGCACCTCTTTACCCGCTCCTCAGTGATATCACCCGGGGACTGTACCACACCCCATTAACATGCCAAAGAGTTGAGGTCATTTCCCCTTTTTTCTTTGCCCTTAAATGGCTTTTCTCAAACTGCGGCCGCCATCATCGTCACAGTGAAAACATTGAGGATCTGTGGACGTTTGTTTTTGTAGCCCACAGCAACATCGCTGCTGTGTTTTGTGTTGCTTTTCTAGTGAGAGGATTTAACAGGCTGTTTGACCACTCACTTGTGTTCACACTCCTCATTCAGCACATGCTCATTTCTGTTTGTGACTCGGCCTCATCTGCCTGCCATCTGGTACAGAATGTGCTGGCTGCGAAGGCCGCAGAACAGACACACACAAGCGCACAACACTCGGTTAGAGAGACAGCAGCTGGAGCTGCAGTGGGAGAAACGCCTGGACGACTTGGTTTAAAAAAACCCAAAAAGAAACCCCAGCTTTGACTGAATCAAATGGTCTTGTTTTCACAGGAAGCCCGCAGACCTCCAGAACCTGGCTCCTGGCACGCACCCGCCTTTCATCACGTTTAATGGCGAGGTCAAAACTGATGTCAACAAGATCGAGGAGTTCCTGGAGGATGTTCTCAGCCCACCCAAGTGAGTCCTTTTTAACCCATACTATAGTAGCACACCACACCTATGCACCAAATGTAACTCATTATAGTCAAAACACTGAGCATAAAATGGGAGTGGAGACCTCAACTTAAGTCATTTAGAGAATTATGCCACAACGTGTCTAGAAAAAGAGATTTGCACCACTGGTGTCCAAATGTTTTAGCATCAACAATAAATTAGGCTTGTAGTATTTTATTAAAACAAATAGTTGGATTTATTTGTAGGAAACGTGAATCACTGCATGTCCAAAAGGTTTTTTTGAATATTTGCCTTTTATTTAAAAAAGACGGAACAAGTTTGCAAATTATTTTGGGCTCGACTTGAAAAACAGAAGAAAAGGACTCTTTTTCAGCAACAAGAATGAAGTTGGGGTCACTATTTATTTGAGAGTGCTCACTGCATTAAGTTGAATGAATGAATTGAAAGTAGATTTTGTTGCACCAGTCTGTTTTTGAGTAAAAGCCCCTGGATAGATTTCATGTGATACACAAAATAGTCCATAATTGTGAAATAAAAATAAAACTATTCATGCTGTAAAACATAATTTACTAGTAAAATCACAATTTCCCTGAGTCCGTATATTTATCAGCTTTTTTATAGACAGAAGTGTTTGACCATTCTTTTTTGCAAAAAAAAGAATCTCAGTCAGTTGTATGTAGTGTGTGTGTGCGTGGGTGTGGGTATGTTTGATCAGTATTTCTCAAGTCTGGTCACTGATTCTCTACTGGATTTAAGTTTATATTTCAAGGAAGTGATTTCAACACATGGATCTGCTTTAATCTACATCGTCTCTTTTGATCTGGTAGCATGTTGGGGTTTGTCTTGTTTGTGATAATCCTACATTTGTCTGAAGTCTTTCTCAGCTTTTCTCTTGAGTTGCTTTGTATTTGGCTATATCCATCTGGCCTGTTACCATTGAAGAAAAGCATAAACCACCTTAATTTCACCAGGATGATGTGCAGTTAGTTTTATGCTCTACATGGGTACATTACTTTTAGACTGTAGATTACATTGCTTTACTCATAATTTTAGGTATTTTGGGGCAATTGAAGATTATTTCTTTGCTATGTCAGTTGTGATTGCCATAACGACAAAAATATTCTCCTTTCTCCTTTGGTAAAGCACAGACTTTGTTTTATCTGCTGTTTTTTTTTTTTTTTTTTTAAGATACATCAAGCTTGGTGCTAAACACCCCGAGTCTAACACAGCTGGCATGGACATCTTCGCAAAGTTTTCTGCCTTCATCAAGAACTCCAAGCCAGACGCAAACGAGGGTAAATGACCTGTGTTTGTCTTTCACACTCGCATTCTCACACAGGTGTGTAAGATTAACTGCATCATGGATACCTTTCAGCTGTGAAGGGAGTGCTGTCTGATCGCTAGGCAACCTTTGTAGCCGTGCCCTGATTGGTGGATTCTGCCCTGATTCAGGAACACAGCTCTTTTGTTCTGCTGCCTCCTCTTGTGTCGCTACTCATCTCACCTGGAGCTTTCCAGAAAAAGCCTCTCAGCAGCCAGTGCTCACAGTCTGCTCCTCCCTGTTATTCTACCTTAATCCTGCAAAGTAAAGCATCTCTCAGTGAGCCTACATATTAGAATATCAAGTTTTTTAGGGGTTACTTAATCTAGGTTAGGTTTCTTGTTACGGCTCTTTATGGAGAAGTCCATATCTCGCTTCAGGTGCCTGTGCTCCGCCTTGGGGAAATATTGATCCATAGTGAGTTTAGACAAGGGCCTCGGCTGTGTCAACAATGAGAGGCTGAATCTCACAGTTCACTGATAAGCGCTCTAAAACATAGCAGCTGTTGAACCCCCGAAGCTTTCATTCCATCAAATTCATTGCATTTTTTCTAACAATAAAATCTCTTAAACAATCACAGATGATAAAATGTGTTGTGTGTAGAATTTGCCTTCCATCCTAATGGAATGCAGAATATTGTTTAAAATTTTTTTATAATCAAAAATACATACGATAAAAGCAATTTTTTTTAGTTAATGTACATATTGTATGTTACTTGATAAATGCTGCCCCCGTGTGGTTGAAAAGCATACAGCCTAAGCAGCTGCAGTGAAATGATCTCTGTTTGCCGTCGCTGTGTTCAGCTCTGGAGCGTGGCCTGCTGAAGACATTGCAGAAGCTGGACGACTACCTTCGCTCCCCGCTGCCCGACGAGATCGACCACAACAGCATCGAGGACATCAAGTTCTCCAGCCGCAAGTTCCTGGACGGGGATGAAATGACCCTGGCGGACTGCAACCTGCTGCCCAAACTGCACATAGTTAAGGTAAACATTAATGGTTTAAGCAAGTTTGAGTCAAATTAGATGAATCTTACTGAATCTGATTAAACCTCTTGGGATTAAGATGCAATTTTTCCTCACACAGCAGTATGCATCATAACTTTTAAGTTTAAACAGACTGATGAAGGGTTTTTATGAAGCCTGAAAATGCCCCTAGACTAGCAGTTCTCAACGTGGGCGGTACCGCCCCCCAGGGGGCGTTCAGAGTACGGCAGGGGGCGCTGGCGGACATTTTTACAAAAGGGGGTCGCTGGGATGCCTTTTGGGGGGCGTTTGGTTGAAGGTAAACTTTACACCTTAAATGCACAGCAATACCAGTTTAGACTTTGGGCAACTTGCTAAAACTGTATTTCATAACATTGAATCATGCTTGGCTGCAACTGTATCGATGGCAGCTCTTCTTCTTCTCTTCAGTGTTTGTTAGCTTTTGGTGCAACTCCTCTCCTGCTACTGGTAGCTTCTCCCCATCAGTTCAGCGTTACACCGGCTGATGACGGTGCTGTGATTCACTTTGTCTGGTAATTTTGTACATATGTTTTGGCAGTTCTGTGATCATGTCAAAGCAGCAACTTATTAAAAAGTGTTTTATTTCCATTTGAAAGCTGCCCGCTTACATGGAAGGACAACAGAAAATCGTTCTTATAAACATACTAAAATCACGATACCCTCACTTTGTATCCCTCTGGAAAATGAATAATTTAAATAAGGAAATCCCTCCATGGGTGATACCTCGATAGAGAGCGTTCATTTTATAGCTTTAACACCGGTGCTGTAAGTGGTCCGGTATGAAACAGGTTTCACAGCACTTTTAAATTTCATTAATCAAAATACCGAAATTGTTTCCGTTGTTTTAAAAGGTTTATGTCAGTCTGCCTTTTCCCCATAGATGCGCTTCCCAACCGCCCTGCACCTTAGGGGCTTAAAAAAAAAAACAACGCGCACATTGCTCAAAACTCTGAAACAGGAAAAGCGGGACATAAATCGGAACGACGAACTAGGTGCGAATTATGGCATAAAAACAGAGAATCCGACGCTGAACAGTGAAAAATCAACACATGATGTGAAACACATGATTAGGAGGCGCAGCAGGTGATGAGTAAAGATTACTGATGGTGAGTGTCAATAAATGATAAAATAAATGTAGCAGCAGGAAAGAAACTAAAGTGGACATAGCAATAAACCAAGAGAGGACAATACTTATCAAAGGAAACTAAATGGAAATGAATTAAGAACAAAATGCAAGAATAAACTAAGAAACTAAAGTAAATACAGAGGAATAAACTGGTATGGCAAGACCTTTTGAGAAATAATTAATACAGAGACAGTATGGCAAGAATAAACGGACACTATTTCCAGATAAAAGGTAAAATAATATTGTTGAAATGCCATGGGTTTGTTGAGACCATATCTAGTACTGAGAATAAATATATCTTACAGACCATAACAGTAAAGAACTGATCACTTATTTATGTTTTTAATTAGATTTGATATATTTATTTCTTCAATATTATTTTTCATGTCAGTGTTAATGTCATGAGGCTGATGACTCCATGACACTTTGAATTTGACTCCTTAGGATTTGATTAAGAACCAGATTTGTTCTTTGTAATTTCTGTCCAGTAAAACTATTAATCTATAAATCAATAGACAGGTCTATATATAGATATGATCCATGTTTCTGTCTCATGTTTGTATGGCATTAAAAGGATCTGGAACTTTTGTTTTTCCACTGAAAGCTCTGGTTTGAACAATAAATGCCATGTGGGTGAAGTTTTATGGTTGATACTCTGATGTCCCATTCTCCTGAAGGCAACACAGAGCTGCACCACCAGAAACCGACAGAAACACTGAAGAGAAGAAGAGCTATGATTAATGTAGTTACAGTTCTATCCATGTTTTAATGTTGCAGAGCTCAGTCGTTTTGCAAATAGTTCAAAGTTTAAACTGGCATGTTGTTCATCTTTTATCTGGTCATTTTATGGAATATTTAACAACTAGAAAATGGCAAAGAACAAGAATATTTTTTCCACTCTGCTGTTAGGCCTACAAATTTTAAGTTGAATGTTCATTAAATTTTTCATAGACACCTGTGAAAATATTTTTTATTCACATGGCTTTTTTGTTCTCTGGGAAATTATTTTTGATAATAAATACAGAAATTAGCATAAAAATAAAAAAATCTACAATAGCGATAGTAATATTAATGATAAAATAATAGTCAGTGAAAAGTAGCCTACAAATTCTTTGGTGGGGGGCGGTGAGGGATCTGGATAAAGGCTAGGGGGGCCCTGGCCCAAAAAAGGTTGAGAAACACTGCCCTAGACAGTTGCATCTTCATCTCAGTTGCCTGCAGTTCTTTGTCGCGTGTTGCAGGTTGTTCAAGAGAACTTTGAATTTTCTCTTTTAGGTTGTGACTAAGAAGTACCGAGGCTTTGACATTCCCAAAGAGATGACGTCCATCTGGAAGTACCTGAATAACGCCTACACACGTGAGGAGTTCACCAACACCTGCCCCAGTGACAAGGAGATAGAGATTGCCTATGGAGATGTAGCCAAGAGGCTGGTCAAATAAACCTCCCTTCATGGCCCACATTGCCCACTAAAAATCCCAACCCACTCCCCTATCCTCTCTCACTTCCCCACACCTCCCACTCCTCAGCATCTGGACTGACGTGCCTCATTTATGAGTAAGAAGCAAAAAAACAAACTCTGGACTTCTTTTCCTTCTCTGCTCATCCTGTTGTCGTTCCCCCCCCCTCTGGTCTTATGAAGGTCTCTCTTAGTTGAATCAGCAGAGGTCACCCTTGTTCCACATTGATCATTTAATCGCTTCTGTTCTTCACTCACTATTGTATGTGTGACACGTTATAGCGGAGCTTAATGTTCAGAGTTAGATAAGTGACCTTTCGGTTGACTTCGTCTCTGCTAGCAGAGGAAATGTCACAAGCCTTTGTTTCTGGAAGATTAAATTAGATTTTTCGTTTTCTTCTTGGATTGTAACTGAAAACTTTTAAGTTTTTTTTCCTTTCATTTTTGACTGATTCAGAGATTTTGTGAACAGTGTTGAAGCTTCAGTGTTTCTGCCTACAGTATTTAACAGGGTTAGACTAGAAGCTGAAAATAATACAAACCGGAATGCAGAGATGGTTTGTTATATGAAAAAAAACATTGCAACAGACTGCAAACATGCTTTGATATTTTTTTTTTTCCTTTCGTTGCCTCAAATGCTTGGGGGAGAGTAGCTCAGCTCAGAATTGTAGGAAACGTCTCAGGACTAATAAACCCTGAGATTTACAAATATCCAAACACATGTAGCTCATAGTAAAGTATTTTTATTGCCTCGTTGTTGCAGTAATTCAAAAAAGCTCTTGTCAAAGCAAAGAAACCTTGATTTTTTTTTCTTGATGTAGGTGATGCACATTGAACCAAAAAGAGGCAGATTAACAGCTACTTCATAACGTACATGGTGAAGGAGACAACATTGCAGTCGAGCAAAACTGAAGATATTTATGAAGTAAAAAAGGAAACTGAGGAGCGTTGGAATAATTAGAACCTGGTCACATTTCACGTTCCCTCCGGTATGAAGGCAGATCTGAAGTAGCAAATGTACGCATCGATACAGTAGCTCCGGAAAGTGCTTTAATGTGGATGAAACAAAATGCTTTTCTCCTGTTTGCCACATGTTTTTTTTTTTTCTTATTCAGACTTTTGTTATGAAACAAATCTGATTTAAAAAGGAATTGTAAATATTGTTTTGTTTTTTTCATTGCTCTGATTTCAATATGTAAATTTACTGCATATCATCAGAATTCTGAGGAAAAACAGGCCAGTTTCTCGCCTGGTTTGAATTCTGAGGAAACATTTTCCAGTTTGCCTTACTAGTTTTCTCTGCAGATGTTTAGCAGGAAGGATTTTTTTTTTTTTTAGAACTACAAGCAACTAGTTTGTATAAAGAAATATCGAAGGTATTTCACGGCTTTTTTTTTTTTTTTAACAATATTGACTGAATTTAAATAAACTTCTTATTGGCACTTAGACTTGTGTGTTTTCTTTTACATCTGAATAGTTGTTAACAATAATAGAAACAGTTTGCCTCTGGTGCTGAGGTCTGCTCTCTGCAGCTGTCTCAAATTACTGTGCATAGGCCCAAACAATGTCCAACGCCAACTCAAACAACTTCCCTCTAAATATCCAAGGAACACTCATCAAAGATTTTTCTTTGGGAAGGATGAGGTGGCAGAGGGGATAAACAACAGCTTATCTGGATGTTTAAGATGCAGGCTGACCCTACAGACTACAGAAAGTACACTTTTTACTTTGTTTTTTAGGGTTTAATCGGGTAATCGGGGACCTGGTCTATACCCTCTACCAGATTTTAAAAATGATTAAATCTAACTTTAAGTGTAAAGGAATGACAGATTCCATACATTCATTTTCACCAGGGTTACTACACAGTTTTAATGTATGAAATTCATTATTTTATATCTTTTCATAAATGTATATAAAAAAAAAAATTATGGGGAAAAATCTTCAAATCCCTGGACTCTTCCTAATTACAGCTTGGATAACGGCTATAATTATCCAAGAATGAATCACATTTAATCTGTTTCATTCTCTTTATGTACATTCTTTATCTCTCCATTTAAGCAACTCTTATTCTGTTTATTTCAGACATGAGCAGAAAAAGATTAAAATCTTAAGCTGTTGTCCAAAAAGTAAACTTTGCAAATCACCACAAGCACCTCTTAAGCATGATGGCGGAGGCATTGGGCCTGCTCGCAGCTTTAAGAACTAGATTCCTTGCAGTCATGGGTTCGAGTACAGAAAGACAAGATGTTTACTGGTTCAGTTATCGGAAGCTTTGGTGGGACTTAAAGAGAGTTATTGTAAAGTTGAAAATGTCTACTGGGGTTTGTGCTGCTGTAACATCATCAGTTTTGTTTTTCTTTTTTTTTTTTTTTCCTATTTTAGTTTTAGCTCTGTTCAATATATAATTAGCCTGAAATGGTTATGTATATTTGCACCCTTACAGTTAGAAATACAACTGGAACCAGATATTTACAAGACAATTATCCCTGATACTGACCAATGTTAATATGTAAAATCTAAAAGAGGTTGTATTTTCTTTTTCCCATAACTCCATATTACTACTTCTAAAAAGGTTATGTCTGATCATTTGCATTGAATGCTTTAATGCAAATGTTTTACTTTTTTTTTTAAACACAGTCATTTTATTATTTTCTGGGTGACTGACTAAAAAATAAAAAAACATATACCACTTCTCAGAGTTGCAGAAACTCCATTCCAAAATCAACAATGCTGGTGGTGAGTGCCTCACAATACCATTCATATTTTTAATGTTTTCTGTTCTGCTTCTGAAGAAAACCTTTGGAACCCTTCAGCCAAGACATGTTTGTTTACAGCTCACTGTCAGTCAGGAATGTCTCGTGTGGGTGTCCACCCACTGTGGCTTCCACCTCCGCCCCAAGACACCCGCTTTACAGTGAGTCTTGACTCTGTTTCTCAGCTACTTCGGCACACAAACAAGTCTATTCTGCAGGGCTTATGGCAGCCAAAGTTTCACAAGAGAGGGTGAAGAGAAAGGAAAGGGGGGAAAAAAAGAGGTGTGGGGGCAAAGAGTTTTTTGGATTCCCTCCAGATCATTAAAGTCTCGTGTTTCAGCCTCAGACATTCCCTACTCCCTACTAACTGAGACGCTCCCTTTACTTGTAATTCTTATAGAGGAAATCCATCCAGACGCAAACAGACTGTGTGCGTGCGTGTGTGTGTGAGTGGGTGTGCGTGTATGGCTGTGTGTGTGAGAGGGAATGTGGTAAGAAACAACAAAACAGGCTGGCTAACATTCAGACCACACAATCATTACAAGCAGGGCGAGTGTAATTGGGTAATAGAAGTGGGGCCAGGAGGGCTGAGTGTTGTTTCATAAACATGTTGACTGCGTGTGTGTATGCTTATGTGTTTTTATTTTCAGAAATGTTGAAGTTTAGACTCTTAAGAACTAAAATGATTTTTACTGGTTTATGTTTAGACTAAATGATGGGTGAACTCTTGGTTAAAGTTTAGTAAAGGATAAAAAATACGTATCATGGCTATTTTACATAATTAAATGGAGTGTAAAATAGCTTTGAGGCGCTGTGTTAAATTACATTTATGTTCATAAATAAATCAGACCCAATCCATTACAACTAGTTTGAATAATTAATTATTTACTTATCTAATGAGCAAACTCTATTACAAATAACCGAAGCACTGAGATTTCTGTGTATTTGTTAAGATTAAGATTTATTTTGCATCAGCTTTAAAAATTCACTTTAATTAAAAAAATGAATCTACAAAAAAAATTATGGAATTGGAAATCAGTCTGATCAAGAAGATCAAGAATTACCATTGTTGATCATCTATCTCAGATATATTTATTGTGTATTTAATTAAGTAAAAAGACACTGGAGGACTTAAAATAAATCTAAAGAACAATCTTCACACTCTGCCTCAGATCTCTTTGTGGTTCTTTACTTTGCAACCTCCCCTCACTCTCTGCTCCCCAAAAAACAATGTGTGCACAAAAATTGAAGAGAGAGTGTAAACTCTCCAATAGCACAGAATTTCTGCTGCCAGGAGAGGAGATATCACAAAGGCCTGATAAGCCAAAGGTTAAATTAAGTGTAGGCTGTATTCTACGATTTCTTTTTTCTAACCTACATTCCTTAAGCGATGGGAAACCAAACAAAACTATCCTTAAGTTTAAAATACAATCACGTGATTAAGGTTGCTTTCTCATTCAAAGCTTTAGACATCATTCTTTTGAAAAAAAGACATGAATTATTATTTAAACTCTTCCGTATTCGTGGAAAATGCATTTTCATTCACTCAATAATAAATACAAATAGCTAATGTGACAGCTAAAAGACATCATGAATGAAAATTGTCAAAGCTTTCTGAATATTTAAATTAGGTCAATAAAATCATTAATACAAGAAATAATTCTATGTGTTGTGAGAGGCATCCAAACCAAAGCTTTTTTGAGCCTAAATGTTTAAGGTGATTCAGGAAAAAAATGTTGGGATGATGTGCTGAAGGCGGAGTGTTCGAAAGAGTAGGAGCTTCTTAAAGACACAAAGATCCAATTTCAAGGCGAAAGATTACAAAGTCAAATTTATTTTAAGTCATGTTTGATATATACAGCATTTTTATGCCAACTGAAGTTAACATGATTGTGTTATAGAATGGCCTGGAAAAATACATAAAACTACCTCTTCAATTTAAATAATTTTTTAATTCTGCTTTCTTCTCTTTTTTTTTTTACAGTGTAATTTAATCACACATGTATTTTCATCACTCAATAGTTGAGTGGAGGCGTTTCTCTTTGGCATTGACTCTTTCCCAGCACTGCCAGCTCACTTTGCAGCTTTTTACACAACACCCATTTATACAGCTGACCAAATATTTACTCTGGTAAAGTAGCTCGCTCAAGGGTACACAACGATATCCCGACTGGGTTTTGGACCTACAATGTGTGAAAAACTTTCTTTTCATATGAACTCTGTGCACCTGACATTTGATGTGGTTAGGGGGCTGCTTGTATTTGATTTAGCACGCTGATTGACAGTGCACAGGACTTAACAGAGCGAAACAATAACACCATTGTGACGCTCAAGAAAGTATTAGCAATCATTTTCATGCGCATAATATGAAATGCAAATACATTGTCTGGTTTCTGTTGTGACAGTAAAGAGTGTTATAAAAGACGTATTTAAAGCTTTTCAGTAGGAAAAAAA
The DNA here is from genome assembly GCF_904066995.2 of Poecilia reticulata. Classification (NCBI taxonomy): domain Eukaryota; kingdom Metazoa; phylum Chordata; class Actinopteri; order Cyprinodontiformes; family Poeciliidae; genus Poecilia; species Poecilia reticulata. The sequence goes on along the minus strand of NC_088851.1, from coordinate 15,549,111 downwards.
CAGGCAGAATGAGTCACTGAACATCTGAGTCAAGAGCTGTTTATACTACGGTTCAAACAACAGAAACTAAATGCTTTGTTTTTTTTTAAAAGTACTTTTTAGTTTCAAGTGATTCCTCAAAACAAACTTATTTGGAGCAGCCACATGCAGTTATATATTGTAATCAGTTTAAGAAGGAGATTCTTTTTTTTTTTTACTTTACCTCTTGTCTTTTACACTTAAAAGGAACTGCAGTATTTGCTTTTCAGTGTTATGGTGGCTGAAAAGTCCAAATAATTGCAGTGCTTATAAAAATATTCACCCCCTTGGATGTTGTATCCTGTTTATTGCTTTTACAAATCAATCACGAGCAACAGAGCACAACTTTTTGACTAATAAAATTAAAAACTGATTTATACAACTACTTTTTATAGTGACAATACTTAGTCATTTAAAAAAAAATAGAGAATAAAGTAACTAAACTTAACAAACCATTCTTTAGAGATATGTTGTGTGTTTTTTTCCCTCCTCTTACACTTGACAAAGATGGTTAATGGGACACTTATTTTACATTATGGCGTTGTGCCAGCTAGTGATACAACTTTGGCCAATACAAATTAGCTACTTTTTGTAACAAACAACCATCCTTGGTCTTTGCTGCTTTTTGTTATCGGTGGGTGTTACAACACTGGCCACACCAAAATAAATCTACTTTACTGTCTAGAGTCTAGACAAATTGTTTAACAGGAGAAAAGCAGTCTTATAAGGCCAGTAGCATGACGCGGGCAAAACTAAATGGGACGAGACCATAATTAAGTTAATCGCTTCCACCTGCGCCAGCTCTGCCTCGTCCACCTGTAAGAAGATCCAGCTGGAAGTTGACTGCTCTCGCCTGAATATTTCTAGAGGAGCTACTCGGTAAATACTCAGTAATATGAGGCTAAATCTATTTCTCATTAACTAATGAGCATGTTGGAGGCCTGTAGCAGCAGGAGCAGCTGCCAGTTTGTTGTAGACCGCAGCGCTGTTGTTGTTGGACAGAGGTGAGGTTTAGGCATTTAGACTTACAGTCCGCACAGCTTCCCATACTCTGTATCTGCTCCTTACATCTGCAGTAATATCGAGCTATGTGCAGAGAGAAAATGTTGGCACCAACTCCGTAAACTGCAAATCCAACAAGGTGTATTTCTTGCCAAGCTTCTGGTTGTGAAAGCTGTCACTGCCCCATCAAAATGTCTTTTTTTTTGTCGAATGAGGTGGAGTAAAATACCCATTAATATGTGAAGGGGGGACCTAAATCTCCAGAATGTTCTCGAATTTTGTCTTTCAGTGTTCAAATTTATCCATTGGAAAGTGTAATAAACGCCTTTAGGAGGGGATCTTGAGGGCTTTATTCGCCAAAGTAACACTTCTCAAGTTTTATGTCTCTCATGAAATATATTGTATTACTCGAAGATGATGGGAGTGTAACAGCTGGAAGAAAATCTTATTTGAGGCAAAAATTATCCATACCCCTAGAAGTCTTGGTTTTAAAATGATATTTTTTTTATTAAATCAATAAAGTTTGTTTCTGATCATAAATGAGACGGACATTTCCAAGAAGATGGTGAAAAATGTAAAATGGAGTATCAATTTACAAAAAGTAGAATCTAATTTACATTTTTGTTGTCAAAGCCCAAATCAGTTCCTGCTCAATAAAAGCATCCCTAGTATGCTTTACTGCAGAAATGGTTTGTTCTGGTTGGTATTATCTTTTTTTGTTTGTTTTTTGTCACACCATTTTGCAAGCTGGCTAAAAATGCCAATATTGTTTTCACTTGAGCAGAGCATTAAATTAACAGAAAGTGGACTGTATTTAATAATTAGGTGAATTCTGAAAGGAACTGTTTTTATTATGGAGGTGAAGAGGTCTTAATACAGTTTTCAATTTTGTATTTGTAAAAATATTTAAAAATCATGTCGCTTTTTCCACTTTACAGTTATGAGCAGTTTTGTTATTTAAAAGAAATGCGAGAAAGTTCTAGTGGTTTGAGTAATCCCAGTATATGTACATATAAACGTTGCAGCATTTAACCTTCCACTCACCTCCCTTTTTTGTGTGTTTGGGGCAGATATCCAGATGTCTCAAAACTTGCCACCAACTATGTGCATGGCAGTATCCCACCACAGGTATGTGAAGTATTTGTGCAAATGTATCCTTTGACTTCAGCTGTTTGCAGAGTGTGTATTCAGCCTGAACATGCAACACTGTCTCCTCGTTATGAGGGCCCAACGTTTGCATATGGAAGGGGGAGATTACTGTGGCATCACCAGCAGCCACATCAACCCCACAGACCACCAAGCAACAGCACTGGCTTATCTGCTGCGCTCCAGTGCCTGCAGTCAACCAGTCAGGGTGGATTTATTTTGTGTGTGTGTGCTCACATTGTTTATTTTAGCCCCTGTTAATATGTGGTGCCTTGGCTTTCTCTCTCCAGGGCTTGGTGGCTACTGTGGTGGGAAGATAGGGGGCTGTGGCAGACCCCCTTGGGCGGCCCACAGAAAAAAGGGGGGTAAAAATAAGCCATACTCTTTTCCTCCCTCTGCCTTGCCACTCACTCCATCTGGGTCCTGCAGTCACACCCTGTGGCAGAGTTGTGGTTTGCTGCAGCTGCTGGCTGGTGATGAGGCACTGTGAGGGTTCTGGGATTCAAACACGAATGCGGCTTCTCATGCTGCTTCTCTCCTGAGCCACAAGAGGGCAGTAAGTCACAGGAAGACGTAAGTGGGAGCTGGGTCTGTTTTTATGGAGGCGTCTTCTTGCCTCCTGCACACAGTCGGCTCATTTTCTTTACAAGAAGCATTAGAGCTGTTGTTTTTATGGGAGATGAGATGTCATTATAGGGTATAATTGAATTGATTTAGACCGGATTGTCCTCATTTTAACGAACTAAAATGCAATTAAATGTATTTAATTGGGCACAAACATGTTCTTTGAAAAGTTCCTCAAGATGATACAATTGAAGTCATCTTGAACAGAAACGAGTATATAATAGTGAGGAAAAGGATGTTATTGAAGGGCAACTTGTGACGCCAGCTCCGATGCCTCTAGCCACCCTTTTCCAAGCTGTTTAGTCTCTTTGTAAGACGACAAAAGTGGTTTGTTTTTATTTTGTCTGTGACAACAACAAAAAAAGAGGAAAAAAACACTAGTAGACATGAAAGAGTTGTGTCCTCTCAGCAAACACACCCGAACCTTTTACCTTGCAGTGCCAGAGCCTGGAGCCTTTGTCTGTATGTGCTGGATTATTGCTGGCTTTACAGGTAGAAATGTGCCAAACATTATAAGTCTGGTTCTGTAGCTGTAGTTTTCTAAATGCACAATAGTTCTTGTAGAATCAGGAAATGTCTATCTTGATGGTTCCAGGTGTGTTTGTGGGAGTATCAGACAACATGGCTCTGTGTCTTTGTGTTAAAGTGAACCAGCAGGTTCCCTTTCAGTGTTCTACTGTACAGCACATCTAAAGGAGAGAAAGAGAAGAGGTCTTTGAAGTTTTGGTTTTACCATCCGTCTTCGACTCTCTGGCTTTCTTTTCATGCCAGCCTCAGCAGGCTTGTAAAACGACACACTGTGCCTTCCCTCAGCATGCTCCTCCCTGCTTTGTCGCCATGCAAACATGACTGCAGACTGCACTCATGCGTCCTGTCTCGCATGAGTTTTTCTGCTATTCCTGACATGAAAGGCAAGATGCTCAACAGACACGCACACAGGCCAATTTATTGGGTACACTTGCTGAATTGTTTGCTTATGTGGACTTTAGTCATTCATTCACATGGCAACAACCTAATCAATCAATTAAACTTTGTACTCAGTATACTTTATTAGCTATTCATAAAATGTTTTCAAAAATGGTTCTGGAGGGTTGATAAAGTAGGAAAATAATGATCAGATTTGTTTGAAATGGTAGATAACCTTGGTTAATAACCCCTCAGTACAACCTTGATATGGTTGTAGAAGACTATGTTGAGTATCATTCTTTGCAGCTAAGAACTGGAACAGAATTGAACCAAAATGTGACAAAAGAGATTGGAGAAATGAAATTTGAATATTGTTGCTTACCATATCCATCCCTTGGTGACCACTCTGCACCCATCATCTTCTGGATTCAAATGATCTAGAACTGAATATGACGAGTTCACCTTACTCCATTAGATAGATCTTGACCCAGCAGCTCTCCTTTGTGTTGGATGTAGATGGAACAAGAGATTTTATATCATAGATGGACTGTGTGATACTGTCATATCAATATGGATCAAAAAGTGAATGCAATAGGGAACTTCTGCAGGCAAATCAGGCCCCATTCATTTCTAGCAGTGTTACCTAGTGAGTGTATCTAGTATGACTAAGTAAAGTGGCCAGTTGATGTACAGTATACCTGAATAGGAAGCCGGGGATGAAAGCTGCAGCTTGCGTAAATGGAGATGCCTTGTATCTGCATGTGATGTACCCTCTGTCCATGCTCCTTGTGTAAACAGGGGCCTCCTTTACTCAGCAGATAGAGAAGATACTTTGACATTTAGCTTTAACACTAGAGGAAAAAAGCAAGAGCAGGAAGAAGAAAATAAAGGAAGATATCGATTGCCCTAATCTTCTCCTTTCATAGTTTGTGTGCCTAGTTTGTGTTGGCTAAGCCTTCTGCTCTAATGGCTTTTAGTCTTCCATTAGGTTGCTGGGTTGCTTTAGTAGTGTGGTTTAAGTAAGCAACAAAAGGCTCTGTCAGAGCGCTTTAAGCATTAATAGGATGGCCTGTGTTATTTCTCTACTCTGCCAGCTCATCAGGAATGCACAAGTTTAGATTACGTTGCCTAAAGAGATCTGAGTTTGGGCAACCTTTGTTTTTTTGTTGGTTTTTTTGGCAGGGTGGGGTTGAGGCATGATATGACATAGACTTCTGGGAATTTGTTCAGTTGAGCTGTTAAAGAAACGGGCTGCTCACCCCATAAAACTTATGTACAGTAAAAGCTTAGTCTCACTCTGACAACTGAAATGCTGCCAGGAGCTCTAATGTTTGTATGACTCATTTGATGAGAGAATTATAACCTGATACTGGAATAGAAAGCTCAATTTTAAATGAGATTTGGTGCTGGATGGCAGCAAAAGATTCATTTTTTATATATTTTTTGTGGTGTTCAAATGTTTACTTCTTTTAAACCAATTTCTGGAAAAAAGATTCTGTGGCCTGAACCCGTTTATGCCTGGCTTTGATGTTGCACACTCTGGCTGATGATAATATACATGTACATGCAAACAGAACCAACATTATTGGTACTTTTTCCATATTGTGTGTGCAGTCTCACTGCTGCACCAATTCCTGAAAACGTCTTTCTTCTTTGGATCTTACATGGCATGTTCTGCTTAGTCTGTGTGTCTTTAACACCACTGCGTGCCTGCAATCTCTCAAAGTCCCAGGCTTTAATGCTTTCGTTACCCTGCTTTTCCACCAGGATGACTTGTCGCTTGCCGGGAAAGTGCTCCATCGTGTGTATGTGCATGCATGCATGGTCTTGTGCCATTTTTGGACGAGTCCCTGTGTTCTCTCTGCATCAGTGCTTGGGTTACGGAAGCCTCCTGGGCCCATTTCTTCTGTGGGCTGCACCACATACCCCAGAATCCTGCTTTGGTTGGAAATGCATCTGTTGTTTTTTCCAGCCATCATAAAGAAGACAAACTCGCCCACTGTCTCCCCATCCGATGTTAACAGGCTGTGTTTGGCCCTGAACTTAACCATAACGGGTTCCTTCTATACTGCTTCTGGATACAGTATAAATCAACACCTCAACTACTTTAGTTGGAGACTTTTCAACAGGCGGATCTAGTTTCAGCTATGTGCACGTGGCCAACACAGACATCAAAAGCTGTTACTGATAAGAACTTTTACCTTTTTACAAAAAAAAGTAGATAATTTGAAATATTGATGCGCATACTATGTCTGACTTAATTTTAAGTTACTGTTAAAATGTGTCCAGTCTTCTTTACTTATTTAGTGTGCTTACATTTTCAGACATGCCTCATTTCTTTACACACCAATGAGCACAGATGTTTGATTGAATTGAAATTTGGGGAGTTTGGGTGCCAAATCAACAGCGCAATCTTCTTGTGGTTTTCAAACAATTGTTTTGTGAATGGCTGCATTATCCCACTGAAAGAGACCACCATCATTAGGCAATAAAAATAAGGAATCTCCTCTTGTATCAGGAGATGTATATGATTTGCAACATTGCTTAGGTTGATGGTACATAAAAAACGTAACATTCGCATCAATGACAGAAGGGGCATCAGAAGCGTTTGTAATGTTGTGGGGACACATGTGATGGCAGGAGTGGCCACTTGACTCTTTTCTCTCTCCTGTGTGGCTTGTATCGACTTGACTGTTCATTTTACCTGCAGTTGGTGGAGTGTTTTATTTTGAAAATCTTTTATTTTGAAAAAGGTAAATCTCTGACTTCTTTCCTGCAAAGACACTTTACACACATCTGCACTTCAGTCATCTCTATTACAGTTTATATCACCATCACTAGCATAGCTATCCCATCAGAAGGTATTTTATATATATATATATATATATATATATATATATATATATAACACACACACACACACACGGTGACGTCGGTTCTAACACATTCTTCTCTCTTAGGATAAAGCACATTTAATATGTCAAACCCACTAACTGATGCAATGAGGAAGACATAGATATTGTTATTCAACTCTTAGTGGTCTTAATGTTATGGCTGATCAGTGTATTTTGCTACAGAATATTCAGAATGTTCTTTTTCACTTTAAAGACATAGGGTCAACCGCTGATTGTGACTATCAACAATACTGAAGGTCATAAATTAATTGGAACTTTTTCTTAATTTCTAAATTAATAGTCGCAGCCAAGATTATTATTGGCATTACAGCAATACATCTTTCTTATAATTGCTGACCAACTTTTTACTCGTTGCTACTGGTATATTTTGATTACCTACTTGGTGATAATCTTCAAGTCTTGGACATTAGAAGGCCTCGTCTGCTTCCTCCAGTAGATTTATATCAGACCACTCCAAAATGTTAATTGCTTAATGCTTGAAAAAAAGATCAAATTAAGGAATTATTTATAGCCCAAATCTGCCAGAAGTTTCAATAATTTGGGGCTTAAAGAAAAGTCTTTGAAATGCGTTTAGCAAAATCTTTCTTTTTTTTTTTAGCATAACAACTTGGGTCACAAGCTTCTCATATTTTGAAGGTCCCATGCTGCCACTCATGGGAATAAGGGTTTGTTTTGATGAGACCTGTGGATATTCCTGCAGGAAATTAAGTTGTGTAGGTGAAAGCTGAAATCTGAGAAAAGCTGGCCATGTTTCATATGTGTCAAAACTGTTGGAACTTTAGCATAATTAATGGATCCAGCTAAAGTAATTGGATCTGATTGTGTTTGTGACAAGTTGCTGGTTTTAAACAGCTTTAACACAGTTTGAACTTAGGAGTTTTATTTGTCAAAAGATTTTGTATAGAATAGGTCACAGTTAAGCAACCAAATATGAGAAGGATTAAGCAGAAAATAAATATTTAAGTCATTTAGAAATTTAGAACAGATTTAGATCAAGAGAACTTTAAGATGTTAGAAAAAAGTCATTGGAAGCATAAGGAAGAAATAAGATTCACAAATTTGTACAATATTTTGTTTCCTTCTTGTTTTCTGGCTTTGATTTCATAGGATTGCCCTTTATTATCCTCGCAATCTAAGAAATTGACAAGGGTGTATCTAGACTGACCTGTTGTTGGATTGCTGCCCTCTGCTAACCGAGCATGGAAACAATGGAAGTGAGCAACAATGAGCTGGCTGCAGATCAGTGGAGGCCCACTTGGCTTCTTCCAGACACTGTCTTATTTCCTCTTTGATTACTCACGCCTGGATGATGAGTGCCACACTCCCACTCCTCTGTCGGCCAGCCAATGAGAGAAAAAAAAAACTTTTTTTTTTTGTTGTTGTTTGAGACTGGTTTTGATTTGGCGGCTGGTATGCCTTTGTAAAAATTCAACAAGGTTTTCTGGACAAAATGAAATGAGGAGACTCGCATTCAGGTACCAGAAATACCTGAGTGTTTTGTGGCTTTGTGTGTAGAAGTGTGTTGCCATGTGGATTTAAGAAAGTTTCCCCTAATGGGTTTCCAAGCTTTGCTCTTAAACAGCTTTTAACTGGGGGAATAGGAGTGCGGGTCAAACTCCATCGCCACCCAAGTGAGCAGCTTGCCAGCTAAAAGCTGGGCTCCCTTTATTTAGATTTGCTGCAGCTCCCGCCACCGTTCGTCACCCCCCTCCTCTTCACCACGAGGCCGGAGGTAGGAAATCAAACCAATTACGGTCGTATTTAAAGAAAATTGGAGCAGGGCCGGAAAAGTGGGGGCATTTCCAAAAACCACAAAAAGAAAACTGCAGGGCCACTCTTTTGCAAAACACTTTTGACTGGGGCAGAGGTAAATTCAGAAAACTCTGGGAGAAAGATATTGTTTGAAGGGTTATTTTGAGATTTTATCTTGATTATACATATAAATCAAATAAAAGGGATTTCTGCCCATTGAAATTTTTATTTTTCCATGTTACAACCACAGTCTCAATGCAGTTAATGGGGATTTTAAGTGCAGAATGGTGAATTGGAAAAATTAGAATAAATGTTTTTCTGTGGGTTTGCTACCAGAATCTGAAAAGTGTGGTATTCGGCAAAGCTGATACTTTCTATAATCACCTTGTGCTTCAAACAGAGGTATGTGTTTTTCAAACCCTCTAAAAGCTTTGTACATTGACTGAGTGACATTTTTACCCATTATTCATGTATGTTTTGATCTAAACCAGGAGTCTCAAACTCCATTTCTCAGGTGTGGAAAGTGTCTGCTAACGTTATATACGTTTTTGCCTTCACACACTTAAAACAAAAAATTACATCATTACTAGGGACCTGTAGAACTTAATTGCTTGACGGGAATGGCACTTAACCATTTTACTGGTGTGCTGGTCCAGAAAAGGATCAATATTCTTCATGACTTTACTCACTTTGCTGGCCTGTTAAAGTTGATGGCCATGTCTTGGTAGGTTTGCAGCTTTACTATAAGTTTAGTGAGTTGTCTGAAGTTTGGGATGGTCTTTTATAACCTCTCCCCATTTTAAATTTCTCTAACTTTTCCTCCGACTTGCCTTCTGCGTTTCTTGGCCCTCATGTTGTTTGACGATTTTTCAAGTTTTTTTTAATGGGCTGAAATCTTTTGGTTTCAATTTGACAATGCACAAAAGTTCAAGGGGCATGACTACTTTTATTAGATACTTTACTTTTACCAGCCAACCACATGTCAAAAACCTTCTATAGTTCATTACTTTGTCTGTTACAATCTGTTTCTGTGTCAATTTTTGCAGAGAGATTGATGGTGTTTGATTCCTGGTGGAGCTGTTTGAAGGATGGATTTTAAGGACAGATTATCTTTATGATTAGATCTGATGTGCCCCGCTGAGAGCGGCCTGCCAGAAGGCCTTGTGTGAACATAATGTGCAAAAACATCCTAGACGCCCAAATCCTGGTTGGCTCACTCAGCTGCAGCAACTCCTGCTGAGGTGTTATAAAATCTCCTTTTTAAAGCACAAACACCTGTTGCCTTCCAGAATGAATCATGTCTCCTGTGTGTGCACCTTCAGCCAGTATAAAGCATTCATGACAGCCAAAAGAAAAAAAAGTTGGGTAATTGCTGTCTCCTGATCTAATGTATTTGCCCTTTTAACTCTCCCTCCTTCACTGTCTGTCTGTGATCCTCCTCCTCACTGTCATCTTTCAGGAAAACCCCCTCATTACCAGCTCTCAAATCTAAGTTCTTCATTTTCCATCACCTCGGAGTCGCTCTTTGTTCTGTGGCCCATTTGGCTTTTAAATTTCAGCAATTATTCCTCAGTCTGAGCATCACAGTCATCCAGATGCATGAAAGATATTTTCCCCGCTTTATGTTCCTCTCCGCCTCCTGGGTAAAAATAAAAAGGCAGACATCAAAATCAAAGTATCTGATTTCTATAGCCCAATGCAAATGCATCATTTTGTTGCATAATATTGTGCAAACTAAAACACGCCCTCCAATGGACCGAAAGCCTTTGTTGCACAGGTGCGCATAGGGAAAAAAAAATCACGCAATCTGTTTACCTCTCATTCATTCATTATGAGGAGTAAGTAAGATGATCCTCCAGAAAACAAACCAGCATGTGGGAGGTGTCCCCTGAGGAAGTCCAATGTTGCTATAGTGGAACCATGGGAACTGGTTACTAAAGACCCAGAGGGCATCCATGGACAGACATGTGGGTGTCTGACACTACCCCATCCCCCCCACACACACACAGCTACTGGAGACAGAAGCACCAAAGAAATGGCTGCGAGTAATTTCAGATTGTCTGGGAGTAACAAGAGCTCAAACTTTAATGGATGTTGGAAGCAGCCTAATTTTATTCGGGCGCCTGTTTGAGGAGGACAGTCAGCAGCCAAAATAGGAAATGATAAAAAAAAAAAAGTTCATGGAAGAAATGTTGTTTATAATTTTAACATTTGTCTTAACATTGCAGGGAATGCTTTTTTTTTTTTTTTAAATTGATATCAAAAATAAACCAACAAATCAGACTTTCAAAAAACAGACCTAACATGTACTTATTTATATGAAGTTTAACCGTTAATCTTTTAACAGTGGTGTTGTTTCCAGGGTTCTTCTCTGAAGCAGGATTTCTGTCTTAAGAAAATTCAAGTCCAGTTTAGGTTTTTAGTGTCAAGTTCTTCCTGCTTGGGTATGTCTCCACGGCAACTAATGCAGGTTATTTTTCCAAATGCGAGACAGTTTCCAATGTTATAGTAACTGTGCCTGGCACACAAATATTCTTTGTCAACTTTTTCTTCCTCTTCTTTTCTCTTTTTCTTTGGGCACAAGAAAATGTGGGATGTTTGGACATGATGCTTTCTGAGGTCAGTCATGACACAAAACTCAACCCACTCATCTCACCAGAGCGCAATTATGACTTTACACTTACAAGTAGAAAACACTTAAGCCAAACTTGAGATTAAATTATTGCATGACATAAAAAAAATTTATTGTAACAAAAAACATACTTTGAGATTATATTCATTTGGATTTATTTTGAAGATGGTGCTGAAAATGTTTTTAATAAGGTACTGCCACAACGTTGTGGGTTTTTATAGACATTTTATAAAAGTAGTTTGGTAATTAGTCCCAGAATAATATTTACGTTTTCCAGCACATAGAAACTTTGGACTTTTCTGCATTGGAAGCAGAAAAGTCAAGACTTTTCTGCTTCCAATGCAGCCAGTGGGAAAAAGAAAGGGACAGTGTGGATTTTAATGACCATCCACATTCCCACGTGATCCAAACCAGACTTGAGCAATCATCCTCATTTAACTCGCCGCTCGTGCGTATGGATGGAAAAACAGTGAGGGAGATAGAAAGATAGAACATGTGTATGTGAACTTTCTATTTAGCAAGTTCCCCTGCTCAAGTTAAAGGAGACCTAGTCCACAGGGATCCCCCGTTTCCCCTTCTAGCCTTCTTGTTTCCCCCTCCACCCACCTAGTACCCCACCATGAAAGGGGAGTGCCTGGCAAGAGCTACATTGTGTGTGTGTGCGTGTGTGTGTTAATTTCCTGTTTTATAGAGGAAACCGGGTTTGCGTGTGCAGATCGTTATTCGGATTTTCTCTGTGAGAAAAAGGGATTAAAAAAAAAGATTTGTGTCAATTCTCATGAATCTGTATGGGAAATGGCGAGCATTTTTTCTGGGAAGCTGGCCTATTCACTTAGTAAAAACATATTTCAATTCATTGGTAAAGCGCAAATGCAGTGTCCAAATCAGGATCTGAAAAGCATGACATTTTATTATCGCAAAGAAATATCCTTCAACACTTCCAGCTATTATCCTTTTTCAGCGTTTTGCTCTCCTCCTTGACAGATTAATTAAATTAGGGTCAGATTGGTTACACACAGAAAACTGTGGTCTTTATACAATGAGAAGAATCTAAATTGAGCCCATTATTGCATCCAAATGAAAGTTAGCCACTGTGGTCTTTGCAAGAATACCCTCTAACCATGTTTGGGGCCACAGATCCGCCATGCAGCAGTCTGTTGGCTTTCTCAAAAAGCCACCGTCTGTGTCTGACTAATTCACAGTGAGAAGAGTTCAGTCATATGGAGGCTAATCTGCATCATCAAGTTCCCTTGTATTTGCGCATAAGCTTTACCTCATAAATGCAATTTTATAAGCAGTATTTCTATGAATGGCTGCAATTACAAGCACACATCCTCAGGCTAGATACAAATTTCCAATGCTTAGAAATCAGTTTTATTAGTATTTGGGGAGGGATGGTGCTCAGTTGCTTATATTACAAAAAAAAAAGTGCTGTATTCTTCAGCTGTCCAAATTTTAATAATTCTTTTCATTCCTTTGTTGAAGATGTATATTAATACTTTTTGGATTTTTTTATACCCAAGTTTTAAGATTGTACTTTATGATGTGGCTGAAGCTGTGCCTGTAAAAAGGCAGGATGTTCCCCCTCGTCAGAGATGAGAATACTAAACTGAGCTGATCAACAAACACCTGACAAGCACTTAAACTTATAGGTGGAAACAATGGCTGCTAATGTAGAACCATAATTTAGGAGCAACACATACAGCACGCCTTCTTTCGACACGGAACAACATTAAGCTATTCTCCTCAGACATTGATCTACTCTTAACGCTTGGAGAGATTATTCATACTTAACAAACTGTAAGTATTAGTTTCAAAGTACAACGTCATTTATTAGTCAATGCCATTAAAACGTATTCATAGTTCCTTATCTTTTTCTGAATTTCTTTTCTTTACAGATTGTGTGTCTTATTTATGAGACACAAACTCGGTGCAAAATTGTTACATGGAAAAAGAATGCATAGTTTAGTAAATGTTTTATGAATAAACATTTCAAAGATAAGTATACATTCACATTCATCCCTCTTTGCTCCAGCATTCCTAAATATAATCCAGTGTCACAAACTGCCTTCAGAAGTCCCCCAATTAGCAAATATTGTCTACAAACATTATGAAGACTAAGGAACACACAAGACAGGTCAGGTTGAGAAGCGTGAAGAGGGAAACAACCCCAACATTCAGACAGAGATGCAATTGAATAATGCAAATAAAAGGTTGTTCATGTTAGAACGACCAAGTCAAAGTCCAGATTCAAATCTGAGAATACTAATTGAAATATACTTTTTAGAGACATTATCCATACTGATCTTTAGCTGTTTTGCAAGGCTTATGGGGGAAAAAATCTGTCTCTAATGCAAAGCTGGCAAAATCATAACCCTGAAGACTTGAAGCTCCAGTTGCAGTGAAAAGTGGTTCCATATTGTATAGACTAAAATGGACTGAACAGATTTTCATTAGTCAAAAATTTTCAACCACATCTTTTTTTTTTTTTTTTTTTTTTACAGTTTTACACTAATTTATGTTGACCTATCCCTCAAAAAATATTGTTAAAATGCATAACCGTTGTGGTTTCATGTTCAAGGGTTTAAATACTTTAGCAACGACTGTAATAAATCATAAAACGAAAGAATGTGTTGAGCTTTGAGGCATTTCTTTGAAATGATATACTGTAAGTAGCATAGTGGTATTTTTATTGGCAATTTTCTGTATTTGTCATTTTAAATCAGGGGTTCATTCAGCTACTAACCTTTAGATGCATCCCCTCTCCAACACAGCTTAATGAAATATCTGAATTCACCAGCAGTGTGTGTCTGCATGTGTAGAATAACGGACTGTAAACGGCGTCATTCACACTTTGCTGCTAGCACTGTTAAATCATGGTCGTTACTTTCCGCATGTATTCCTGCTGCTGTTCCTGATTAAACTCATAATTGCTTCTTCATACTCGGCAGCGTTCTGATGGCAGACGACATGTCAACGGTCCACAGCTAAACTATAATGTCTGGCGTTTTCGAATGTTAATCACGAGCCAATCATTGAATGCGGTCAGCTGTCAAATCGTTTCAGTGCCGTACCCGTCTTGGTGCAACTAGTACTACCCCTAAAGTAGGTGCGAAAATCTGAGAACCTTCAGCCACACTCGATTTGCTAATGTAAAATTAATCTGGCTGGGACGAACATGGACTGTACCGATTAGAGAAAAAGCATCTTTAGGTTCTTCTCTAATTTGTGGAATTATTGGCGCCTTAGTTTATATGGCAGTAGATGATTATTTAATTTTTATTGTCTTCTTCTTCTTGTTCTGTCTGTTTTTTATTATGGACAATGTATGTGTCTTAATAAAAACGTTTGATCTCAGCTGTGCAGAGGCCTTCTAACAAACCATTGGAGTCAGGTGTATCGGAGAAGGGATGCATGTAAAAGTTCCAGGATGGTAACTATCTACTAATTTGTAACAAAGTGATTTTTAGAACAAGTGTAAAAAGGTAGTAAATATCCATTTAATTTTTACATCAAGTTGAAATTTGAGATGTAGGACTGGTGTAATGTTTTGTGTGTCTGAAACAATTTTGTAGCTGGCTAAGAAGTCTGGATAACAGTTTCAGGGCTCTTCTTTTCTGGTCACCCCTTTGCTTTAGCGGACCCACTTCTTGTTAAAACTCCTCTTAGGCTGGATAAATGCTGCACTGTGGGAACTGAGAACTGGCTGGAGTATTGTAACAAACAATGGTCTCTGTAGACCCTGTATGGATGAGAAATTACCTTCACTGGGATCCCTCTGAACTGGGAGAGCCCTCTCTTCAAATCCCACACCATGTCAGCGAGGCAGCACAAGTCATTTGTGTGAAATCGGTTGCATCACAGCTCTCGTGGTTTCTTAGCCCCTGTATTTCTCGGTCATTCTGTGGGAACCCTGATTTTTGGCGGTAGCCTCTGTTCCCACCGCCGGCCTGGTTAGAAAATAGACTCGCGTTCGTGTACCAGTTGCTGAAACCGAGCCGGTTCTTGCCTGCTCCTTCTCACGGGGTCCACTGGAGAAGAGGTCAGCGACTGAAGAAGGGGCCTTAATGTGTTTGGCATGCAGGTACCGCAAAAGCGACACGGGATCATGTTTTCATGAGAAATGAGAGTTTTAGCAATTGGGCGCTTGTTCCAAAACACTCCCTTTTCTCTGTTCTCTCCTTCTGTCTGTCTTGTCTATTCTTGTTTTTGTCTCCAAAGCTGGTTTAATTTTTATCTCGGATATTTATTTGGAACAGGATATGATTTGTGTAATACAAACAAGACACTTTGTTCTTTTCCCAGTTGTTTACTTTTTTTCTTTGCTGTAACTTCCAGTACTTTTCATCAACTTTAAACAATTGTGTTTGCCAACCTGGTTATACAGTTGTTGACAACTTCAACCAGACAGGAACCTCACTATGTGGGCAAAGATTTCTAGTCTTTCCTGCAGAGTTACAGTTTCTGAAAGAGGAGCAACATAGTGGGAACAAAGGAGATGGGGCGGGAAAAAAAAGTAGCACATCTTTACATCCAAAACAAAAACTGATGTGCTCCCCACATGTGGACGACGAGATTCGGGCCTCAAAGACCGTGTGAAGACAGCTGGAAAATTCCCCTGAGCCTGGCCTAATTGAAAGCTTATCATCTTTTCTTTGTGCTTCCTGAGCGGCGGGGCGATGCAGAACGACTCCTGGATGAGACCTGCAGGGAATACCGTCATACGCTCAGGGTGTGAAGTGGAGCTCAGACTGTCTGGGTGGACTGGCTTGGGGGGGGATGAGATCTGTCAGCACAGGATTTTTTAAGTGTGTGTGTGTGTGTGTGTGTGTGTGTGTGTGTGTGTGTGTGTGTGTGTGTGTGTGTGTGTGTGGAAGGGCTCTGAGTGTGCAGAGTTAATTGAATACAGTGTGTATCAAGGCTTCCTCCTGAGTCTTTGTTGTTTTGCCAAAGCTGCCCCCATAGAAGTCCTGATGCAGACACGCACACAGGAGAAACCATAAAGGGGAAGAAAAGAAGCTGAATAAGAAGAAAGGATAAAAAGAACAGATACAAGAGAGGATAAACACAAAATAACAGTGAAAATTGACAAAGAACAAAGCGCTTAGACAGGCTTTTCATGCCACACCAACAGGTGGCATTAGTTTAAAGAGTGAGGAACTGTGAGTATTTTGTTACAGGTTAACCACATCTAAAATCAGACCACCCCACAAGGTAGCATCTCAAGTGTTTAATCTTGTGGCTCGGCTTCAGACCATCCAAACAGATGCCATAATCTTGGCATGAATTGACAACCACATAGCTGGTGAGAAAGCCAGCCGACATTCCAGCTTCTCCGTATTGTTTTTAACAAGTGACAACTTGCCGACGTGTGCTAACACGGACTCTGCCAGGGCGGTGTTGGATTCCTGGGATGCGTTTTTATGCACGTTCTGGGTACCACCGTGTTGACAGCAGAGGCATTTTTAATTCTCTGAGGGGTCCCAGCGAGAGGCTCACTGACGGCAAAGAAGGTCTTTATTAGAGGGTTACTGGGGACAAAAAGCCAACAAACTTCCTAATGTTATGAGTGGGAAACTTGACATTTGTGGTATTTTTATTGGATGAGTATAAATCTGCGACAAACTGTTGGGTCAGAATGTTCTGGAATGAAATTGGTCCCAAGAATATTCTGGCTTTTTTTTTTTCTTTCTTTTTTTTTTACCTCCCATCTTCATGTCTCATCTGATGGTTTTTGTGGAGATGAATCAAACACTGTCTCCATTTTTGGCATTTTTTAGTCCTGACACCTCCTACAGTTAATAAACTAAAATAACCTCCAAGACTGGGATGAGTGTTAATTTTCAAAATAAAACACAATAAAAATAAATATTATGATGAAAGGCTTTAGAGAAGGACACAAACACAGATGGCTTGTAAAATTGTCCTTGTTGTTTTAACTTTGGTGCACCAATTTTATTATTTACTTGACTTACACAACAATATTTTTAAAAAGTTAAATCCTGCTTGTATTTATAAGCAATGTATACTATTTTTTTAAGTGGGTCATTTAAAAAGTCCAGATTGAAAAATTATTTTGCATGATGAAAAATTGTAAATATCTGTAAAGACTAACCATTCTTTATGGACTTTTTTTTCCCCTTTTGGAATTTTATTTTTTTACATTTATGAATACATCAATTATTCAGATGATTATCCAGACTCTTATGGATTTATGTTTAATTTTTACATTTTATTGTCCAATTGCCATTCACACTTAAAGCAAACTGCTTCCCATCTGCATTGTTTGCCATTAATTGATTTTTATTTTTATTTTTTAAAGACATTGGCCTTAAAAAAATATTTGGTTTTAATGACAGAGTTTCTGTGTTTCAGTAAATTAATCTAAGCATCCAAAAATAAGAAAAAGGTTGCTTAGGCTGTATTGAAAAATTATAAATTTAATAGCACTTGAGAAGTCTTTGAAAAATATTTAAATTTCATAGGGAGGCTAATGATTTTGACTTCAACTCAGGCGCATATATTATGCAACCATTTCCAGATATTTTAATTTTTAAAATATTTTGAATGTGCCATTTTGTGTTGGTCTATCACATATGACAAAATGTGAAAAATTTTAAGTGGTGTTGATACTTTTGTAAGGTGCAATATATGTAGTTTTACCATAAAAAAAATCAATTCTGAAGACAGAAGTGAGGCATCTTTTTTTTTAATTAAAATGATTAAAAACTACATTATCCGCAAACTTTACAAGCACTCATATGGAAGCAGTAATGGTTTCAGCACATACACATGTTTTTTAAATTAACATATCAGTTTCAGATGTACATGCTTTCAGCATAGAGAGCAACGAAGAGAGAAGAATGACCTAAAATGAAACTGGGATTCTTTTAAAAAGAAAACTGATGGAACATTGTGCTCTTTAATTAAACATACAAAATATGACTGACTTGTACACTTTGGCTTCATAGTTTTGCATAAACAAGGACAATAAAGTTCATTCAACACAGATGAGTCGCCACAAATCTCAACATTTAAAGAGTTTTACAGGCAGTTGTATAGATCTTTGGTTTTTATAGAAAGTAACCACACAAACATCATGTGATTTCTCTAGCTGCATGATTGTCATTTTTAACAGAGTTGAGGTTCGAGTGGCTAAAAATACAACATGCTTTTCCTTAGTAGGAATGAGACAACATTTGTGGAATAAAGCAGAAAACGTCTTGCATACGTGTACTTCCTCACCTGAGCTCTAAATGCAAGCGTGTTTGGGTCACTATTCACTCAGAGATCAAACCTCAGCTGTGGCAACCATTTCTGAGTCACGCCTACAGTCTTGTAGCTATCAGACACCTGATATCTGTTGCAAATACCTCAGCTCTCGGCACAGGAGAAAATGGTCTGCACAGGCGTGTGAACAAAAGCTAGTAAATTAGAACAAGACGGGACAGTTGTGACCACAAATGCTTCAAAGCACTACTGATGACTCAGAACAAAGGGACCTGTGCAGAACAAGAGACAATTGGTAAGAAGATCCCACTCTGGACCCTCCTCTTCCCTCTGTCTCCGTAAAAGGCACTCAGGATGGGGGGAATGTGCAGACACACCTGTGCTGCAGGATTGTGATTATCTTTGTGTAATATTTTTCAAAAGGACACTTGAAGTGTGTTTGAACAACATGCACAGGAATATTTCATATTTCGCCCTGCACATTTTCAAATCAAGCAAAATATAAGGAAAGTAAAAAAAAAAATAGTGCAAAAATTAGCTTTTTTGTGTTTTGTAAGCGCAGGAAGGCAAATTGTAAATAATCTAAAAGATCATGGCTCTGGGATCTTTTTGGGCATAGTCCATTTGGAATAAAGGTTTTAGTGCACCAAAGCTACATTGGAAGGCAACAAAATTACATTAAAAGGTTTTCTTTCATAATTTAGTTGCAATATATTACAAAAACTCCAAATTCATACTTAACAAACATGGTATATATACTGTATAAATGCTTATTTAAAAAAAAAAGGAAACATGAAAGAAATGCTTAAGGATTTGGGGTATTTGCATACATTTCCCCAAGGTTTGGCTCAAATAAATATCAAAAGTAAACCACGTTGTCCAGTTAAAATAATGAAAATAAAAATAAATTCTGGCAAGGACTTTAAAACTTACGAAAAAGCTTGAATAAAGAAGTAGGAAAATTAAGGAGTACAGACAACAGGACTCAACTTATCTGCAGAAAATGAACCAAACCGTTTTGTCTTATTCCTTCAGTAATCATCCATTGTCCTGCTGGAACATGATGAAACAGCAGAGAATTCGTTTCTTAAACTTGAAAACGCTTCTCTCTCAATAATGCAGCAATTGTTCTGAGACATTTCCTTTCTAACCAAAGGCTAATGTCTCTGTGGATAATAAATAGACCAAAAGGTTCTGCAGAAGTACTCTGAGCACATGAAACAGCCCTGTATGCTCGTGAAAACATTTTTACATCTGATGCAAATTTTTTACAGAAATGAAAGCTTAAAGGGACCGATTGCTACAGCAGTGCGGCCATGCTTAACGAGGAGTCAGTCATGGAGCAGAAAACCAGTCTGACTTCTCTTCTCCACCTGCCAAGTGGGCTGGATCAGTCTGAACAGTCTGTTTGATGATTGTCTGCTGTGGCTTTCATCTCAGCAGTCGCCCTAATTGTCTGCACCTCCACGCCGTTGTTTGACTTTGAGTACCTGTCTACATCACTGTGATGGCTTTCTATCAATTATTTACAGTCTCCGCTGAGTGCCACCTTGACTCGTATGGCTTTGGAAGGTCTTTGAGAGTACAGGTTTCAGCGCAGTGCAAGAGTTCACTCTGAAACAAAATGTCTTCAAACAGTAAAAGCAAAAGTCTCTTAAGCAAGAAAACGAAGGCAAACATGCAACTTATTTTTTTGTTCTTTCAGTGTTCAGCTTTGTTCATCAATCTTTTCCCTTCTCCACCCTCTCCTCCCAATCTCCCAATTTTCTAGCTCTCTTCCAGTCAATATGGCCTCCAGACGGATTCATCCAAACGACCTGAAGCGCTCATAGCCGTCGGGGAGTTGCTGTGGCTGCCATCGGCTTCTACACCCTCGCTCTGGGTGTTCAGGCCCGGGTTCATCAGACTGTTGGTCCCTCCGGTGCCTGTGGCCCCGGAGCATGAAAGGAGGCGGGTGGGGGAGCGCTCACCCCCAGTGTTTCCTGGCGCCACCATAGAGAACTGGTAGGATCCGGAGCCCGTGCCGTAATACAGGTAAGAGTTGGACTGGAAGTTTTGAGACTGGTTGTTTGAGTAAGGGGGCGGCAGGTAGGTGTGGTATCTAGAGGAGGTCGACATGCTGAGACCGCTGATGCCGGTGCTGGAGGTGTTGGCAGAGTAA
Source organism: Poecilia reticulata (assembly GCF_904066995.2). Taxonomy (NCBI): domain Eukaryota; kingdom Metazoa; phylum Chordata; class Actinopteri; order Cyprinodontiformes; family Poeciliidae; genus Poecilia; species Poecilia reticulata. The sequence continues at coordinate 15,528,725 of NC_088851.1, read as the reverse complement.
GGGAAGGCCCCCGGGTAGTGCATGCGGGGGTCTGAGAAGCGAGGGTCTGTCAGCGGGGACAGAGACGGGAAGGTACTCCTCTGTGGGAAGAGGTCTGTAGTCCCTGTTTGAGACACAAAGACAAATAAAAAACCGTCAGAAGCATTCATCCATGATGGAAAACCGCTGTCGGCGTGATGAAACAATGGGCTCAAACATTTCCCTTTTACAAACATCAGGATTCTCTGCACTATTACACATTTCCAGGGCAAACCTTCCTAAACCTTCGTTCTGTTCTCAAATTTCTTGCGATAAACCACTCTATGGAAATATTTGCTCAAAAGTAATGAACTGAGACATTTTTTGGCTCGGTAACAGTCATCAAGCATTGACGGCACATCATCCCACAGCCTGGTGCACAAGACCGAAGTTATGAAAAGGCCCCCCTCGCCAGCACCCTCCTACCGGCCCTTCAAAAGGAAATCAACGTACAGCTCTCTGTCCTCTGAGCAATGAAAAGAGGCATTGTCGGTGCTAAGGGGTGCTTTGTATAAACACTGACGGCTTGTTGCACTGTTGTGCAACATGTCATAAATCATACTTTGGTGAAACAGGCGGACGTTCACAATTGGAGACGGGGAGAGAGAGAGAGGAAGAAAGACGTTTTCTGTTCATGTATAAATGTGTATCGCAGTGCAGATCCTGTCAAAGTTAAATGTTAACTGTGAGCTTACAGGTAACGAAGCTGAATCCTTCTGGGTCTATATAATTTAACAGCCAGGAGGGAAATATAAATAAAGTTGAAAGCCTCTAAGCGGGCTTGAAATGTCTTCATTCCTTAGTTCCCTCCTTATTTATAAAGAAATATATGATGTTGTTCACAATAAGCCATTGAAAAGTCAATGAAAAGCTTGTTTTAATACAGAAATGTCAGCCGACTGAAAAATATACCCATGCATGGGTTTCTGGGTTGTCTAAGGTTCCTTATGCTTTGCATTCAATGTGGCATAGCTGGGAGTCAATCATCTTGGAGGCGACTGCTAAGGTGTTAAGGAATGCCAGCTGCTTTAATAGCTGCCTTTGGCTTATCTTTTTGTTGACTCCATCCCAGTGATAGTGTGGTAATTAAGGCAGGTTTTGGTACATTGTGCAGGTGCCAAGTCTTGCTGGAAAATGAAGTGCACATGCCCATAAAGCTCATCAGCTAGGGGAAGTATGAATTTCTCTAGAATTTCCTGGTAGACAGTAACAGTGACTTGGGACTAGATAAAACAGCAGCACACTCAGACAACATGACTCCCTATATGATCGGCATCTGTGGAATCGTCACTGAAAATTTTAATTAATTTAAAAGATTCATCTGAAAGGAAGAGCTGTCCCTTTTTCCTTCACCCAGATAAGACGCTTCTGGTGTTTCTAATTCAAGAGTGACGTTAAACGAGGATTTAAAACAGTCGCACCCAATTTCCTAGATACATTTTTGTGTTATGACACATGTACTACTGACTCCACCTATAGCTCACACTTTGTGAATTTTAAAAAAATTTATTGGGTTTTGCATGCTCTTTTTTTTTCCTACCACACTTTTTCCTTCCTCTTAACTTTTCAAACTGTAAAAAAGCCTTTGTTGGCAATATATTGTGTCCCCATTTGATGAGAAAGTGAATTTTGAGTTTTCATTGGCTGTACTTAAAAAAGTACTAAAATTAACAAAATATATATTTACCATTAAACACATATTAAACATTGTTCATTTAGTGAAATTTGCTAACTTTTTGACATTTATTTAATTGCACGTGTACATATGAAGCTGTGTCTGAGTCCCTGTGACATTTGGATATTTCAGAAGAAAGTCCGATGACTAAGCGTCACGTTTAAACACGGAAGAACTGAAAACGCCCTCTTAATGTCTTTGGCTGTTGGAGAAAGTTCCTCATATTTGCTGTTAGCATAGTGAGCACCACATCCACACCTGCCACCTGCACACACGTTAATTTATCCAAACAGAGCTCCATTCTTGGTTATTTGTTTCTCCCAATGTGGCTTTCTTGGGCTCAATGTGCCCACATGACTATAAGTGTAAAATAGCGATTTGGATGGCAGAGAAAAGAGAGCTTGTATTTATGAAATAGCAAGCACTTGCACGCCACAGCCCTAAGGGGTGGGATGCCAAGCTTGCATGCTGCAGTGTTTTTTCAAATCTCTTTTCCTTGTGTCTGGAGAACCGGATCCATTTTCAGCAACAAAATAGAAAATACTCCTTTGTAATTTCCACGGGCCTGGCTATACTGTGATGTTTCTCTTTTTTTTTTCTTCCTCACACATTCTTATATTTTGTTTTACTTTTCTTGTGTAGAAGCAGAGAGTTTGTTCATGGTGGGGGTGCCGTTTCTTTTTCCAGAGTCTACCAGGAACAGCAGTCGGCTCCATATCTGATTTCATGGAAGGAAAATCCAAGCCATCAGCTGCTGTTGATTCGGGTGAAGTGGAGTCAGATTATTTCCTACTGGACTCCCAAAAAGCCTTTGCTCCCTCTCTGCGTGAGTGTGTGTGTCTCTTCGTCTCTCCCTGCCTGCTCTAAATTTAGGCGTCAGGGTGGAGCTGGGGAGGGGACCTACAGGCTATGGCTGCTGCGTGCCCACCCTGCTTATGATCTCCCTGTTGATTGGAGTTGGTGGAAACATGCTGGCTAAACTGTGGCGGGGATTGACTCCTGCATTCTGTCAGGGGAAACTGGATTGGACACTTATCACAACACTTTAATGGGCTTGTTCAGGCTCAGGCTCTTGGCTGCGAGCCACAAGGTGTCTGCAGACACCTTCCGGGCTCAGTGGTCCAGTAGCTCCCTCTGGAGGAGAGAAAGAGCTAAACAAACTGCTGTATTAACCGAGAGGAGGTCTGCATTTTCTCTCTCCTGCATCTCCACCCTTCACCCCCACCCCACTGTAAGTACAGGCTTTGCTGTTGTGGCTGTGGTAACGGCAGTGCATCTTTGGCCGAGAGGGTCTTCCCAACCGAGCTTCGCAGTAGTTGCCTGTAACCTCTGTGGCACAAACCCCACACATGAACTCCATTAGACTCATCTGAAACGTGTTGACTAAATTGCAGGGACAGGAGGAGAAGGGATGGAACCCAGAGGGCTCGCTGGCACCGTCTCCCGTCTGTGATGTTCCCAGTCTGTGAAGTGGGTAGGTGGGAATCAGGGATTTTATTGAGAACATTGTGTTCCAGCGCCCCTTCTTTTTCTCCGCTGCTTCCGAGTCCTGCAAACTCTTTTAAGGGCGGAGCCTTCCTCCTTTCTACATAGCTCAAGAAGTCCACTAGTCTACACTGAAGCGTGTAACCCAGATAGGCCCGGAGGTTTGTCTCATTTGCCTATGGGAGAAACTGATTTTGGTTGTTAACATAAGGGCAGGATTGAAGTGATCGCCTCCATGTGTGTTTAATTGTGCATCGGGGCGTATACGTGTGTATGTGTCTATCCGACTGTGGTAGCTGGTGATGGGAAGATGCAAATCCAGGCGCTCACCTGTGAAATGTTTATTCAGGCTTGATGCAAACTGTGACAGGCAGGGCCCAGGGAATGGTGTCTCAGGCAAATAAGGTGGAGGGAAGGGAAAGGGATCTCCAGCTGGTGCAGCTACGCGCTACAGTGATATCTCTGAAGGGACTTCGCTGTGTCTCAGCATTAATCAGAAAAATTCTGATTCACTGTCTGGTTTGAGTGGCTTGAACAGTGGATGCCATTAAGATGAGCAGTCACTGTAGAGAAGCATAAGAAGGCTGCTGCTGCTGCTGCTGCTATGCATGCCAAAGAATAGGAGACTCAAATGAACACAAATGACTTCCAGGTGTTTATTTAAGCGTCAAGCCTTTGCAGTCGGAGCTTCAAGTTGAATGCAAATGACAATCACCTCTCTGCTGTGGAACCGCGGTCAACATCACCAAAAGCGTCATCTATGGTAACGCTTCATCATGCCAGAGCACAGGCTCTTTGCATGTTCTCCACTTGTGACATGCAATACAAGCAAAGGGAAGTGGAATTTGTGATTGTAGAAAAACCTGAGATTTTACTAATGTATCAACAGGCACAGTGGAACAATTACAATGTTTATTTGTTAAGTAAATCCTTTCCTCGGAGCTGATTCTCCCCTGTGATTTATTGCAGTCACTACCGGTCTTTTGTGTCTATGACTAGTTTCAAATCTTGGAAATAGCAGCTTAAAAAGTCATATATCTGTTTTCATAAGTCAGACTACTAAACCCTGTCCTGAAAAGTCTTCTTTGTGTCTGAAAGTGGGTCCTCTTTACAGTGTGAGTGGATGACTCAGCACGTCTGGTGTGGGGTTGGTGGTTTCTGGGTAAGGCATGGATTAGTGGCAGTGGGGGCTGCTAAGAAAGCAGCAAAGATCCACATCACCCAGAGACAAAGGAAAGAAATACTGAGTAGGAGGGGATGAAGGAGGGAGACTCAGTGGTGGTGTTAGTGGAATGTAATGGGATGTAGTAAGGCTCTTCAGACAAAATCAAAACAGACCTCACCCCTTACGTTACATGTATGCTTGTTTTTCCAAATCCAGAATCTCAAAGGAGAGTCATGGAGTTGCGTTGGTATGGAAACATGAAAAGGGAGAAATCAATCCCTCACCTGGCCATGGTCTCAGATCCTCCTCCACCTTACAGGTCTTCAGAGTGGGCGTATCCATCTGCTCCGGCCACAGACCTGCAGCAAAACACAACGGAACCAGCAGGTCAATACTGAGATCTGCTTATATGAGTAATATACACTTTGGCACCAAATTCTTGTGCACACAAACATTCCCTACAACTCAAATATCCAGGCAGAATGATGTCAGAAGCTAGTTGGTGGCTTAAAATATGTCCAGTCAGAGTGCAACAAGCAACAACACATTAAGCTAAACTGCATTGGTGCATCCATTTAATTGAGCCCATATGTATAATTTTGAGTCGGAATCTTCTCTCAGATTTGAGAAGATTCACAATGTTAAATTATAGAATTAATAATTTTTTTTTTGCTAGTGTTTTTTTTTCTTCGTATTAATCAAAAGTTAAAAAAATTACTGGTATTTATGCCCTTTGTCAGAAATTGTAGTAATTTCTGGATAATGTTCAAATTTGAATACACAAACACATGCATGGGTTGTAAATGCTTGATGTTTGTAGTAATGAAATCATTGTGTTTGGCTTGGGAACCTAAAACACAATCCAAATAGCCTTCTTTATGACAGACTGGTCCAAACTGTCCTGACACCTGGTGGTTTTCAGATGTTTGTTCCTGTCACAAGTTGGCCTCTGCTGACTGAGCAGTGAAGACTGGGAAGAGAAGGGGGTGGGTTTCTCACCACTGTGAGACCAGGCTTGGAAAAACACGCTCCATGGGTGCATATATGAGGTATTTTTGGGCCCTTCAGACGAGACACTGGAGGAGGTGAGATCTCTGCGTAGGAGACTCGGTAGCCTGTCCAGCAGAGCTGTCAGGAAGCGAAGGAAAGGTCAAGGACCTGCTGGCCCAACGCGTGGGACCCGGCTTCACACCTGAAGGCTACACCGCAGCGGACTTGGGACAAACAGTTAGTATTTATTCAAAGTCTGAGATGGCGTATTTGCTACCAGACAACCTGCACGAAGCTCTGTTTACAAATGTGGTTTTCTGTTTTTTCTTTTTAAGGCACAAGCAATCAGCCATGACTCTGATACAACAATTAAGTAAACTCCCAATCTCTCAATGTGACAAGTAGTTCTTCGAATGATGCCAAAGGGCAGAGATGGGGGGGCGAGGGGAGGTGGGGTGGCACTAGGTTTTTCAGCCACAGCTTGTGTAAGATCTTTGCTTCCCCTGGAGCCCCTCCACTTCCTTCGCAAATGTCCAAATCAGCACTCTGCCACCGAGAGGTCCTGCACTACGCCTCACAATGGCAAATTCTTACACATAAATGGCCTTATTCAGAAAAGCTTGCAAGCAGCTGGTGCGATTCGCTCAAGAAAATAAACATTTCCTTCAAATATTTTGATTGGCCAGCAGACAACATCAATACCAGAGGCACAGATTACCCCTGTTAATAGGAGGACCAGCCCCCTAGGAGGAGCTGCGGAGCGGGGAATGGTGAAGTGTTGACTGCGTCACTAATTAGGCCACTCTGGGACGGTTCCAGTGCAATTTTGGGGATGACAAGAATAAACCCTTCTGCTTTTGAAGTTTATGTGCAGATGAAAGGGATGGCTGAGATGTCGTTTGAGCCAAAATGGCGTCCCGTCCTCATGACTCTGGATCTAGCAACGCCTCTGAGACATGTAATGAATTTGGAGTAATGAAGCGTGTCATTGAGACACAGTGAATACTGGTCCTTGTGCTGACTTCCTGTTTCGCTCAGGCCTTAGGCGTCACACAGGGGAGAGAATGTGTATGAGGGAGAGAGGAAGACAGAAAGAAAGACGCCAACCGAGGCAAGCAGAGCGAGGGAGAGAGAAAGAGAGCGTGTTACAGAGGGGAGGAACATGGCCTTGGCTCAGCTATGTGGGACATTTGATATGTCTTTTGAGCCCTCACTTATAATGTGAGCAAAAACAAACACATGGACTGAAAAATCCTACGTTCTCTTTGAGAGCTGGTCGTCTGCCCACCCTTCCCGTCTCACCCCGGACTCAATAGAGACTGTTCATGGGATACATGTAGTTTCTGTAATTGCTGAAATGTAAGACTCAGGCTCACTCTGATGTGAAGTTATGACTTACACAAACAGCCGAGTCTGGTTTGAAAAAAAAAAAAAAATTCCACTCACTCTCACTTCTCCTTTTTCATTGTTTTTCACAAAGTTGATGGCTTCAAAATATTTCCTTTTGAACAGAAACATTTTCAGTTTGAAAATTCATTTCTGGGTGACAAAAAAAAAAACTAACCACAAGTAAAACTTTCAGGCACCATGACATATAAACTCTCTGGCAGCCACTGGCATATTATGTAAATATTGAAGTGCAAAAGTAAAGCGGAGCGCCTAAAAGGCTGTTCCAGAGTCCTTGTTCTTTTCTGTAGTATTAGCCTCAGCGCCTCCTGCTTTGGTTTGGCAGAAACTTAACGAGCATGACGCCTCCTCTCAAACATCCCCGCCGCTACCGGACGGCGCTAATTTCCTGCCCCGCTACCGCTTCTAATTGGCTTATCATGTCACTCTCGGAGTGTGAATTAGTTGTGCACCTCCCAGCCGAGGCGGCAGCGCTGCCTCCTCAAACCAGGGGGTCCAGCTGGCTTGTTTATGTGGAGTAAACAGTGTGGTCGCTGTGGACGGGCCGGGAGGGGGTACGGCTGCATTAAAAACCTTCTCAAGTTAAGTCCAGGCCAGAGGCCACGACGTTAAGATACCGAGAGAGACTGCCAAGGCACAGCTGCAGCAGATGAGTGCCAGTTAAGCGAAATGAAGCCAGAAGTAACAACATTTGTATTAAGTGTCATACATGGAATGGATTTGCTCTTTTTTTAAAAATGTAAAATGCTTTACAAAATATTCATACTTTGGTCTGATTTATTGGGGTTTTATGTGATAGACCAACACAAAGTAGCAGAAAGTTATGAAGTGGTAGAAGAATTATATATGGGTTTCAAAAAAAAATCTGTAAAGGCACACATTAATTAATATTAAAGCGCCCCGAGTTGTTGCCGCTCCTACTTCTGCTGGTTTTACTCATCCACACATGGAAATTGCTGCCAAATTTTCCATAGACAATACCTCCAGCTTTTCAAGCTTTTCTAATGACTCTTTTCTAAATCTACCATTTGTGTCTGCTTAAGGTGAAGGAAAACGTTCCCTCAGCATGATGCTGCCATCACCATGTTTTACTGTGGTAATGATGCGTTTGTGGCTATGTGTGATGTGGAGGGATTTTTTTTTTGTTGCTATTCTCACTAAAAGGTCAGATTTGAGTGAATCTCTGAATAATTCTTTACTTTCCCAGTTATTATAGTTTTGTACAGTTGGGACCTACCATGTCTGTTTAGTAATTTGGTTCCAGTTGGTTTTATTTAGTAGTATCAGAGTAAAAGGGGTTAAATACAAATGCACACCACATTTACAGGTTTATGTAAAAAAGAGAAAAAACATTGAAACCCATTTTGTTTTCCTACCACTTCATATTTATGCACTATTTTGTGTCAAAATAAAATACGTTCAGGTTTGCGGTTGAAACCTGACTAAATGTCTTCTTTGCAAGGCATTGTAAGGACAAGAAGTGAGTATGGTTTGGAAAAAAGGAACCGGGGGGAGAATGTATCAGTTCTGTAAGATTTTAGCAGCTGATATTAAAACCATCACCGCACATTGTGAGACACCCAGAAAGGCGCTTTTGAGCCCTCATCAAAGCTCAGAGCGCTCGATGGTGGAACGTTATGCTTTGGGTCTGATATTCATCTTCAGAGGGGGAACACACAGGTGTTGGAACAAATAACATGTCAAACGATACCACCTCAAAAGTGCCAGCACTTTCTGTTTGGATGATTAAATTGGTGCTGCGTTTCCTTTCTTCCCTCTTTCTCAACTGCTAAAGCGAGTTTAAGTTAAAAAACGTTCTTTCTTCTCGGCCGTCCGTTAGAGCTCGTGCCAGGAGGTGGTTGAGTTTTTGTCTGGATTAAGGTAAAAAACTGAAATCTGTTTTCCTCTTCTTTTTTTCCACCCTTTTAGCTAAATCACTTCTTCAATCATGGTTTTTGCTTTTCTTACAGACTGGAAATACCTGTGTACACACTATAAAATGCTCACATGAACCTGGAGGAGGAAAAAAGCAAACGATGCCACCCACAGACACAGTCGGCTACACATGTATCTCGCTTGAGGTTTTGAAAACCAGAATAACAATTTAGTGCTTGATTGTCTGAGTGTCAGATTTGCTTGGCTGAACTCGGCGAACCACACATTTTCAAACACGCAGACACACGCGCGCACACGCACGCACGCACGCACGCAGCCACGCAGCCCTCCGCCCTGGCTGAGAATCATTCCACATGTCTAGCAGGCTTACCTGTGGCCACCGAAGAACAAAAACAAGCAGCGAATGAAGCGTCTGCCAGCGTGCAGGAATCTTGTCACTGCATGCACTGTAATGAGCTCTTAATTACCCCGTCTGTCTCGGGTGCAAGCAGAAAACTTACAACACCATTCTGTGTGTGAGAAACGGTGTGTTTTTTATTTTCTACGTGCCCATGGTGCAATTGTGTGATTTAAGATTTTGCACAGATGTCTGAAGACGCGTCCTGCTGACAACAGTGCAGACAGTATTTCACAGCTCAGTCAACAAAATGAAGCAAGAGGGCTTTGAGGAGAGGTGACACCATATTTTCCTCTTCTTTTTTCGTCGTTTCTTGGGAGGGGGAAAATGTAGGATAATGGAAAACATCTTTTGTAACAGCGAGACGGGAATCCATTTAATTATAACTTGCTGATGGGCGATCTATCACCCAGCGATACTCAAACAAACAGGCCCCGCGATGTAAAGTATCAGCGGAGCACAACAACGTCTGGCAAGGCTGAAAAAAGCAGAGGAGTGCGTGTTGTTGATATGTAAACACCTCCCCGCGTCTCTAGATGGGATTTATTACAGCAAGTCTATTTTTGTTTGAGCTTTGCTTCTAATTCTGCAGCCCTAATTCTGCATGTACTGGATGCTGCTCAGAGGAGATGGTGAAGTGGGAGGGATCTTACTCTGTTATTTAATTATTTTACCACTCTTGCCCTGCGGTGCGGCGTACATGACGCTAATACCACAGATTAAGGTGTGTGGTTTTTATGGCCCTTCCCCTCCTCTGCAGCTGTAACACGAAGCTCAAGGCCTTCAGCGTCTCTGACACTTCCAGCTGATGTTAACATGTTTTGTCGGCTCTCCGTTTATGTGCCGCAGAAGTGTGTGTTGCAACACTGCAGCCCTTTGAAGCCCCAAAAGCCTGTGATGCTCTAATTCCCGCCCTAATCCTGCGCGAGGAGTCTGCCGTCTGGACTGTGTCTGCACACCTCTGCACCCCGCACATTCAAGACGGGCCTCAGAAGCTTAAAGCTCCCAGTTTAAGCTTAGCCGCAGGGGGCTTTCTGCTGGCAGACAACCCACAGAGCTTCTGCCAAAACAGAAAATTAACATCATAGTGGCGGCATTGTGCACTGTACTTAAAAAAAATAATAAAAAGAGCAAACTATTTTCGAAGTTTACCGGTAGCTGCTGTTTCCAAAATGGCTGATGTGTTTTTCATCTTGGTACAGGATGTGGAGGGAACAACATTAGCATCAACAGAAAGTGAGGACATGGGGGAGCATGAGTAAAAGACCCAGTGTTCCCAGCAGTCAGCTGTTAGATTAGGCTTAAACTGGTGACTCAGCACTGCCTAAGCTTAAGCACAAGGCCAAACACTGTATGGTTGTGATGTTCTGAGATAGGGCTGCACCCACATACAGCTCCCAAACAAGCCCTCCTGTCCACAGCAACACACTCGCTCTAAGGTAATGAGAATCATTATCCTGCATGAGAACAGAGGAGTGGGCGGGAGGGGAGTGAATGCCTTCATCCCTCGTTCTCTGTGATATCCCGCTGAAGAGCCTCTGACACATGATGAGGAATGAAAAGTCATCCTCAGCCCGGTCGTCATCCAGGCAGCTGTTCTCAAAACGCGCACACACAGACGCACACACACGCACACACACACACACACACACATAACGAAAAGATCTCACCACCTCAGCCTCAGTCACAGCCTTCCTCCCACCCCCACACACTCGGCCAGTCTGAGAGTGACGCGAGTGCCAAGGTAGCGGACGGCTGTTACATTCCTGTAATGTGAGGTTCAGCCAAATCCGATGGCAGGGCCGGCTGTGTCACCTGGCAGTTGGTTCTCTTCAACATTAGTTATCCCAGGACAGAACTGAAGCTCCCTGCAAGCCCCTCCACAAACACACATTCACGCACACAAACACACACACTCTGCCAACCCAGAACTTAAAAATCCTCCGCCCCTTGCCCCCCGCCCGCCTTGACTTTAAGCCTTCGACAGAATTTTATGTGTACACAGATTTGTGGTTCAGATTACTTTAAACCAATTTCCCTCAAAGTGAGGTGACTTTTCGTTGTTGCGGTTTTTATTTTGAGGAAGCCGCCTGGAAGCATTTGAAGTCCTCACCTTGTGTGGTACTGAGGTGTGTCTGCATGGGGCGTGGATTGTTGTTCACCGGGCCTATCCGCATAGTCCGCTGGTAGCGCTCGATTTCTGACAGCCGGTCGGAAAACTGCATCTTTGTGTCTTCCATCTTCACTCGGTGTCCTGCAAGATGGAGGAACATGCACGTTTTACTTCCTCCACAATGGCTGAGGGAAAGTTTTAAACATCCTGAAGCCAGCGTTGATCTTTTTCTTGTGTACAAGAGCAGATTACTAAATTAGAATATCAGCTGATTTATTTCAATAATTCGGTTCAAAAAGTAAAACGTGTATTTTATAGATTTATTATATCAAGTTGTCCAGAAGACTGTCACTGAGACCTTTCACAATGAGGGTAAAAAGCTGGATGTTTAGATCACGGTGTCCAAGCATTTCAGTGGAAAGTTGAGTGGAAGGAAAAGTGGACCTTCTGCTGTATTTAAAATGTCCTGGAAGACAGCTCTGCTAATTTTAAACTTGAACAAACACAGTGAGCCAGAACTAGTAAATAACATGGCTGATCAAATAATCACTCACTGAAACGTCTGAATAAACCTTATTAACTTGGTGCCTCTTTGTTGTTCCTCCAGGCACTAGGATCTGAATTTCTAAATGAAACTGCTGAATTGTAATTTGGACCTCTGGGCAGCAGTGCAGGTCCTTTTCTCCCCAGCCAAGGTACGGTGGTTTAGAAGATGTTTCCGGTTGAGGAGCAGTTAAAAATAAGGATTGTAATAGTTTTAGCTCTGGTTCCGGACATGTCTTGGAGCACAAACTTCAGCTGCAGTTGCCTTGTAAATCTCTCCCAACGTCTCAAATAGAGTTTGGTTTACAATCTCTGCAAGGCTGCGATTACTTTTGTAACTTGTGTGCCTTGTTTTATGACACTTTTTCCTTCCACACAACTTTCCAATAATACCCTCGAATACAGCGCTTTATAAAGCCAGCTTCCTATGGCAACTGCCAAAGTCAGCAGTCTTACCCATGTTTGTGTAGGCCAGAAGAGTCCTGTATTAAAAATGTTTTAAATTGTTCTGTAATATTGTAATTTTCTGAGAAGCTGAGTATTGTTTTCATTAGCTTTATGTCATAGCCGGTGCTTGAAACATGTCTTCTTTAAATGTGCGAGATTAATCTACGTAATGAGTTTCACTTTTTCCATCTGAATCATTGGGATTAATCTTTATGTAACAATTATATTCTGAATTTGAGAGAACTAAGGAATTGAAACAGGACCCCTCGATCTACTTTTAGAATAATCCAAGGTAATCATATGTACAGAGGAAGCTACTGTTGCCATGTTTTTAGCTGCCAAACACAAAAATATTATTAGAATGTCAGCAGACCTTGAAATACACTGGCTAGACACTAAATGTTGCCCAAGCTGCACCTGCTGCCACGTCACCCACAGATAACGATGGTGTAAGTGGTTGAAAATAATTGCTGCAGGAATGTTGTTTTCCCTGAAACTGATGTCTAATAAAGTGCGAATTATTGCATTAGGAGTCTCTGAAAAGCGATGAGGTTAAACGATCTTTATCTGTACTACCTCATTTGAAAAACAGCACAATGTGACTACATCTACCCCTAATAACATCCCCCTATCTTGCTTTCTCTCTCACACACACACACACACCCCCGCACCAACACAAATTCAGGTCTGACTGACACAGCACTTAGTCAAAAGGAAACACCCAAACAAGGTTATGAGACCTTATAGTCATCAGTCTTCAGCGTAGCAAAGAAAAAACACAGATGTTTATGTGCACATATGTGTATGTGTTCAGGAGGTGAAGTCGGGGAAGGAGAAGTGACGCATTTCTGCTGCACCTAGAAAACTAACCAACACACTTAGTGCCCTTATCACTCTGCGGTCCCCTTCGGGGAAATGGTAAGAGAAGAAATGAACTCTGATTGTGCCTTTTACGTGGACAGACGCATGTGTATTCGCACATGCACATGCTTTACATGTGAACACACCTTAAATGCCAGACGTAAGTCCGGATGCCTCTAATGGGGGGAAGAGATTTTAATGTAACTATCAATGCACCAAAACTGTGTGTCAACCAGCATGTATACATTCTGTGGTTTTCTCCCTGGCATCTCTACAGAGTAGCCTAATGTGAAGTAATGGCTGGATTTGAATATTTTATCACAATATAAAGAGGGCAAGGCAGACGGACCAATATGGATTTTGCCCGTCCTTTCTCTCCACTGACCCATGGGCAATATATCTTCCCTCCGAGGCTGACCCATGGGTAAAGTTTCCTCCCGTTTACCGCTCTGTCCATTTGTTTGGACCCACTGCCTCCTTTAAATCTTTAAAATTATGTAGAATTATATATATACATATATATATATATATATATAACAAAAATTTTTTTTTTGATCATTCACGATTCCAATCTTGTTCCAATTGATTTATGCCTTCTCTTATTTACTATCCATGTGCCTAAATTAACAGCATTTAGTGCAGTGATCAGCCTCAAACAATATCCTCGAGGCACGTTTGTGAGCAATATATTTTTTTTTATATAGACATAGATTGTGTTAATGGACTTCAAAGATTTCTTTGAGAATCAAAGAAATCTGGTGTAAAAATACAGGGTTTATGTCCGTCACACTTTTTCAGTGTTTTAATAGATGTTATTGAAAAAATGGGGAACAAGTTGTGTTTTGTGATAAGTAATTTGAAAACAAATTGCCTGAAGGTAAAATTAAAAATGAGCTCTTTGTTAGTTTCTCTCCAGTCTATCAACAAGAGACCAGTATTTTACTTAAGTTTAAGAGATTTTCTAATCGGGGCATAACGAGGCATCCATCTCATGAGGTGATGCATGACACCGAGTTCCGAGAACAAGATTTTAGTTTTTTTTTTTTTTTTTAACCACAAATCACTATATTTTGTTTTAACAAATTGTATCCGTTTGTTTTTATAAAATCTGCAATCAAGAATATCCCTGTTCAGGCTTAGATATTTTTCATGCTTGTTTGTCCCAAAGACAAAAGTCAATGCTTGCTCTTGCTCTTCGTGTTCTAACAAATATAATTTTATAAAGCTCAAACTTTTTCTTTTTTTTTTAAAGAATCTATGTTCAGTGGATAATTATCCAGCACAGGCCTATTCATTTTACATATGTAATATTATGAACTGGATATAATTTAAATACAGTCAGACCTACAATTTAAAGTGCTGGATTCTTCCTCAATGCTTGTGTTGTCAATCCAATGAAAGGTATTTATTAGGCACCTTTATTAGCACCACAGAATAATTAAAGAGCTGCTTCCTTTCCCATTTCAAAATAAAAGTCTCAAATATAGATATGCTTGAAACATGCACCTTTATACCTGAGACTCATTAATTACATGTAATTATGGGATGTTATATTTGTTTCAGACGTTGTAGCTGCAAGTTGGAAAATAATGGGTTATGGTGCTATTAGCATCACAGCACCATAACAATATATTTAAATTTATGTCATTAAAGATAAATGAAAATATTCTCTAAAAACGATTGTTCCGTCCTAAGGGCAACCCTTATTTAATGAGACACAAACTGTAAAGAGCAATAAATTAGTTTTTATCTTTCACTCCTAAAGTCTAATAAGGTTTGGAATTACACTTTCAGCTTCCTCAACATGTTTCCAGAAAGTACCATTATTTCACCAGCTAGCAGCAATTAGGTGTTGCTATATGAGACAAACTTCCTTTTGGCGGGAAATGTTAAGTTAATTTAATATCACAAGAACTAATACCGACTCTAATTTTTAACGCCCGAATGATTCATAGGTCAGAAGTGAGTACCTTAGCTACTCACTTAATTAAAAATGAAACGCAAGTAAAACTAACCACAAGCACATCATTACCACAACAATGATGTGCTTTGAAAAACAAAAATGAAATTAAGAAAGGTGTTCAAGTCCAGAGTGCGAGAGTATCTGGCTCCATGGCGAAAATACATGTTAAATGATGCGCAATGAGCGAGAATCTAGCAGCCACAACTCCAGGACGTTTGATTTTTTTCACACGTTCTGATCAGCCTCTGATAACCTTGAACTTACAAGTCTGAGAAAAATTCAGTTATGACTCATCTGCTGGAGCAGAAACTGCTGTTCTTCTGCTGCAGTAAAGCAGCTTGATTTCCTGAACATTATGACACCAACTCAGCCGCTGTACCACTTTGGTCTTTGCCGTTACTCAGGAACACCACCCCCCTCTTCGTGCGCTCTGGGATATCTCTTTATTCAGATGCTTTGCAGTCGGTCTGTCTTCTCTTTAAACTGCAGTGGAAGGAATGGAGGTTGGTGTTTTCTGTCTCTGACACACAGGGACCACTGTCGACTCCAGACCAGAGTACTGCCAACCTAGGGGTAGCAGCCCTCCAAATATAGCCCCTATATGTGTCCTTGCGTAGTTATTAAGAGATTTACACCACCTCAAACGGCTGAGGTCAGGGAAATGATACATCCCAATGCTCTCTGGCTGGAAAGAAAAAGCAGATGCCACAGAGGGGAAAAAATATATAATTGGTCAGTTTTTCTGTTTCCAGTGGTGGTCTGAGATGAATTGGCTCTTTAGAGATGAAAGTAATCATTCAGCCGCCCACAAACACACACACACACACGCACACACACACACACACTTGAGCTGCAGACCTCGTGGCCTGGTTCCAGCTGGCAGGGACACACACACACACACACAAACTCATATGCTGCATGTGGCGACAGTGTTCACAGCTTCCAGCAGGGGGGTTTAGTGTGATGATGAGAGGGTGGTGTGTGTGTGCGTGTGTGTGTGTGTGTGTGTGTGTGCGTGTGTGTGTGTGTGTGTGTGTGTGTGTGTGTGTGTGTGTGTGTGTGTGTGTGTGTGTGTGTGCGTGCGTGTGTGTGTGTGTGTGTGTGTGTGTGTTGGGGGGGGGGGGGGGGTTGTTTTTTTTAGGAGTGGAAGTTTTTGATGCATCATTGGAACAAGGCCTGGAGCCCATTAACCCGGGACCCACAGTTACTGTTAACACCACTAATCAACTGATAGGCAGCTAAAGACCCTCCTTCCCTCTGTTTTCTATCCTCTTTTCTTTCTTTGCTTGGATAAAATTAACATTTTATTAACAGATTTTTTTGTGAATAGTTCTTTAACAAGAGTATTTATTTTTCTTTCCCCTGGTCGTAATGGGGAAAGCAATCGTGGAACGGCAGTTGTCCAAGAAGATTCAGTGTTGGACTCTTGGCTGGGGAATTTCTCTGATCAGTTTACATGTTCTCTGTGTGCATGTATGGGCGCTTTTAAGGTACTTCTGCTTCCTCCCTGCATCCAAAAACATGTACTGTATGTATCGCCCACATTAAATTGCCCTTAGGTGTGACCATGTTCATGTGGTTGCTTATGTTTTGCCGTTAGGTCAACTGGTGACCAGTCCAGAGTGTATCTGTGCTCTTAGAAAATAGTAACGTGCAAACTCTCTGTCTCTTGCACACCTGCTATAAGTGCATCTGAAACAATTGGAATATCATCTAAAAGTCGATTGTTGTTTATCAGCTGTAAAAGTGATAAACCCATATCATAACTTACGGAGTTTTTTTTTTAATTAATTAATATAACTTCCTACTAAAGAAAACTTGGTATTCAAGAAGCTGGTTCTTAATGAAGAGCTTCTTCAATGCATTATGGAAACGTTAAGTCAAAGGAAAATCTATGCACAAACTACAGCCTCCATTACAGAAACATTATCATCTACACAATCATGGAGAACACCAACAGCTTTCCAGCAGGCTGTAAAGCACAACCAACATAAGAATGGTAATCCACCAAAGGTCATTTGTAAAGAATCTGGCTGTTCAGAATGCTATATCTTAGCATTTTATTTGTAAGTTTAGTGGAAGCCAAAAGTGTCACAAAAAAGGTGAACAACCAACAGGGACTGTGGAGCAAAGGCTGCAGCTGAAGTCAACATCTCCTATAAACAGAGGGAGATGAGAGGAACCAAACCGGGCTTCCTTGATACCTTAGCAGATCCAAAAGCTGAACGCCGTCATACCAAACTGCAGTTGCAAGCTTGATGCCATAATTAATAAAAAACAAGCCTCAACCAAGTTTACAGTCAGCAGATATTTCTGTAGTGCAATTACATTTATTATTTTACATATACATTTAAATAAAAAAAAGAAACGACACTTGTGAGTTTTGTAATTGAGACAATTATCAAAATTATTAGAGGAAAATACTTCAAATATTTTTGTTTGTAAAATAATTTCTATAACATACAAAAACTTCATTTCCTTTTTGATGACTTTCTAGTTAACTTGGATGCAATAAAATAAAAATGCTGTATTCTGGTGCGAAAAAAAACAAAAGTAAAACAGGCATCATGTTGAGGCGTTCAGCCTTTAGCCTGGTCGGTTCTGTATTCATGTGCGGCTCGTCGGGTTTGACCACCTGCGTTTGACTTAGACTCTGCGGGGCCGAGGGCCAGAGGGGGGCTCCACACCAGCCCCATTTCAGAGAGGGGGGAGTTTTCGCGGTCAGATGAATATTTAATGCGTCAGGGTGCACTTAGTAGAGAATGTCCTGGTTCTTTTTTTCTATCTATGATATCATAACCACAAGATAGAGCTGGGAGATGGGAGCCAATGCACATATGAGGCCTAAACAGCAGCTCAATATGCATCCAGTGTCGAAAATGGATGCTGGAGGTTGTAGATTTACTAGCCTCCTCTCAGGGTAGTGGTCGCATCAACTGAAAGCATTATGGAAGTCTACGAAGAATAAATAAAATGCTTGATATAAAATGTCTGGTATTAAGGATGCACTGAGAGGTGGTGGCTGCGCTTTGAAGAACTGGGTGCGCCGTTCCCTGCCCTGCTTTGTTTTGTGTGTGAATTGTTTTTTCTTTTTTTATTTCCTGATAGTTTCTCGTAATTGCTGCAGACTAGCGTGACAAGTTATTTTGTTTGCACTTTTACTCCAGACCTTCGAAGCACGTGGAGGGCAGGTAAAGTGAAAGTATGGTAAAAAAAAAAAAAAAATTGTTTTTTTTTTTTAACTGTACTCTTAAGTGGGGGAGCAGGCCTGACCACATGAACGGTAAAATCCACCCTAGCCTTCCTCCACAAAGCCCATATCAGCTCAACACAGAGACTGTTTGCTCGGTGAGGTGACTGCCAGGGCTTGAACATGATGCCACATCTAAATGATCGCCCAGCCCAATGTGTTTCCTCTCTTCATTCATCCTTTTTTTTTTTTTTTTCCAACTTCTCCTTCTGTGTCTCCATTAAAATAAACAATGAAAACTCACTCCTTCGCTTAAAGACACGCACTACAACATGAGCCCTCCACGCTATCTGTGCAGCAAAGGGCAAGGCGTGTTTGGCTCGAAACCAAACCTTTACAGAATTTATTTGTAGTGTAAATATTTTAATTGACTGCACAAATGGACTTGATGCATGCATCAAACATAGTGAAAACTATGCCTGGACTGCATTGTCTTGCATAGGATTACATGTAAAAACAAAAAAGGTGATAAATGGTGAAAAATGCAGTTGCGTTTGAGAAAAAAACACACAAAAATAGCACTTAGCCTCACTTGCAGGTCATATAAGCTTGGATGTGTTATTTGTGCTAAAAGCTTTAAAAAAAAAAAAAAAACGCGAGCTGCATCCTTATCTTGCTTCTGAAAGCCGTCAGCTCGATGTAGAGCGACAGTTGAACACATGCAGTGCTGGGGCCTACTTGCCTGTCTGCAAACTTCCGTTTGCCCTCAACAGACACTGAGGACGTTTCAACATCTGTTGAGCAAAGCAGTGCACACCTGTCTTCCTCTTCCTCCTCTCTAGCGGACCTGAACTCCCCCCACCCCCCTTCGAGCTCTTGCTCCCACCCCGCTGCTTTCCGCCACCCTTTTTTCTTCTACTTCCCTTTTTTACCTCTATTCCAGGCACCCTGCTAACAAAGCATCTCTGCGGCGGCGCCGTGTTTGGCACTCCGCTTGCCAAGGCCACCAATCACACCACCAAGTATTTACAGTGGGGCAAATCAAAGTTCTTGTTTTGAGGCAGACCCTGAGGGATGTGGGTTTTACCCTTGGTTGGTGATTGTGGCTGTCTCGTCTGGGCCAAATTGAGTCAATGCTAGCCACATACAGACATCTCCCTGCTTTAAAATAATTTACATAACTCCTCTAACGCTTTCAATATGAACGCATGAAACGGCAGTGCTGTGTTATTATCACAGATGAAATGTGCGAAGCAATTTCTTTTCTTTATCTCACAACGGGAGTAGAAAATCTCTGGACTCGGTTGCAAATAGGGGTTTAATGGAAACACGGTTTGGGCTTGCTGAAGTTATCTGTAGCTCATCCTGTACGACCACAGCTCGGATCTGCTCCCTCAGGCAGATGCATCACAATCTCTGGGGACATAAGCAGTGTGAAAAATCCCCCTCGCAGGCCTGAAAACAAGTCGCTCACAGCGGAAGTTGCTACATGAGCCTGTTTGAGCAAAGAGCACAGCCTTCCTTTTCTGATAAGGGGGGATAAAGTGCTTTGTGTGTCAGTGTGTGTGAGACAGAAGCAGCGACGGGCCTATAAAAAAAAAAAAAAAGACACGTTCGGGCAGGCTGGACGGGGTGCAGGGGTGCCAGAATAGGAGCCAATGCACCCGGATTCTTTAACAATACAGCGAAGCCCGTAGCAAGTTGAGAGCAATCATTCCTCCTTTGTGCAGCTGCTTTGTTCTTTATGCGTGTGTGTTTAACTGTCTTCTACTGGAACGCAGGCGTGTTGGGGGGTGATAGAAATGGGGCTGTTTTTCAGCCCTCTTGGCTCCTTGCCTGCAGACGTTGCTGATTTCCCACTGCTGCTGTTTTGGCCTTGTCGAACACAGAAGGCCTATTTGGCTCCACTGACAGCTCAAATTAAAGCAATAAACTGCTGCTAGTTTGTTATTTTAGCTCTAATGGTGAATGAGGTTGTTGTGAGTGCGTGCGTGTGTTGGTGTTTGCATGTTTTCAGGTTGCTCTAAGCAGCGAGGTGCTAAGGTAAAGGTGGGGGTTCTTGCAGAGCTGTGAGAAAGGGAAGCAAGCTGCTTGCTGTCACATACATCAATGCAACGCCAGTAGATGTGTCAAACAGTGTTCACACCTCCATGCACACCAGATCGCGCACAATAAAGTGCAACAACTAGTGCATTGGCCCTAAACAAACACACAGCTCGCAAAAAGTTCCACTGAACTGACAATTAATATTCCAGGTGAGTCAGAGGACACGCGAGAGATGTAAATATATTAATTTTCCATTGCGCTCGCTTCACCTTCAGCGCGTTTTCTGAATTCACCGGGCTGTTTGAGCTGCAGGTGTGAGCTTACAGAACTGACCTCACTTTTTCTGCAGCGATTCCTGTCAAGGCTTCACTCTGTGCTTTGCCATGAGGACTGCATCCCTCTCCACTTTTGGAACCTCGCTGTATCTATTATTTGCTTGCTGTTCCTGACTGTCGAAGTCTAAAGAAATAAATATCCAAACCGCAGGGTGGTGGTACGCTTCGTTTTTCCCAGCAACCAACAGGTGCTTCATTCCCTCGAGCCGCCCCCGCAGTGCCGTCCCAGTGCAGAAAACCATTTATTGTCATAATGCAGCAGCCTAGAAAAATGGACTATTTATTTTTCTAAATGCAGATCAGAACTTTTACTGAATTACAGCTGAAAGGTCGTAATGGCCCCCCTCCTGTAAGGGTCAGTGTAAATAAGGAAGAATGAGCGCACACAGAGTGGGCATTTTACTTCCCCTGGTAGGTGAGTAAACAGGAAAGACGCTTGGCTGGCGAGTTTAGAAGAGAGCCAGGGTTCTCATCTGATTCTCAGAAAACGCCTGCTTGCATCATCAGAGCAAAAAAAATAGAAAAAAAAGCACTGTCTGAGTCCTGTGTAAATTATTTGGTAATTTCTAATGAGTGCTAATCCTCTGTGTGGCGTCAGCAAAAGTAATGTGGAAATTTTAAGCAGCCTGAAGCTGTTTTGCGTGCGTCTTTGAAAGTCATCAGCTGGCCCGAGGAGGTGGCATTTAGCTGTTTTTTTTTTTTTTAAACATCAAACAATGTTCTTCTTTTTGTCCTGTTTCTGCAGCGACAGGACACCAAAAGACTCAATGGTACATCTTATTTTCATTTATTTTGTAGTAAGAACCACAGGAGGATTAACATAGCTGTGTGTAACAATCTGTCATACGAAGAGTTGGCCTCAAAGCTTCTTTATGTGGTTAACAAGCTTCCATATTTCTGTGTAATTTAATTATCTGTAAATAAATTCATCAGAATTACTGATGCACTAATTAAATTGATGTCGATTTCCGTACCAGTTTTGGCCGACTCTGCTGTAGAAAAATAAACTTATTCTCAGGGTTATGTTGAATCAAAAAATGTGCCAGATTTTTTTGTTTTGTTGTTTTTGTAGAGATTTTAGGCTCAAGCACAACAAAACATAAAAGAAGTTTACAAAATTATTCCCTAATCTCTGGCTGACTTTAATTAAATTAAAAAATCTTTTTTTTTTTTTTTCAGAATTTGCATTGCTCATCTTCAGTCGGATTCAATTAAGGAAAAATGGTCAGATTCCGATTTCTGGTCAATTTATTGGTATGGCTCTAATCATGCACACATGTTCTCATGTCTGCCTTTATATCTGTAGTATAGGAGAAAAATAAACAGCGGCTTGACATTCTGCTTTACTCCTCCAGGGAGACGCTCATCTGCGCCCCATCACAAGCCTCAAAACCTCAGAATGTGGCGAATGTTTTAGCCTGAAGTATAATAAAAAAAACACCACTGCATTCCAGCGGATTTATCATATGGCCAATATTTGCTCTGCATCTAATCGCCAAGACTGTGCATGATTTGTCGGCAGTGACCGAAGGGGAGGAAACATGCCACAGCCTCTAGTCACTGTAGACGCGGCAGAGGTTAATTTTTACCTCTCAACTTTAAGAGTACAATAAAACTGCTGCTCTTCTATTGTCATCTGTGTGAAATGGCACTTATTAAGACCGTCTTAATGACTGAATGTGAAATTAGATGGTGATGGATTTGATTATTAGGACTTCTGGCTTTGGTGTCTGTAGATTATAGATGTTGAGGAAAGCACCCAGAGTCTCACATGCTGCTGTTTCCCCCACCCCTCCCCTGGCACTGATACACCTGTAGGCCTTTCTTTCAAAGACTCTCATCTCCATTTTCAAACATCAAAGTTGCCTTTGAGAGCAATCGGGACCGAGGGTGAGCCCTTTCATGTGATTTGTGGAGCATGGGCGTGGCGCTGTATATTAAGAGGGGATGGTGATTACCTTTTTTCTTCTTCTTTTTTTTTTTTTTTTTAAAGAGATGCACCTGGCAGGTGCATGAGCCTGAGCACCCGCACACGCAAATGCATCAACATGCATGCTGTCTTTTTGTTGACTTTGCAGAGAGACTGCAATATCACAGGAAAAATAACACAGCAAATGTCATTGTTTGGCTATTTGCATACTTTGTACAGTCTGTGTGCCAAATGCAAATAGACTCAACCCGCCAACTCGAACATGCTCACCCCCCCCACCACCACCACGCCGAGTCCTTCCCCCACGCCCATCATTCTCCTGTAGGAGCTGAGCAAACACACCCAAGCGAGCAAATAGGAGCAAGAAAACACGGTGGTACTCGGGCGCTTTTTGGTGGCGGGGGGTCCCTTTGGGGTTACGACGTGTCTCGCCTTCATCTCGATGCAAGCAGATGTTGAGCTCACTGTACAGAGAGATCAATTCTATGAAACAAGCTGCCACTTCAACCTCACTGAATTGAAACAGCCACTGCTGATAAGAAAATGTCAGTTTTCAGATATGACTGTAAATACTCTATTTTTTTGTTTGTTTCTTTCACATGTTGCTGAAAATAAAAAGGGTTGGAAGCTATTTATAAAAACGCGATACAATCGGTAACAATTTTTTATTGTCAATTATAAGAAGTAGGTAAAGGAAACACTAGTTTTACTCAAAAGAAAATAGATGTTATAGTCTAAATCAACTACTCAATCTATTTTTGACATATTTAATTATTTATGTTTATATTTTATCTGCTGTCCCATTGAGATCTGAAATCTTTTTCAAAAGGCAACTTTGCCAAGGGAAGCTAAAAATAATACTACTGATCAAAATAAAATAAATTCAGAGTAGTAGAATAAATAGTAAACTGAAAATGGAGTGACATCTTCTCGGGCACAATGACAATCCCCCTTTGCTAACATGCTTCATGATGCTCTTAAAATCATTTACTGGAGTGAATGTTTTATTGAATTTTTTTGTTTTTTACATGAAAATAGACATCTGTATTAAACAGCTGTTTTGCCAAAGTATGAAGAGCAAACAGTCACAGCCACTGGCAGAAAACCAGGGTACAGAACTTTATAAATCCTCACGTTTAATTTCTTTTTACCTCTAAAATTAGATCCTCAAACCCTCTAGAGAAGCTGCGAATACAATTTCTAAATATCATTTCACAAGTTCAAAATATCTTAAGCTCAGTAGATGCAAAGCTGTAAACAACTCTTCCCCTGTCGGTAAATAGGTGAATGGTGATGTCATGTTGAAGCAATGTGAGAAAAACCTCAGAAGTCAATATAGCTCCTGGAATCTGCTTTACACAGAAATTCTAATATTTTTTTTTCTCACATGTTCATTTGCTGCATGTCATTCCTTGCTGCTGTCATTGGCAGTTATAAGCACTGTTTCCAGTTTCAGCACAGCCAAAGGATCATAATAGTGTGTGACAAAGCTAAAGAAGTGCGTGCGCGCGTGCACGTGTGTGTGTGTGTGTGTGTGTGCGTGTGGTGGGGGGTGCTGTTATAATGACGAATGCCGGATGCATGATGAGGAAATCGGCAGCAAAGACGACAAAAATACTTAGCGGAGCATACTTTCTGTTCAGGGGCAGAACTCGTCTCTGTGTGTTTGTATCTGTGTGTGTGTCTGGGCATGTGGAGCTACTTTAGTGTACACAACTGTGCCTAGACGGTATGTGTGTCTAACCTACTGCTCAGGTGTTTTCAGAAGGCATGTCATTCTTTGTTTCATGGCCCCAGGCAAGTCACCGTTGCAGTCTTGTCCATCAGGTTCTCCCGACTGGATCAGCAAACATTAATTTAAACGTCCTCCCCCTCGGTGCTCGCTCCGCTGCCACGGCTCTGCTGCTTACCATGCAAATGCAGAGGGGCCCTGTCTGCACAAACAGCCTACCGAAGCCCTGAGCACGACGGCCCTGCTGCCTGAGCAGAAGCCTCAGCCTTTCTGCACTGTACTTTGTGTGGCATCATAAACCAGAAGCAGATCAAAGCGGTTTGAGTGTACAAAGCTGTCCCCAAAAGGATGCAATTAATAATAATAAAAAATTTTTTAAAAAAGTCCTGGAAGTTTTATGGTGCCTGTCTGCTTTGTTCAATAGTAGCGATGTAAGACGGTTCCTTGTGGTTAAAGAGGAATCTGATTATTTTTATGGTCCTAATATCGTCTGAAAGGCAGCGAGTGTTCCTGTTCTTCGGCTCTGCTGCAACATGACTCTGAGAATGTGTTCCTTGTTTAAAATATGAGAGCTCCTTTATATCATCTCGTGCAATTTCTATTTCAAGGCTACAAAGTCTCAAATGCAGTAAAGTGGGCCGAAATGTCATCTCAACCCCAGATCTGAAAGCTCATTCAGCCCCAACATAATGGACAATATTAATATGCTATATTTGCTTGTTTTGTCAGCTGTTTAAATTACTTTGATGATGATGCGGGGATGATTAGATGTGTTGTTTCCATTGAGGTTTTAATGCTTCCTCCGTTATCAGGTGGTTGAGCTCATGAGGTTCTCTGTTGTAAATATGAAAATGATATTCATTTAAATCAGCTTCAGCAGAAGTTTATTTTTGCTCCTTCTGTGAATTCAACTCGGTGTAAAAGCGTTTTTTAATGGAGCCTTAAATTCCTCCTGGCCTATATTAAACAGTGTCACTTTATAGCACCGAGCGCCAGAGTAAAAGTAGCTCGGAGCCGAAACGTGTCGACAGACAGACGGGAGACAACTTTAATGCGCGCAGTTATTTCAAACCAGGGACTGCACATCAGAACGCATTTATGCACAGACACACGCATCTTTAGAGAACTTCTTTCTTTCTGTTCTACAGCAGAAATTGAAACCATGCACACACACAGTGTCTATTATGCTGTCAGTGTTCTGTATTATACCTCTGCAAATAGCATCCAGCATGGCAAGTGGGGTGTGGGGGGGGCTTGAGGGGTGGTGCTGCTCATATCCCCTCTCATGTGACACTGCTGCGCTCTGTTTTGAATGGGTTAAATCCACCCTGTCCCAGTATCCACCTCCATACAAACCACAGCGATCCATTTGTTCGGAGAAACCTTTAGCGCCACATTAAACGCGCTCCCTTCATGGATGCCATCATAAAAAGACGTTGTCTAACTTTGAGCCGTACAACACATTTATGCACGTACAGTTCTCCCCTGAAGCGATGGATGCATCTGATTAACATTAAGCTCCTCCATCCCCTCCGTATTGGCTGCTTTTGCCCCACATGTGAAGCGCAGCTGCATGTGGGTAAGCAAGGGCGCTAACAGCTTCAGAACGCCGTGGGAAGTGCCCCTGGCCTGCCCTGCGTTAAATCAACGAGCCACTTATGTGGTCAGGCAGGTAGGACCCCTCTGACCAGCGCTGAGAGGAAGGCGAGGAGGAGCGGAGCCACCTGTGGCTTGGAGTCACGCTCAGCTCCTCTTAGTGGTCTTTGGTTTTCGCCTTAATGTGCTACAGTTTCCTCTGACTGGACCTTTACGGTGATCCTCACACACACACGCACTCACACACACACCTGCACTGCTATTCTACTGAGAACAATAAGCTGCTCTACCTTCATCCACCCGAGACTCCATTCCTAACCACACCTTTTAACCAAAACCTTAATTTTATCTTAACCCCAAAACCAACTCTGGTGAAAAACTGGATTTCTGCACTTGTGAGTAGTTACACACCTACGCATGGACACGTATCAGGCTTGTTCTGTCTTTTTTTTTTTTTTCTAACTGCACATGAGTCATGCGTTTCTCTTACGGTGAACAGATACTAACACCCACACATGCTCTGATGGGAGGGCTGTGCAGCAGCCGCATCTCTCTGCAGTGCATGCCAGATTTGTGGTGTGTGTGTGATGATGTCTGCGTGCGTGGACTTACTGCGTGGTTCCCGGGGTCCGTCCACGGTGACTTTGATGGCACGGTGATAGGTGGCCACCTGCGGTGGTCCGGTGAACACTGTGATGGTCAGGGTGAAGCTCTTTCCTGCAGCAAAACCACATTGCATTCATGATGACGGATCACTCATCGGTTAGAATTACACACTAAGCTTGATGATGCCTCATTTTGAAAATCAAATCAAACAATTTTATTTGAATCTGTGTTTATGATTTTTTTTTTTGGGGGGGGGCGGGGAGGTTTGGTTTGAGCTGATTTTAGGAACCTGATTAAATTGGATTAATAAGTCATTGAATATTTTCATTGAGACCTTCAAATCAGTTCTCCCTGCTAAAATAAATAAAAGAACCATATTGTTGACAGTTTTGCCATAAACATGATTTTGATTACTATAGGAATACCTTCCAGATTCCTCCCAAAGAGCTTACAGCATTAGAATATTATTGGCTAAATCTTGTCAGCATTTAAATCAAAGCTGTAGCGGAATAAATGGAGGGCCCCAGGAGGGGAAAGGACCACCTCCATGAAACTGCTACCTCCCACTCTGACCAGAGTGTCTTATATGCATGTAAAAGAATTTATATATATTTTTAGAAATGTAAGAGAGAAGGAGAACTTGGGTTACTCGCAAGACTTTTTATTTATTTACTTAACAGTGTTTTCCATCTTGTGTAGTAATCTGTTTTGAATACCGCAGTATAATAATATTATATTATGGCTTCCGAGGTATTTGTGCCATCCAGAGATTAGAAGTGACCATCTTTCTCACATTCACATATTTCTGGATGCGGCCCTGCACTAGAGTCTGTGCAAGAAGAGGAAGGCAAGGCGGCGTGTGACGCCTGTTGTGTGTGTGTGTGTGTGTGGGTGGGGGGTGTAAGTGTGTGTGTGTGTGTGTGTGTGTGTGTGTGTGTGTGTGTGTGTGTGGAAGGAGGGGACTCCTTATCTTAAAAACAAGAGCGTGAGAGGAGAGCAGAAACTTTTTTTTTCTTGCAGAAGTTAAATATATACCCTATAACTGCTTTTTATTTGTATTTAGGTTTGTTTGCAGCCTATCCATTAGACATTAATCTTGGTTTTTTTTTTATATTTGATGAGTGGGGTAAATAATAAAAAAAAAGTGCGTTGATAATTAAAGAAATGCTTCTTCCACTCAGTGACATTCAAACTTTTGAATAATTTTTAATGTGGAGACAATGGGTTGTTTATACTTTAACAATGAGAGGTTTTGATTTGCTTGATAGGGTACAAAAAATACAGTCAGCAGGCCAGCGCTTTAACCGCAACATCCTGCACTCGGGCCTTGATGTGTGACTTTCTGCACAAAAATTAAACCCAACACGGATGATAAAACCGGACTTAAAGGGTGGAATCAGCTGGTAAAAAATGTGTGTGTGTGTGTGCTCATCTTTCCACCTAGAAAGGATGAATGACTATTTGTGCTCTCTTAGATTTGGAATATACAGACAAGTTGCATCCGCGCTTCAAGGCCGTGATATTTCATAAGAATGGACATCAGAGTGAAATTGTATACGTCAGAATGACTCATAAAACTAACGTAAATGTTTGAACTTTTTAAATTAAAATGCTGATAAAGATTTTCTTATATGCTGAAGGAATGAGTGTACACAAACACGGAAATAAGATTGCGATCTATTAGTTTCCTGAGTAGAATTGTCATCGTCTAATTGTTTGCAAGAAGGCCCTGAAAGCATCTGTGAGAGCGCGCGTTTGCGTGAGAGAGAGAGGGAGAGAAGGAAAGAAAGAAAGCGAGAAAGCGAGAGAGAGAGGGTTTGATAGTTTTGACTCACCTCGTCCGCTCCTGCCCACGAAGCGGAGGTCGTTGAAGCGGGCCACTTGGTTCTTCATCACCGCGGAGGCGTTCCGCAGCTCGGCCGAGTAATTCTCATCGTTCCCGGCCATGACGGTGACCAGTGTCCCGTCGGGAACGTCGCCGAGCGCAACGACCTGCGCACGGGAGGAAAAGCAGGTGGTCACTGCGGGTCGCCAAAATAATAATAATAATAATAATAATAATAATAAAAGAAAATCTCCCTAGGACTTCGTGTAGAAACCACATCCGGTTGTCCTATAATTAACTCCAAATTTCTTATACAGTTTTCCCACAATGTTAGTAATGCAAATGGTATAAAACGTGTAGCATGCAAGAGAGAGATTTACCAATAACACACAGCAGTGTGAATCTACCGCTGACATCCAGTTAAATGTTTATGTCAACATTTTGATTTGCATGGTGACCATTCTATCTCTATCCGGCTATTTTTTCCCCAGATGTCTCATCATTTGGATAATATATTTTTAGAAAACTGTGAATAAAATTATGCAAAAATGGATTAAAACGAAGCTTTACTGCATCTTGGTTTCACATTTCCGACTTCAAATTCTAGTTCCAAATTGTAATGCCTCTGAATATCGCAAACGTATGTCTTACTGCGTCTTAATAATTACATTTTAGCTCGAATAATGTTCAGTGTAAATTTATAAAACACCAGCAATTAAATTCCCATGCACAGATCAGACCATCTCTGTCATTACAGTAGGAAAGTAACTCTGTGCATTATTAAAATGAGGAATAGTTATTTTAGAAACCACCAATCTTGCCTTGAAAGCCACGGGAAGCGTCTTGTTGCACCGCCAGTGCGACGGCAGCACCGAGCAGAGGAAGTTGGGGCTGTCGGTCCGCACTAGCTCTCCGGCGTGGTCCGCCAGGACGTCCACCACGTTCCTGTTGTCTGGCCGCGTCCTCAGGGGCCCCGGGGTGGCCATGGGCCCGTTGCCGTCTCCGATCTTACTGCAGGGGAAGGACGTGGAGGGCGGTGTGAACCGTCTTGTGGTGGGCGGCTCTACGGGAATATGCATCACAACAGCTTGGGTCAGCGCCACCTGACTGGGGTTGTGTCAAAGTCTCTGGAGGACAGGCAAACTCAGGTTATTGGGGGGTGGGGGGGTTCGTGTCTCTCTTTCTGGTCCAGACGCAGCTGGTCTCAAAGGATGGAGGCGAACGCGAAGGGGGGCGAAAAAAAGTTCCACTGATTGAATAAAAAATGTATAATAATAATTTTAAAAAAAACCACTAAACTCTGCTGAATGTGGCGTTAGATCAGCAACCCACAATGTCTCATCTTGAAGAACATCAGAGTTGTATATACGTATCTAACAAGCTGACGCTGTCCAAACTCTGCGCAGGGTTGGACTTTTCTATCTGCGCTCGGATCTACCGCACACTTGAATACTTTCAGCCGCGTGTAAACAATACATCAACACCACAGAGCACTCTAACTCTCAGCTAAAACACCAAACTAAGGAAAAATTCCCCTAAATATTTTTGGAACAAAACGATAATCCAGCCACGATAAATGTAAAAGTAGAGTCCAGCTCAGCGGTTGTCGCAACTTCTAAATATCACCATAAAACTACCACCACCGCTGAGCAAAAGAGAGAGGGAGAAAAAAATATATATATCTAACTTGAATGTCCTGAACTCGAATAAAAGCAATCAAACTGCAGCAGTCCTTTGTTCGTGCGTAAAAGTAATTTTCCCGATTGGATCTGCGAGATCCTGAAATAAAAAGGAACGGTTCCCCGTCGCTCCAGCTGGATTTCCTTTCAAAGTTATCCTTGATGGGGCGCAAAGAAGGAGACTTGTGGCTGAGCGGACTGCAGAGTGCCGCGATATTACTTTTACACAACTCATTTCAGCTTTTGGTGACTGGGTTCAGCCAATGAGTGCGCTGGGTTGGGCTTTGGCGCACCAATCAAAGTGCGTCGCTTTTTCTCCGGATCTGCCCCGTTGTCACATACTACACCGGCTCAATTATTGATACATATCTGCTCTTCTCCGTGAGCTGCAGACTACATGGGTAAATAGTTTTCTTATAAGTTTTGAATTATTATAGTTCATTTTTTTACGCACACCTGATAACGTAAAGCAATAAGATAAATGTGATACACATAAAATTGTATGGACTTCAGGGTTTTAAAATGATCTCAGATTTAAATCTGATGTATTAAATATCGAGTCCATACAACGCAACTGCTGCGACAGGAAAACAAAACATTTAATTAAATATCTTAAACTTTATTCTCTCCACGTTGATTTATTTCATCCCATGTCACTGACTTGTTTTTTTTTTTGTTTGTTTTTTTTTATCATCATTATTTGATCTGTTTATCGTCCATCTAGGAAAAACTCTCACAGACCTGTGGTTTTAATTTCACTAACTCATCTTGAAAAGCCATGAGCCATGTCTGGCGGCTCCATTGCTTCTCCAAGTAAATAAAAAACTTTCATAAAGCAAAATTAGGGTTTCGGGCAGATTCTTATCGCGTTAATTACCTGGTCTGAATTAAATATGGAAAATTAAAACAAGCGCGCAATAGTCTCTTAATTGCCTCCACATCAAACACGCAACCCAGTTCTAATTGCATGTGTCTGTGTACGCCAGAGGCTTAAATTATTAGGAACTCAAAAAGTTGCATGAAATGACGGCACACCCTGCAAAACTCCGAGGCCATACGTCCTTCTGACACTAGTTGGCGCGTTTGCCTTTTCAATCGCTGTCAGCCCGACCAGTCTGAGGCACATATTTCACACTTACTGAGGCACAGAGAGGAGGGCAAGCTTTATCTGCCTGCGAGAGAGTCGGAAACCTGAAATATTCTAGACTAACCCCAGAAAGTTAAATACAACACTTTAAGGTGTTTTTCATGATGAAAACGCTTTTTTTTTTAATCACTTCATTTGATTTGTATACTTCTGTTTGTTTTTTGCTGGAAGTTTTAAATATCATTACAGCTTTTAAAATAATACCTACTGTGCGTTAAAAAGAATGGGGACAACATTTTCGACTTCATATTTGATATGATGAGTTTTTGTCCGTAACGGAGCCGAAGTTGGCAATTTCTACTAAAATAATCAGTACATCTTTACTATTTGAGTGTAAACTCTAGAAACTGTTATTGTGGATTTAAATGGTCAGCATTAATTTGGTAAATATTGGACGGCGAAATTATTTATTTAGTTATTTGTAATTCTCATTTATTTTTCCTATTAATGATGAGAAGCATCCGTCTTTCTTATCTTGATCCCAGATTTAAAAAAATAATAAATCATCCGAACATGTTTTTAAGCGCATCTATGCTTTGCATCAGAGGGTGTGTAATTATGGGGCCCGTTGTCGTCGTGCTCACGCGCGTTTTTGCGCGTGCGTGGTGGCTTTTATGTTGTTTACTTGCAGGAGAATAAATTAAGTGGCGAGAAGAGACGCCAAAAGTGGCTTTAAAATTTATTTAATCACCCGTTAGTCTCGTCAGAGGTACAGTGTGATTGGATGTGGGGGAAAAGAATAAAAATAAAATAAAAAATGAGGTAATTTTAAGATTAAGTTTTACTATAAAGAAATCAATCAAGTTTAATTGATTGATTAAATGGATGATATTCTGTCAAAACAGAAAATGAAGTACAATACAGAGGATATTTCAGTTGATTAAATTAAATTAGTATTGAACTAGAGCTACAAACTTAACGCCTTTTTGTTTCTATGTTGGTTATTGCTGCAACAAAATGCAATAAAAAAAAAAACAAAAAAAAAAAACAACAATTTCTTAAAACCTGCTAATTTGCTTATGTGGAAAAATACCAAAAAGCTGTGACTGACAGGAATGCCCTCCAGAATGTTTTTTAATGAGTGACCAGATGGTGGCCCTTCAGAGGTGAGACACCAAAACCAAAGTCAGAAAAGAATTTCGGTTTTATGTGAGAGAAATAAGAAATTTATGTCTCATTTCAAAATGAAAACAAAAAACAAAAACAAGAAAACCTAGCTTTGTTACATTTTTTAATTTCTTTTAAACAACCTAGTACTCTTACTGAATTGCTGAAAATGTGTCAATATATGTGAGCATGTGATAGTTATTGCCCAAAGTACTGTCCCTCTCTTAATTTCTGACATATCTGATTTTTCTGCCAGTAGAAAATTTAATATGCAAACCAAATTATCTGCTGGCATAAAACTGCTTTAAAAACGATAAAAATTGTTTTTAATTACCTAGTTTTACCATATTGTGGTCATATTATTAAATTAAATATTTTCTCTGTTGACTGCTATAAAATAATGCTTCAACAAAAACATTGTGCAAGAAAGTGTACAGGTACAAAATGAAATTATCTTAAATTATTTCAAGCCAATGAATGGTGGCCCTTGTGCCGCTGACCCTTCCTTGATGGCCCTACTGATGATTATGAAAATAGGATTTTGAGTAACACGGCAAAATACTTGAAAAGATTCTGATTCAGATTAAGGGAAAAAAATAGTTATAAAAGATCAAAAATCCAAAATTTCCCTCAGTTCTAGCTCACATTGTCAGTTCACATCAGCGGTACCCACAAGGGGAGTTCTGAGGAGAGAATGGCTGCTCTGATATATTCAGTGTGGTGCCACACAAAGATTGCTGACTTGCCACCTCTTGCAAAACTTTCTGAAGCGTCCCCTGCATTCAGGGATCAACTCTGCAACCCTTAATCTTTAAAAAAAGAAAAGAAAAAAAGCATCATGTCCATTCAGATCACCTATCATGCAGCATCTATTTCAAGTACAGCTCAACTGGGACAGTGACAATGCTGCTGATATTTTAGTCGTCCTCCTGCCGTAGTTCATTATTAATACGTGACCGCATGCTCCAGCTTCACCCCACTCAGCCGTAATGTGCGCTCCGGGCGCCTGTCACATTTAGACCTCCGCATTTCAGCACGCAGTTTCTACGGTTTCAGCCGCACAGGCATTGAGGACGGAGCCCGCCGTGCCCCTGAACGATTTTTAATGATCCGAGTGGGCTGAGCCTGAAATCAAGACAAGAACTCCTGGAGGACATGTGAAACCCCCGGACCCACCTCAAAAATAGGCCGGGGCATATAGGTTACTTGCCATTAAAAGAATAAAGAGAGAAACGGAGCCTGCAGTTGCAAATGACAAGAGCATCACATCATTGTTAACAAGTGGTTACAACGTGAAAACTTGTGATTAAGACGTTCTCTCCATTTGAAATTTCCAGCTAAGCTAAAAGCAGAGCTTCCTGTATCAGAAAATTTACAAACTATTGGAAAGATCATCTAAAAACTTTTTCTTTTTAATAATTTGAACCGAAGATCTAATTTTGGAGTTCTTGCATTGACGCTTGCCATCATTACTCTGCTTCAAAGCTGAAGTAAAAACCCCACGTACTTCAAGTTTTCTTGTGTAATGAGTCAGAATGTAAAGACTAATATGACTGTGATCACCCTTAGCAGAGAAACCAGTGAAAGCCTTTGGGGTCTGCAATATATACCTGCCTCTAAATGCCACCCACACAGCTTTCAGCGCCACTTAAAAGTCACTTTGAAGCCGGGGACAGTCTCGGATACATGAAGCTGCTTTCAAAGTTTCTTGTTTTTTACTGAATTTGATCTATTAGCTTGTGTAAACTCCCAGGCTATTTTCAGTTCAGACGTGGCACACATAAGCCTTTTGGAGGGGTAGTTATTCATTTGGAAAAAAAAAAAGAAAAAAGGGGGCTAGAGGTAGGGAGAGGGGGGCAATTAGAAATAGTTTGAGGTTCGGCGATGACATAAGACAAAGATTTCTATCTTTAGAGAAGCTGTGGCGCTCACACATTTCTGTACATTCACAAATTACAGGGCGAGCTTTGGCCCTCAACCCACCGAATGCATTCCTTCCGAAAAGTGTCTGCTCGAGTTTCAGCCGGGGGTTTCTCTTCAGTGGAAATATGAGTGTTCTGAATGAACGACTCCTATGAAATGGAGTTTTATTCCTCTTGGATTAAATTAGCTCTTCTTTTGGGGCTTGAGGTATTTTTTTTTTCTCCATGAATGATGAATTCTGTGGTGGCTGTGGAACGTCGGGGTTGTTTACCCTTCCCTCCTATTTTTTCTCTTTTTTGTTGAATCGCAGTTCGCTGTGAAGTGGACTTTTTTTCTGCTTGATATGACAAGAGTGTCTGTGATTAGACTCCCCAAGCATGATGTAAGTCACCAAAAGTCATTTGTGCCAGTCTCCTCAAAGCCAAATCATATTCTAGCGTCAGAGTGTTTATATACACAAGTATATGGAGAAACTTTTAAACAACACTGAGTGGGTACAGACTGTTTGGGTTTTGGGTCTTTCGCTGCTCTGATGGCTGATTCTTCCTCAAATTTTGATTACACAGCGTGTCAGCACATCACAATTGGCGGTCATTTTTGTCCATTTTGATGTTCAGACAAGAAAATAGGAAACACATTGAGCAATTTCGATCATACAAATTTGTATGTTTCTTTTTTGTCCACCGAGGTCGTCTGTGTTAGTTTTAATGATGGCAGGAATGCATCTGTGTACTCAAACGTCTGCAGTTTTTCTCATGGAGCTCTGCTTTGTACATCCAATAACTCATAAATAAGAGTGTCAGGCCCCTAATTTCAGATCCTTGAAGGCACCGAGAGCGTATTTTATCCAGGCGAAAATGAACAGAGCGGTGACATTTCCAAACCCAGCACCTAATTACTATGTAAGCGTGATGAGCTGAGATGCAGCGGTCACCGGAGGAGACAATGAGCACATTCATCTCATACATCTTTAATATTCTGCTTGCATTTTAGAAGAAAAAAAAAGGTGCAGAGCAGAGGGCTTATTAAATTTGTCTGAAACAACCGAGCGTCATAATGGCTGCTAAGGGAAAACTCCAAAAAGGTTTTTATTTCTATCTACTGAATGTAAACGGGCTTCTTAAAGAGAATTTCAGACATGTGCTGCATGTAGCTGTCTGACACATCCTTAATCCTCCAGAGCAATCTAAATATATTTACTCAAGTACCACATTTAATTAACAATTATATTTATTTTCATACTGTGAAGTAAAAAAAATTGATTCTTTTATGTTAGACATTTAATTTCAAACATTAGACAAAGTATTTTTCAAGTTATAATTTTTAAATCTGTGATGCCATATCAAAGTGAAAGCTGCACTTTAAAATGATCTTATGGCTTCACTTAAATAAGAATTAAAACCATATAAGTAAATTGGTTCAGATATGTGAAGGAAATCAAATATGCAGACTTTTTAAAGGTGGAAACAATTATTTGAAGTGCTGAATCTGAGTTATTTTGCAAAACATACAAAGGAACATTAACTGCACTCCGATTTCAAACATTTTTTTATGCAGGCCATAAATTTTACATAAAGATGCTGTTTCCAATCATTCTATTGGCTAATTTCATTTCTGGAAATAAATTCAAGACCCCTCATTTGCTGTTTTGACCACAACTTTAGCCTAAAAGTTCCAGTCGCAACAAAAAAACAAAAAGTTAACTCAAAACTGGAGTTGATATCAATTGTCAAATGAGTAGAGAAACATGACGATGAGACGGTTCAATATTTTGGGCAACGTTATTGTACTGCTTTTGTTTTAAACCCCCGCTGTGATTCGAACATCTTGGGAACTTTTACCAAGCTGTCATTATGACTGTATCTTCTGCAACATTGCAACATTGTTAATAAAGGTCAGGTTTTGCATCTTTAAAGGTTAAAACAAACTCTTCTGGTAGATATTCACATCTACCCTTAAAAGTCACCAGTTACTTAGACAACATAGGATGCAAATGTTCCCTTAGTTTTCTTTCGATAATCAACAAAGAAACTGAATAAATTTGTAGTAAAAAGGGGCTGTTAGAAAGCAAAACAAAACTCATGTTTTAACATACTTCCAGACATCGGGATACATTGTCACAACTGTATTCAGCACCAGATGTTTGCTGGGGAAAATTTAAACAAGCTTGAAGCAATTTGTTAACCAGTAGAATTGACCTTCAGTTACAGTAAGCAAATACACATTACGTTGTGACAATCAAAATGTGCTGAAATTATTACATGAGGATGAAATAATCACGATTTGGGGTTGTGTTGCAGCTTTTAACATGACACTTCGAGTAAAACTAATGAAATCTGAAAGCAAACTTCAAGCCATCCAGGAAACTGCTGTTTGAAGAAGCACTGTTTGCTTTACATGATGATTTTAGTTTCAGAAATTCTGTGTTATGGTCCAGATGATACTGGGAAGACTGTTGACTTACCATTAACTCAGCAGACAGTCACTGACACCCTCTACAAGGAGGGTAAGTCACAGAAGAACTTTACTGAAATAATTCTCTGTTTCCAAGCATGTTAATAATGGACAGCTGAGTTGATGGAAAAACTGCTGCACAAAAAGGTGCACAAGGAACATGCTGTTTTGTTTTCTGAAAAACCACACTTTGGGCAGAAACGAATGCCTCACATACATATCTGTGTTTGGAATGAATCTGTATCACACATGGGTTCACATTTTGATCTAAATTGCTGAAATAAATTCACTTTTTTTATGGTATTCTGATTTATCCACCAGCAGTTGCATGTTCATGCAAGTTCCATTCAAACACAAAACTTTGAAACTGAGATTTACTAATAGGAAATGTCTGCATTTAAAATTTTTTATGTGCTTCACATTGTCTCATGGGCCTAAACAGGCAGGGATTTTTAATAACCAGCATTCAAAGTCGGCATTCATTTAGATATTACAGTACCTTAATGCATATTGTTTAAATATGTAACAAGAAAGTATAGTTTATTGTTAAACTCAATAATTGAATTTAGATTTTTCAACACTTTTGATGCTATTTTACAAAAAATGTGCTTGATTTGTGGCTTCTACTTAAATATTTGTTTAATTATGTGTTTTCAAATGTAACATATATTTTACCTCAGAGCAACTTGCACCTAGTGATATTGAATATATAGTTCAAAAACAAATTTGAATCCTTTTACAGATTTTTTCTGCTTTACATGGTACTTTGAAGGAGTTTTATTTTTTTTTATACTTTCACTCCTTCAATAGATTTTTTTTTCCCTCCACTGTTTTCTGAATTCAAATCCAGTTTTTGATACCAAAACGTAATTGTGTGACCAAACGGATGTCTCTTTTCAACACCAAAGTTTCAGGAACTGTTCATTCGTGGTACAGATTATGAGGCAGCCTGATCGGTTCACTGTAATCGGGATTTGAATGGGGTCAGACCCTCTCCCTGTCCTTTCAGCCGCAGTTCAATAAGACGTTCCACACCCTGAGCAGCCGGGGGTTGGGTGGTGGGGGTAACTCCCCGTAGACCTCAGTGTCACGCTTGCCCCGCCCTCACATCATCCGTCGGGTACACTCACCCAACGATGACAGTGAGTTGCCTGTGATGTGGTTTGCAGGCCTGTTTATTCTTTTGGAAACCCACTAAAAGTAGAACTGGATGGTAAGCTCACCAAAAGGCCCCAGTGCCTATTATAGGAGCACTTTGGGTTGAGTTTTGATCTGGTGGGTTTGTAAATAGGGCCCTGCCTTGCTGCGGGGCACCACTTTTTGGCTATATTGTTTAGTGTGACCTGAAGGAAAGTTTCTGATGCTCATCATGATTTGTAACCTGGAACCAAATTAATGTAACGTGTGGCATTTAGCGTTGTGTACGCCATGAGGACATCAGCGTACGGTATTCATAATGCTGCTGATGATGGACGAAGGATTCATGAATGTACCCTGCGCTGCTTTTCTTCATGGTACTGAAGGACAGATTGCATTTCTTCTTCCTTTATTTACCCCTGAAAGTCAGTATAAGTTTTAAATCTAAATGAGACCCATAAATACGTCAACTCCCCCATTTTTTTCAGTTGTGGTTTTTGGTGTGAGCTATAATCATTTCTCATCTTTCTTTGTCTCTGGGTCTCTGTCTGTTTGTGTGTATCGACACACATGCACACACAAATGCAGTGTTTCTCCTTTTCTGGCGAGGGCTTCTGATGCAAGGACGGCAATCTGTAATCTGTAGTAATTGTATGTTGCAGAAAAACATTTTTCCGCTGTGGTAATCGCTGCAATATGTGCAGTTGCCTTGCCAAAGTGACAGCACCACCACCCCCTACAGACAAACACATAAGCCATCGTGACTTTGCCAAAAGAGCCCTGCTAAAAGTTTGCTGAGTGCACCTAAAGATGGCTCAGGGACAGACAAAAACTGAAGGATTGGGAAACACAAACACTTTAGAGTGGAAGGAAAAAGCATCGGCACCCCTGAAGCCTCATAATATTTTGCCGCGTTGCAACCACAAACTTCAGAGTTGTTTATTGAGATTTCTATATAACAGAGAAACACTAAGCAGTGAATAATTATAAAGTTGAAAATAAAATAAAAAAATCTCACTAGAAATTTAACTGCTCTGTGTAATCCTCAGAGATTTGTTGATAACATTAGCTAACAAACAGCATCACAAAGACCATTAAACACTGCAAGACAAGTCAGAATCTAAGGTTTGGAGAAGCTTGAAGGCTCTCTCATGCTTCATCCGAAACAGAAGCATCGACCTGCAGTCACATGCTTGCAGGATGCTCAGATTCACACACGTCTTTCACACACGGCACAGACAACCTGGGAGCACACCTCCCGCTTCAGTATGCGTCACGCCGCTAAAGCATATGGAAACGAAACTGTCACAAAGAGAGAGCCACACTTTACTGCGGACAGCTTCCTGCGTGGACATTTGCAGTTTCCAGGATATAAAGCAACATTACACCAAAACGTTGAACCCCTTACATAGCTTTGTTCAATATATTATCACAACTATGGCATCATTTCAAATCCGTCACAACATGGCTGTCAACCCACAATCACAGGAGCTACTGAGATTCTCAACTCGGGTGTAAAAATCTGTTGTCAAAAAC
This sequence comes from Poecilia reticulata, assembly GCF_904066995.2. Lineage (NCBI taxonomy): Eukaryota > Metazoa > Chordata > Actinopteri > Cyprinodontiformes > Poeciliidae > Poecilia > Poecilia reticulata. The sequence continues at coordinate 15,489,522 of NC_088851.1, read as the reverse complement.
CAATCTGGGCTTCATGAAGTAGTGTCGAATGTAGCGATTTAAAGAAAAGAAAAAAAATGCTAGTATGATTTGCTGTTTGCCACAAGCCCTGCAGGGGACACAGTAAATGTTGGATTAAGGCGTTTTGGTCAGATGAAGTAAAAATTAAACGTTTTGGCCTACATGTAAACAATTTGTGTGGAAGAAAACAATCTCTGCACATTTTCCCATGACACACAGTGATGGCTGCATCACAGTGGATGGATGTTTTTGTCTTCCCATGAGCAGGAAAACTTGTCAGAGTTCATGAGAACATGAATTGGAACTGAACACATGGCTGTACCAGAAGAAAACCTGGAAAAATAAGGGTGTGATAATGGTTCAGTAAAAGTTCTTAATTTGTCAATAATTGAAAACTAATATTCAAGACTTTGACTATTCAGTCTGGATGAGATTGAGCTATTTTGCAAAAAGAATGGGCATAGATTTTAGTTTCTAGATGTGCAAAGCTATAACGTTCAACTGTCATTCCAGCCAAAGGCAGCCATATTGCTGACTCCATCGAGATACACATATGCATGCCACACTTTTCAGGTTAATGTTTATATACGTTTTTGAAACCCATGTGTCATTTTCATTCTGGTTTACAATTATGCACTAGTTTGTGTTGCTCCGTCCTCTGAAATCTGCATGAGGTTTGCTGTTTGTAACAGGTGAGCAAATGTGAAAAAGTTCAATGGGTGCGAATACTTTTTCACGCATTGTACATGCAGCACCTGTGGGACTGTCTGAATGCATTCACCTTCTGCCAAAGATTTACAGTTCCTGTTAGTGACAGTTTAACTGCCACGCACTGGTGCCAGAGCCCAGCTGCCACACGCAGATCAGTATTTTAAATCTTTCACTGAAGCCACATCAATTCACTCCTCTTCTGCTCCTTAACTGCTAGCGCAAACCGCAAGCAGGTGATGTTCCCAAAAATCCTCTCATAATGAAGTTATTCTGGAAAATCGGGTCTAATTTCAGAGTTCCTCTTGCTTATTTGAAGTCTCGGCCACATTAAATGTAGGGGATGTAGTGACGGTCTGTGGCTCAACCATTGATGCATATTTATCAAACCATCGTCTGCCATTTCATCACTCTCACACCAGCAACTGCTCAGTTCTGTTGGACTGTGGCGCTGCGCTGTGAGGTCACCGACACGCCGAGAGTCTGAGCGTGAGCTGCGTTGTGTGTGATGAAGACGACGGCGTGCTTCACATCTCACCACCTCAGCAAGTAACCTCTCTGTCGTTGCATCGAAGCAGTGAAATCATTACCTAGTGCGTCATCGGCCCTTTGCACAGCAGTGCCCCAAAAATATGTCAGCCCAGTTTGCAACCACACACACCTACTAAAAGGACAAGTAATGCTCGGAGACATTTATAGATACACGGCACAGACACCAAGATTGCAACCAGACTGTGTGTGCAAACCTTTTCCTCTCTGGGCTGCTACCCTGGCTGCTGAAGCCATCCAACCTCCCTGCAGTTGAACTTCCCTGTGTCTGCAATGGAGTCTCTGTCAGATCAAACAGCTCCCTCTGACGTGGAGAGGAGACAGATCGCGGAGCTGGAAGCCATTCAGTCTGACAGCTCGAACACGTTTGAATGGCAACACAGCCTGCGTCTACTCTTCCCTCGCTTGAGATCCCACACAAATATAGTAGCGCCACCAGGGAGAGGGAAGAGGGGGTGAGGAGAGCAGGGGAGCAGCAGCGGGGGGAGGAGGAGGGTATAGCAGTCTGTCAACTCGGAAAATAAGTTGTGAGGCTTCCCTCTCACACAAAGGCAAAGCCCCACAGCACACAGACCTCTCTCAAAATGAAATCGCATGTGAGCCGAATATTAGGAAGTGCGCATGGCTTCCAGCAACCACCAGGCCCTTATAGCCAAGCCTGTAAACCACATTTTCACCAGCAGACAATGGCTCTTTGTGCATGTTGTGTGGCTGTCCCCCCCCCCATTCATCGAAGCCCTACACATTTGAAAAGTTTGAAACCGATGAGGAAGAAGCGTCAGTTTTAAAAAGTTTAATTATCAGGGACGATGTCGGTAGGGGTGAACAGGATGGTCTGCCCTTATTTAGCACCACTGCAGGGGAGAACTTTGATGTGGCTGCTCGTGGAATGCTGTTGTTCATTCCTCTCTGCAACAAAAGCCACATGTTGTTACTTTTTCAGACTAGTCGCTGTTACTTTGAACTGTGAAGGAACATGGTCAGGTCTGCAACGCATGATGTGAAGAGCGACGACTGTACTGTATGTTCAAATGGCTTAAATTGTTTTTCACCAACAAGCAGTAAACTAGAGCTTGTCTTATCATCTGGTTTTGTCTTATCTATACATTTTATTAGGAATACAAGTCATTATAATCAATCTGTCCTGTTTATAGCATCCGTATCTGCTTGCTCCCCCTTGGAGTACACTATTATACTGTTACATCCACCTAGTACCTTTCCTCCTTAATCTAGGTAAGACGTTTATAAAAATGTTTTGTTTAGGTCAGCATTAACACAAGTATTGGCACTGTTTTTGGGTATGTCGTAAGCACCTTTATGCTTGGTGGCTTTTGAAATACTTTGCCAAATTTTTTCAGTGGGCGTTTGTTTCACCTATAGGCACTTCTTTCAACCATACTTTTTCCTTCCCCTAAACTTTCTTTTGACGTACGCATACAGCACTGTCTTTTGCATTAGACTTTTTGTGGCTTACCCTAATTGCAGAGGTGTCAGTGACTTTCTGCTGCATAGCTGTCAGTTTAGACGTCTTTCTCGTCATTACGTCGGCCATGCCAGCAGTATTTGTCTGATGATGACTTAATAGAATTTTTCAAGTAAGATTTTACGTTTTCATCAGTAATAATGGAATAAAAGCTTAAAATATATAACTGCAGTGTGTGACAAATCTATATGATGAAAAAGTTTTACTTTTTGAACTGAAACAGATTCTTGAAACAGATTGAATTTTCAAAGAAGTTCAGACTGAGATGCACCATTTTTTTTCTTAAAGAAATTCATGAGATAAATATTTAATCTGAGATGCATTTTAATTCACTAAATTTGTTAACATTTATCAAAATGCATGCAGTCATTTTCAATAATTTACCTTTAAAGTCAACATTTGTATTTTTGCGATGTATTTGCAGCTGAATATTTTGCACAGATTAGTGTCAAAATCATATAAAAAGCAAACTGCTTTCGTCAACACTGTGGTTTTTTTTTTTGTTCCCGTATGATACTTCTGCTCCCATGAATTCAAGCATAGCCGTCTAAAAACTCACAAACACAGAGCATGTATTGGTTTTTGGCTTTTCTACTATTTTTATGTCCTTTCAACTTGTTCCGTTGCTGCTCAGGCGTTCTGTCAGTGGGGTCGGTTCTGTCAGGTTCTGTCACAGTCATTCCTGAGCAAACAGACTTCAAAAACCTCATTCAGAAGGTCACTCTTCCAGAGCTCCTTCTGACTCACTGCAGACTTCAACCAGATCGGAGCAGGGACCCGGTGCCGGTTTCCTGACAACTGTCCATGCCACTTTCCTCTGCAGACGTGAGACAACTCTTGGAAAGTATTCGACTCTGGGCTTCTCATCGCGAGGAAGCAAGCAGGGGTGTGGTGGCTCAAGTGGCTGCAAGTCAAGGAGCTCTGGAAATCCCTCAGACACATAATATTGCTGTACCTTATTCAAGTACCGTTTGAACATTTGATGATTATAAAACTCATTAAAATAATTAAAAGACATCGGTGTAGCTGCGGCAGAAGAGAGTCACAGCTGGGCTTGATTCCCACTTTAAGATTAAGCTAAACCAGTTGGAAGCCTTCGCGTCCCCTCGGATTTGTTTTAATCCTGAAAACCACCTGCGGGTCTAGAGTCACTGAATGCTTCCTCTCATCATCTTCACAGCTAATGAGCAGTGGCGCTGCCTCCGTACGACCAGCAAAGCAGCCACGTGGAGAACACATATCAATGCAGGATTTTCCTCTTTTGACTCAGAGCCCGAGGCGTCCATTGAGGCTCAGACTCTAATCCCCTGATTGCTGTGTTTAGGCCCGGCACGTCGCCGCTCCACGTCAAGGCGGCCACAGCTAACGACGAGCTAATGACACAACGATGACAAGCGGCGTTTGTAAACCCAATCAGTAGCTCCGGGTACGGCTGCCCGGTGATTAGGTTAATCAAACCTCATGTACGGCATGAATGAGCGGCCCTCCGTCTGCCTCTTGCGTCATCACGATGATTAAAGGGGAAAAGCTGCGTTCGAGTCAATGTGACACAAACTTTCTGCCAGGTTGGCTGTGTTAGCAGAACTAGCTGTCTTTCTAATGTTTTTATCAAATTCCAGAAAATAAGAGAACTGGATGTTCCTTGGCTAATAAAAGCGTTTATGTGCTTCGGTTCTGCAGAGAGGGAGTCCAGCAAGATTTTAGAAGACGGCAAAAGCTTTGAAATGTCCATTTCAGTGCCCAGATTTTAGCTGATTATTAGAGACGCTGCTGTTCAGTCACCCAGTGAGTAATTCTACCGGAGTAATCCATTGGGAAGCCATATGTTAACTTGGACCAGCTATTAGGATGAACTCAGATAGCACTTAGAGCTGAAAGAAACGTCATACTCGTCATGATGACATGCACTTCTCCTCTCTGACTCAGCATTAGCAAGCCTCCAACTCCTGTCTGTGTGCATGTGCCCCATATATGGCAATTAAATCATGTTCCTATGCCGTCAAACCTCTTGCATGAAAAAATAATAGTAGTGTGCTTTAAGAGGTGAGTAAAACTCAACATTTTTATAATAGCTTTTATTTCTATGCACACAAATTTCCAAGGAACACTGCACGTCCTATTCCCAAGAAAAATTGGTTAAGTTTGTTAGCACTCTATAAAAAAGGCAGCTCAAAAAACCAAAACTGTTTGAATTTGTATTTTTTTATATAAACTCAAATATTCTTTCACAATATGATCAAAAATGCCGTGAAACACACAACACATATTTTTTTGTGTCTAACATCTGTTTGGGGTTTGTACAACCATGTTTGATTATTGGATTAAGGTCCTTGGATTGAGGTGGCCAGTCCATAAAGTTAACCAAGGTGCTGCTGGAGTACTGGGGCGGTTGGGGTTGTCGTGTTATTGAAATACCCAAAACATGACAACATGATTTCCTCTTCAGCACAAGACAGCATGACCTCCTAAAGTGTTTTTGATGTATTTAAACTGATCCAGGATCCCCGGTTTGTCATAAATTGGCACAACAACAAAGATTATATGAGAAATAGACCCACACTTAATCCCAAGTATTCATATATTTGCAAATTTAAACTTAAATCATCTATTATGTTTCACTTAATCTAAGTTGGAGTCATGGGGGCACCGAATTATAAGTTTAAAACATCTTCTAAGTTAACCAAAATGTTTCTTCTGACTAGAAAAAAATACAAATGGAACAGTCCAATCAGACTCCTATGAATTATGGGGATTTTTTTTACTAATAAAATTATAACATTTAAGGTTAGAACATGACATCAGACCAATAAAAATACATTTTAATGTATAAATATGGGCTTATTCAACTTAATACAGTTGAATGAAAAATAACTGTAGTTTTTTTTTTATCTACCAGGGAATGACTAATATCTAGACATCTAATTTCTACCAAAACCGGCGTGTGATTTGGTAAGTGATGTCAGTCGGCTGTTTTTTTTTTTGTTGTTTTTTTTAACTGTACGTCTGCGCTCGTGACTGCTGCGTCCGTGAGAAAAGCAGACGGAGTGACCTCGCTGTAGACCGACGATACAGAAGGAGCGCAGGGGCCACTTCTGCTTAGGGGGAATCCCTGGCATGGTGTTTCCTACTGAGCCGATACAGAAGTGAGGCACGGCGCAGAAAATACGAGTCCTCTGAAGTTTACTTCAGGGCAAAAAAAAACCTGCGATCAATCTGTAAACACCGCAGAAAGCTGCCGTCGTACGACACAAAATAAATGAGAGACATAGAATTAGCATTTAAACAGGAAGTAGATTTGAATTAAAGCAGCTAGATTAAAACTGTTTATTATTCAGAGGGTTGTATGGGACTTCCTGTAATGGTGCTTTTAAGATGCTGCATCTGGCCACAAAACATACTTTGACACGTAGTCCTATATATTAAGGCTAACCGTCATTTTCGCTCGTCGGCTTCTGCGTGTGCTGGAAATTTTTGATCTCATGCATCAAACAGGGCTGATTTTTCCACCTGTTTGGATCAGCAAACCCTGCAAGCTAAAAGCAACACAGGGCTGTCTTTCAGCTGTAATTTCAACACTTTCCACCACTTCAGACTAACTCTGTGATTTTCTTTCAGTCGTAACATAAATGAGAATGATCAAATTTGCCAAAAAGGAAGGAACAATTAGGTGGCCCATTACTGACGCAGTTAGGCGCTCTGACGGTTATTTGTTCCCCCTGATGAGTAGTTGAACAGAGAACTGAAATCCCATTTTTGAAATGCCAGCTTCACAAAACAAGAAAAAAAAAACTATTAAAAAAAATGTATTCTCTGCAGTTAAAATTATGTTTGAAGAGACAGGAGAAGTCCACCCCCACCCCAAAAAAAAAAAAACAAAAACATGTTTTATTGGAGCGTCAACAATGTATGTAAACAAGTTGAGAAAAAAATTCTGGGAAAAAGCAGAATCGGAGAACATCTTGTATCCTGCAGAGCCTCGCATCCTATCATTATCTGCATTTTTCCTCCTCCGTAATTAGGTTCTTTCTTTATTGCTTATGGGAAGAAGGATCGGCTATAAGGATGTTTTGAGCATGATTAAAGTTGGTCATAATGAAGTGAAGATTCACTGCGAAAGATGTGAAAAACATGATTTTTTAATTCTTTGATGGTGACAGAATGGTTCCTTTAGATCTTAGCTAAATTTTCACACATAATAAATCCTCACTACCCTTGTCTCCAGTCAAAGACATAAATGATGTTGCTGTCTGCTATGTTTCGGTACATGTGGGATCTCCATAAGTTGAAGTCAATTTCTGTGCTAAGGACCAGCCCCATGCCTGCCCATTAAAGTAATTTGTGGGTTAGGATGCAGCTGTAATGTTCAAAACTAAAGTGCAAAGCAGTCGAGGTCGCTCTTGGTCATGTTTTGATTTTCCACCTTCTTGCAGCAGCAGAAATCATGTTAACAATGCAGGGAGGGGTCTAAACAAAACTTTTCTTTCTTCTTCTGAGTCACCCCCCCCCCCCCAAAAAAAAACAAAGCAAACCTGTGATGAACCTTTTAAATTGTTTGACTTATTTTCATCTCTGCTGCAAATTGCCAGCATATTGAATTTGGTTGCTACATAATTTTAGGTCGATGCGTAAATTAGCTCACAATGATGCTTGTGTTTTTGCTACGGCCCTGGCTTTACCGCTTTATAGGCCCTGAGACCGTCCTGTGGTTTAGGGCGTAGGTTTGAAACGAAATGAAAAAAAAAATTAGTAAATCAAGATAGTGGCTTTACTTGAAATTAGTCATCTTTAATGGAAACCAAATGTATTTAAGTTAGTTTTTCGTATAAAATCCAATCGGTTTTATGCTAGAATTTCCTTACACTTAGATTGTTTTTGTAGCTGATAGTCCAGTAGACTTGGTTTGATTTGGGTCCAAAATTACAACATTTGGTAGATTTTCAGCTGTTTTGCTTCCACACTGCATTCTGTCAAACTAACCAAACACTTTGAAAAACAGCCCCCCTCCCACCATCTCAATCGCCTGCAGTGGTGCTATGCCAAGGTCTACTGAAGGAAACAACACTAAAACAATTGAAGACATGAATGCAACTTCCTTCTTCACAAATGTATATAAAAATGGAGTGACGTCAGATTTTAGAGATTGTAGGATTTCACTTTTGCCACTGGTGAAAGACCACAAGCTATTTTCCCCTCTAGTGTTAGACTCGCATCACACATTGGTTTTGGTTGTATTTACCCAGAATGCCCTGCGCTACTGTTCACATCCTGCTTTTGGAGTGGTCTGTAAGAGTTTTATTGCACATTCACACCTGCAAACAAACTACAGTTTGATCAGAGCAGTTTAACGAGGACTGGTGTGAAAGCACCCATAGGTCTATCGGTCCTCACATTAACTCTGACTCGCTTCCTGTCCTCCTGAAGAAAAGCTCCCCGCAGCATAATGCTTCCACCACTGGGAACAATGTAGGCAGAGTGCAAGGTTTTATATTTATATTTTTAATTCTTTGATTTAAAACATGAATAAAATTTACAAATGTTTGTGGAGATAGTTCAAGGGGTGTGAATACTTTTGCATTTGTATTTTCTCCAAAACAAAATTTCCTGAAACTTAAAGAAGCTAAGTTCTGTACTTTTCTCCAGAAAAATGAAAAGGAAGTTATTTTTGTTGATTAATGTGGACGTCCAGTCCAACATGACCACACCAGGTCAGCGCTTATTTACTCCAGATGATTAGCCCAACGTTAGCTTCACCCTGGTTCTTCTCTAAATTTTTTCAGCTCCACTGTACATTGCAGCAGGATTATCCCCCCGCCCACATCTCCACTAACGTGTGCGCTTGTTGAAAGAAGCAGCTCGACCTTTCAGAGCAAGTCTTTTAATCAAAAGAAACCTTATTCGCCAATTCATTCTATCAGATCGGCAGCAGAAGAATTTGGGCAGTGTGGTCGCTCGCCGACCACCAGAAAATTATATTTACAACAACACTCTAACCTTGACCGCGCAGGATGGAGCTCGACGCTTTGAGCCAAAATCGGGCGGATCGGGCCAGGCTTGGGGATCAGTCGACCACATAATCAGTACACCCCTCTACCTCGAAGCCATCGCACTTGCAAACCCCTAAAAGTGTGTCCTATAAAGTTGTGTTGACAGGAGGTGGAAGCAGCGAGACGGACTGGAAAGTAAATAAGTACCCAGAAATACGTTTAGAGCCCTAATCAAGTCCAGAACCTTCTTTCTGTCCCATATGCCTTCAGAGTTTTATAAATACATATTATATTCTGCTAAATTGGAGACAGGGTTTCGCTGCTCTGTGGTCGTCATGAGTTTTCTATTATTTGCTTTCGCTTTAAAATATTGAAACTCTTTATATCTGGTTACAGCTTTCAGCCTGCTACGCCAGTCTTTTCATATTCGGGCCTCTCACTCAGCGGGGCTTTGAATGGACTCCAATCAGGCATGTTAATTCAACAGAAAAGAACAAAATCTTCTTCATATGACTTGGTAATAAATTCAGCAGAAGCAAGGCATGTGATCCCGCAAATTTTAAGGCATCTCTTTTGACGGAGCTACTGTGCAGGGGGCTTTTTTTAAATTATTATTATTTAAGTAAGCCGCTGAAAACACCATTTGAATCTTTTATCTCTGGTGACATTGATTCTTTCTGGTGAGGATGATATGCTGCTTTCCCTGCATTTGTGGAGCAAGCTCTTTGAAACTAACCTCGCTACTGTGCTGAGGATTTCTCTCACTGAAATTCTCGCTTCCATTCATTCAGCACAATAAGCCAAACACATAAAAATCCTTCTACTCTAATAAACTCGAGACCTTTTTTTAGTCTGCCACAAAAGGAAGCTGGCTCCAGAGCGTGTACCATGAATAAAAACAGCCTGCAGGGGGAACACTGCGGCCCTTCCAAGCAGATGGAAATGAGGTGACAGAAACCGAGCCAAGGATATGACCCTCCACAGAGGCCCAATCTCTGCTGCTAACAAACCAGGTTTTCCACCTGATGTAAATACTCCCAAACTAACCACAACCATAAATGTTACGACTCATTTTTCTTCTATGGAGCCCGCGTCTTTATTCATTTAATTTCTTTCCAGAAACGCTGCTCTGCTTGAATTGTGTGAGGGTTAGCAGGTGTAGCCTCATTGTGGTTGTTATCAGCGAAGTGCAGCAGCTCCATGAGTCTGCATCAGATTAACACCTCGGCGAGGCGCAAGCATGTATGTCTCCTTCTGTTTCTCGCAACTCGCTAACTGTCAGACTTTTAGCTTTTTCTTGTGCTCAACAGAGTTAAACAGCACGAGAAAAGCACTGTCTGTTCCCTTGTGTGTATGCATGCGTGTGTGTGTTGTGCAGTTTTATTTGTGTGTAGTTGTGTGCGTCTCCCTGAGCTTTCAGCGGAGGACTGAGGTTTCTGAGGTGAGGCGTCCTCTAGCTTCTCACGCGAAGTGCATCTGATGTTGCACATCACACACTTAGATGTGTGCACTGTGAAACAGGTTGTGATATATAAAAGAATTACCAAAATAACACTGGAACAGCGATCGTTGTTTTTGTGCTGATAAAATTGATGCTTAATTTTCCTTTTTTCTTTGGCTTTTTTGAAATTTGAGAGATACCGCTACATGAAAACAGAAAAGATCAAGATGGTTTTCAGAGTCTGTATTTGCACACGTGAATTTGATGTTGTGCTTGGTTTGTGCTTCCTGACTTCTGAGGAGCTGAGAACAGCGTTTCCATGAGCTTGATTTTTCTAAAACTGCTTCTATCCGCTTCAGCTTGCACCTAAAAAGGTCCAATTCCTTTGCATGTGTGACGCACCATTCTGAGTTGTTTTGCTTGCATGTGGTAGCCCCAGTTTAAATGCGCTCAGACTGAAGTGGATGTTTTAACATCTCTTGGCCTTTTTGTGTTCAGTTTCAGTCCCCTGGCTGCTGCGTGGATTTTAAAATAAAATTGCACATTCGCTATTGATTTCGGTCGCCGTTTTGAGCGCCCTGGCTCTTGTTTCCCTTTTTGACCCGCTGTCTGCAGTCCTGCCTTACATCTCGAAATCAAAATCAGATCCCCGCGAACAAAAGCGTGATAGACGGCACGCATGAAACCTGACATTGGTGGTGCGCTGATCTGATGAAGAAGGGCACAGATCCAGCAGATATAGAGGACGGGTGGTAGAAGGGGGGTGACTTGGAGCTGTGACATGAGGAAACTATAAATGCCTGCAGAAGCTGCGAGAACACTGGAACATCATCTGCTGTCACTGAGAGGATATCAGAGGATTGTTCTCACGTGAGGCACAGATGGGGAGTCTGACTGCGTGTATGTGTGAGGCTCCGGAGATTTTTAAGATAAACTCTGCAAACAATTATGAAGTGGTAGTGCTTCTCCTGTGGCTGTCTCTAATTAACACAGCTAAGTCCTTAATTGGGAAAGGACCTTTTTTTTTTATCCTCTGCTGTCTTTCTGTGGCTGAAAATGACTGAAGCCTCCAGCATAGATTAACAACTGAAGTGTCAACAATGCCCAGCATTTCTTTTTCTTGACATTTGTCACAGCCTTGCCAGTCTTTCTCCTCTTCTTCTTAACGTTGTTTGCGAGCAAAAGCTGTCTGATTGCAAATGCCATGGTAACAAATGGTTTCTTCATTAAGGACAGCCAAGTGCACTCACCTCACCGCAAAGACCAAAAGTACCTCCTGGAAGTCAGGCACTAATATGTTTTTCTTTTTCTTTCCTTTCCCTATTCGCTCTTTCATTGCATTGCCGTGTTCCAGTAAAGCAGCCAGTCACATGGAGCCTCTGAGATCGTATTCTCGCAGAGAGTTTCACTTGATAATGAATGTCTGTGGTGAGAATCCCATTATGGAGCTACTCGATCAAGCCTACAGAAAACACAGAAGCTGAGAGGCCTTTATGGAACCATATCAGTCAAGTGCAAAACCAGATCCTCTTTTTATTCTTTTTTTTTTTTGGTATAATCTGTCTCAGCACATTAGAGCAGTATGAGAAAAAGAAAAGAACAAGGACATGGATCAACTGTATAAACAAGTAGAGAGCGGGTTAGATGCGAGGCTGGGCTAGGGGCTCACCTCTAAGTAGGCTGCTGCTGTAGTTGGAGAAGGAGTCAAAGATGCTGTTGGATGCCATGACAGGACAGGACCGTGTCTCCAGTCTCCACCAACCTTTGGAAACAGTGGACGAAAGCAGAATTAAAACACAGAGTGAAACAGACGAGCACGGGAAGGAAGGCGAGCCTGAGAGGGTAAGAACTCCTGGAGCTCTGTTTGCAACCAAGAATCTTTGGGTTTTCTGACTACCACAGGAATCCCAAGCCACAAGCTTGCAGAGAGAGCAGCAGCATGTGCTAGCAGCAGCACCAGAACGTGTTTGAGCGAGAAATGCAAGAGAAAGAAGCAGCACTGAATTCTGAATGGCATTGGCGGTGCCGGAGCTCTCAGGTGTCCAGGTGTGGGAGGTGGACTCACCAGGGCTGGAGATGAGAGAAGGCGGGGGCCCACGCAACAGAGCGGTCTGTCACTCAGCAGGCCGACACTCCGAGGTTAACCCGCTTGTCTGACAGCGTGGTCTGCCACTTTTCTTTCTCTTCCTCGGCGGCGGTGGCCTGACTGGAGCTTCAGTGCTAGTAAAAGGCTACAAGCCACAGTCTCTCTGCATCCTCCTCGCCATCCTCCACACAGAGAGACAGACACACTCCCCTCCGTGAGTGGTGGAGCCCACGTCACATGTCACATGAGGTCACCGGGCCTCTCCCTCCCACCCTCTCCCTCCCTTCTTCTTCTTCTTCTCCTGCTGTCTTTTGGCTTTTTTTTCTGTTTTTTTTTTAGTTTTTGTTTTGTCCTGTACTTTCCACGCTTTGCAGACTTCCAGTACTTGCTCTCACTTTTCGTTGGTCGTCCGAAGTTTTGGAAACATCTTATTTTCCTTTGAGTACAAACCACACAGGGGCCTTCGCCGCTGTTGAATGTCCAGTAATTGTAGATGAACCAGTGAAGCAGTAAAATGTTATAAGCTCAGCACAGCAGAGATGAGAGGCACGAGATTGAAAGAAGCAGCTTTTGGAGACTAATCTGAACTACCCTGAACTTGTTGCTGTTGACAGTGTACGCATGTCCTGTGCTAGTTTTATGTTTGTCTGACTCACTGCACATCTGTGTTAGTAAGAACCGGTGGTTTTGGGCCCGCAAAACCTCCACCCTCACTTACCACTTGATAGTATCATAATCTTAGTCTCATCAGAAGCAGCTCTGCCTGTGCCTGGGTCTTTCCCCCTTTCTCTGAACGGTTACCTTCCAGTTTTCTCTTTTTCATTTGCTTTCAGCTATTTTGCCTTGATTGACTCTTGTATTCAGTATAAACCCAGTTAATGCAAAGTTCACATGGATTTACGTAGAAAAAAAAGTTTGCATTTCCTTAATGCCTTTTTTCTAAACTTCCATTTGCAAGTATTGAAGTATTTGCGTCTCGCACCGAATGAAAGTACAAAGTGAGCTAACCTGATTGTGGTTTTCACACTTTTTCATTTTCCAAATAGAATTTAAGAATGGAAAAGTGCTTCACTGATGACTTGGACTGCCAGCCTGTCTGCAGATGAGATACAAACAACTTTACTTCTTTTACAATCATTATTATTCTCATGCCAGTGACGACCAAAGTTTTCCAAGATGCACTGAAACAAAAAAGTCAGCTTAAGTCAATCAAATTAAGTGAGACGCGTTTCAGGGTGTAGAGACCGGGGATGGTTGGGAGCAGACGGCTCCACTGTCTCTGTTAATAGTTTAAATGCACAATTAAAATATTGTGGTGAGCAGGGGGCTCACCCTAGACAGAGATTGGGGAAGTTTCATTTTGCAGCTTCATGCAGAATTTCTCCCTGAACACATTTTGTCTGAGTTCATGTGGCAATTATCATTAACTCATCCGATCAGTTGCAGCTTCACTAATTAAGCAAGAAGGTCACTGAAGTGCAAATTAAACTCCTAATCTAATGGAAAGAGATGGAACAATCCAGTTAAACAGGCATGATACCTTCTGAAAATTTTGACTTTTTTCCAACTATTTCTATTTTATTTTACATTTCTGTGATAAATGAACACAAAAAAGTACAGAAGTCTGACACAGAAAGAAAATAATGTACTTTTTTTGTTTTTTGTTTGTTTTGTTTTTTTTAACCATTTTTTTACTACAAAAATCTGAGATCTTATGTGTTTATATTAAGTAGAACCGACTTTTGCTTACAGTCTAAGGCAGGGGTGTCAAACTCCAGTCCTGAAGGGCCGCTGTCCTGCAGTTTTTAGATGTGCCACAGGTACAAAACACCTGAATCAAATTGCTTAATTACCTCCTTCTTGTGTAGGTAAGTTCTCCAGAGCCTTGCTAATGACCTAATTATTCTATTCAGGTGTGGTGCAGCAGAGGCACATCTAAAAGTTGCAGGACACCGGCCCTCGAGGACTGGAGTTTGACACCCCTGGTCTAAGGTAAATTTCTTGTATTTACCTCAAATATCTCTTTGCATTCACCATGACTGGATTCATTATTTGCACCTGCTGGGGGAAAAAGCATCTCAGTTTAGGGCTGCGACTCTCATAGCAAATTGCATGTAGAGCAAAATGTTTAAGTCTTATTTGACCAGAGCATCCATTTCCAGGTTTGACGCTCCTAAACGCCCTATAAAACATTAAATTATGTCATTTATTGGATTTTTTTTTCTTGCAACAATTTCGTTTTTCTTGTGATTTACAATAAAGTCTAGATTTGTGGAGAGTGAGGCTAATTATTGTCTTACTGACAGACTCTTCCTCCTGAGCTGTGGCTCTTTGGTGCTTGATGTCTGAATGCAGTTTGTTTGGACTTTATATAGCGATATCAGATTAAAGATAGCTTAGTGTGCACACCTTACTGTGTGGATGAGGAGTAGCTGCATCACATAAACTCCTAATTAAAAACATTGAAGTTACTGAAATACAAAATGGCTTCAAGGGTTTGATTCATTTTGCAGTGTACTATCAGCATTTTAAATCCTTTTACAGCTTTTTCACTTTGCCTTGTTTTGCAATTCAATGTTAACTTGCAAACACTACATTTCGTTAAAAATATCAGCAGCAAAATGAAAACTCTTCTAAAGATTTGACTTGCAGCATTCCAATATTAAGCCATTAAAGAAAAGAAAAACGTTTACTTCAGGATTTCCTCACGAGTCATTTGGTAACAGTCCTATTGCTCAACATTTACACAGAAATTATGGATGTGTGGGGCGACAAACATGCTGCCAGAGTTACTTTCATTTTGCTGTGTGAAGCCGACTGTCCTCCTAAACTACACATATGTACGTGTGTGCGTGTCTGGGTTCATGTCTGTTTGTGTGAGAGCTCTCAAATCACTGGCATTTGCAGACCTGTGGTCTCCACACTTCCCTTCTCCTTTCTCCTGTCTCTTAGTGACACAGTGACCACGTCTGGCTGTGGGACAACAGACCCAAACCACCGTCTGGTCACTCATGTGACCCAGTGCTTTCCCTAGAAACCTGCATGTGTGCAGATGCATAGGTTTTTCGGTTCTGTTTCCCCTGCCATTGTGTATGGACGTCGGTCCGCGTTGCACTCTGCTAATTGTTGGACTGAAGCTTTGTTTGTTTGTGTGTGTATGTATGCCATGTGTAAATCCATGTGTGTGTTGGAGAACGAGAGAGAAAGAGGCGAGAGCTCGCTCTTCTTCCTGGTAGCCCGCACTGCCCTGTAAATGAGCAGTTGCCGTTGAGTTAGGCGGCAACGCGGGCTAAATGACACGGCGCGTCAGCGAGTGTGGCCGAACGCTGAGGCCACAGCCGCGGCCCCAGGGCTTTTATCAGTCCGTCCACGAGGCCACTACGGGCCTCTGACTTAACCTCACACATAGCGAGGCTTCCTTTTCTAACACCTCCGCTGCCTCTTGACATGGCCTCGTCCCATGGCCTGCCAGCCTGGGGACAGATTACAGCTCAGAGAAACAGAGGGCAGAAGGAGCTCCTCGCGAGGCCAGAGTTGCAGGGATTTTAACCTCAGGCAGTCTTTCAAACCATCTGCAAGTTTGTTTTTACGACCAAAAATACTAAACATGAAGAAAATGCTCGAGAGAAGCCAGCATGTTGTTGTTTTTATGAATTTGTGCAACTAAGACAGGCTATTTAGTATTAGTTTTCATCTAAAGGTTCTCTTAAAAGTACTCTCGTCCTGGGAACATTCCGGGTTTCTTCCTTTATTGGGACACATCCTGTATTATTAGAGTGAAAAACAGGCATAAACAAATGTAAAGAAGAAACTAAAAATTACACAAAATCACACCCTTAAAATGAAACTTCATTAGCCCTCCTGTGGTCTTAGCGCGAAGCTCAGGAGGAAAGCGTAAAAAGTCATGGTTGGACAGTGGAGATGCAGAGGGTTGTCCCGTCAGACCATCAATTTCCCAAAACACACACAAAAAAAACTCAGAAAAGCACACATGGGGTCAGTACGACCCCCGCCAGACTGCGCACAAAGTAAGAAACTTGTAGGGTTTAAATGATCCCTTCTCTTAAGACTGCGGGAGGATTAAAGCACATCTTGATTTAATGTCAGCTTCTGGTTTTTTTTGAGGACATCTCTTGCCCTCAGCCATCCCCTTCAAGTGACTGCACAGATTCTCTGTCAGGTTTGTTTCTGGAGCCATCCCAAAGCTTTACTCGTCTTCAGGTGAAGTCATTATTTTAGTTGTACTACTATTAGTATTTCTGAGTGCTGAAAAGCAAATCCTTCTTCACATTCAGCTTCCTTAC
Source organism: Poecilia reticulata (assembly GCF_904066995.2). Classification (NCBI taxonomy): domain Eukaryota; kingdom Metazoa; phylum Chordata; class Actinopteri; order Cyprinodontiformes; family Poeciliidae; genus Poecilia; species Poecilia reticulata. Next base: position 15,472,967 of record NC_088851.1, on the reverse strand, counting down.
CGTCTGCTGACAGATTTGGGTCAAAACTGACTGGAATTTGTTGGTCATGCTTTCAACCATCTTGATAAAAACCCTAGTTCAATCCGAAGAAATGTGGCCACTGAGCCTGAGGGTGCCACCACTGTGTTTCACGGTGGGAATGAGGGGCTTTTTTTGGTTGGTGTTTTATCTACAAAGCTTTTAGAATCATAAATCAAAAGTTCCCATTTATTTACTTCTGACTGTTTTCCTGGAAGATTTGGAAGGTTTTTCCTGCAACCCTACTTGTTAATATGTCATCACATGAACCCAAATAACCCAAGCTTCCCTGACCAATTTCTCTCCGTTTTGATCTACTTGTTTGGGCTTTTATTTATTTTGGGGGTCTTTTTTGCTCCATTTAGTTTCCTTTCAATTACGGATAATGTATTTAATGCACCTTAGCACATATTATTGTTCATATATAATACTTTGGTTATTTTTTTTGGCCCCCTCTACCAAATAATACCTTTTCAAAATGATACTTCGATGCTTAATAATCATTTGGAAAATTAAACTATCAGGTATCCAGCTACTGAAATTTGTTGCGTTTTTTTTAGTTGACTTATGAGGGAATTGGGTCACATTAAAGACAGAAAAAATTTGGAAATGATTTCTTGTGGTCAAAATTTTAAAAGTCTAAAAAAAAACTTGGAATTTGAACAGTGTAGAGCCACTAGACGTGGTAAATATCTTTCTCTTTTTTAGCTGTTTCCCAAGGCATGAAACTTTAGTTTTAATGTCAGTTTTCATATATTTGTTCCCCTGTGGAAACAAAGACGTATCTGGATTCTCAACAAAGGATAGTGGAAAAGCTAAATAAATATAACACTGTCCCACAATATTGTGCAAGAATTGGCTATGTTGCTGTTTAGTCCAAACTTGATATTTGAAGAAAGCACTGGAGTCAAGGCCTTTTACTCAGTGTGTTTTCCCTCTTTTGTCTAGGTAAACATCTGCTTCATGTTTTGAAATGTATCTCATTGCTTTGCACTGCCCATGACCGTGAGGGGAAAATAGTCTGAAGATCATTGTGGCCGTCTTTTCACTAAATCCTTCTTTTTTTTTTTCTTTCCCCTGCCCAGGCCTTGTTTATCAAGCCCCTGTATTTAAGCTTAATATAACTCCTGTTTTGCTGAGAAAACTGTGGTGGTTTAATCACTGTCAGTGGTCCTACGCCTTTCGGGCGTGGCTCGAGAAGCAAAAAGGACCCAGTGCGGTCGTGCGTCCAGCTGCAAAGGGGCTTATTTTGTGGTCTAAAAATTGCAGGCTTCCCCATATGTTCCCCATAAACGTGGAATGCAGCGTGGGACTTGAGGAGGTTTTTATAATGAAGTGGCCGTCATTGCATCAAACACCAGGGTCCTGCCTGCCTCCAGCATACGGCCATGGGAGCCTTTTTCCTTAGACTGTGTGCAGTCCTGACTCCTCATTCACACCTCATACTGGGGGGGGGATTCATCTAATTCAGTCAGAGTAAATTCATTGTGTTCATTTCCATTACCGGATTCTCAAACACTCATCGTTTGCTGTGATATGATGTCATAAGAGGTTTCTACTGGAAATTCCTGAGGATTTCATTTCTAAGGGGAAGTTTTGCACGAGAGGATTTGGAAACGTCCTCATTCAGGCTGTGAATAAAATTATTTTAAAACAGTCTAAAGAGATCGCAAGTAAACAGCAGCTGTGCGCACTGTTACCAACTCGGCAACAATCTGTGTGTCTACATGTGCGCTTTGGTTTGTGTTTTTATTGTCAGTGAGACACTCCCAGATGCAGTGGTTTTTAGCATGCAGTATCACCGTTGGAAGTGATCACCGGGCCCATTATTTATTTATTGGCTCCAGCAGACATGGAGACTGTGGTAACCACACTGAAAGGAGGGGAGCGTGGGCCCCTCGTTACCACACACACACACACACGCAGGCAGAATCCCGGAGATCCTGAGTGGTGTGACATGGAAACGGGACAGAAAAGGAGAAGTTTTGTCACTGTTATGTGTGGATATTGTGGGAATTTCTGAAATTTGTAAACGTCCATAGCAGTATTCACTCAGACAGACAAAATTGAAGCTTGTGACTGAGTGCACACCACCATGACAGCAGCGGTTGAAGGATGACTGGCTCATTTCAGGTGGTTTTGTAGTTTTGGCACCTGCCTCGTCTCCATCAGAGAGAAATGTTTACAGGTAGTAAACTCTCCATCCGACCCCCTTCACCCCAGAGCTTCCTGTTATTCAGAAACCGTGCCAACACAAAGACGCAGCATCCAGCTTTTTTTTTACAGCAGGTTAATTATAAACCCCTCAAACAGCTGCTGGCATCAGCTGAGCAGACTAATTGCGCCATTACTGCCTGTCAAACTCGCTCTCCTGTTTATTTAATAAAACACAGTTCAAAATAAATATATTTTGTCACATTGTGTTAGCTCTATGTGGTTAAGGTTTAATTGCTGAGGTCTTTAAAAATAATTAAGTGCCAAAAACATTACATATTATAGTCTACCCTCACCCAGAACGTACAGGTTAGAAGTTATTTTTCTGACTTGTATCCAAAATACAGAGGTAACTTTGAGCTTTCAGGTGAATTAACAAGTTAGTGTCAGAAACTTATATTCTACCTTCTGAAATTTAAAACAGACGTAGAGGTTACTTTTTAAGGAGTTTTCAAGTTATTTCCCAGAACATAAATATAACTCTCAGGAACCTACAAATAACTGTACAGAATTCATACTAATTAGAAACATTTTGACATTTTTTGCATCCTAAACTAATAGGTTCGTTTTTAAAACCCAAACATGTCACCTGATGGTCTAATTCATTTTATGCCGAAAGTAAATTTGCCAAAAAAAAAAAAAAAAAAAAAAGAAATGAAAAAAATTGCCACCGAGATGTTTTAGGGGAAAATGACTTGGGCCATGATTTTAGGAAAGTAACAAAATATTACCTTCATGTCACGTACAGATTACTTTATTTAATCCCTGTGCAATTACAAAGTAGGGTACCCAGAAGTTAAAGGTTATTCTGCAGAATTTACCAGGAATTACAAAATACCTGAGTACTTTCACAAACTTAAAGTGAATTTATGAAAAATATTCATCCTTTTTTTTTTCTAAAATCTGTACCAGAATTACAGATTGTTTTGATCCTGAAGGATTCTTCCCAGAAGCCAACTCGTTACTTCAATTAAGTCTACAGGTTACGTTCATTGCAATTTATTTTTTAAAATCTTTCTCATGACATAAAATTTATTTTTGTAGAACTTACAAGATATTTTCTGAGGCTTGTGGTAACTTTATTTGAAAGTAGCCAGTGTATGGGGGCTTTCCCAAAACATACAGGTTAGTCACTTACAGAAAGGTATCCCACAAATCCAGGAAAGTACCGGCAGTATTATGTGTTAGTTAAAAACATTATTTTGGAAGCATATAAGTATCCTTCAAAGATTTCTGAGATAAAGAATATACTTTATATGCCAAAATAAATAAAAACAATTATTGTGAAACTTTATGTAAAATTTAAATTACTGCTAGGTTGTTTTGTTTTACTTAAGGTTTTGTCAGTGACAAAGCAAATTTGGAATTTTTTTTATTATATATCTCAACTAAGTAGTTTAGAAACTATGTAGGTATATGTAGTAGAAACTACCACAATAATAAATGATGTGTGTGTTTACATTATAAACCAAAAGAGAAACAACATTAATATGATTCACATTTTATGGCTTATTGCTTGTTTTGATTGGGGAATTTTTGTAAAATGTTACCCAGTTGTTTGGATACATTTACAATCTGGAATGCACCGAAAAGATAGCTTTTCATTTTCAGAAGCAGTTTTGTTTCCAGTCACACATCTTCAAGGTGCATCAGGTGCCATTACTTTGAAAAGCAAACAAGGAAGAGGATCCCCCGATGCAATCAAAACATCGAGCTAATCGCATTCCAGTTTTATTATGTTTTGGTTTCCAGTGCTTATCACGTTGTGCTTGTGTGTTTTGTGAACCACTTGACTTCACCAGAGTGGTAAATTTACATTCTGCTTTGAGGTGCACAGAGGCACCACATCATTGCAACAGAGCAGCTGGAAGGTTAAGTGCAGCAACCTCACATAAAAGCACCCGTAAACCCAAGACCTCAGTTACCCCAAACGCCCCAAACACCCCAACGCTCAACCAGCTCGCATTTCTCAGTCCAGGATAAATGGGACAGCTTCTCCACAAGCACGATGCATCATCAGGATCTTTAAAGTTGTGACTGTTCATAAGATTTTTTTTGTTGCTTTCACATCACCAATCTGTTGCTCTTACTGAGATGCAACTCTGAAATTTGCACCTTCTCCACATTGCTTCGGGTTTCATCTGAACAGAGCCGGCTGTAGTCATCTCGATTGCTCCTCATTGTGTTTTATTACCTGTGCGTGTACGCTCAGTTTGCATGTGTTTGTGTCTATGTTTGTGCGCATACGTATTTCCTGTGGTTCAGACATGGGGTTTGGATGTGACAGACGAGCTTGCAAACATGCAAGTCTGCGTTAGGCAGGATGTTCCTCCAGAGCAGATGCACAGTGGTTTACACAGAGACTGTGTGCGTGTGAGTATGTGTCTGCACTGCTGCACTAAAAACTCATGTTAATCATGCAACCTGTTCAACAAAAGTTGCCTGAAAATAGGTTAACGCTGCACTAAAGTCAAAAAAGTTGATGTGCGCCGGTGCTCATTTTACTTGATGCAAAAACTTCAAAGATATAATGATTAAATTCTAAAACTAGGAAATTATAAACAATACTAAAAATAAAAACACAGCAAATTCATCTGAAATTTTAATATACCTCCAAACAGTTTAACTTTAATTTTCAAGAATTCTGGTAATGTTAATTATTTGTAGACATTTCATGTATACATATGACAAATAGTAAGGTGGATAAAACCTCTGTTTAAAATTTGGTTTTGAGTGTTATAAACCAAATAAAGTGTTAACCAAAAATCTGCCAGCTATTTACAGGTGGAAGATACCCTTTCAGATTTTCAACACAAGTTAAACTGATTATATATTTCTGTGGTAGAAAAAAAGGAAAAAGAAATGCATCTCCATTCAAAGTTATTTGTTTTATTAAGTCTGAATGCCCAAATGTTAAAAAAATTCTTCATGTAGAATATTTGAAAATAAATTATGGTAATTTTGTTAATTAGCTTTGGTTAACTATCAAAAATATAGAAGGACAGATGGAACATTTTTGTTCAACTTCATTCTCACATTTATCAGAGCCTCTGTGTGCTATTTCCTTTTTATTTAAATTTGCTTTTACTGCATAGTCTTTTATTTCAAATTTTTTGGCTATTAAACGTCATCTTTGTGTGAACCTGTATGCTGTCACTTTATATGCTGCAGTTGTGAAGTTTCATGACTTTTCTATTCTGCTACTATCGGTATAGTGTGGCATGGAGGAGCGATGAGCTTATGGTTCTCGTCACGACCCTCCTGTGTGATCAGGAAGCAATAAGTTGTGGCCATCAACTTATCTGCTGTGTTGGGTATTATACCTCTGATCTTCCTGAACTTGACAAATACCCTATAGATTCTCTATGAGGTCTAAGTCAGATGGGTCAAACAGTGATAGCATGGTCACTGAGCCAGATATAAGTTGCTTCCTCAGTGAGGGCAGATGCCAAGTTCATAAAACACAGTGGACCAACACCAGCACATAACAAGACTCCCCAGATCATGACTGATTGTAGAAACTTCATATTCAACCTCAACTAGCTGGGATTCTGTGCATTTGTCCTCTTCCTGTAGATGATGGGACTTTGATTTCCAAATGAAAAGCAAAGTTTATCTTCATCTGAAAACAGGAACTGGGACCTCTAGGAAACAGTCCAGTAGATTTTGTCCTTTGCTCTGGAAAGACGCTTCTTTCTTTGCCTTTGGTTTATGAGTAGCCAAACCCAAGGAAAGTGGTCATAGCCCATGTCCTAGATATGCCGATGAGGTGGCTCTTGAACCCCAGCTCCAGTCCACATATCCATGTTGCTTGCTTGCTTACAGCTCTCTGTGAGCAATCGCTCGCTTAGCATGACCTGTGGCTTACCGTCCTTGTGGTAGGTGTCAGTGACTGTCTGCTGGACAACTGTCAGCAGTCTTCCCCATGATTTTATATCCCCTAAACACGTTTATCTCATAATATTTTTGAAGTGTTGATGTATTGTCATTTGCCTCTGAGTTTCATTTCCTCCAATGAAGCATAGAAACGTTTCAATAGGATTCTAATATATTGACGTACATCTGTAAAGTGGTTTTTGTATCTTTGTGGGAGCTTTAGGAACTTCCTTATAAGCTGGGTTTTTCCTGGTTTCTTCTGACTCAATGTCTTATATTACTTAGTACCCGTCTTACAGTTTTGATTACATTTGTACTCGAATTACAAAAACTTATTTCTAATGTTTATGCACAGGCACAAAAAAAAACTTTCATACATTTGTTGTACCAAATGTCTGCAATTTGAATGTGGAATAAAATGTTTTGTCGAGGAGTTGATTAGCACCTTTATTTTTGAGCAAAACTAGTATGTACTCGCTAAAAACAAGACTCAATATTTAAAGTCCTCATAAAAAGATACAAACTTATAACTGACCCAGATCTCAGAAGTGACAGTAAAGCTAATTCAGTAATATTTGTGCAGTTGTGAATCAAAGAAAAAAAAAATTATATTTCTGATTATTTTTCTCCAGCAAAGTGGAAGATGTTGTGATTTCAAAAATAGCACGTTTAGATTAACCAAGAACTGAGTGACTCAGTGGAGTGGACAGTACTGAAACCATACTGTTTTCCTCGCACTGACTTTGTGTATGTGGGTCTTTGCTGCTGTGACCTCATTTCACATTGCAGCCCACTCATTTTGCGAACACGGTGGCTTTTACTGACCTAGAACGAGGGAAGGGGGCTCAGGAAATCCAGGGTTGTGTTCTTGCATATGCACACGTCTTTGTAACTGTAAATACACGCATATGTGCATAAGCCTTTAATAGAAATTTGAAAACCGGTAACATAATAGCGCACACCATTTTTCTGAAAAATGTCGTTCTCACTTTCTCTTTCTCCTCCTCCCTCAAGCCGCCTCACTTTCATTCGTCTCCTTCTCTGACAAATAGGACCAACGTCCATTAGGATGCTATATGAGGTGGCGGTGACACAGGGCACTCTTGATGGCCCCATAACACTGTCTGAACTCCCCAAATGCACACACATTTAAGTCTCCCTGCCTTCCTCTGCCTCCTCATCCATTCTTCGAGCTCTTTAATATCAGAGCTCATTGCTCTTTGTCATTCGCTGCAAGCCATCCCTGCTCCGTCTCTTTATGTATGTGTGTTCGGCTGAATCCCCTTCCTACACCCCAACACATGTCTGATGTATGATCCAGGGCTGGCTTTCATTCTGAAGGGAGCGCACTGTTTCCCTTGCGGCTGGGGAGTTTGTCCTCTCTCCTGGCCTCTAATTTTTTCCAGGCCCCCCGGACTGAGTGACAGGCTGGATGGCAGGTAAACTCCATTCTGTACAAAAAACCTGGTCCAGTACATTACCAGTGTATTGTGGCTTCATGACCGTCTCTGATGCAGTTATTCACAATATGACTTCTAACTGTGGCTGATGGTAGCACACAAACATTGCTCGTTACCCTGCAGAAGTATAAAAACCGGCAAAACTTTCTCACGTTTTGTCACATTGACCTATTCCACCACTTGAGCTGTGGATCTTCAGCCCACCGATTGCTTCTCTGATAATTGCCTATTTCTTTTCCTGACAATTTAGATTTTATTTGGAAGATTTGGAGTTGTAATGTTTAGTTTTCATTTTAAAACAGTTCGTAGTGAGTTGCTCACTGTATGATATATTGTTTTGTAACCTAAGTCCACTTCAAACGTCTCCACAGCTACATTCCTGTCATGTCTGGTGTGTTTTGTAAAACCCTTTTGTTCGTCAGTGTTCTCCAACAAACTTCTCAGGTCTTCACAAGACAGCTGTGTTTAAATTAAAGTCTACACAGATGAACTCTATATAGTAATTAGATGACTTCTGAAGGCAGTTAGTTGAATTGTATTATGCTTAGGGCTACCAGAGTAAACGGGAATGAGTACGAAAAGCATGACACTTCATAGTCTTGTATTTGTAAAAACTGTGTACCAGTATCCTTTCACTGCATTGTGCAAAATCATGCTAATGTTTTACATAAGAGCCCAATTGAGCAGATTAAGCTAAAAGAGTATTAATATTTTTTCTGGATTTCTCAAAAACAGTTTTTACGCTATGTAGCTACTTTGATGAAAAAAAAAGAAGCCATAATCTATAATGATTTTCAATTTCAAACACCAACTCTATGTTTCTCAGATAAACTTTGAAAACAACTAGCCTGGGATGACAAATTTTTTTAAATGTTAAGACCACCCTGAGCAGTTCTGGTGTTGTACACAGGAGGAAATGCAGATTGAACCTCTCACTAACACGTCACCGAGTGCCTATTGCGTCTGAAACCAGTACTGTGGTGCGGTTAGGGTTTATGTGAACAAGAATCTTACCATGCTCTTTGAATGTCACATACTTCCCTCTGTAAAAAGCGGGAAGCATCGCTGCTCTTTTTTCTCTTAACCAGGACAATTTTTTTTTAATGTCTGTTGACATCCAGGAATGAGACGGATATTTCGTCAGACTTTAATGGAACGATAAGTTAGCTTAAAAAGGTTGACCAAAAAAATTATATAGACTGAAGATATCACTTGCTATAAGTATCTGAAATAATACTGGGTTGCACTAAAGCCTTGTGGATTTTTTTTTCTTTTTGTTTTTTTTCCTTCATACAGACAGTCCAAAGACATGCATTTGAATGATTGTTTGTCTTGCGTCCCTGTAATGGATCTACTCCACCACTCCCTTTTTGAAAACTGGCAGAACACTACAAGAACTAAGAAAAATAAGTTGGCTTAAAAAGTAATTTGCTGGAAGATTTTAGTTTGCAGCAAAAATCACACTTTGGGCTTGATTTGCATTAACGTAATGTTATCGGTTGTCATGAAGTAATTCAAGTGATTTATGTTGAGTTGTTACATTTTCAGGGTTTTGTGCTTTAAGTAAAGTTCAGTTTTTATGAAATGTTAGATCTCAGTGAAAATGTTTCACTTATGTTCAGATTACAACTACACACTTGTATTGTATCAAGTTATTTATCAATCTTTATCTAACAAGTTAAAAAAAAAAACAGACATTGTCTTTTACAAGGGTCACCTGTCCAAGAGGTCAGCAGCACACACTTCAGAAACACAAATAAGTTAAAGCAGTAATTTCATATATAAAGTGCAATTAAAACATTAATATTGAAAAAGCAGTGCAATTATTGACATTTAAAGGAAAATGAAATACTAAGAAATACTAAAACACAGTATAAATAAACACTAAACTACATAAAATGAATTTTAATTGAATTTTATGTGATAAACAGAAAGCAGTGCGTAAGTGGAAATACATAATACTAATTTTAAATTATATACATGTTAAACTGATTAACTCTAAATCTAGTTGTTTGTACTGGATTTTATTTAAGGATATTTGCATATGTTGAATGTAACACATTTCAGAACTTAAAGGTTGAAGTTTGGATCGGTTAAGAGTTGTAGTTTAAAAATCATTGACCCAAACGTGAGAACAATGTCGACCCTTTTGTTTCAGCACTTTAAATATGGTGTCCAGAAAAAAAGCTAGACGAATCAAAAAGACTACACAGACGTATAACAGCTCTCCATTTGTAAGAATATGTGAATAACCTAAAACTTGACCTAAAAGACTAGAGTAGCCATTTGTCCATATAATATTGCAACAATGTGCTCAGTTGAAGTTGTGCTCAATTTGATCAAAAACCATGTTTTAACGCTATTGATTTAATGCATTTACCCAAAATACAGGACAGATGAAGTCAACTGTAAGGGGGTTTTCTTACCACTAAGAAAATTGTGATATAGTGGCATTAGTTATTTTGTTATGCTAATTCAGACTATCTTGGGGTTTAGGCCTGAATTTATGATACTAAAAGTGAAGACGTCTTGCTTTGTCCCAATTTTCCCACAACTGTGTACAAGGCATGTTTGTGGGCAAAGACTTGGTTGCAGATCTAAGGTTAGAATGAGGTTTAGGTTTGGATTAGGTAATGGCTGAGGTTAGGCAGTTAGCTCTTGGTTAAGATTTGTGTAAAGGGCTGGGAAGTACATTATACAAATACGTTTCCTCACCAAGATAACTTCAAATGTACTCTGTGCGGTTCTCCCATCTTGACAATTGAAGACATCCTCCTCCTCCTCCTGTCTTATCTACCTGACTGAGCTTGTCAGTCTGCGTGGGGTTGCCTGCCAGTGTCCGCCATCTTTGAAAATTAGAGACCTATTTGCGCAAATATCCTAGATGCAATGCTGCTTGAATACAAGCAGAAATTACTTACGAACGTACAAAGGAAGGCGCAAATTAGATTTTCACCCAGAAAACATTAAAGTCACACACTGCATATGTAGCACAAAGTATCTGTAGTGCAATCTGTCACCTCTGAAGACACTCTTTCTGATGTTGTTTCCCACGCTCGTCACTTGAAATAGTTCTAGAGGCCTGCAGGGTTCATCTGTAAACAAACTCACACCTACACACAAAACCTGTGACTCCATGCGTGATCCCCGCAAATCTTTACCTATATTCACCAGATGTAAAAGGGCTGTGAAAGAAGCAGGTGCTTTCTGCATCGTCTTTTTTAGAAAAACCAACAATTTCATCTTTAGGCGCTTATATACGGAATGGTGCATGTGTATATATATGTATATATATGTATACACATATAAGTGCATATGATTGTGTGTGTGTGTCTGTCTGCTGTCTGGGAGCGGGTGTATAGCCAGGTGCTTGCTGACATACTGGGGCTTTGTGGTTGTGGTTGGTGGCTTGCTTGCTGTGCAGACAACCGAGAAGGAACTGTCTACTTTATCTATCTTGTGTCTGTGTGTGTGTCTCTGCGTGTGTGTGTGCGCGTGTGTGTGTTTCTGTCTGTCTGCGTGTGTGTATGTGAGTTTGAGAGTATAACATGAATATAGATTCTATTCTGTATCGTTCCGACTGTTTCGTGACAAGTCTATGTGGATATGGTTTCCGCTATAGCGTCACATTAGTGCATGTGATTGTGCGCAATGCAGTCTGCTTGTTTGTGCATGCACTTACACCCATGTCATAGTTTTCTTCCGATTTCTAGTTGTGCAGTAGAGCGAGCTGCAGACAGAAATTAGCGACATCCGTCCTCTTTTATTGTCTACAGTCTCCTAAATGCATTAGCGCTGCAGAAATACACCAGCAGGTGACAGATCAGAGGATATTGTAGCATTGGCTGTATCAAAGGCCCCATTGCAACCCACATGCAGAGCTTATTGTGGGCTCACTACAAATAGAAACAATGGTTGGAGTGGGAGTAGATGCACCATACCATTCCCGCAGCCCTGGCTCGGGACCTGTGGTGGCACATGATGCTCGGGTGAGTATGACTGAGGCTAAACAGGCGCAAAACAGCAACACAAGTCTGTGGGCACATATGGGTACAGGATGGCAGCAATCCTAGTAAACCATGCAAGAGGGTGGCTTAACGTGCTGCAACATCAAGTTGTTTATGTGGATTGGAGCCATTTTTACTATTTTTCCTCATTAAAAACAATGCATGAGCAACTAATGAGGACTGATGAGTTAGGGTGTCACTTTTACACTTTGTCGTGGCAAGTTCTGCACTGCAACACCTGTGTATTTGAATCTTTTTTTGCAAGTAATATTTTTCTTACAGCAAAAACATGATTGTTTTTTTTTCTTTTGTTTTTGATTGGTTTCTGAAGCTGTGAAAACTTTTGGTGCCTTCTCAGAGCAAGAGCAGAAACAAGACTAATGTTGCCACAGAACAGGACATATGTTGCCACATTCTCACGGTGTTGGTTAGCCAAACCTCCTTACCCAGAAGTCTTGGCTAGGTTCTGCTAAGTTGAGTCATCTCAACACAGTTAAAGGCTTCTCCCACACACAAACCGCTGCTTACTATCTGAGTCACAGAAGTGAAGCTCTTGAATTCTTACATTTTGCACATTAAACGCACAGATTTAGCCATCCTTACTCTAGGTTGGCATCCATGTTTATCTTATTGCTGTCAGAAAGTGATTGGTGGATTTGTAACTTTAAATTAGGTAACATCACATTTGAGGAAAAAAAAAACCCAACATGCTGGGAGTGTGCAGCACAACTGACATTTGCTGCTGGAATCCACTAAGAATGCTACACAGTGGTTTTTGCAAACCCACACACATACAGACACACTTTTCCATTGTAACGTCAACCAATTCTGTATCACGAATATTTCAGCCAGAAGTCACTGTTTATTTTTTCTGCGCATGTATGCGAGTATAGGAATGACTCGCCGTCTTGCATCATTGTTCAACACAAGGTGCCGTTTCAACTGAGATTAAATCTGCTCTTGCAGAGTGAACGTCTTGAAAGGAAATGTTACTGATTCTGGGTTTGAGGTGATACTCCACCATAGGATCTTAAAGAATCAGAAACATTTTCTTACCCCAAAATGACTTAAACCAATATAATAGTTGCTTTTATTAGTTTATTACTAAAAGTTGCACATCAATTTTCAAATCAATTTACACTGCATTATGTTCTTTGCCTGATCAAGCGGTCTGGTCTTTGTATTCGATGCTTATGTTGGAGCAATATACTCTCGAGAAAAAAAAACCCTTATAGAGGGTTGATGTAAATGCCAGCGGAGGTGGACCTGCTCTGCAAAAATACCTTCCAAATCGTCCAGTTTGAGTGAAATGTGGTGTACGCGATGCATGTCAAGTTGCAAAGCATTAGAGTAGCATGGCGAGGCACCACGACACCCAATGAGCAGGGGGTGAGATGGCACATTTGGTTCCTGCCCAGGTCAATGTGCCAGCTATAAATCTATCTTAAGACTTGCAAACCTCTCTTTTGTCCTCCAAAGGGCTAACACTCTTTCAGTCAGATTGCAGATAATGTTTCTAAAGATTAAGGCCTTTTTCTCCAAGTTCCTTTTTTAAACTATAATGTGACTTTTTTTGACATCTTCCTGTGTGAGAGGTTTTTCAGACCATGTCGGTACAGGATTATCACACTCTATTTTGTTTTGGGTTAACACCAAAACAGGCTCATCTTTGTGACACATAATCTGTTTTCGTTCTGAACAGCGGGATGGCAGTTCCCAGGCACCGCTATACATTGTTGCATAAAATCAATATTTCTCATTCTTAGAGCACACCTTTTTGAGAACTTTGTACTGAATGTTTTTTTTTTTTTTTTGCATGACAAACCTTAAATAAGTGCAGCTCAAATGATCATCCACCTTGTAAAGCCTCGCCTAGATCCAACTGGTTGAAGTAACTGCATTCATGTTCATAGTTCACCAGCTAAACATTCAGAATTATGTTCACATTTACAACGTCAAACAATTCTCCTTTATTTTTTATGATTTTGTATGAGCAACAACAAGGTTATGGTGCAAACCATCACAACCCCTTCCTTTTAGCCCCTGGAAAATTTGTGGGCAATGATTAGAAGATTGTACCGCTGAAAAGGCAATTGAGCACTTCTATAAAAATCTATAAATATAATCTATAAAATCTTATGAATCTGAAGACGTTATCACTCTCCTTATTCTGGCATCTAGTAAATAGAAACAACTTTGCAAATCATAACCTCAAACAGGAAAGGCTTATGTAAATATATAATTTATTATTTTTGAAAAGATTCTGTGTGTCCATATCATTATGTGCAGAACGCCAGCTGTCGTTGAGTGGCCTCCGAGGCAGGTTGGCATGGAGCAGAAGCTCCTTGGCACAGATCGCTCTGCAGACGGGTTCCGGTATGAGTTTACTGTACAGTTTGCCACTCTGTGGCTTGACAACTCTGTGCTCAGAGAACAACTTAACCATGCGACAGACATGCTATGCAGTTTCCCACAGCTGCTGAGCTGTTATGGTCACTCTTTTGGTTACTTAACATTAGGAACTTGTAATAGCTAAATTTTTGTCTTCCTCTTCAAATAAGTGCATACCTTCTTATTTCTTTTTTTTAAACTTTTTTCTGATCTTTTGATACATTGAAATATTTTAACCGTTCTTCAGATTCATTTTTGTATTTTAAATTTAAGCAAAAACATATAGCTGAAAAAAACAATTGAGATGTGATGTTTTTAATGTCTTAAAACGGAGCGGGCAGCGACTCCCAATTAAGTACATTAAATCATTTATTATGATATTTGGTCTAAGTTTACAGTTGCATCTTGTCCAGCAAATGTGGTTGTCTGATTTGAATGTTTTAGTCATTAGTTGGAGGTTTTTCATATTCAAATGACCAAAATGAAGCTGAAAACTGAGCTCCTGCAACCCTGCGTGCTCTGCACTTAAAGTAGAGTAAAAACAGGGCCTACATACTGAAAATATATACAAAGCAAAACATTTCACAATAATCAGATCTTTCAAAACGTAAAATTCCTGCAAATTCTTGCAGTTACTTTCAGTTTTGTCAGAAATGCAGAGGAGGATGAATCATCATGATTATGCGTGCTACTTGCTGCATCAGCTTTAATAGCATATTTTTGTGGACTTTTTTTTTTTTTTTTTTCAAACAGAGAGTGTCACTGTGGGAAGATCGGCAGCTCAAGTCGCTGCATGTTGTGTCTGAGCGTCTCCCCAGCCTTCCCTAAATCAAGAAGGCAGAAGTGAGAAACGGTTGAGAAGTACGACCAGTGTCTTCCTGTTATGTGTGCGTGAAACCACAGACGGCTGTCTCAGTTGCTCGCACGCAAAAGCCAGCTCGGGAACCATGGTAACAGCAGGTCCCCACATGAGGAAGACGGAAGTGAGCCAACATGCAGAGGAAGTTATTGGTTTTTTGATGGCCATTGGCGTGGTTTCATGAGAAAAACCGTGACTTTGCCCTTGTGCTCGACCAATGGTCAGCCGGCGTGGGAACGCAGACTTCAGACTGATGACGGCGAAGACATCTCAGATCAAACGACCCGTCGGTTAGGCAATTCATCAAACGTGTGAATTTAAAAACTCTTCTGCATCCAAATAGATGACAAAACAGAGGTCGTCTGCTACAGTTTATAGCCTCTCTATTTTTTTTAACCAAGACAGCCACATTGAGATGCAACATCTCTGTGTCTAGGGATTCCGGGTCAAGATTGTGGTGTAGATACAAACAATAATAATGTGCACAAAGGTTTCTGTGGAAAAAAAATAAATTTTTGAAGTGAGCTTGTTTTTTTTATTTTTTTATTTACTTATTTAAGGCTTTCCCAACTAATGTGATTTGATGCACCAAGTATCTGATTTGAATCTAAGTATGCACTCTGAATCTGCTAAATTCTGAGTGCATACTTGGAACAATTACCAGCATTTTAGCACAATAAACAGTCACAGTTATGGACTGATAGAAAACTTAATCAATATATCCCAAGGCTATCTGTTAGTATTTTTGAAGCTTTGAACTTTGGCTGCTTTTTTTTGTGCCAATTTTCAATCCAGCACATCAGAGAAATGTTTTAGTTAAAGCGACAACTCTAATCTTTGATGTAACCTGGTCGGGGAAGGCCCCTAATTCCATCCGAAGAATCTGTGTTCACCCATTTTAAATCAGATCTACCAACTTTGTTGGTAGTTCCTCGCAAGGGAAGATACTTTTCTCATTTCTTTGCTGGAATCCATGTAAAATACATTGAATGTCACACAAAAAAATCACCTCAAGGTGATTCTCAAACTATTCTTAGCTAAAAATATGGAATAAAGTTGATGAAATGCTGATGGCATTTTAGAAGTCCTGTGTCAGATGTTTTCCATTTTTTCCCTCTTTTTCTAAAGGGCATGACATTAGGACAGTGATTCATTCTTAAAGTTCTTCTCTCTTTTGTTTTTTTTCTGGACACACTGCACAATGTTTTGTCATGATTAAGCATGCTACTTGCACGCACAATCTGTGCTGATAATAGGTATAATATCAGCACAAAAAACTAGCAAAAACTGCACTAAGTTCCCAACAAAACTTTCAAATCACTTTAGGAAGTCAGGAGAACTGTACAATACCTGTAATATATACCAACATCTTGAAATAGTTTTACTATTAACTATTATTTCAAATGCCCCCTTTTACATAAATACATAAGTTGATGCAGGAAAAAGTCAGCCACCACGTCAGCCGCCTCTGTGTCCGTCTGCCACAGTGAAAACAGGACGCCAAATATGTAATGCTCCTAAAAAACCACAGCAGACGAACATTGCGCTTCTGCCTCTGCCGTCACACGCAAGCCGAGTGTGATGGGCTTGAAACATTCAAGGCATTTAAATGCTCTGAACCACAGGCACAGACCTACAGTGAAATGCCTTAAATCAAATTATATTTATGTTAGAATGGCCCAGTCAAAGTCCAGAACTACTTGAGAATCTGTTGCAAAACTTCAAAACTGCTGTTGGCAAGCACGTGACTGAGTCTGAAAAAAATGTGAGAGGACGTAGCTGGTGCTTATGCAACATATTAACAATACAAAAGTGGACCTCACCATTCAGGATTAAAAATAAATAAAACCTGTGTTATTTATCTTAAACTGAACAATCATGCTCAGCTTTGTTGGCCTATTACATAAAATCTGATCTTTGTCGTTCCAATGTGTAAAAATCTACAAATCTAATGTTCAACTGTTTATTTCTCTGCTTTCGTTTGAATTAATGAAAACACTAATTTTGCAATTTGTTTTGTGTATTGCTCTTAATGAATTAAAGTAAAAAAAAATAGGTAAGCCAAGCTTTACTTGGTTTTTAAAACATTATTAGTTCAAATGTTGATGTGAAAGTTAGAATATTTTCTGCAGGCGCATTGAAATCTGAGAATGCAATCGAGTTTTGGTTTCAACTGATTGATGTATGTGTGATTCTGTGTGGCAATAAATGGCCTTTTCTCCAACATAACCCATTTGTTTTCTAAATTAATTATTTTAATGTGCAACCAGATTAAATTACAATACACACGAGGCATTTCAGAAGCGATGTGTGGTGACGCATGTGGCTGTCTCCCATAGCCACGACCTGCCACAGCCCGGCTTCTTCTTTGCCTCAACCCTCTTGTGAGCGGCTCTTAGGTTGACCAAGGATGCCACCAAGCACCGTCAGGGAAGGGATCCCCACGCCCACTCGACTGGCCTGAACCCCACAACTCAAAACCCAAAATAGGGGGTCGGCCTGAGGTGGCTGAGGGTTCTGTGGTGTTCCTTCAAGGGTTAAAATGGGTTAAAACTAAAAGCGGATCGCATGGAAACAAGCACCTGAGATTAGAAGGAGGCTTTTTGTGCACTCAGAGCTAAGAGAGAGTGAAACAGAGAGGGGAGGTGAAATGAAAGTGAGGAAAAGGGGTGAAGTTTATGAGCTGCTAAATGCCAGACTCACCACAGGTGGAAGCTCCACTGTTGACCCCATTAAATGCAAGCAAAAAAAAAAAAAAATAGAGGGTCTGTTCAACCGCTCTGTGACTTCACATCTAACAATGCTGCTTTACAGCGACCAGAACTCATGAAAGAACAACAGCTCAGCAGATAGTAGCAGCAGCAGTAAGATTACTTTTTGTTCTTCAGCTTGTTTGACACACTTGTAAATGCCATGTGGTTTGGTTAGAGGGGGGACAGGCTGCTAGGGTCTTTTTGGAAGTTCCCCTCTGTCAGAGATGTGACTGTTCTCATAGAGGTTACTAGCAGTAAAGTCTTCCAAACACAAGCACTGCAGAGGTGGTGATTCACTTATTCATTGTAAACGGGAAAACCAAATGGCACTGACCTAGAAAAGATATATATTTTTATTGGACCACTGGTGTGTTTTTTTTAAAATAAAAATCCCCTTAGAAAGTACTTTTTTTTTCATACAAACAGAACCAGCATCGCATGTTCTTTCATCTCTAGAGACCATTCAAACTCAATGTTTTGGGTTTTTTTTATTTATTTTTTTTATGTCAAATCCACAAAATGTGCTGTTTTATTTCAAGAATATTCCCTGCTGATGCTACTGATTTTCTGTTTGGTCCTGTGTTGCAGAGATCTTACATTCACATTGTGGCTGAATGTCTTCACTGCCTGTGATTTTGTGGTAAAGTCAGCAGATCCTATTGAGGTCCATTACACTGTCCAGTAAAAGGCTACTGGTTTTAGGACTCTGGTTAAAAACACAAAACCAAGCAAGGCTTTTAGGGTTGGTGCAAAGGAAAACCACCACTTCACAACAATGAATATTTTACCTTGCTACCGGCAGTCCAGCAGCATTTAGTGACCACAGGCAATGTTAAGTGATTCTGACCAGAGGCTAAGGGGGCACTTAACAAATGATAATGCCCACTATCTGTCAGTGCTCTGGGCTGCCACTGTTGCCTGAGAGCTCCATGGTGGATGGATCCAGATCACTCTACATCCACCACTGACCTGCCAGCTAACCACACACTCCGCAGCCTTCAGTACACACACTAGTAGAAAAGGACTAAGTGAAATGACACCTGCCACTGGCTGACCCTCTGACCTGAACCATCAGCACAGAATGACACCGCCATGACCTGCTTAAGACTAATTTTGCAGCAGAAACCACAACTGCGCTCAGGAAGACGGAGACTGAGTGGGGATGTTTATGGGGTTACCTCAATCTGGTAAATGCAAAAGAGATGCATGCTTTTTCATTTTACTAACTTCTAAGGGGGGTTTCTGGTTTAAATGGTTCGTTTTGTTTATTTCAAATGCTTTTGAATCGAGCGCCTTTGTAGTCAGTATGTTACTGTGAGTTCAGTCCTGGTTTTAAGAATATGTGAGAAATCCTCTTGGTGGAGTCAGGCTAAGTTTTACAAATTAAAAACTGTGTTGTACAGAATCTGTCAGTGTAAAATAAACGAGTCCAGGTTGACCTAGTTTCTGTAGGTTTTTATGCCTGTGCATTTTTCTCCCAATGGGGAAAAAAACAAACACTACATGCGAATTTTACGTTCTCTTAAAAAAGTAAAAGCTTACATGAATATCACAAACGCATAGATTGCTTGTATTCCACTGTATCTGTTGACAGAAGCTAAATACTGCAGTCTTTAATTTGACGAAAAACATTGTGCAATATTTATATTGTGAAATCTAATTACCTTAATAAAGACATCATTTTACACCTTGTCAGTATTTTGTCTACTTAACGACATTGATGTTGGCACACCTAATTATCAGAGCTTAGGCTCTTGACTGTACCCTGCAGCACAAACGCAAATGCAACAGTTTTTGCTGATGTAAAACATTTTTCTGTCTATTTCTAATTTTCTTCTTATATGACCCTGATGCTCCTGTAGAGATTAGGTTGGAGAATCTGTTGACAGGTCTTTGCATTTATGTTTTTGTTTGTCAAAAGTCCTGACATAATATCCAATCCGAATTTGTGATAAAACTTGTAACCTTAGACACCCCTATCCAGTTAAGTTTGAGCTATGTCAGTATGTGCAGAACTGGTTCAGACATGCTAAAAAAAAATTTACAGCGCCAATTGATTTAGAGTGGGGTGCAAATAAGTCCAACGTGTCTTCCATAAAAGATTTTTATTTCTTTTTTGTAAACAAGATTCATCAAAAGCCATTCAGATCCGACTGTCCTTTTTTGGAGATGCGGTGCCTAACACTGGCCAGTTTGTGTCGTAATTTCTGTCCAGTTGGACTTGTCACCCAGGGAACTTCCAATGTGAGTTAATTGTTAACTGTGCCTTCAGCCAGCTCTGTCTTGGTTTCACATGACATGATAACAGCCGAGGGTCTCCGGGGTAAGGCTGAGGTGTAACCAGTGTGATGCTAATCACTCAGGTTAGCTCTGAGCTAAGCATCCATTGAGGTTTACCTTCGCCTGTGGTGGACTCAAATTCCTGATATGACTTCTTTGTCAGCAAGGATTGCTCAGCTGAATAAATATTCATTTGGATCTCTCAACTTGAGTCAAGTTGTGCCTCATTTAATTTATTGGGCACACCGTAATTGAAAAGTCTCCTTCTATCTGAGCTCTAACACATGAGGCTGTGTCAGCTTGAAAACAAAGCCACAACCACAGCCTCAAACCCAGCTAAGCTGAGGAACAAAAGGCCTTGGTCAGGAAGATAATGAGCAATTAATATTCACTTTCTGAAGGGGACCCAGAAATCCTTTGACCTCTGTGAAAATGAAATAATGTAAACCAGGCAAATCAATCTGCGAGGTGCTCAGTGGGCGTCCTGCAGCGAAGCAACTGTCCTCTTAGATTTTTCACAGGAACATCAAAGCCATGTTGAAATCACATAAAGATTGTAGTGATCGAAACAGATTAGTCGATATTTGTTCTGCTTTCATCTGTTTTTGGATCAGCATGTGAAATACTCAGACTGAAGAAAATCATCCAAGCATCAAAAAAAGAAGAGAAAAAAAAGTAGAGATTTCTGCAAAATGTGACAGGAAAGGGAAAAGGAAGAAAGAGAGTGACTACATATCTAACTTCCCTCTAATTTTGGCCTGAATGGCAGCCAAAGAAACAGCAAGAGTAGCTCAAGTTGTGTGTGTGAGGGTGGAAAAAAAAGGGGGGGAAACTGAGGAAAAGTAGGACCCTCTGTGTGGTCCTCCTTGAGAGCTTGTTCTGTTTAACTCTCACTAAAGTGTTTTAAAAGTGTTACAAGTGCATTAGAGCAGTGGGTCACGCCTTTGCTTGGGTAACCTCTGACCCCCTGAGCCCCTGCAGCAGCTCCAGACCGGAGAGCGTGCTCATGTTGGAGGGTTAGGCCCTGCTGTTGGGGCAGGGAGTTGCCCCGGCGGGTTGGGGGAGTGGAAAAGGGGGCAGATGAAGAAGGGGGAAAGGGCGGGAGGCAGCCTGTAATGATCTCCTCATGGATGTTTAATGGCTCCCCTCCGTTAGTGTTGGTGTTCACACTGGGGGAACACTGAATTATTCAGCAAGCTAAAACTGTGATCACACACACAGACATGCCCACAGATGTGTATTCCTTACACGCACACGCACGGACACACGCAAACAAGCGCACTTGAATTCAGTGCACACACATATATCTCCAACTTGAAGATTTTATTATTTTAATAATTTTGGCACAATTTCCTTCCATAACACCTGCACTGTTTTTCCAAGAACTGTTGACAGGTTGAGTTTGCTGATTTTGCAGGTTACAAACACACGGTGAGTGTTTGGAGACATAACATCCTTTGATGACAACATCATGTTACTCGTACAAAAGCTGAAGATAGCCAAGGTGCTTATCTGTGTGCCGTTTGGCAAGTATCTCACAGATCAGCTGCTCACATGTTGCTCCAGAACTTCAGTTTCTGTGCTGATGTTTTTGAACATCTCGTACGTATTGGCTGTTATCTCCTTACAAATCAGGCGCAGTGCGTTGCAAACATCTTGCTCATCAAGCTTTAAAAAGTCTGTCACTGTGCTGTGCCTCACATCTGAATGTCTGTGGGTTTTTTTTTTCATAGGTTTTCTTTGCGCAAGTGTCTCCAAAGTGACCATGCCACCTAGTGGTAACTCAGCCTCAGGTCTTTCTAAGCGCCATGCTGCTTACACAAACTTCCTCACTGAATAGCACAACTAAGTCAGATCTGCCACAGGATAGATGAAGATAAAATCAGTGCTGAAGTTTTCTCCCTCTGTGATGAGTCCTGCAGTAATATCTTCATTTTTTCCATATCCTCCCAGCCAAAGGGTGTGAAAATGCAATAAGCTCTCATTCCCTGTCCTGTGTACTTTCACAAGCAGATATTTGGCTTCCGTGCCAGTCTTTACAGAGACATTTGCAGCCTCTAAGCTGCCTGAGCTAATTGCATGCAGTGATTACACGCCGTCTGACCATTATAACCTGCACCGGAGTCCAGACCTTTAATAAGGAGGCCACAGCAGCCTCAGAGGGCGTCTTTCTAATGCACTCACTTAAGGCAACCCAGTGCAGAACAGCTAAAGAAAACCACTAATAATTTGGTTTGTTTACATTTATCAAAAACATGCAGTACTCTATAAAAGCTTTAAATAACCCCTAATTTTGATTTGGGTATTGTTTCCATTCAGGCAGACCGGTTTATTTGTCTGTTTTAATACACTAAGCAGTCATAGGATAATGACCTCCTGTCTGATGCTGTGTTGGTCCTCCTTTTTGCCGTGAACCATTGAGACATGGGCTCCACTGTCCTGAAGTATCTGGAGCAACATTGGCATATTAGTAGCAGGTCCTGTAAGGTGCAGAGACATTCATATTTGTCCTGCACGTCCCATATTTAATTGGATTAAGACCTTGGGATTTTGGAGACTAAGGCAACACCGTAAACTTATTAAAGTTGTCCTCAAACTATTCCTTTGAGGCGAGGTCTGTAATGCTCCAGTTAAAGGTGTGAATGGTCTGTAGTAATGCTTAGGCTTTTTTGTTGATTTACACAGAAGTTGATAGCAAGTACTTTCTTTTTCACAGGCTGCTGGTAAGAAAAGTACCTAAAGATCCAACTAAAAATTGTTTCAGTGCTTCTTCTTTTTTTTTTTGTCCTGAATGATTCATGGTTCAAGATTAAGTGGCTTAAATAAAAGCTAAAATAAAAAAACTAATTTGCCTTGTTGCCGTATTGTATTTTCAGAGGTTTGATAACTTACAAAAATATTTTTGTGGGCTTAATTATATGGCTTTGGATGCTTAATACTAACTTTGCGTCCGTTCGTACCCTGGACATGCGTCATATCAGCTTTTACAAATTTCAAGTTTTCATTATAATCTGCTCACAGGCATCTGTTTGGGAAAGATGGCAGGTAGTAAACCATCTCCAGATCTGTAAAACACATGGACCAGACTCTCACAACCACCTCAGAAGTTTGTTGATTGTAAAGATCTGGTCTACTTGAATTGCTTTGATTCAGTTACAACGTTCAATAAAAGTTTCTTTTGGAGTTTGTCATGTGAAATCATTAATAGTTGGAAGACTATTAAAAATTGGGACAACCACTCCAGTCTGATACTCCCAGTTCTCCAAGTGACATTCTCATACACCCTTCTCACTCTGCTGCTGTAACTACTATCGGAATATATTTTTGATAAACCTTCAGAAAACCTGGAGAATTTTTGATCAAGATGTTTTTAAGAAAACTGGGCTCGTGGACGATAAAAAAATTAGGGATATTTTGCACAGTAATGTCAAGATGAACTCTGATCTAAGCCATATGAGTATCGTATTTAAACGTAGAGCGTAAAAGCTGAACCCAGCGTTGTGTGTCAGTAGCAGGATGTATGTATAACACCATAAGCTCTGATTGAACATGTCACTGATGGCTGATGGTGGGTCCCTGGGTAGTAAATGACCCATCGCCTCGTAGGGCGGGCTTCATCTGTCTCACTCTCACTCTGCCGCTTCTCCTCCAGCCCCTTAAGAGGCAGTTTTCACTGCAGACCCAGGGGTCAGCTGGAAAACATACACTCATAAACAGCATCTATTATTCATGTCTTCAGCCCTGTAATCCACTCACATCACGCACCGGCTACACCAGTTGTCCAGCCACTTTGTTTGCTGACAGACAGATTGGATTTGTCCAGCGGCAACGTCTACGTTTGATTTAACGTACTGCCGCCTCCACCAACTGTAGTTATTGCTGTGATAAACACATCTGGGTTGCATCTGTGCTGAAAAGTCGACGGCCGCACACACTTGACAGCAGCCGCGTTTCTGTTAAGTTGATGATGATCACTCGCTGTAAATACACTGTTTGTACTGTTGCCTTTTTCTAATCAACTGGCTCAAAACATTGGCCTCAAAAATGAGTCATTTGAGTATTATGAAGTCCTTTGTTGATGCCTAACAGGGGCAATTAAGACTTTTTCAGCACAATGATTGTGTCATTTGACGATGTTGGCTGTCGTGTGTGTAAGTGTGGGCCCAGCTTGGCCCAGATTTGACCGTGTCTTAGTGTACTAATCCATTAGTGTCCCCAAAGGCCTCGTGATTACACACATTGCTAATACACACATTGGCGCTTTTCTTCTGAGACTTTTCACTGATGGTATCAGAGGCCACTTGGGTGGTTTCGGTGCGTAGCTGTGACTGTCGGAGGTGGGGGTAGATGGATATTTGTGCCCATATTTAGGGCCTGGCAGCTCATAATGCTTTCATTTATGTCAGAAGTGGAGTGATGCTCGTCTCCTTACCCACCCCCAAAAAGCTCCCACAAAAACCGCCTGTAACCCCACATTTTCCTAGCAGCCTTCACGGCAGCAGTAAGTGGCCCAACCTCTAATGATTTTAATCATCCGCAATCAGGCCCAGGAGTCTGAATCTCTGAGACCAGAGACAGAAAGACAAGACAGAGAGAAACGAGGGGAGTGGGCTTTCAGCAGTGATGCCGGCTGGCGGCGGGAAGGTGGTCACGGAGCAGAGTAGGAGCCCGGCACAATTACCTCCAGAGCTTTTGGAGGAACATGATTCCAAACTCCGGAGCAGAAGACGAGAAACGAGAGCGGCGTTCGGGCTTAAGCGGGTCTGATCTGTCGGCTGCCTGTTTGGTGTGTGTAACAGGAGAACCTCAAGTCCTCGTCGTGTAATTTGACAGTCAGTTTCCAACTCATCACAGTGGCAGCGTGCTGTAACTGGTCCGGGATGACTTTAGTCTGTGCTCTTGATGAATTTAACTTTGGGTAATGGTTCATTGAAAAACGTAGTTGGAGCAGATTAAGGGCAAGAGGACATGCAGAAGGAGATATTTTTGCATCCCAAACTCAAACATTACAAAAACTATCTACTGTGTAACAGCCTTCAGTTATCCTTCGTCTTTATATTGTCTATCAAGCAGCCATAGTGTTTTGTAATACTTTACAGCGTTCTTAATTAATGTTTCTTCGATGCTTTTAGGGACTTTTTAAAAAATTGTACCCTTAGACACTTTCTTTACTCACCCATTTATGGTAAATGGAAATTTTATTGTCCCCAATAGAAAAATAACTTGCTGCATGTTCACGTATCAAACAACACATACATTGTATCACACAGAAAACAGATCAAAAGAACAGAACCAGTTTTATCATTCAGCATCCACAAAGTTCAATGTGCAGCAGAATTAATAACAAGACTTGTGATTTTATATTATTAAGTATAAAGGAAACTCTCTCTCTCTGTTTCTGTCTCTGGATCTTCACCGCAGGAACGTCAATAAAACCTTTTACAGAAAGGGTCATCATTTCAGTGAAAATTCAGTTTCTTGAGAAGTGCAGTCATTGTTGGGCCTTTTTTCCTGGGGCTCAAAGAAGAAATCATTATCAAGAACAGTCCCCAAATACTTGTAATTATCCACCAGTTTGATGACATCTCCAGTTACTCCTGAGGGTGGAGGATGGAGGCATTGCTTCCGGAAATCAATTATTTCCTTAGTTTTCAGCATTGTCTTCAAAAATGACAAATCACACCAAGAAATAAACTCATCCACTAGCAACTCATTTGCATATTTAATGAAAAGTCTCTTGGCCACTAGAAGAGTTTAACTGGTTGGAAAAGAAGCTGTTGACTCTCACACACTGAGATCTTCAGGTTAAAAAGTTTAAAATTCATCCCATGAAATTAAAATGAACTGATTAAGAAGCTTGTCAGCTAAAAATGCATCTGGAGATTCTGCAGAATCTCATTCCTGATAACCTTTAAATGATTTTATAAGTGAAGATGTTGAAGATGGACTAAAATCATTTAGTGATGTAGGGTTTATAGAATTTGCAACTTGAGCAGTGATTGACTTCTTGCATATCTCTAAAACCTTCTGTTGCTGCATATATGATGCATAGTTGTTTGGCAAATGTTTTAATCAAGTCTCTTTAAAAAGATTTTCCGTCCTTCCTTCACCAAAAGATAAATGTAATGGAGTCCTAATTGTCTTTAGTTATCTCCTTCAGTCTGTTTTGCACTCATGAGTTCAGATAATGGAGGTAACAGGTTCAGGAAGGAAACCGGGAACCAAGAACTCAAGATCTTTTCCAGCACATTTAGGGGGAACCGAAGAGGTTACCCCAGACCAGAAAAAGAAAATGTTGCTCTACTGGATTTTTGGTCTTCTCTTGGGTTTGCTCCTAGGAAGATGTGCCAGGAAAACCTTCAAAGGTGACATCCGGACCAGATGTCCAAACCCCCCCTTTATGATGCGGAGGATGTCAATGACTGAGCTTTTCAACATGACGCAGATTTCAACCTGAGGCTGCAGATATATGTTCAGGATTTTGTTGTTTTGGTCATCTAATGTTAATCTTTAGCTTTGCTTTTGGCTCATCTTTTTATTCTCCTCAGCAGACCAAAGCGGCTGCCGCTGCTGATCCAGTTCTGTGCTGCAGTCATTAAATCGCGAATATGCTCCTTCACAACAGTCTTGAACGAGGAAGCTGCCAAGCAGGACAGGAAAAGTGCAAAATGCAGTCAAGGGAGTAGAAAAATAAACAAAATGAACTTCAGAAATTAGGTAGCAAGGAGGAAAATCCACTACTGATCTCCGTCCACCCACTGTCTTTATTAACCTCCTTCCTTGAGGCAAAAGAGAAAAGTCTGGCTGTTTGTCGGTAAAATATAAAGAAACCACAATTGTTGAATTCAATTATTTCTGTCAGATATATTGCCATGGGGTTGTGTAAAATCAAGCACCACGTTATGAAATTAACATTTGCAAACATTTCATTTGTGTTTTAGGCAGAGTTTAGGGACTTCAAAGGTGGTATTCTGACTTCATGCCATATTTGCATTCTGCCCGAATACAGACTTGAAAATTGCCACACATGCAATCTGACTGAGCTTGAATTATTAAGCAAAAGAAGAATAGTGGAAGAAATTTCAGCCTATGAACATAATCCAAAGGATTTACAGCTGTAAGTGACACATGAATTGGCCCTAGAGCGTATTGACTCTGGGAGTTTAAATGCAATTAATTTGGTAACTTCATAAAACAACTGACTACATTTAATTTTTATTTTTGGGGTGTCAGTGTAAAGCGGACTGAACACTACGCCACATTTTTCAAACTGTATTTGTAAAATAAATTGAAAACAAAGTATTTTTGTTTCCTTTTCAGCATTACGCAATACTTCCTGTTGGTCAATCACACAAAATGCCAATTAAATATAATGAGCGTTGCGGATGTAAGATGAGGCGGAAAAAAAAAAAATCTGGGTATGTGAATAATATTGCAAGACATTGTATGCATATATTTGAATACTATGCAGAATAAATTTGTTGAAATGCCCAAACAGACACCAGGATTTGGGCGAATGGAAGGTGCTGTAGCTGCAAAGGGCAGTACACTTGAAATTAAAGACGATGTTCTTTAAACCAGTGAGATAGCTGAATTTTTTTTACAAGTTTCAAAATCACAACGGAAATATATCCCGTAGCGTTCACTGACTTTTGATGAAGCTCCATATTAGCAACACAGAAAAGCTGTTTGTGCAGGGAGGGGTGCAGAGAAAAGAGGAGGTGGGGGCAATTTGAGCAGAACTCTGCCAAAGCTGCGTGAAGCAGGACCACCCAAGGTGGCGTCAGCAGCTTGGCAGGGGTTCAGGGAAGCTGGTCGGCGGGCCAGCAGGCAGCCCGTGCCCGGGCCTGAGGCGCTCTGAGCCGCTGCCAGAGTGGACGGAGATATTCAGCTCGGCCCAAAAAGGCCACTTCAGCCTCCCACGGCATAACACAGCAGAGCCACAGTGATAGGGAATTTATGCGTGTCCGTCCGTGTAGGTCTGGGAGAGCTGAGGAAAGATGAAGAAGATATTTTTAGGACTTGGTTTCCTATGATTTTAAAGAACTCTCCCACATGGAAATGATGAGGTTGAACCAGAAAATGTTTATTCATGAGAAACCCAGGCATCAGCAGCATCTATCTTAGGATGTCCTAGCTGTGCTGAACAGCACATAACAGCACAGTACGCTGCTTTTTTTTTTTTTTTGCTGCTTGGAGCCGCTGTTCTCGCATAAGCTCTGAAAAATGTTAACCAGTTCATCTCTGCTGGCTGCAAACAAAAAGCTTTCACCCTCTTCTTTATCTCCTCCAGTGGGGCCAGTCATTTCATCGTAGCACTTACAGCTTCTAAACTCCTTGACAAATCACATTAGTATTTAGCTTCTCTCAGCAGTTTACTGCCTGGATGCAAGTATCGTTTATCACCCTGTAATTCACTTTACCGGGCAAATTCAGTTTGGCAGGTCTGTTGGGTCTGTCTGCAGCAAAGGGAATGAAGGAGGAGAGGGGATGCTGTTTGAAGTTTAACTACCTTGACTGGAGTTTTATAAAATGAAACAAGACATTGTCAGACGCAGGACGTGTTTAGGGTTTCCTGAAATCACCGGGAGCCGAAAACAAACAGCGATGCGAGAAACGCCGCTGCTGTCGAGAGAGCCGCCTGGCTCCCATGAGCTTAACGCTTCAGCCCGATTCCATTTCAAGCTGGCAGATTTTTTGAAAATGTAGAATAATATTTGCTGCCAAAACTTGCATTGCATCATGCCAGCAGAGAGAAAACAGGAGAAGGGTGTGCAGGCTGTAAGAGGATTCACTTGCATCTTTAAGCATCACAGCCCTTCCTCCCCCTGATGTCAGTCTTTCAAGGACCTTACTTTGAGATTCTTCATCTTCACATGTTTTGTTTTTATTTATTCTCACAAACTCGCATTGTTTTTACCCTTGTTGAGCCATCAGAATTAGTGAATTATGTGGACTACTTTCAGCATTTTCACTGATAGACAAAACTTTTGTTTATTTTTATAAATTCTAAATTATTTTTAGGCATTTTACACTTGTGACGTATGAAGAAAAAGCTTTTTTTTTAAATGTGTTGTTTTACTTTCTTTTACATGACAAATTGCTCATATGTCCATACTTTATTGTCACATGTAGTTCAAGAAAACATCACATTAGTTTAAAAGACCATCATTTTCTCCTGTGAAAAAACTTTCACGGTAGATTGTTATCCAAAAAATTAAATGCCAAGAAACGCATAGAGATGCTGCTTTTTGTTTTTGTGGAATAAAATAATCTTTTATGAATCTTAAATTTTGTTTTTATAGAATTTCTGTTTGATGTAGATTCACTTTCAGTTTCACTTTAAGCTAGAAATGATCAGATTGCATCCGATTCACATGAAAAATGGCAAACTATCCCTTTAGTTTATTGCTGTATTAAAAGCTGCAAATCAGATACTTGCCGACTGCTGTGTGAAGCAATAATTTCATGACTGGATGTGTAAATACACACACAAAAAATCTTTATTTGCAATTTACAGTGGACTTTACTTGTGGCACACCCCAGGCTTTGCCACACTGGCCAGCAAGGCATATTGGCTGTATCAACAATCACAAATTAATTATGTTTTTTTAATTTAGACGTGTAAGAGACAATTTCATCTTTAAACCAGACACAATATGCTAGTAAAGAACACGTGCAGTTTCTTTAGTTGTGAGAAAGTTTTAGTCCAAACCTCAACAAAACATTGAAAACGGTCAACTTTTAAAGTAACAAAAATTCCGTCTTCCTAAGTTTTAACCCGTTGTTTAATTCCTTTGCGTTTTCATAGTTTGTCAAAACATAGCCACACATTTTGTACCATCCGCTGCACCGCAGTTCTGCAATTTCAGTTCGTCTTTCTCTGCCCGTCAGCTCCTGGAGAAGTCTGTGATTATTGCCAAGGTTCCTTCTGCCGCTCAGTGGACCACTCTGAGTGTGACACTCCTCTGAGACGTAATGACAGGATCTGTGGCAAGAACCTTTATGAGTTATTAGAGTTCTGTTATTATAGTTATATTGGTTAAAACATACTTTCCTTTCTGACTCGATCAGTGACAGAGAAGGTAACAGAAAGTGCAAGATCAGTGCTTTTGTTCGATAAGGTTTCAGTAAAAGACTATATCCTGGAGGTTAGTATGAGTGTAAACTTGGCTTGTCGATAGAAAATACTGCATCTATTTTTGACATCCATGACAGCAGGTTTTGTCACTGACTGTGTATACTTCAAACAGCAGAATAAAACTTGTTTTCAGTTCAGTGACGTCCTTTTGTCTGAGCGGTGGCTCTTTACTCCACCTCCTGTTTGTGCTTTGTTTAGCTGAAGCAAAATAAGGCAGGTGTCTGACAAGATTCAAACTCTTCCCTAGCAGCTCGCCTACCTAAAACATAAGCAACCAATTCAGCTTTTAGGAACAGTGGGATGCAAAGCAGCCCGTCCTTCATAACTCATCCTTTGTGTGGTTTTCTCACCTCATGCTGTTCCTAGGCTGATCCCTGCATCATTTGTGAGTTCAGATAATTTCCCCAAATGTTTCACCTTTTCCTGATTCATACAAATGATGCATTTGTAATTAATACCCTCATCCTTCGACTCCCCTCTCCCTTGTATGTTGCAGGAAAATCTGGAAGTGATTTAGATGTTTTAGCTACAGCGTGCAGCTGCCTATTACGGATAATTTTCACTCCCAGACTTTTTATTATAAGGGAAATATTTTAATAGCTTGTGGGGGAAAAAAAAAAAAGATGATTTTATAGAAAATTGAAACGGACCAAATCTTCAGTGCTCTGCAGCTGTCTGCAGAGGAAGTTCAGCTCTGTTTATTTGTCTTAGCCGGTGATGAAACAAAGGAGTGGACACTTGTGAAAATACGTCAGAGTTTAACGATGAAATGTAACAATGTTGTTGAATGCAGATGCTGGCGCTGCGTTGTATGTGGTCAGAAAGGTAGTTGTGAAGCTGTGAAGGCGTGAGCTGTAAAGTTTTCCGTGCAACCGAGCCTCCACCCTGACACCTCTAACCCGCCCTGTACATCTCTCACAGGCACTTCCACAAAAGTCAAACGCTGACACCCCACAGTGACACAGAGGTGAGCAAGAAAATCACATCTGTCACCTCTGAGGGAAAAGTGTAGCTGAAACCACTTGTCTGAGTAAAACAGAGCCTGTGTCCATTTCTCTTGAATGATTTTCTCGTAACGCCGAGGCTTTGTAGAATCACCTTTCATTGCAATTACGGATCAGAGTATTTCGAGGCCATGCCTCTACTATTTGCACATCTAGAAATTGACATTTTACTGATTTTTTTCTTTGCAAAATATCTCACTGCTTCAGAACACATGAAGAGTATTTGTGAACAGCAATTTTCAAGCCATGCCACAAAATTCTCTTTCTTTGCAGAAGCTTTTCTTCAGATTGGCTTCTGAGCAGAAAATTAAGCCTCAGTTCCCTCCACAGGCTGAGGTCTGGATGTCTTTGACGGAAAAGCAGCTTCAAAGCATCATTGACTTTAACGATAGTTTTTTGAGCCACGCTTAGCGTTTTTCTTTATCCTAATAAGTTGATGTCAAATATAATCTCATCTGGCGACGGAGATTGTGAATATTGTTTTTACAGATTGTTTCACATTTTTGTCAAGCACTTGGAGACACACATTGGGATTCATGGTGGATTCAGTGATGAATTTCTCTGGAAAACTTCTGTAGCCTGTTTGATTTCACATTCATGCACTTTCATAGCGACAGTCTTCTTCGGGTCCTGGTTGTTTTGGATTTTTTTAAGACTTCTTTTGGCATCTTGCGGTCTGGTCTTGCCAATGAGCTTGTTTAAATATGGTTTTGTTGGAGGTTGTACACTTGTAAACTATTTTCCAGACAGCAAGATAACTGATTTCAAATTGCGAGACTCCTTATCAGAACTATAATCTGCTACTATCTTTCTTCTGAAACCTTCAGGCAGCTTTATCAATCTCTCGCTTTTCAGCTGTCAGCATTTCACCAAACTAAATGTCTGAGCTTGTCTTAGGCAAACTTTTTTTGAAATGCTGAGTAATAATAGTCTAATCTTGTGCACCTGACGTGCTCTGCCTGCGTTTGATTTTAGCAATTTTGGGTTAAAAATAAAAGTGAGGGTGTCCTAATTTATTTCCCAAAGGAAAATGCCATTTTTGGAGGAAAGTGCAGTTTTAAAACAACTTTTTCCTCACATTTTAAAGCTTAAATGGACAAAAACTAACTTGTAACAACCATTACTGTTGAAGTTAAAATTGAATTATATGTTTTATGATGTTTTTACATTCAAGACTTTCTGCTAGCACCCATGTCATGACCTGTATGTATGGGTGGTGCTGGTTGTTAAACCTTCAGGTTATGTTTCTCCTGTATGTCTTTTACTTGGACTGAGAAGCAGCACTTCTGCTCCGTTTAGTGCATGAAACCAAATTTGATATCACACTCCGGACTGCACTTCACAGTCGCACGCGGTTTAAAAACCTACTGCACGTTTAAGAGCTGCGGACATTGTAAAACGTATTAGGGGTTATAATCCTTTGAAAATACAACCACATTTGCTCAATGAACAAATGTGGTAAAAACCATGAAGAAAACTCTCTGACAATGGTGATGAACTCAAGCTTCACAGCCAATTATGTGGCCACTGGTCAAACACTTGTTTATATTGCCAACACTTTGCTCGACTTGTTACCCTCCCTCAATATTTCAGATGTTTGTGCCGCAGCCTCACAGCCTAGTGGTCGTCTGGTGGTTTTGCGGGGGGAAGGGGAGTCTCCACCCCAAGTACAAAGTTGGCTAATTGCCACCCCCCATGTCCCCCTACAGCCACAACATACACACCCATGTAGAGACACACAAGTACACACAGCAGCGTTCTTGAGTTGTTCTGGAGCTCAGAGGGGAGGAGAGGAGGATTAATTCTAATTGCGATGTGTGGGAGCCAGCAGAGAGGCCCGGATTACTGAGGGCTTCTCCTTGATCCGCAGAGATGCTGATGGTAATGCTTCCTGCCCCTCCACTGCCAGCTGCCTGCACCGTACACGGATCGCACACATGCCACTCCCACGCAACCATGCAAGTGTTAAATTTCATGAAGGCAGAAACCCTTAAGTATAGGCTGTGTGTCCTGAGTCACTGGGGTTGGTGATTCACTTCTCCCGGTGCAGCTTTAGCCTCTCTGTGGCCGTGTGTCAGGACTGTCAGCACCCCCAGTGACGCTTTACTGCTCCAGAGGCTTTAACCTTTGAGACAAGGATAAAGCTTTCTCTGCACAGGCCGGACTCTTACTTGTATTGTGTGTCCAGTATCTGCACGCAGCCTTGAGGTGTCCTGTAATTGTGTTTCTCCAGCAAAGTAAAGGTCAGTTAGAGGTTTGATGGCCGTCCTGCATGTGCCGTAAATACTGAACTCTTTAAATGAGTCTGAGTTCGGCCCACATCCTCGCTCCTGCTGTGGTTGACCTTTTTGTTCTCCTTTCGTTTCTGCAATTTCCGTAAATTGAAAATTGAAGGATTTGAAAGAGTAATTACATATTTAATCAAAAAGTTCAGTTAAAGAATTGAAACTTGGATATTAAATAGCTTCATTAAATACATTAACATAGCTAAAAGTGAATGGAAACTCACAACTCTATTTCTTGGAAAAAAGAGAATATAACATGATTAGAGAAATGAAATAAAGTTTGTTTGTTCTGTAATACTGTAAAGTGGACATACTGAAAACTTTCTCCATGTGCTGTACAGCATGTGCTCAGTACTTGATTGTGGCTTGTTTTGCATGAATTGCTGAATTTTCTTGTCTGTGTTGTCGGGTCTGGTGTTGCTCTACTTCCTCTTGACAATGACCCGTAGATCCTTAATGTGGTTTAGGTTTGTTGGCCAACCAAGAGCAGAGATGGTGTTGTCATCAAGCAGGCATTGGTACTTTAGGCTGTGTGCGGAGGTGCCCAGTTCTGCTGGAAATTAAAATCAGCATCACTACAAAGGATATAAACAAAGTAAATGATAAAGTGCTCTAAAATTCCTTGGTGGGTGTCTGTGCTGAATTTGGACTTGATGAAACACAGTGGACCAACGACAGCAGATGATACGGTTCCTCAAATCCTCACTGACTGTGGAACAACACTGGACCACTGAGCAACAGTCCAGTCCTTCTCGTCCTTAACCCAGCGAAGGTGTTTATGACGTTGTCATGATGCAAGGAATGTGACAATTATAGCCCATGTCCTGGATATGTCTGTGTCTTGGCTCTTGAAGCTGTGACTCTAGCCACAGTCTGGAATCTCCAGCAAACTCTTGAATGTGTTTTGCTTCAAAATCTTCTGTCTATAATCTATGTGCCTTTTTTTCCCACCCAACTTGTTCCTTCTACTTAACCTCCCATTAACATGCTTGGACAGGGCGCTAGGTGAACAGCCAATGTTTTTAACAAAAAAAACATTGGCTTTTATTGCTAAAAATTAAAAAAAATAACTCCAGTGTTTTTTGGCTTATTCTCCTTGTCAGAGGATTCAATAACTATTCACTGGAAAACTGTAATCAAAATTAGCAATATA
This sequence comes from Poecilia reticulata, assembly GCF_904066995.2. NCBI lineage: Eukaryota > Metazoa > Chordata > Actinopteri > Cyprinodontiformes > Poeciliidae > Poecilia > Poecilia reticulata. The sequence goes on along the minus strand of NC_088851.1, from coordinate 15,438,526 downwards.
ACCACAGTCTGCACCATTTGAATTCCCCCAAAGTCTTTCACCTTCAACGTATTCTGGTTGCTTGTGAATTTTTTTTTGTATCACACTTTTTTCTTCCGCTAAACTTTCCACAATCTGAACAGACAGCTTTTGTGCTTATCACCTATGTGGGTGTCAGTGACAGCCTCGAAAAGGTTGAGTAACCAGTCTTCCCCATGATTGTGTGGGTAATAACGTCACCGTCGGTGTAACATTTTTAAGTAAAAAAAAATCTAGTTTTTACTCATCAAATATAATATTTTGATTTAAACCAAAGAGGTCTTAATAATCTACACATTACATGAGTTTTATTTAAATTAAGTTATTTAGATGCACATGTGAAACTCCTAAACCAATAATATTAAAGTTCCACAGCTGCTTCCCTCATTCAGTGTGAAGCTCAGAGCTGGACAGTTTCTGCCCCGTCAGGCTTGCAAACCGTTTTAACAGCTATTGTATTCAAAGCCGCAGGCCTGCCCTCCTTCCTTAACAAAATCATGTCAAAAAGCAATTAATATCTTAATACCTCCATCAGCTCCAACCACCAAGCCGCCAAAAGGCTGGACTCTTTGTTTTTTCCGTCCCGGTGTCGGCCGCCAAGCGGCTCTTGCCAC